>NC_040023.1:7195505-7795505 GCF_000972845.2 Larimichthys crocea | reverse complement strand
GGAACATACCCTTGCATGGCTTGGAACCAGTTAAATAAACCGGCTTTGTCATGTTAGTTACATTTAAAAACCAATAACTCTTAATAGGAACAGTAGCACAAATATAACATGGCTCTCTAGGTTTGCCACTATTCGTTATGGGTCCACCACTTTGGTCCAAACTGAAATAACTTAACAAGTGCTAGATGAAGGATGGATGGTGTTTCTGACATTGCTGACTTTGAGGCTCAGTCACCACCAACAGGTCAAAGTACAGCGTTTGGACACACATCATGCTGCCCAGAGAGGTTTGATATTTGGGCTTTTAAGTGACCTGTCTCAACAACTATTGGATGGATTGCCATAACATTTCTGGTCAAATACTTTGCTTTATGATCAAATACCTGCAAAACACATTATGTTGTGTGCTAATTAGCAAATATTTGCATACTAACATTGCTCAGCATCGTACTTGCTGATGTTGGTATTTAGGTCAAGCCAGCACTGTGTACAAGCACAGCCTTTTGAAGCAACTTGCACTGCTGCAGACTCTTGTGCTATTTGGCACAGTTAGTGCACTGCAGGACATTTGAGGACAAGTGAAAGCATGGGGTCAGCTTCTTTCATGCAACCTAATGGTCTCGTTATTCAAGCAACACAAATATCAAACTACAAGTAAATGTTCTGTAATGTAAACTGTGAATTCATTCAAATACAGAAAGAAGTAGAGCTAAAATCTATTTTTATATATTAATATTAGGTCAAATGACTTTGTGTAATGTGAAATCAGTCACTCGTAGTTACAAGTTCACAGTTTATTCTCACTCAACTCTGCAGTTACCTTCAGCTCTATAGAGCCTTTAACTGTCTTTCAAATCAAATCAGATTTTATTTGTATAGCCCAAAGTCACAAAGTACATTTTCCTCGGAGGGCTTTACAATCTATGTGACAATCAGTGACACCCTCTGTCCTTAGACCCTCGGTTCGAGTTTAACTTTCAGCTTATTGTTTTGGTGTTGAGCCTTGCAACTTGGCCTGCAGTTTTATTTACTCTCTCTGCTCACTCACCAAATAAAAAAAAACAACTGTACACTTCCTCCTCAGGACCATGACACCAAATGAATGCCGACGTTGTTTTGTGTCTCCTGGCTGGCCTTGTAAATATCCAACTACTTATTAACTAAGTTTGCTGTATCAGCTTTAGAAGTGGTCAAAAAAACAGTTTTTGCAGGTTTAAAGTGTACAGAAAAGCCCCTTTCAGAGTGTAATAGTGTTTTATATTTTACATAGTTATTATTGAAGCATTAAGCAGCATGTTGTCATGTGCTTAATTTGTCATATTAGATTTAAACATTTGGAACATGCATGCATGATTTCCACATCTACCCTTATATTTTGGCCCTTTTGTGTGATATTACATGACATTTTTCTTCAGCATTTTATCTTCAGATGAACTGAATGTTCTACTCTCTCTGACCTGACACATTCCAGAAAGAGAGACAGGCGTGTGTTTCAAAGTCTGAGGAGAAGTTGAATTCTTTTCATGTTTTTAGCTCTTAATCTTATTCTACTACTGCCTGCTGAACACTTAAGACACATTAAGCACAATGCTTTGCTCCTCATTACATGTTTAAACAACCTTTGACAACACAGCCTGCTGTTTCACATGGTGCAGTCTTAATTCAAGTAATTTCCACTAATAAATCTTCAGGGAATAAAACAATGATACAACCTTCTTTGTTGAACCTGCATAAGCCTGGGATAATGCTGTGACAGATTCCACTGGCTTTTTTTGCATGTAAACTATCTTGTACTATTGCTTGCCAACATCCTGCATGTTCACTGAACTGAATAGGTTTAAGCAAGCGTCAACAAGATTATTCATCTCCCAGGTACCTAACAATCAACGTGGCCAACCTCCAATCTTTGTTTTATTACCATCCTCAAGCCAAAAAACACGCACGCTGACACAACACACCCAAACACATAGATTCAATCAAAGAGCAAACGAATTGCAACAAAAACAAGTATAAAGGAAAGAATGGGCACACAAGTGTGCAAAATGGATGCAATGATAAGTTTGAAAGTTAAAAAGATTAAATTACGTTTTATTTATATAGTGCCAAATCATGACAGAAATTATTTTATGGAACTTTCCCAACAATATGAGCAAGCGCTTGGCAACGGTGGCGAGGAAAAGCTTCCTTTAAGACGCAGAAACTTAAAGCAGAAACAGCTAATGGTGGTTGTCCAGCTGCCACAACTGGTTGAGTTTCGAGAGGTAACAGAGATAACAAAGATACAGTGCAGCAGTATGACTGATTGTAGTAGTAAAAAATAATGGTATTTGTAGTGGACGTCAAGCTGGACCGCAGCAGCAGGTGCAACCCCAATCCCAGATATAGGCGATTGAAGAGAACCAGCGCGTCGAGAAAGCAGAAAAACTCTGGGAAGGAAGCAAAGTTCGTAACAGTGGGACACAAATGTGTTTAGATGGAGAGGGAGAGATGAACAGAAGAGCTTAGTGCAGTGTAGGCCTATAGCAGCAAAACTAAGGGATGGTTGAGGATTTATTGCACTGTCCTAATTCGATTATAAAATACAAATGGCAAGTCCAGTAAGAACCTCAGCAGCCTCCCAGTCCCCTGATGTCCATAGTGGGATAGAGTTGAATGACCACTGGAACATCTTGAGGGAAGAAGGCTGGCTTCAGCTGAAGATACTTCTCTTCTTATCCAGTATGTCGGGAAGTAGGTGGGAGACAGCATGCTGTTTTCCATCACCAGCTCAACTCCTCCACCTCCTCCAGGCACCAAATCAGCCTAACCAACCTGTTACACCCTAGCACACATCAGTTGTTCGTTGGTCACCATCAAGGCAGAACATATGCAGCATCTTCTCGCAGACCCCCTGAATGGAAACAAGGGCTTAGTCCAGCAATCAACTTCTTGCTTATGGTCAGCTGTAGATGGTTCAGTCTTCACCACCCAACACAACACAACACAACACAACACACAGCGACCAACTCCTGACTGTCCTTGTGGTTGCATGTTGCAAAGATAAAAGGTGAACCAGGTTGTAATCAGACCTGCCAAGTGCGGCAAGAAATGTGAAGCTATACACTTAATTGACAAGACAATAAATCCAGTGTTTTATTGTCTCTGGTGGGACATTTCACAATCTGTGTGAAGCTTGTCAGGGTAAGTGTCATGTGGTTACGTCTCCAGAGTCCACCATTGGCACTGGGGCGTTGTATCTGGCACTGGGGTGTTGTGGCAGCTATTGCTGGACCAGCGACAGCAGCAGTCTGTTAAATTAAAGATCTGATGTCCTGCTTTGTGCACATTACATGTTAGTAGACATTTCTTATTATCTTATTAAGCAACACTATCAGGAGTTGAGTTTCTGGCAATCTAATGAATGCAAATCCAATATTTCCCTTCGCTTGGTATCATACAGTGAGATTAAGAGGAGTTAAGAGGAGAATATCAAGTCTGGGAAACCAAAACAATGAGCTAAAAGAGGCTAAAAATCTCCACAGAGCTCATAGGAACTGCAGGTGTTGGGTGATGATTCTTTGTGGATAACTGAAACTTATGTTGCAGTGTATATTGTTTGCTTTGCAATGACTGAACCTGCTTCATGGTCCTTTCGGGAGCTCTTTTCAAGTGGTCCTTGGCTCTTGACCTACTCTTCTGACTCTTTGATTTTTCCTGTCGGAAATCCTGTGAGAATTTCCTTTGTGTGGTCTCTTAATGACGGAGTGATTTTCCTTCTGATTGTGGATAATGGCCCCAAGAGTGCTTATAGAAACATGTTGGTTGGGAAGTATGTCCCATTACTCACCAGTGTTGTTTCAGAAGTTCTTGCAAAGCTCTGGCCATCATCATGTACTTGCATTCAGAAGTGGGAATCCCCTTTCTAACCCTTTATCGGATCGTGTACAGTAACTTCCATGGTGCCCCTCACATCTCTCAATGAAGGAGGCTTTCTCCAGCCAATCAGCATTGCTATGGCCTCTAATGGATCCCACTCTACCCCTAAATCCTAACATTTTTTGCACGATATTTTTGAAATAAGTGTTTTGTAAGACATATGTCTGATTGTTATTTTGCATATAAATATTCCACATATTTTCTGGAACTTTTTTTTACCCTAGGTAGGCGAGTGACCGAAAAAAGTCTTAGATCTTATGTCTTATATCCACCAATAATACTCCAAGGTTGAAATTAAAAATTTTCAAGTATTTGTGCCCTATAAAGGGTTAAAGAGTAAATGGACTGTACTTATGTATGTAGTGCCTTTCTAGTCTTCCGAACTGCCAATCTTCTGATTAGTGCTCTGCCTCTGCGCCACAGCCAGAGTAGCAGTACTAATCTTCCAACATGCACAAACTAATTAGTGGAATCAACTGGTTTAGTGCTTTTTCTTAGTGTTCTACACGTTTCCTCACTGCTCTATAGAATAACTGTTGTGTAACTCATGCACAGTGTTTGTGATGGTTCGTAGGTAGTGGGAGGTTCCTCTCATTGCTCGTAAAATGAGTTTTTGGTATTCAGCCAGTCTGTGTTGGCCAATTTTTGTGACTAACCGAAACCAACGATGTAGAGTCCCTTCAGCAATTGTGGAGGTGTGAAAATGGGCAAAGCTCTCTCTCAGTTTCATAATGACAAAAAAAACACTTAGAAAAAGAGCGAGGGAGGTTTAAATGTTAATGCCAGGATTTAAGTGGTCCAGTTTCTCAATCATAAATCTCTGAATTCACACACCACGTTTGCTTCTTCAGAGTCAAGGCAGGATTCCAGCTCCAGGTCAGCTTCTTTCATGTCAGTGCCCTCACCATAACCCTGGTCATGTGTTTTTCATCACCCACTTATCAGCAAAAGATTTCTTCCTTTGGCTGCCCACATATCTAGAGGTCATGCAGGATATTGCTCAGTGTTCCTAGTCTGCCTCAAACGAATGCACCAGGCCAGGAATGTTTTTTTAAATACTTTTTCCATTGTTGTTGTCAACACCACGCCCAGCTCGCTCTGCCCAGAGAGCCCCTGACTGCCTCAACTCATTAATATCTGTCTACATTTCTTTAGGGGCATCTAAATATAAATTGCTAAGATAATGTGTTTTTGTTCTGATTATTTAAAATTATAAAGGGTCTATTTACAACTCACCAATCTTTCTCCTGCTTGTATGAAAAACCCTGCCTCTTACCTAATCCTTGTCCTAACTGTCACTTTGATTACCAATCCCCAATCTGAACCAGTGACAACCAGTCGAGATCTGCAGGAAAATCTGCACATTAGGCACATTAACGCACATATATTAATGTGTGTCTGTGTCAGCTCCGTATCTATTGAAATCACTCAACCCTTTAGTCAAGACAAGGTGGTTCGTTCTGCATTCCAGGACCACACTGGACAGGTTTTATCAGATGGTGTTATCTCAGGCACACCCACCCTCTTTCCTCACATGCATCAATGGTAACTTAAAGTCTTGACAGCTTTCCTACTGATGGGGCACCCTGATGGCGAGCTGTTTGCTCACCGCTTGATTACACATGTCGATAGTGCTCAACAGAAGGAGAATGGATTTAAAAGTAATGATTAACATCTACATGTTTAAACATTTAATCCTCATCTTTCATATTCTGTCTTGTTATCAGCGAGGTGACAAAGGCGACAAAGGTCGTGAAGGCTTTCACACCCCTGAAGCTCTTTATCAACATGTTGTGCCTTGTTTGTACAAATGACGGTTTGTGGTGCGACATCAGTTTATTATGAAATAAAGTTGGGATATTAATGATATAAATTTTATTTCTATGAGAGAGAGATAGAGAATAGAATAAATAGATATAAGGATATAAAAGGGCTAAAATGCAGTGGTGGGAAAGGCATTAAAATGCTTTATTTAAAGGAATAATTCAACATTTTGGAACTACACTGTTGACACATTCATCTTTTTATTCCAATTTATGCACATCAGGCTAACTGTGGTTTAATTTTCACCGTGATATGTGTGGAAGAGATTGATCAATAAAGTTTGGAGAAGATACACTTCACGATCGTTTCATGAGAAGAGGTAAACATATTTTATTCTTACTTTATGGTCAACAGTGTATTTGTTTTCACTTCAAGGTGTACTTAAATCCTTTAGTTTACATAACGGGTTAACTCCAGAGTGTTACTGCTCCGAGGCAACAAATAGTGCAGCAATGTCATATTTTTTGTAACTGCTTATCCTCATCAGGTTTGTAGGGTGGTGCTGGAGCTTCTCCCAGCTGATTTAGGGCGAGAAGCAGGGAACACCCTGGACAAGTTGCCAGTTCATCACAGGGCATTTTCCTAAAAAGTAGCTTGCTATCTTTGATGTATGAATCTTCGTGTCACTGCAGCCCAGTTAACCGTGTTTTTTTGAGACTTTGAGCCAAGTCTGAGAGCATTTTAACGTCCATGTTGTTCGGCGTTAGCTTCATTTTTGAGCACACATAGGCTTCTCTCTGTACCTTTGTCCTCTTCTGACGACCATTCATAGCTTAAGTTAAAAGTTAAACTTAAGAAGTTATAATTTAAGATTCTTAACGGCCATTAACGAAACAAACCTCTATATCAGCACTCATGGAACAACTCTTGTCCAATCAAGGATTTGATTAGACCTAATTGTTGCATAACCCCCAAAGTAAAGTCAGAATTACAATTTGCTTTAAATACCAAACAGACGTGTGAGCTTCAGAGGTGTTGGTTCATGGGATTTACCTCAGGAAGCAGCCAGAATAGCTGTTTTTTCCTGTTTACAGTCTTTGTGCTTGTGACTGTGGCCTGTAATCATTTAAATCAAAGCACTAACAGAAACAATGAGGTGTGTCTCCTTTGGGAAATTATCTGGCACATCATCTCTGCTTCTCTGGAAGATGCTGAAAGATTATATGTTTGTTGCCTTGCCTAAGGACAGAAGCAATGCAAAAATGTCTAGTAAGCATTTTATATGTCAGTATTAGCAGTATAAATGGACTAAAAGCATGTTGCCAAATCTTGCAATATCACCCAAATTTGCCTCTTATCTTGTCTCAAATGTAGCCAGAGGTAGAGATTGATTTCAAATGTTCAAGGTTAGTTCTGCCTAACTACAGATAACAGATACAGATTCTCGAAATCCAGCATGTTTTATGCTGCAGGTAAAATCTTCTGCAAAATACAGTAAATAAACAGAATAAGCACCACCAAAGAGCATCACCTCAATGCCTCCCATCCATCCATCCATTATCTGGATCTGCTTACCCTTATCAGGGTCAGGCTGGAGCTCTACATGCTCTACCAGGTGAGCTACCGGGGAGCAGAATGCAGTATATCTAAATATTAATCGAGAAATACATACAAAAGTAAAATAAAATCTATTCCTAACTTTTAACCATCGAAAGGAAGTTAAGATATAATTATGGTATAAAAAGTCCTGAGAAGTAAGAATGAATGAGGTGTGTCTTCTTTGGAAAATTCTTCTCCACTAAAAGTAGTTTAACTTTTAAGTCTAAAAACCACACAGCATTCACCCACTTATTATAAAACCGCTTTGTAATCAGATGCTAAAGCCGATCATTTTGCCAAACCTTCCTTTGCGTCTTTGTTCAGCTCAAGCAAAACCAAAGTGGGTGAAATGCTAATTTACAGCAATCTAATGGAATTAACCTGGAAGGATGGGAGCCAGTAATGCTGATTCTTGGAGGAAATTAACATAAAATCTTCAGTATATAGAGCAAATCTTCCTTCGCAACTGTTTCATATCCTCGGCAAATGAAGAAACACTTGTCTTTAGTGGATCTACTTCAAGAAATGAGATGATGTGTGTGCAAAAGAGTTGTTTGCACTGCTTAAGAGAGACCACACGGTAGTTTCTGTTATCTTTGGTCATATATGTAACCTTTGTACATACAGTATAGCTTCAAAACTCTTCTCCGAGGACGGTGTTCATGACACTTATTGTACGCTTGACTTGTGCTTGTTATCACCACATCAGCTGTCACCACTACAGATGATAAGTCGTATGGGTGGAGTATTTTAAAGACAAATAACCGTTTTTCTCACTCACTCTTAGTTTCTTTTTCGCTTGTATTGACATGCTTCTTTTAGGTGTGTATCCAAAAGTGTTGTTTCTGGCAGCTGAAATCAAGCAGCGACCTCCGTGTATCTGTATCTGTTAATCATATGAATTATATGTATCTGTATCCGTATTTAGAGTGGGCGGGATTTAATGTTATTTTAATCATGCAATTGATATGGGTTGATCAGAAATTGTTATATTTATTGCTGATTAGAAAACTGTTTACAGGACAGCATCAGCATTGAGCTTCAGATCAATGGTTTTGATCACGATAGCAAACAAACTATTTACAGATGAATGAACAGGAGTTTTTATACTCAACATAACTTTCTTTTTTTAAACTTTTAATATTTTGTTAAGATCAGTGTTTGTTTTTTTATGGTTCTTTTTTATTTTATTTTTATTTCCACACCAGGTGTGTGTAGGAGTGTCGCTTAATTTGTAATATTATTTATACCACTACTACGAAGTCAAAAAACTGGTTAGAGCCAGTTGACGGTTTAAAAAACAAAACAAACTCTAACGACTGGCAGAGAGAGAGTGTGTGTGTATTTGACAGGCAGAGACACAATGCCATTCACATTGTACCAAGCACCACGTCTGAACAAACCCAGGTTTACCAGAACTCTACTGGTGAATAAGTAAATATAAACCTGACGCTGAAGAAACCCTAAACGTCAACGAAAAAGACTTGCGAACCTGCAAAAGTGATTTGTCCATACTGGATACTCGTTTCAGCCGAGTATCCGGCTCAACTTGACACATGAACAAACAGTTATACTTAAGATTTTTAATTCAAAACATACAGTCAGCATATATCATATATGATGTATTAGAAAGACCGAACTACTCAGCTCAGCAGTATGTATGAATATGAAACTATACCTCTTGAAACATAAGCTACCTTATTAAATATCAAACATAGCAATGCACCAGCTGCTACATGCACCATGGTAATACTTTCACTTTTAAAGCAGTAATATGAGAACGGTGACAGGGAGCATTTTTCTGCACAATGAGTTCTATTACTGTTCATACTTTAAGAGTCAGTGACACCAAAAGGGAATTAAAAGATCAGGATGTCGTGAGACCGTGGGTGGCTCGACCTCTGCAGAAACAAACCAGTGGAGACAGTTTTGGGTGTTAAAGCTTCTTCAGCCAACTGTAAAATCAAAAACAGTTCCTCGAAGCTGCTTATGCGTTCACTGTTACATGGAAACCACTCACAATGAATTTCTCACACTTGAGCCACAGAAGATTGCAGCGTTGTTAAAGAAAACACACACCCACGCAGACATAAATTGTCATCTATTGACATGTCATGACCTGTTAAATATAAACACTGATTTTATCTCCGATTAAACCAGCATGATTTTGAAGATTATTAAATAGATAAAAAGCAGCAGACACAACCAAAGGCCACACAAGATCAGTACAATGAAATCAAATCTGTAATTGCTCAAGTGGCTGCAAAACATGTTAATCTCCATAAGTCCCCATGTCCAAATGTCCAACTTCACAGCAGAAATAAACATGTTTACAGCCTGGTACAAAAAACAGTTTTGGTCTCTGTAGCTAATTTCCCTGTTCATGACAACTGTACTGAGGGTGAATTTATATACAACTCACCTGTTCACATTATATTAAGGTTTAAAGTTATGCAGGATTAACAGCGTTGCTGCTTTGATTGACAGGTGGGTGTCGTCACAGGTGGCTTATTAGAGCACCCAGGCGTCGTTCAGCCTGCCTCAGGTCCACCGATGATTGACATCTTTCCACATAATTAGAATAGCCAGGAGGCAGAAGAAGCTTTACATCCAACATGCCATAACACACACCAGAAGTCAATGAACAGAAGCTAAAATTCAAATTAAATCTAGACGCTGTGTTCTGGACTAGTTGGAGGCGTAAGAGTGATTTTTTTTTTTTTTGTTAATGCTGGAGAGGATTAAATTGTAATTTTCAAGTTTACCGAGACGTGATTGGAGGGTCTGATTATTCTAAATAGTAAAAGCAGACCACAACAGCCAGTGTGTTGTTTTAGGGCTGAAATCTCTCGTCTCCAGAGCAACCAGCCCTAATCTGGTATTTTTATATTCAACATGTGTTTTTCACCTGGAATCTGGGCAGAACTGAAGCCGCATGCTAGAGGCGGTGTAAATCCAGACAAAGTCGTTGGTGAAAGGTATTTACTGTTGCAAGCCTAATCCAGATCCCTCCCTTGTCTGTCTGCAGGTCAAGGCTATGGCAGGTCAAAGGAGTATCTAGTGTTGACCTTTGAAACTTGTTCTGCAGATTTACACTCATGCAAATACCGGTGCCGCACGCTGTTTGCTGTAGTCTGCGTTGACTGACGTGTTTCCATCTTGAGTTGAAGAGCAGTGCTCTCAGAGACTGTTACCTAATTTTGTATTAGAAGGTATAAATCGGAATCAAAGCTTGCTGCATTGTCAGGGCCGGTCCTGCACATGCTCTCACGCCACACGTCCATCAAGCTACAGATTTATATTTCATGCATGCTCAGAGTCATCTAACATCAACGCCCTTCCTTTCTGTCTCAATTAGTTTTGTGGTTTGTCATTTTGTGACTTGTTCCGTAAACGTGAGAACCGGAGCTGGGTAAGCAGGCAGTGTAAACCAGGCTCAGCAGCTTCTGTGGACATAATGACAGAGGCGGAAGAAACTGAAGAGGATGTTGACGGATCAGAAATGTAGAGAGTGGTCGAAGAGGAAGCCACGAGTCAAGAGTAAATCTGGGACTGACTTTAAGTCTCATGGCGAGAGCTTGTTCAAATAAAAGACTGAAAGACAGACAATAACTACACAGCAATGAAATTTATATTCTGTGAGCGATGACACATTTCATAAGTGTGGCGTGCGGATTCTTGAAATCCCAGCTGTACAAAAGATGTCAGATAATACGGCCAAATCAGTCAGTTTCCTGTCTTTTCTCGTGTGTTATGTTGTTTGTGTTGGAGTGAATTATACTGGTTACCATGTTGAAACCCTGTAAACAGACACTTTACAGATAAGATGCAGGACAGAACTGACTAAGAAATGGCTAATTTTTTATAATAAACTGTAAGTTTGTCCAAATTTTCACCAGCACCATACATATTAAGTTATTAAGACCATCTATCATTAAGAATATATATATAAATATATATCTTCTTTGGCTTGTTCTCATGAGCACAGACATGTTCTTTAGTTGTAGTTCTTTGCTTATCTAACTCGTCAGCATGTTTCATATTAGAGAATTGCAATGGATGGATGGATGACATCGTTTGGTTCCCTCTGTTGGGCTTTAGTTTAAACTGCGCAACTGTCACGTTGCTAAATAATATTATAGTTTCTATTCCACTATAAGTCTATTATTATAAACTACACTCAGTTCTGGTAATTATTTATGGAGAAGTATTTAAAAAAAAGAAGTGTCTCTCTTAGCCTGGAGACCAGATGCACGTTGTTGCTGCACAACTGTGACTCAAATATAAAGAAACTTCAAAATAACAAGACAGAATGGTGAAAATACAGACGTCTTATGTTTTAAAAATGTTTATTAAAACCACCATGAGATTAAAACATGAGCACAAGTTATACACGTTAATATTTTTTGTCAGTAAATGTTAAAAACAAAAGCCTCAAAACAACCTCTCAATCCCGATGTCACAATCCCGGACTTCCACAACCTCGGACACATTTAACTTCCTGTTGTAAGGCAGAATAATACTGCAGATAAGATGTTTAATCTGTAACGTTTAAATAGCTCGGCTAATCTGTGGATCACACAGACCCCTGGACTAGTAGCTGCTTGTTTAATGTTTAATCGGCTTGTTTGATGTTTGGTGAAAAAACTGAAGCCATGACACATAAAGTGACTTCATGTCTGTTGGAGATAAGAAATCTGAGTCTGGGCCAGATTCTAAATCTGGGCACGTTGACTCACCCATCCCGATACTCATCACACATCTAGAAACTTTGTTGTCAGCACTTTTCACTCAGGTTGTTTCATAGATTTTGATAGAAAGCCCAGAGCACATCCTGCTGCTGGGAGCTTTCCATGTTCCTCTGTGCAATGATCAGCACCATGCTGCTTCAAGGCCTGGATTCAAGGCCCTTTCCTTTTAGCTTCAAAGGCTGTTTTTGATGATTTTACTCCTATGAGTTTTCAGATTACATTTCCTAAATTACATGTTTTCTCACAGCAGATAATAATGTGATATTATATATTAATGTTTTTAGATGTTCTGATATATTTTATAGCACACTGTATGGTTTGTGTCAAAGTTGTTTCTGGGCATTTTTATTTATTTATTTTTTTACAACATGACACACAGCTCTTTAGTTTATGACCTTTATTTTAACAGACCTGACTTATACACACACACACACACACCCTTCATAAATCCATCAACTCACTCAAAAAATAAATTAATCCCTTTAATGTGAAAAACTACTGACCATCAGAGGTCATTTTTGTGAACTGACACTTTAACGACAAACCTAAAGAACTGGAGAGAACAATGTACATACAGTATATATACAGAATAAACTCAACTTAAAAAATATTTGTCAAACTCAAAAGTTAGAATATCATGACCTGAAGATTTTGATTTCATCGAGATCTAAAATATTCACAAGAACAGAGGTCTGTTTTAAAAAAAAAAGGGAATAATACTTCATTTAAAGTATCACCATAGATCCAAAGCTTGTGTTTTTCCTTCATGCCTTCATATGAAACCATCTCTGTCACAGATATTTTCTTACAGCTACAACTGCGTTTCCCAAAAGAATTGTGAGATATTCCCAAAGGTGTTTTCTTTTTAGCATTTCACAACTTCTTCAGCCTTTTGTCCCAACTTTTTTTTTTTAAAATGTTGCTGCCATTAAATTCAAAATGACATTATTTACCAAAAAAAATTCTTGGTTTTAACATTTCGTAAGTTGTCTTTGTGCTATTTTCTATGAAATATGGGTTTTGGTGTTTTGCACATCATCATATTTTATAAATAGAGTTGTGAACACTTCACATCGCAGCATTTACTGTTTTGTTGTCCTGCGTGACATCACTGTCACACACACTGTGTGTGGAGGTTTCTGTCTCTGTTTCTGAATTCAGAGTTGTTTCAGGAGCTGTAAGAAAAAAACAAACAGTTAGCCTTACTTCTAACAAACAGCTGCTACAACCACAAGAAGGTGTTCGGTGTGAGCCGCCTCTGCCACCAAGAGACATGTTTCATCTGTCAGAAGCAATGACATTTGTGCCACGTAGCGATACTGTAACCTGTCCTGTAATCTTTGATTTTGTTATTCATATTTAGTGTCAATAATCTGCAGTGACACATCTTGATGCGAGTACATGTCAGATAAAAGAGAATAAATAGATAATAATTTCATCTGTCATGGTTATAAATGCCACCCTGCCACATTTCTGTTTCTGTTTGATGTCTTACTTGTTATTTTCTTGTAAACAAAGAATCCAACAGCAGCCATAAAGACGAAAACAGAAGAAACGGCTGCAGCAATGATGAGAACGGTGGCGTAAGAAATCTTCTGTTCAACGACTGATGGAAAAACAAACCACATAGACAAAGCAGGTTAGAACAGAAGTGCTTCCAGCCGCCGATTAAATAAAACCTAATGCACACACGTTTATCTAATTATGTCATGTGATTGGTCACTTGCATTAGTTTGAAAACAAAGTGGCTAAATTTGCAGCTGTTGATCAGTTGTTGATGCATTTCAGTGATTTAATCCAAAACTCAAATGACTTCCAGAATCATGAGGAGGAAAACAAATAAACATGAAGCAGGAAAAGTAAAAAAAAAACATAAAACAAACAAAACAAATGTAATTATAGATCATTTGTATGTAATTTAAGAAAGAAAAGAAACACTGTAGAAATAATATAGTAATTTATTTGTACAAAATTAATGAGAAAAATCTGAATTTGTTGCTGATTCACGGATAATGTTCATAATAAATCATTAAAAATATCAACAACAGAAAGTTACTGTAAAAATTTAGATTTATTTTCCATAAATGTAAGTTTGTAGTTAGTAAGTAACAGTTGAACAGTGAAACAAAGGAACAACCAGACTAATCAGAGCAGGCCAGACAATCAAAATAAGGAGAAACACAATTAAGGCAGGAAGTTAAAGACACGAAGAGAGAATACAAACATAAAAAAGGAAACTAAAACATGACACCGACCTTCAAGAAAACAAGAAAAAAAAGGCATAATGCAAATAATGTGTCAAGACAAGTGAATTTAATCTTTCTAAGATCTGTCACTTCTGGTCCCAGTCTTACCCCAGTTGGTCCTGATCTCTTCTTTGTCCAATCTGGTGACGATGTCGTCCTCTACACCGGAGAGATGAAACACACAGTCGTACCTCCTCCAGTCTTCAGGCGCGACTGATGAAAGTTTCAGGTCAACGCTCATCTGGAAGGTTCCATCGTGATTGGGGAGGATCTCACCGTGGTCCACGTCCTCGTGCTGCTCCTCTCCATTTTTCCTCCAGCTGAGTGAGGCTCTGTCAGGGTAGAAACCCGTGGCGTGGCAGCTGACGGGAGAGGAGGGAGTCTTCTGCAGGAGAGACACTGAGGGAAGCTCTGGAGAAAAAGAGAGAAAGAGGGGAGAGGAAATAAATAAGATGAAGAGAAGCAAGAGAAAATGGGGAAACAATGTGTGCATGCACAGGCTGAATTATGTTGCCCAGGTGGAGAGATCAATACTTTAAAGACATGACAAACTACTAAAATGGTGCATGCCCCTTTGAATTCAATGTGTGAGTTAAAACTCAGATAAAAACAATAACGTGATTGTGATTCTACCTGTTCTCAGCAGAGAGCTCCTCCCATACTTCAAATGCTTCTGCAGACAATCGATGCAAACGTGGTTAAGGGTATTCTTCCAAAAGTTGTTTGTCGTCGTGTCGCTGTCCCACAGGTGTTTAGTGACCACAGACTGAGGTTTGGGGGCGATCCATGTTTCAGTTTCCAGATTAAATACTAGGAAGTCTTCTCCGTTATACCCATATTGATGAAAACCTTTGATTTCTCCGGTCTCCTCGTCCCACTCGCAGCCGGACAATCTCTGTAAAATGTGGACGCCTAGAAGAAGAGGAGAACACACAGTGCAGTGAACCACCATTTATCACAGAGATCCACAGACACCAATGACACTGTTGAACAGTGGCGTCATGCCAAAGATCATTTATGCGTGGTTCAGTCAGGGTGTAAAAGGATGCATTGCACCATCAGTTTAAAGGAACATGTCTACCATAAGATAACAGGTAAAGTGATGATACACTGACATGTAATCAGGTAAATTGTGTGCTCCCACTCGGATCATATTTTATGGAGGAAATGTTAAACTCTCTCTGATTTACAGAGTTTCCTGATGGACAGTGAAGTAAACTGCTGCCAACTGTAGCTGCTGTTAGCTCAGTTTGTGAGCCGGGCTGTCCAGGCTGAGCACCTGGGGGGAGTGTTTGTGCCTCAGGTTAGGGGAGGTTTTCAGGCTGGGGTCGTGCCAGAACTGGAGCCGGAGCTGGGCAAGCTGGCAACCAGGCTCAGTAGCCTCTATGGACATAATGACAGAGGTGAAAAGACAGAAGAGGACGTAAATGGAGGAAGCTAAGAAGAGAAAATGAGAAAGTGAGCGAGCCACAGCCGTCGGACAAGAGTAAATCTGGGACTGACTTTTAGTGGTTGGTGAGAGCTTGGTGAAAGACAGACGCCGAGCTGGGCTGATGTAAACTGCACGTGTGTGAAACATACCGTCCGTTTTGTTTAACCGCTTCATCAAATTGTGGAATTCGACTTTGAAGCGCTGCTGGTGCACCGTACACTCCTGCGTGTGCAACTTCCAGTACTTTGGATCTCCGTCTCTTAATTTCTCCATCCAGTCCTGTTTGGCTAATCCTATCTTGATGTTGCTGTCACAGTAGCCCACCTCAATGTCATTGAGCAGAGCAAGACCCACGACCTCTGGTAAGTTTGGGACTCCAGAAGACGCAGTGAAGAAGAACTTCATCGTGTGTTTCACTGTAATAAAAACATTTTTTAAGTAATGAGTGTAAACTGAACTGTGAGTGTCATGTAAGGCAAGGCAAGTTTATTTGTATAGCACAATTCGTACACAAGGCAATTCATAGTGCTTTACAGAGGCAAGGAAAAACATTTGACATTAAGACAAGCAATAGCAATAGAAATTAAAAATTAAAAAGAGAAGAAAATTTTATTAAAAACATCAGAATGTCATTTAAAATCATTAAAACAGCAAATTTGAAAACAATTTAAAACATTAAACGAATCACTGGATTATGATTAAAAATTCTTTAAAAGTAGTTTAAAGGAACATGTCTACCATAAGATAACAGGTTTAAAGTCATTTTGATGATACACTGTAGTGAGTTAATGACTCTATAAAAAGCTCGCAATAGAGACACACCTCGTTTTGGTATTCCTGAAGCTGCTCACTTGGAACAAAACATATGTACTGGATTTGATTTGAAACATATTGTATTTGTATTGTGTTTGAAAGTTTAAGTGAATCATACTAGAATATATTTAAAAGCTGAAGTAGTACTATGTAAAGAATTTGATACATTGCTTCTGATGTTGATGATATTATAAGTTGTCACTTTTCCTGCTCTACACGGCAGCTCGTAGAAGTCAAACGAAACAGCAAAGAGCTTTAAAGCTTTTTAAATATTTTTTTACCTGGAGATGAAAAATGGCAGAAGAAGAGCAACAAGAAAACCTTCATGTTGGTTTAGAAGAGAAGTACAAATGAAGCTCAGCCTTTCTGTAATTAAAACCAGCTAAACCCGATTATGTTTCCTTTTACTTTTGCTTTTGCAGTTTAGAGAAGTCGTCGTAACACTGGCTTTCACTGACTCATCTTATCTGCATTATCACACAGAAAGGACGTTAGTCACGTAGAGCATATAACAGCGCTTACAGTGCTTTGTCCTCTGGATATAAGTGATTTCTATTATTGTTATTGTGTTTTTACTTGCACATTTCATGTCATAATCAGTACACAAAGAGTTTTCCAGTCTGTTCTCATTGCCAGGGCATCAATATCAACATTTTACCATCCACATCCAAAATCTAATGTAAGAAAGAAGGTGGATGGGTCAACCAGTGGACTTTTACACGGGAGACCAGGGTTTGTTTCTCATGTGAAAAAAATGACTTAATATTGAATTTACAGTTTAAATTCAAAATTATGTGAATTTGATGCCAGCAACACATTTCCAAAAAAAGTTGTGATACTGTAAAGAAAAGTTGTGAAATGCTCAAAGAAAACAGAGTGGACGTGGAAAGTTGGGAATTTTATTGAAAAAAGTAAAAAGTGATATTCAACAAACTGAAATATAAAAAATATAATCACATGACTAGAACATAATAAGAAGCTTTAGAATAATTTATAATAATTTCCATATTAAAAGTAAGTCTAAGGGTCAAATTAAGAGTGGATAACCTCGACTACACTCTGTCTGAATGTTCTGCAATTAAAAACCAAATTAATGTATCTATTGTTGCTTATTACTAATTATATTATTGTAAACTCAACACGGCTTTTGGTATTTTAACTGTATTCCAGTAGAAACGATAATCGGTATCAGCTGATATGTCTCATAGACAATCAATCAGCAGCAAATAAATAATTATTCAAATAAATTGGGGCATCTCTAAATAATTATACACACACTATCATCACACTTTTTATATAATTTAAAAGTACATTAAAATATATAAACTGTTCTTAGCAAGTTGAGGTCAAAGTTAAATTAGAAACTAAAGAGTTCAACAAAGATTTAAAATGTGATCTTACCTGCTGATGAAACGTGACAAAAGAGAAGCAAGAATAATATCTGTTTCATCTTGTTTTAATAAAAACAAAAAGGAGCTGGTTCACCTGTCAGAGGAAGGTGTGTCTTCAGTTCAGAGCCAGGAAGTGCCAAACACAGCTGCAGTTCCTCAAACGGCCACTAGATGCTGCCTGAGTCACGCTCCATCCATACTGTAAGTCCCCATGTTCAAATGTCACAACTTCACAGCAGAAATAAACATGTTTACAGCCTGGTACAAAAAACTGTTTTGGTCTGATCTAGGTTTCATTCAGCTCTCAGTCTTTGCCCAGTTTTAGATAAGCGGTGAACATAGACTGTGTAAAACATTGAACGTCTGTGATGCCTTTGACCCTCCAGCAAGCGGAGATAATAGGTTCAGGTTTTTTTCTCGTCATATTTTATATTTTTACTGACTGACTGATCACTTCTTTAAATATATATATATATATATATATATATATATACACACACCATAAGATGATCTAATCACGTATATATGTGTCAATGTATATGTATATATTGCATATGAACATGCTCAAATTAAAAAAAAAAAAAGTGGAAAACTGGAAGGTATTTTTAAATCATTTTTGATAAAATTGACAATGACAGATCAACTGAATTGTTTATTCAAGTAATAATTATTAAAAAGTGAATAAAAATAATCCTTAGATCCAATCGAGCATCTTACAGGACTTTAAGGATCTGCTACCAGATACCACAGCACACCTTGGAGTCCATGCCATGACGAGTCAGGTGGCAAAAGGTGGGATGACTAACTAACTGACTGCACAAAAAAATTGTCTTTTTGGCAAACATGCTGATCAAACTTCATCTGTTTAACAAAATCCTTAACCTCAGTGTCCTTGATGGTAGTAAGATCCCTGGTTGTGGACCTGATGGTGTACATACAGCACATTAATACTGTAACGGCATGTTAAATGTACAATAAAGCAACCTCAGTGGTAATCTTTGTGTGTTCACCAGAGTTTATTGACAATTACAGAAAGTACTGGATGAAAGTCTGACTCAGGAAGGAGAGCACTGAAGACCGCTGAAGAGGAAAAACACTGAAGAGTAATTTACAATGTTCCACCACAAACTAGACGAACAACTGATTCTGGCTTCCATCGCCTCAGATAAGACTTTAGTTTGTAGCCTTAAAATGATAAAACATTCACAGCTATACGATCCCAAATGTTCCTATTACGTGACAATAACGTCCCAAAACAAACCATCAGCCGTACTGCACAGGGCTGTAACATCATTTGCAAACTTGTGACACAAATTACAACTCAATATCTGCTAACAGAGGTTGTAAGTGCTTCATTTTATACACTTGATTATTTTTTAAAAGAGGAATGATGATTTAATGGTTTGTTGACCTCATTCTCTACTTACATCTGCGTGAAGCAGGTTGTATGCACACATACTGACCACAGTATGAATGCAGTGAAGTTTGCAAGTCATGTTATACCATAAAAATCTCATAAAACACCTCGAGTTGAGCATGGTTTATGTCACAGTAACATGTCATTGGCTCCATTTTTTAAAATCTTTACAAGCATAAATTACACAGTAGAGATATAATGATCACATGAATCTGGAACCTTCATGTTGAAACATACTTCAACGGAGGTGCTGCCGACTGCTGAAACGAACACCCGCACCCACAAATCGCATCTGTAAAGACTAAATTTTAAAAAAGTACAGGCATTACAAGGTTATGTCGATGAGACGGACTTCACCTACACTGCACTGTGACACATGAAGGGTGTGAAACTCAAGGTCCAAACATTAATGTAGCTCCACAACAACTCCTTTTACTGACCATATGATGCATGTCTAACAAGTACAGTGTACCTGAAGATGATTTTTTTAAAAAGAAGACGGTGCACACAAGTTAATATCAACAAGTTATTATCTAGTGTAAACAAGATATTCAGATATTGTGCACACATCTTGATTCAAACAATTATTATTATTATTATTACGCACAACTTGCCATCTTGTTCCCAGACACACAAGTCCTGCTCACAGAAGTTACCTTGATCTGTTACCGTCACAAAGTTACACAGATCAAGATTTTTAGACATCTTCGAGAAGCAAGCGTGATCAGAGTACAGTTGTTCTTATACTAAATTCAACAATAGTTCATAAAACTAATTCGATCACTGATCCGATGGCTTGTAAAACCTGTTACATGAGATAATGTTTCGCAGGAATGATCTTAAACACGTCATCCAAAACTAACACGGCACAGCTCGTATGTGAAATCATACACAGGACAGAAAGAAAGTACGGTGACCAAAAAATATAGAATACATCATAAATTAAACGTCAGAGAAAGGTTTTAAAGCCAAGTCGGATCTTTAATGATTATATTAAAAAGGTTAACTGTTTGTAACCAGGTCAGTGGTCCAAAATTTTTTTTGGGAAGCGATCAGAGCAACAGAAACTCCAAATATCTGTATGAACAGAAGCCGAGAGCCTCTGTATGCTGTTTTTGTGGTGCTTCTATAACATTTTATGACTGCCATAACACGAAATTCAATGATTTATCAGGTAATATAGACATCAAATTGTGGTCATAGCAGTAACATTATGCGTAAACCTTCCTTTCACCGCTTCTGTTTTCATATTTCTTTCTTTTTACAAATGAGAGGAATGATCAATGACAGACCATGGAGTCAGTTAACTCAACATAACGAGGCATTGAAGTCCCGATATAACCACAAAAAAAAAAACTAATGTCTTCAGAGAACGTCAGAATTAAAGCCACAATGTGTAGAACTGGAAATGTTCAAACTCTGGCTCTAGTCCCAGTCGTAATATCAAAACAAACAAAAAAAAGACACTATGCATGTTGACAGGGATCAACCCAAAGACGCTGAGAGGAACAGGCTTTAAAGCTACACAGTCGTGTCAAATCAGCCTGGTTGCATACCTCTGAATAACAGCTCGCATCTCTGATTTGTTCTGATTTTCAAATTTGTCTGGTGTTGTGCTCCCATGGTAAAGAAAAACAAACATCTACCTTTACTTTTGTGAGTGGAATTTAAGAACATAACTATCTAGTCAAGTACTTAGCTACATCCATGAAAAGTAGTTGGGTTAAGATGTTGTAAGTCGACTCATAAACTGATATTTCTTTGATTCTCATGAAAAAAGTGTAGCTAAACTGCTTCCAGCCGTTACTGCAGCTCCTGTGTTGATTGAAAATGACACAGACGAGATCTGAGATATCACTTTCTACTGAGGGACAATCACAAGATCATCACTAACACAACGCTATAGATAGAAAGTGGTGCTGCAAAGCATTTCCAGGTCATGTAAAGACTTTGTTTCAAGGTTTAAGGAGCGTTTTTCCATGATGATGCAGAAGAAAAAGTCAGCGAGGCGACTTACAGACATAACTTACAGAGGCTGTATTGATCTCATGAAGCTGCGTTGACTTTTCTGTTTCCATTTTTCATGGATGAAGCCAAGTAGCTGCATAGAGATGTAGACGGATGTCTTCTTCTCTCTTAATCCTGTTTAAAAAGCACTAAATTGGCTAAACGAGCACGGTATCAGACTTATTTGAATCACTGAACAAGACGCAGAGGTCTGGACCCGGGCTAGAAAAGCAACACGTTGTTTTCACGGTTCTCCAAAGTGCAAAATGACCAGATAAGTCTCCCAAGTTAGCCTAAAAGGAAGACATGTCGTTCACTCCAGCTACGTACAGATTCGCCAGATATTTATATTTCATCGTATGAAAGTTTGTAAGGCTTGTTACATTCAAAACTCAACACGTACATTCTGTATATTCATCTTTGAGTGTGGCAGTTTAGGGTTAATTAATATTATCTAGTATCTAATCAACATTTCTATATTAATAATGACTCAAATTACTACGTTTGACAACCCCACAGAGATTTGGGGACACCAACTCTGAGGCACTGCAGAGCTTTTTTTTTTAATCTTCCTTCAGCTCTGAACCTCGTGTACATCAGCTGCCCAACCCCGAACGTTTGCGAACAAGTTTCAACTTGACAACATGTCAGATATCGTGTTTGTAATTGCAGCTTTGAAGCCATCGTCAACCCCCACGGCTGTTTCAGTCCTTTTCGGGAAACTACACTTTACATCACTCTTGTGTTAGTTTCTGCTTGGGTGTGGTTACTTTTACTGGTATGTAGACTTTGACCTGACTGGTCTAATCAGCCTCGGCGCTTGTGTCTTTAACTAAAAAGGTGCATGAATGAAGTAAGAATTGTAAGAATGGGAAGCGATAAGAAAATGAGTAGTAGTGTTTATATATGTTTTGTTTTTTACTACAGACTAAACCGGTTGATGCCACAGATCCTCTCCGGCAACATAACACCAACAAAAACCAACCTAAAGATACAGTATGAGTGATGCAGGAGATGGAATGTAAACCATGAAGTGAAGGAGTGTGTGCAGTACAGAACAGAAGAAGGTAAAACAAGTAAGACAGACAAACAAACAGTGTTTAACAGGCGAGTACAGAGGCAGCAGATCAGTATTAGAGTCCAGACCTGGGGAGGAAGTCTGTGAAGATGACGAGGTATAGGAGCCTGCTGGGCTCAGCTACTCCTCAGTTTTATTTTCCTCACACACACACACACACGCACTCACACACTCATACCCACACACACTCAGTCCATCTTCTCCTTGTGAACCAGTTTGGGGGAGTCCACAAAGTCTTGGCCGTTAAACAGGATGATAGTGGCTGTGATCGCGCTGGCGGCCCCCCAGAACATCACGTAAGCCAGGGTCTCTGTCCATGTGTCGCCTGGAACACAAACGGAAGTCATTTACGGCGGTTTACAGAACAATAACAAGAACCTGACGCCTGAAGATCTTCAGCTGGAGGCCTGTCTGCACAGGAAGTGTCCGTCTACAGAGGCGTTTCACTGGTACTATATGCACAAAGCTGAGAGCCGAGGCATGTTTTAATGATTAAAAAACATGAATATTAGTGATAGAAAGCTTCCGATAAACACATCAACCTATAGACTTCTTTATTCCATTACGCAGACCTTTCCTCCCAAGCTTCTAAAGATAAAAAAGAGACTTTATGAAATCTGTGGATGCTTTATAAGATGATCAAAATATTGAATCAGGCCACCAGGGGGAGTTTGGGGATAGTTGGAGCCTTCCATCACGTTGCTAACCAGAGAAATTACCTGTCCAAGCATTTGATCTGAAGGTCGGTGATGTCGCTCCCAATAAACTGTCTATAAGACCAGTTTATAACTCTGACAAACCTATTGTATTTCATGTAACCGCAGAGATTCAAGTTGGAAGCTACAAACGTACCGAGAGACTTTTCAGATACAAACATGTCTCTCCAACCACATTTGCATTATATTATATTTGTATCAGCTCGAGAAAGAAGCAGGACCACGTCGATGTGTGAGGCTACACTGGAAACGCCGATACTATTAGACTCACTGGTTAGAGTCTCATTTCTTCAGTTAGAATACAGACACAGTACTTGTCATCCTCCTCTCACCATAGATGATATGAGTGTACTCACCAGCCATGAGAAGACAGACGATGCACATGGAAAATGCCACCAGCATGATGATGGGCAGCTGCATTAAAAAATTAAAAACAGGATTTAAAAGAGTCAGACTGACAGTCACACTTACTAACTGCTACTTGATAACAAACATCTGGTGTACTGACTGTGAGGAACTTCCAGTCCTTCTGCACGCGGAGAGGAGTCGGTCCGTCTGACTCGTCGACAGCAAAGTTACCCAGAAACAGATCGATGGAGTCCTGAAAGCAGCAAGACCATACTGATACATTGGCTGGACATTTCTCATCGTACACACCTTTTCCTAAATCCCCTCAGACTCTAGACACTGTGCTTCTATCTACAACAAATCACACCTGTCTGAATCCATCAGAGAAGTTGTTTTTGTAGTAGCGAATCATGGAGTTCCAGCCATCCATCAGCAGCCCCCACCTGGTCCTCTTCCCCGTCCTGATGGAGAAGTGAACTTTGATTATAAACAACACATGTTACAGTCAGCTGATGTGTGGTTAAAGGATGTTTACAGCACTCTACCTTGTGAAGTC
This sequence comes from Larimichthys crocea, assembly GCF_000972845.2. Taxonomy (NCBI): domain Eukaryota; kingdom Metazoa; phylum Chordata; class Actinopteri; family Sciaenidae; genus Larimichthys; species Larimichthys crocea. Next base: position 7,771,472 of record NC_040023.1, on the reverse strand, counting down.
TGTTTTCAAAGCTCCGGTTCCTGCATACTGCACAGCGCATGCATTGGCATTGTCAGCCCATGCTGGTTAGAGATCACATACAGAAAACAGAGTGAGTGCTACACTTTCTACGAATGACACCACACATGCTATAACAGTCGAGTGTGTCAGAGACAAAGTACCGTTCTTGTAGATCTTCTCGAACTCGGCCTGCTCCTCGATCCTCTGACCCACGTTCAGAACGCCCATCCTCTGTAGAAACAAGATGTGAAACTCCATAACCTGTTTGTATCTTTTCAAAATGATCGAATCCATCACAAACATGCGATTTAGTCACCAGTTAGCTGAGAAACACACATTTAAAAATGGAAGTATGGAAGTATCAAGTTCTTCTGCTGATGAAGAAATCCTCTCAAAGTAGCAGTGTGCATTGCGACCCTTTTGTTTCACCCTCTCCTTCCTAGTGTGACGGAGAAACTAAGACGGCCACGAAATACACGAAGAACCCAAAGTTTCAATCCGATTTCTATTTATACAGCACAAAGTCGTCGGAGGTCACGTTTAGTACCGTATTCTTTGTGATATCATTTACAGACACTCAACGCACAAAACTGCCTTTAAGAGGCAGGAACCTCGAACAGAACCAAAACAAAAAAGGTTGGCGGCCAATCCAATGGTTGCATTTAGCAGGGGAGAGAGAGCTCCTGTGTAAAGCCAGTGTTTAGTTTGTCTTTTCTGGGCTACTGTAGAAACATGGTGGTGCAACATGGCAGATTCTGTGGAAGAGAACCGTGGAAGACATCTGTAGATATAAAATACTTATTTGCAAGTGATTAAACACAAATAAAAACACAGTTATGAAGTTAACATTTATTTTTGCCATATTCCGAGAATAGAGCCACTCCTGAGTTTATATTGTTTTGTAAAAACTTGTATTTCCAAGATGAAAAATGAACTTTCGTCCTTCAAATTTAAGCCAGCAGATGAGTGAGCTCACAAAACAAATGTATCCACTAACACTTGTGTGTGAAGTACATCCTCCCATATCGCCCTGAAGTGAATTATTCAAAGTCTTCTCTCATTATTGTTGAGTTTCTGCTGACCTTCCTAAAAAATGGATCAAACATCCCAACATCTAAAATTCAGCGTGTTAACGAAATTCAATAACCAGCATGAACCCTGAATGTTAGACAAACAACAACAAGACTAGAAGGTGCACAACAGCGCCACCTAGTGGCTGTAAAGATACCTGAAGCTGAGACTGTAAGGAGCGTCGGGCCAGCAGGCTCTGGATGACGTTGGTCCTGTCCAGGCAGTCCATGCAGTTACTGCGGAAGACTCCTCTCTGCTGGGCCACCGTCTTGTCCTCCGAGTTCACCATGAAGTAACTGCACACAGAGAAAAAGTCTGAATACGTCTTCAGGGTACAGAGCCAGATATCAGCACAGCTGCCCGGGTTAAGTTACCTGTACTCGTCTTGTGTCTCGGCGACAGCGTCCACCAGGATCTGGAGACGGTCCCATCTCATGTGGCTGCACTCTTTGTGGAAGTCGAAGGCTATGTAACTGAGGACAGAGGAGACAGTGTTACGCTGAGAACGTCGGGAGTTAGGGGATAAGAGAAACCTGATTTTCCCAGGTACATTTCACCTGAATAGTGCTGAAAAGCAACTTTGTTAGAGTAATTAATTACTTTGACCACTAAAGTACACCTGAATGACACCACAGCCACTCGTACTCATTGGAGAAGGCATTGACACTTACTTGAGCATACCATTGTTCATGCCAGATACCATCTTGGCAAAGGCCTGTTCTAGAGGCTTCTCTGAGCCTTTTTGATTCACCTGGAAAAAAACAAAAAAAAAAACAGATTAACCTTCAGTCTGCTTGTATAAGTTTTTTAAACTGAGCTTGAAAGAGGAGTCCTCACCAGGTTCAGAATAGTTTGCTTCCCGTAAATGAGAAGCTGAGAGTCGAAATGCCGCTGGAAACCATCCATCTTTTAAAAGAAAAGTGGTTAGAATCAGACTTTTATACCCTTTACTGGTTTAAAAAGTACACAGAGACGTAAAAAAGGCTCTTACGTGATTGGTTTTGCTGATTATAGGCTTGGGTTTGTATTTGAGGTTGGGTCTCTGGCTCCAGTAAAAGGGCATGGAGCCTCGTGTCTGAGGAAGAACAGCAAGTCGATTGTGAACATCATTCTTGAGGTCCATGTAAAGTAAGAACATTCGGATAAAGCTCCAGGACTGTGTGGGTGTGTCCACTGAATGCGCTGAAGCCACGCCCGCTCATGGGAGCAATTTTGAAGCGACTGAAACATGTCAGAAAATGACATGACTAACTTCGAAACACTTTGAGCTGAGATGAATTCATCTCTTTCTCTCTGCTCAGGGTGGCCTCAGCGTGTCATCGAGCCACCCTTTAAGGACCGCCCACAAAATCCTGAACTGAAAACTGGTGAAAAAACTGTTTTAAAATATTGTTTAAAGTCTTTTCATGTGTTTTCAGCAACTATTTTACAACATATTTTATGTATTTTTAAAGAAATTACCTTTACACAGACTTTAAAAATTTTGAAAGTCTTTAATAGGATGACTGGCATCTCTTATACTTGCCTGTACAAATGAAGCCTTCGCTCCCTCGTACAAAACTAACTGCTCGGTCTCCACAAAGTTAGCAGCATGGCCTTCAGAGTCGATGCCTGTGGAGACAGCAGTCAACAGAAGACATCCATGAAGGTAGATAACCTTAGAGTGAGAGAGGCTGATCTTGATCAGCTATAAAGTTGTAACTCCAGACCGCTTCGCGCAACACTTCAGGGTCAGATTTCAGGTGTTTTTACCTCTAACGTAGTATCTGACGCCGGCCCGGAAGCAGCTTCTTCTGGATATGAGGATCCACTCAAAGATCTTCCCGTTTATACGACACGGCTTCATGACGATGACTAGTCCAGCAGGGTTAAGGAAAGGCTTCACTCAGGAACTAACTAATCTCATTTTATCTACAGCGTGTTGTAGATTAAATTAAAACTCTGCATGCTCTATTAGAAGTTATTGAAAAAGGATACATCCATGGACAACAGGGAGTGCAAACTTATGAAGCTATGTGGAAAGAGAATGATGAAATTTAATAAAAACAAACAGAAGCATGACTGGAAAAACAAAACGTGCCGTGAGTTATCGGTCGTTTGTGTTACCTCTGGCTGTGCAGCCAGTTCTCTCAGGAGGTTCCCGTTCCACACAAACCGCTGATCTGCCTGAAAACCACAACAAAGCAACAAGATTCACTGAGTAAGACGTAAAAATTATTCATGAGACAACAGCTTACAAATACACTCAGTTACACATATTTAAAACCACTACAGACGGTTACATAACCTTCATGAAGAAAGCATCTGTTGGAGGACGAAGAGGTCAAACTAAAGTTGGAAAAGTGCATTTGTCTGGGACTATTTTCAGCAGAGGATTAATTCACATTAGGTCCTCCGAGGACAAGGGCAGCGTGTCATTCGCCCTGCTGAGAAGATGATTGGCTGCAATCTTCCTTCTCTCCAGGACTCTGAGGTGTGCAGGAAAGATTGTGGCTGACCTCCTCTCACAAGCCCAGACACAAACTCTTTGAACCGTTGAGGACGCTGCGGTCCATCATCAGGACCAGAACCTCACGGCACAGCACTGGCCTCATCAACGAGGCCCGTAGCCCCCTCTGACACTGACTTTCACCACCCACATACCCAGGATACACAGACTATAAGTTAGATTAGCGGAAAACCTTTTATTCAACTTTTTTTCTGTTGGACTACCTCGTTTTGATTAATATCTTGCACATTTATCTACCGTATATTTTGACTCATGTTTGCCATGCACCAATAACACCAAGATAAATTCATGGTATGTGGCAACAAACCTGATTCTGATTCTCTAGTGAGTTTTTTGGGGGCAGCAGGACGATGTATGTTGGATTGAGTCATAATAAACAGTGTGTGTGTTCATGATACTGAAGGAACACGTCACCCAGTGCAACAGTGTGGCTAACGGATGTGTTTCTAATAGTTTTTGGACAATGGAGCTCTGTGGCACAGAGGAAGAAGACTTATCAGACTCTGATACACACATTTCTTGACCAAAAACATTTGAAAGCACAAGTCTCGATTACTTATTTATGATTTTAAGCACATGAATAAATGAACAGATATCTCACCCTCTCCAGCAGGCTCATCTCCTGGAAGTCGGGGCTGGTGTTGGCCAATCGCTGCAGAGTGTGCGTCAGGTCAAAGTCGGTGCAGAAGTAGAAGCCGTCTGTAGTCAGCACATTGTTGAGCATGGACAGGAAAGTCTTATTCTCCTGAGACTAGAAGAGGAAGGAGAAGAGGAAAAAACAAACTTTTAGTTTTTTTGGAAAACATGACGATGCACTTTGCAGAGTACACAGAACTGCATGCTCATAACTGGTACTGTATATGTCCAACTTTTCCACACCAACTATATCTTGTATCTGCTGAATTTAAATACCAACTCTCTCTTTTAGCATCTTTTCAAGTTAACATGACGCCTAGAATCGATACGAAACAATAAACGGACCCTTACTGGATAAAATCTAAAGTTAAGAGTTTGACTGGCAATGAAGCGACGACTACCAGGTCTTAAATTTTAAATAAAAGTGTCCTGTGGATGCTGCTTAATCATAATCAGCAACATGTGGGTAAGGAAAGGTGCCAGGCATAAAAATGAAATGCAAATGATGATTGTTTGGCCCCATGAAGTGCTGCTTGAACTATTGTCGAGGACCGCGGTTTGGCTGCTTGTAACATTCTCGAGAACGTTGAACGAACTTGTGTGAAGGATATTACAGAACAGATAGTTCCTGTCCTTGATCATAATTGGCTACAGTGCAGCTGTTGCCGAAGCTGCTGTGGTGAATTTTACTCATCAATAGCTCGGGGAGTGGAGTGGAAGTGCACAAGATGTGTTGTGCTGAAAGGTTTATTGAAGCTCAGCCAAGGAGAATAGAGGATCTATCAGCACGCTTGTCAGGATATCGTTTCTGAAGAAGCCGCCCTCTCTGGTTTGTCTACGCGCCCTCAGAATACATTATTTACTCTGACCGTAGTGATGATCTGAATGGACAGAAACAAACAGCTGCTCTGTATCTCAAAGAGAAGAAACCAGTCGAGACAAACAGTATGCTTGTTCCTGTGTAACCTGTGAAACATGTGACGTGCCAGTGAAGCTTTGCAGGAACAAAGTAGAAAATAACAAAAAGAAACACCTTCTTCTTCATTACTGTTTGTGGTTTTGATGTAGCAACACGATGGGAACTTTATCCTGGTGTTCAGTGCGCTGGAGAGCTGGAACTTCCTCCGATGTTGCCACCGATTTGAATTAACATCGAATTATCAGCTGATAAAACTGGTCAGCGGCTGCTGTCATATCCGCTGACAAAACTTAACTCCTCAAGTCTCAAATCAAGATCCCATTGTCGCTGTAAGCTGCATGCACGCCATGCTAGAGTGCAAAGTTCGACACGTGTGTCAACAGTAACTAAGGGGCTTAAGCGAGAGGCCGGTTTACGTCTGTTGTTGCCGGAGCTTAGCTTACCCTTCTACCGTTGCGTTCATCCTCATGAGGAGGAAGACAACGCGGATGTGTTTCATGCTTTTTAGAGCTTTGTGCATCTCTGCGGAGCTAAGAGGATCTCGTTGCAAAGCCAGTTAGCACCGAGAGTGAAGCCTGACGTTTACTTAATGCTGCTTTCTGACATTCCTCTCACCAGGTCACCCACACACTCTAATCTACGACGACCAACAGTCCATAATTGTTTCCCCGTTGCTATTTTGGTACATCTACAGTGTTTTCTCACCGTGAACCACATAGGCTGCCTGTTCAATTAGGATACTAGAAATAGAAGCAGCGTCAGATTAATAATGCACTGCCTGCTTCGCTGAAATTAGATAGCTCAGTGCGATTCCAGACTTCAAAGAATGACCTGAATGAGGACATGAGGTCTCGCTGAGAGATCGGACGCCTGGAGAAGTTGTCTGAATTTCCAAACCGCTCAACAGAACACAGCGTGATAGTCTAACGAACTATTAATCGATAGCAGACGACAGTAGTCGCATAAACTTTTTTTTTAAAAATCAGACAATCTACTGGTCAAACTGCGCTCCCGTCAGCCCAACTATCACCCCCATGCTTCACAGAGTGTGGGTGGTCACTTCCCGTACGCTACGCAACATCTGCCAGGTAACAACTCATCCAAGCGGACCGCTTAATGCAGATATTGGTGAGCTGGAACCAAACAAAGGTTAGTTCAGATGTCACATTTTTAAAGGAGACATCCTCGCTTGGAGACTGTTTTCTTAAGACTGTAAGTTCACCGTGGAAGTTTACATTTCATCTGTTAGTGAGCCTAAGCACAAGATAATTAACATGCACAAGCATCCAGACTCTTCACTCATTGTTCTTGGGAACTTTAACAGCAAACCAGGGATAAGAAGTTCTGGTCCATTGCTATACCATAATAAAGGACGCCTATCACTCTCTTGGGACTCACATCATAAAAGTGACTAGGCCTGTGGTCAAGACTGTGAGGAGATGGACCAACAAGGCAAAGCTGGAATTACAGGTGTGACCTGGACGGACTCAGCGACACTGTCATATCTTATCTTATTTTTATGTTTACATGTTTATGCCGAAAAAACTTGAGAACACAATAAACCATGAGGTAACATCGTCAGGTTGGGAGTCCTATAGGGTCTCTCCTTCTGCACTTTTGCCCACACTTTGCGTATCCGTTACAGTTTAAACGTGCCAAATCATCTTCAGAGTCACGTCAAAGACTGCGGAGGGCGTCGTTCTGATAGATTTGTTTTTTTGATAATAGAGATAGAGTGATCTTGCTGACCTGGATCTCTGAGAGATGCAGCACCGTCTTCTTATACGAGATCACGTCAAAGTCCACGGCCTTCCACACCGCGTGGCCCATGAGGCTGCCCACGTTCCTCTTCCTGGTGATGACGATCAGGTACATCCCTGCGTGGTGCGAGCGGTCACAGCTGTTTTAAACGTACAGGCTTCTAAAAACAGAGCACGGGCGACATGACGGCTGTCTCGCCATCGTACCTACCTGCTACCAGGCGAATGGTTCCCATGATGCCACATATAGGCCTGGTGACCGCCGAGGGAGGGACATCTTTTTTACCTGTGAAGCAAAACAACAGTTGCAAAGTTAGATGTGCTTCAACTATTAAATATAAGACAGCAGATCTATTCCTTTACTTTGATAATGATTACCTTGTGTCAAACGTATAATTACTGAGCAGAGCTCATCATGTGCTACAAAGAAAGGTGAGATAGGAAGCACATGACTGTACAGTGTTGTAAAGTTTAACCTCTTCCGCTCCAAACCTCTGTATAATGGACAGATGTTTGGCTTTATTGGGGGTCATTATGGGGACAGTTGGGAAGCTGAAGACACAATAAGTTAGTTCAGAGATAAATAAGTAATAAATATTGTGTTTTGTTTAGACACCTGTTCAAATATTCAAAGTTTGGAGAGTATAAAGGGCTTAGTGGGTTATGACTCAAGTATATGGTGGCCCTTGTCATAAGACGTTGGAGTAGTTTTTTGGGGTTGGACTTTTTTTTTTTTTTTTTACACATTGATTTGTTGCAAAATGTAACCAAACTTAACTTACAAAAGGTTTTAAAATCCTACATTAAAAACACGAAAGATCTTGAGGAACACCATAAAAAAGTCACACTGTAATTTGGTGTCACAAAGTTTTGACGTTTCTCTAAGAAATGCATCTTTCAGCATTTGAATGTCAAGCTCTTCTCTTCTGTGAATTGCTCACAAACCCTCCGTATGGTGAAAGCCATCCACCCTCTGGATGCCCTCGGTCTCTAGTTTGTGGTGGTACGGTTTCAGTAGGCTGTTATTATCCCAGAGGTTAAAATAGGTAATTTTATACAGTGAGGTCAGGTTTCCAAAAAAAATGGTCTCACTGCAATGACTAGAAAGTCTCAGCTTTCTAGTCACAATTTATGCAACCCCAGTTCTGTTTAGGGACACCAGTATGCAGAAATATTCAAATATATTAGGACAAAATAACATTTATGCTGAAAGCAGGCAAGATGCATGGAAAGAAGTGAGACATTCAGCCACTGGAGCTTTATTTAGCCTCCTTCCTGAGAAGTTAGTTGGTACCAATGACTGTCTGAGGTCTTCTAGTTTCATACGATACTAGTCTCTTCACTAGCTCTGAAACCAACAGTAATGTCAGCCAAGGATGTCGACATCCATACAGGGTGCAAGAGGTTAATGTGGACATCTCCTAAGCTTAAGATGGACAGTAGTCCTGTAGTACCACTCATGTCATTGATTGGCACGCCTAGATGATACATGAAGGGACAGAAATTAAAGTCCTTGAGTTCAAAGGTGGTGAAAGCTGAGACGTGCCTCTGTACACATGCGTTTCAACCAACTGTCGGCGATGCACAGCCTTTCAAATCTTTCAAAGACTTCACCTGTTAGGGTCATCTCGTTCGAGACCCGGTCGATTGCCAGCACGGCATCAGCCCCCTCATCGCAGGCCTCGATGAAGAACTTCTCCGGGGTTGTGTGCCTGGGAAAAAAAACAGGGGAGACGTTACAGAGTGCTTCATCCAGGGGTAAATGTTTAGCCAGGTTCACCAAACTCTGAAAATGAGCCTTAAATATCTACAGACACCACAAACACTTCCATGTTGGAACGGGAGGGCAAATCCTATTCCGAGTTATAGACAAAGCCTTTTTTTCGTACAGTGCGTCAGCCCGGCATGCCAGTACTTTGTACCTCCATTGTACCAGTGTTACCTGCATAAAGGTGTGTCCTGCTGAGAGAACGAGTGTTGGAAAGAGTGTGAATGAAGAGGGAGTGGTGTAGGTGTAAACAAAGCGGTGATTGTACAGTTACTTTCCAAAGCACAAATACCGACACACCTCTGCACAACCTTGCGAAAGGCACCACTTTGCCACATTGTGTGTGTGTGAACGCAGCCTCTTTTGCTCTCTGCTCTGCATGCATGTGTGTGTGTGTGTGTGTGTGCGCAGCTCAGCCCAGCTGACATCACCGCAAACCTGCTCGCAGGCGGTCGGACACACTTTGACCTTAGTCGGGCAGACGGTCATCTCAGGTGTGACTCAGCACAGCTCGGCATGTTTAAACTGGTAATGAAAATGCAAATCGGCGTGGCATTCGACGCAGCGTGGGCCACAAGTGGTAATAAAAACGCCCTCATGTCGTGGCTGTCCTTGCAGATCTACATATTATAGCCTACTAGTGGAGATCTGCGCTCTCTGGGTGCCCTTCTAGTTGGTCATGTGAGTCGTTGGAGTACGGATAACTCCACCTCTCCTAATGGGTTTTAAACGGACAGACAGCAAAACATGGTGAGAAATGTTGGTGAGATCACATCGACAGCTTTAAATGCCTGCAGAAGAAAAAATGTGACCTCCCGTTTAGCCGTTCAGTGACGTCCGGAGCTCACGGTGATGTAGTGAGAAACTCAGCTGCTGCAGTGACACAACCGCACAATCGCTCTATTGTTGGCCCCTCTAATAATCTAGATCACACCAAGCATGCCTGCGCTACCCCAACAATACGCAGTAGCTTCATGTTACCGAGATGCAGACGGTTTAAGGACAAAACTTTTTTTGCAACCTGAACTGTGTCCGGACAGTGTTAGTCGGTGAGGATAAGGTGTTCCTTACCCACTCTGGATGTTTATATGTCTCAAGAGTTATATAAGGCTCATTTCTAAATCATAGGATTATGTTCTACATCCTGGCGTTATGGAGCCGTATTTGAAACCAGGCGTTCTTTACATAAGAGCTGCAAAGCATGCCTGAGATTTCTGGATTCCTGTTTCAAGATCATGATTTTACAAGCGGTGTTAGGTTAAAACTACGCGACAAGGTTCAGAACATTCACTGCAATGAATTTACGACTTCATGAACCATAATGTGTTCATCGAAAAGTCAAAAATAACAGTGGAGGAGTCATTTTAATGGCTCCAAAATCTGTGGTCCAAAACGCGGTTATGAGACGACTTCTACGTATTTTATTTTATTCTGACATTTCTTCTATTTTAGCTTTATTTTGAAATACTGCAGTTTTCAAATGAGAAATCAATTTTCGGTTGAACATGTTGCAACTCTTTACGCCTCGTGAGCACACATTTCCCTTTCTTATCTCAGAGTTTTATATCTCAGTTTAAACTATAAAATGTAGTTTTCTGGTAATTTCCATCTCCCTTCTCCACAAAAAAACTAAAAATCCTACTATTTAAAATGATGTTAGGGCTTAAAGACACACTCATTTTAGATTAAACATGTTGCACAACTCTTATGCTTTATGAGATTGTGTGTGCTTATCTATCTGTCTATCTATAGTCGTGCAGCGCCGTGACCACGATGAAGATAAATGCACAAAGCCTGCATCAATTCAGATATTAAATTTAGTTTTTTGGTGAATTTGTGCAATAAGGCAAAGGATGCATAGGTGAAAAAATATAGATATAGATATTGTGGCTTAGAAATGAGCTGCAAAAACTCATTTAACGTGCAAAAAAACAGAGGAATGCTCTTTTAAATTCACAGTTTGAACACTTCCCTGGTTTCTCCTGAAACACAGTGCATGAGTCTGACAGACTGGTAGGACAGGACAGATTGGACAGACTGATGACTGATGAGTTTGAACAAGGGTGTGTCTGCAGAAAGTAGAAAGATCTGTCAACTTTCAGAGTAGTTAAAAGTGTTTACCTGAGCAATGAGCCCATAAAACAACGCACAGCTCAAGCAGAGCATGAAAAATGAATAAATAACTATAAATAATAATAAAGCCTTTGCAGCTGTAGCTAGGTTCACTAACTTATAACACCACCCGTCCGTCCGTCTGTCCGTCAGCTGTTTGCAGCCGTGGAGCATTTGACGCATGCACACCGGCGCAGTCTGCGTAAAAGGTGCCAAGATATAACGTTATTCTTCATAATGAATGAGTGTGGACAGAAACTTGGCTGGTTCCTGTAGCAGAGCCGAGCCTGTCAGCGAACTTCAGCCGCTGTGTCATCTGAAGAAAAAACTCAAACCCTGCTTCCTCCTCTGCTCCATCTCCCCCCGGGTTTAACGCGACCCGTCACCCCGGCTTTCGTTCGCCTTCTGGCGGACTTGTAAAGACGAGACAAAGCGGCGCAGGACAACGGTTCATTATATTCTGTGTACTTACAAATTGTATCTCTCGTAGGCGGTCGCCATCTTCGCTCTCGTCTACCTGACCTCAATGACGACAGCAGTGAGAGTGGGTTGACTAGTGGTGTGGCGTCCGTGGACGAGCCGCTTCAAAGAGCCGGCTCCTCCTAACTGACTCGGATCACTTACTCTTGGACGTGTTGTGGAGAAATTGCTGAAGTCAAAGGTCAATGGTGAGGTCAGGAAGGAAGAAAGTGTTCAGGAGCCTCTGATGTCTTATGCTGTATTATTTATTGCCGCTTGGCCCAAGGAGAATTAGAGACACTCTCAAAGTTCATCAGAAGTGCCTGAGTCTGCCCAACTCGTGCTGGTGGATAGACTTTAAACCCAAAGATAACACCACAAATACTACACGCCCCAGAATTAGTTAAAGAGAATGTCCTTACCGACGTTCAAAGAGCCGGCTTCTTTTGTAATGTTGGGAAGTTCGAGTCTTTTAACTGACTCGGATCACTTACTCTCAGACGGTAAATTGTAGTGGTGTGCGATACTGCATATTTTGATATCGATCCTGTTGTGGAGAAATTGCTGAAGTCAAAGGTCAACGGTGAGGTCAGGAAGGAAGAAAGTGTTCAGGAGCCTCTGATGTCTTATGCTGTATTATTTATTGACGCTTGGCCCAAGGAGAATTAGAGACACTCTCAAAGTTCATCAGAAGTGCCTGAGTCGGTCTCACATTCTGCCCAACTCATCCTGGTGGATCGACTTTAAACCCCAAGATAACACCACAAATACTACACGGCCAGAATTAGTCAAAGAGAATGTTTTTACCTATGCAGGTGTTATCATCGGAACATCAATGGCAAGCTATCTATTATGTCTAGGAATGCAGCAATAGGTCTTTTTGACCCTGGCCACCACCGTGTTGAGATATGGTGGCACCTACTGATCTCAATCAAAGCCAAACAACTAATACTGACGAGGACCTCAAGGCCCACATGTGACCTTGTGTAACCTAAGGATAGAAAATTCCATAACAGATCCGATACCAAATAAATACGGGCCAGTATCGCCGATACCGATACAGATACCGATCCTTTTCAATAAATCAGGTGGATGCGTCATTGAGTTGATAAATCTCAATTAATTTTCATGACCTTAAGTGTTTTTTTGTGAAATCTCAATTAATTTTCATGACCTTAAGTGTTTTTTTGTGATGTTTTTTTATTATTAAATAGTAAAAAACCCAGGACAGAATTAGGACAAAGTTTATAATTAAAATAGAAAATGCGCATCTCGTCACGTTCACAGCCGACACACCACTAGAATTTTGCAAAGCCAAGCTGTCATATCGAGCAGGGTCCACAAAAAAGTTTTTATAGGTGTTTCTATCTGCTTTGTGTAACAGAGTGGATCTACAAGCAAGTTAGTGCATTTATTGGGCGGTTTCAGAGAGTTACAAGGGTCTGTAAATGCAATGAAAACCATTGGCTACAGTAATTTATTAATATTAGAAAATGTAATTTTTTACTTTTGAATACTGACAGTACAAAGGCTGTATTGACTATATACATGATATATGTGTACAAATACAAATCATAAGTCAAAACAGTGCTAAATTTGGCTTTATTATGAAAGGTGGAAAAATGAAGAGCCATTTGGGAGCCGAAAAAGCTGACTCTTCTTGGTGAGCTGAGTCAAATGATCTGACTCCCTAAAAAGAACTGAACTTCCCATCACTAGGTTCCGTGTTGGAGGTTGCCAGATATGACTTGTAGAATACGTAGCTTTTTCCCCACACGACAGAACCTGGCAACCATGAGATTGGATCCTAACTACGATACTTAGTTCAAATATTTGAGTTTAGCGCAGTTATTTCTTAATTAGAATTGAAACCTGCTTCAGTTTTTACTCATTTTTACTAAAATCCATATCCATATGTGTAAATATTAAAGATATTTCTGATTTTCCCTTTTCTTCAAATGCGCATTTAATTAATTATATTATCTTTCTGTCATTGTCATTTCTCACTACTTCTGCTACATGCTGTGACTGACTTTCATTCATCTGTTTACAGCCTAATTTAATTGTACACAGTCCTTCATCCCCCATCTGTAATTCCTTCTCATATTCTTATAAAACATTTTTATTTCTACAGTCACTTTCTATATTTTATATAGTTTTCTATTTGTATAAACCATTTTTATCTCTACGGCCATTTTCTACTTTTTATATAGTTTTCTATTTGTATAAAACATTTTTATCTCTACGGTCACTTTCTATGTTTTATATAGTTTTCTATTGTATATAACATTTTTATCTCTACGGTCACTTTCTACTTTTTATATAGTTTTCTATTCTTATAAAACATTTTTATCTCTACGGTCACTTTCTACTTTTTATATAGTTTTCTATTTGTATAAAACATTTTTATTTCTACGGTCACTTTCCACTTTTTTATATAGTTTATGTATAGATGTTTAGAATGGGTTATCTTCTTAACACAGTTATATATTTATTTTTCTATGCAAATGTTTAACTTCTCTGCACATTTTTTAACTCCTCTGTACATATTTAAATTATATGCAAATGTTTAATTGCGCTACAAATGTTAATTTCTCTGCACATATTTAAATTTAGACTTTATGTTTTATTTAGACTATCTATCTATCTATCTATCTATCTATCTATCTATCTATCTAATTTATTATTATTTATCTATTATTAGTTGTAGGCTGACTTTTATTGGTCGTTTTGAACAGGCAGTGTTTCAGGACACCTAAAGGCCGCTCTGTATATAAGCTGCGCGCTGCGCTCTCCTCCCTCTCTCTGTAACTTCTCTCTCTGCGGGTGGCTGACTAAAACAACTTCTCTGTCCTCTTTCCGGTTTCTAACCTCAAACATAAAACGAAAAAAGGTAAATTTAATAGATTTTAAGTCTTTCTAAGCTGTGTTTTTAATAACTTACGTAGAAATTGTGCGGTAAAGAAAGATGAGGCGAACAGCTGCGTTTGCTCGTCATGCTCAGCACGTGGCATGGCGACCAGACTGACTTCAGCCTCTGTTTACCGACTGTTTGTTTACCAACTGTTTCTCTTTATAGACGATAAAATGAGCTGCTCTGAGTGTCCACGGAGCTCCAGGAGAAGGTCTGCAAATGGATGATGAAGTAAGTCATTCTGGAAGAGGAGATGTTAAAGTTTTTTGGGGGAGAAATGTTCATTTACACTGTATTAGATGTAATTTCGTTGTGCTTAGTGTCTGTTGTACCATGACAATAAAAGCTTTCTATTCTGTATTTGGGTAAGCAATGCGAGCGTTTAACAGGATGCATTAATACGCTTAAATAGCTTTTATACAGTATATTTAATCCTAAATCATTTGTGCATGTTAAAGGCTGCAGCACCCTCTGCAGAACTTAATCCAAGAGTTTAGACCTGTTTGAATTGAAACAGGTGTATAATCTCACATGTGCTCATGACACTAATTCAGATGCAGATGCACAAATAATCCAGGGGGAAATTATATTGTTACAATACTCTAGTATACAAACAACATATGTAAACAGGTAACCATCTATTAAGAACAAAAATATAACTATATTAAAGGTGTATAAAATCCTATTTACAGTAATAGGTGCAAGAACTTCATAAAAATACATTTAGTGCAATTCATAGTTCTAATTTAGTGCTATTCATGCATTTACTTTACAGGATGCAACAACCTGACCATGTCTCAGGACCGCACTACATCTGGCTGCAGCAGCTACCACTGAAGCCCTGAGCTGATGGTGAGTGTCGGCATGTGATGGCACGGACTTATGCTGAGTAAACCAGTATGCTACAATGATGATTCACTAGACTAGAGTCTCTGATTATCCATGAAGCTCTTTCACAGTGCACTGAGCATGCATCTCACAGATTATCAAGACAAACTGCAACTTTTAAGACATGGTCTAATGATCTCTGTACTCGCAGGTGAACTTGGACGCACTAATCTGTCTCAGGGCACTGAAGGAACGCTTCAATTCAGTACTTTGGACTACTTTATGGTGAGTGTCGGTATGTGATGGCACAGACTATGCTGAGTAAACCAGTATGCTACAATGATGATTCACTAGACTAGAGTCTCTGATTATCCATGAAGCTCTTTCACAGTGCACTGAGCATACATATCACTGATTTATCAAGACAACTGCAACTTTAAGACATGGTCTAATACTTTCTCTGTACTTGCAGGTGAAGTTTAAACTCAGGCCTCTAGATGGAGACTTCAGACATGAGGTAAGTCTGAGATCTGAAGGCCGTCTGTTGTGTGCTGGTATGTGGAATGATGATTTCATAGACTAGAGTCTCTGAGTTAAGCATGAAGATGTTTTCACAGTGCACTGACCACATTACCGCAGCAATGACACGGCATGTTTGAACCCATTTACTGCATCTGCTATACTTAAGGTCTTTACTAGGACAATGCGGCTGCTGTTAGAATAAAATCTAGATGGAATCGGACACTGGCTTTTACATCCTGTGCTTTTATGGAAGCTTTATCATCAAATCTAAATTTGTTTGTCCAAAGCTTGAAGTGATTGCAGTAAATGGGCTGAACACTGGTCCCTGAGCTCTATGTATGAGGTGGTATTCATGGAAATGTTTGTGTTGTAGGTCTTCCCCACTGAAAGGAGATGGCAGTGACGTCCTCTCAGCTGGTAAGTACAAACTCTTCTGAAGGCAAAGCCCCATTAGGATGGTGTTAATGGTGCAGTAAGTCTATCGCACTAGGCCTTATGACCCCTTGATGAATCAAAACCATCCAAATGGGGCTCAGCTCTGTAGTTGTCTTGAGTTTGGTCGATGATGATTCACTGATTCGGTTCTACTGATGTCAACTGAAGTTTTACTCGCAGCGCACTGAGACCACTCAGACTTTTTAAATTTAATATTTTGATGCCAGACGCTTGTGATAACACTCTGTATCTTGTCAGGAAAGGATGTGGTGGCCCAAGATGGATGATATCTGGACACGATGTGTGGATCGGCTTCACAGGCACTGCGACTCGAGTTTGGACACGCTTCAAAGATCAGCGCATCGAAGCAGTGACTGTCAAGATGCATTCAGTCATCTTTAATGAGCAGTTCAAGAGCTGCTTGTCTTTACACATCAAATAAAAGCATCAACACAGACTCCTCCTGACTTTTCTCATTTTTCTGCTGAGGCACATGATGATTGAGGTTTAATGAGTACTCTAACTGGAGTGCTGTACAATTCTTGGAGTTGAGGCTCTGTTAGTTTGTAGGCCACTGCTCTGCAGAATGATTTTCACATACAAACATGGTAACCTGAGTTGACTTCAAACCAGAGTCAGGAACATTGCCTGTCCAATAACCTGTAAATTAAATCTTTACATTTAGTTTTTGTTCTAATGTATCAGTCTGCTCATGCTGTATGACACAACCGGCTGTATAAACTATATTTCAACATCCTTTGCAGCAGATCTTATTCTGTCAAATATTTGTACGTAGTTTGTTTACCTGTCAAGCTCCTTGTTCTTTAGATGCTTTAACATGAGTTATATTCCTCATAGTCACACGCACTGGCCCAATAAAGTGATTCTGATCTGACTAATGCATTGCCATGTATGAAAGTTGAATTCATCCAGCTGCACAATACATTAATCCATGTTGGCACCTTAAATTCTTCCTCATGCTCCCTCAGTTTGCATAGTGCCTTGTTAATAGGGTGGAAGGCTGGCTCTATTCTTGGACTCAGACTTGAGTGTCTTGAGACTGTGGTGCAGAGGAGGATGCTGAATAAAACTGTTATCCATCATGGACAATGAGCAGCACCCTCCTCCATCACACAATGGACAGACAGTGGAGCAGCTTCTCCCACAGGCTGCTACAGCTCCACTGTCAGAGACAGATACAGGAAATCTTTCCTGCCTGTCTCCTTTCTTTCTTTGCACTAAATCAACACTGCCAATTTGCTGTATATACTTTTGTACAATATTTTATTTACAATTGATATTATATGGTGTATAGTTTGTTCTTTATATTTTTATTCTTATGTAGTCTATTGTCACTGCTGCTGCACTGTAATTTCCCAGCTTGGGATAAAAGTATATCTATCTGGAGGGCTGGGAGTGGATGCAGGGTTTTATTGTGTGAAGCACTTTTTGTTGTATATTTTGCATGAAACGTGCTATACACGTTCAGCAGCAGACTGTTAGACCCACGGTGTAAGAAGGAGAGGTTCTGCAGGTCCTTCATCCCTGCTGCTGCCAGGATCTACAACACCTGCACCACCTGATTGTTGTAGTCTCCTGCTCATGTTCATTGCAATTTATGTTGCTATTTCATTTAATTTCATTTATACCTTGCAGCTCTTATTTATATCATGGTCACTTATTTTTGTAATTATTATTTATATTAGGGTCACTTTCTTTGCAAAATTACTTACACTATGGTCACTTTTACTCTACAATACTCTTAATATATCATGCCACTTTTTATGCCACTCAGTACTGCCATCTGTTTTTGAAGGTTGATTGTTTTCTTTCGTGGTTATTGTGTAGTTATAGATACTTCTGTCTGTTTATTGTGTTTTTGTTTTTTGTTTTGGCCTCTTCTACTTTTGTTTTTCTATCTTGCGGCTGTCACAAGTGAATTTCCCCGTGGTGGGATAAATAAAGTATCTATCTAATCTAATCTAATATACAAATACAAGTTTGATGGACTTAAATGGACGCATGCACATGTGCTACATTTCTTATCATGATGTATATGAACTTACATGCTTATCTGACTGTATTAAAAGATAGTATAGTTATGTAAGGATTGTTTTCTTTTGTGGTTATTGTGTAGTTATAGATACTTCTGTCTGTTTAATTTCTGTCTATTGTGTTTTGTTTTTTTTGTTTTGGCCTCTTCTACTTTTGTTTTTCTATCTTGCTGCTGTCACAAGTGAATTTCCCTGTGGTGGGATAAATATAGTATCTATCTAATCTAATCTAATATACAAATACAAGTTTGATGGACTTAAATGGACGCATGCACATGTGCTACATTTCTTATCATGATGTATATGAACTTACATGCTTATCTGACTGTATTAAAAGATAGTATAGTTATGTAAGGAGGCCTGATTTGATAGTCAAGACCATAAAAAAAGTTACACGTGGCCTGCAAACATCTGGACAGTTTGAGGGCCACACCCGTGCCACATGCTATACTTTATATATATTTTTAACTGGATGGGAAATAAAGGGGAAATAAAGTAGCTAAGACTATAGTAAGGTAAGTGTTAGTTGTGTTATTGTGGGGTATTATTTATACCTGCCGGTGCTGGTTTTATTTTGAAAGTTGACCGGAAGTCCGACCGTGATCTCTTTGTTCTGGTAATTAAACGTTTCAGTCGACTTGGTCAGACCTCCCTCCCTCTTTCTTTCTCTCTCCCTCTCTCCCTCCTCTTGTTTGGCTGTTACCTCCACCTTTGAGGCTTTTATCGTTTCCAACACGGAGAAGTTTTGACGAACTTCATCCGTGTCGTCGAGATATTTGACGCCGACGACGCGGGGCACCAACTCAAAAAGCTAACGACTGCTAAAGGTGAGGCATGCTGCTGATTTATCGTGACTTTAACGTTAAATAGAGACACATAAAAGTCTGAGTGAGCTCTCTAAACGTGTTAGTTAACGTTAACTCAGTCGCTGGGTGAGCTAACTAGTAGTAGTCGTCGGTTAACGTCAGCTGAAGATTGGTTAACGTCGCCTTGATGTTGGATCAAGAATAAATGCTTTAACCAGATCTTTTCTTTTGTTTGCAGGTATGAAGAGTGAAGCTGTGTGTTTCTGGGGATGCTAAAAAGAAAAGAAAAGTTTGGAACATCAACCCTAGTTAGTTAGTTAGCTGTGGTTATCCTAACTAACCTAGTTATTTCAGGCACACCTTGCTGAGTTATTGAGACTAACCTTGGCAGCTCCCAAAGATTGTTTATAAAAACCAGAGACATGTAGACGAGGAGGACGACTTATAAATGTGGTAAAGTCATTCAAGGGAGTGATGTAAGGAGGGGTCGCCCTGGTATTTTTTTTATGATTAACCGGTTAAAAACACACCCACAGGTGTGTCTTTGTCACCTGAAGACTCGTGAACAAGTAGCACGACTTCACGTCTGAACTGGCAGAGCTGCCCGGACGACTCGATCAAAAACCCGATATTCAAGCTCTAGTGAGGAAAGCAATGACAGCTGTGGTGGGCAGAGCGTGGGGGTGGGCTCGCTCCTGGGGCGGCGGCGGTGCATCGTCGGGGAAAACCACAACAGTGGTAGTTGAAGGCCAGAAGCAAGGCGGTGGAAGCGGTGGAGGCCTAAGGGGGTGGACCACATGGATCTGGGGAGGGTGGAGACGACAAAGTGACCAAAGTAGCACAGTGGAAGAGTTCTGGGAGGCGCAGGAGAAGCTTCAACCCATGGAGATTGAAGATCTCGGTGCGGGGAAACAAGAGACGGAGGCAACTTCGGAACAAGGTTCAAGATTGTGGAAGTATCTCCCAACTTCTTACCTCTGGTGGCCGAGAAAGACGGACGCAAGCGGATTAAGACGGAGGAAAGGTCGGGGCGGAGATGTCTGGGACCGGGATGTCGATGGAGACTTTTCCGACTACGGTACACCTCCTCCATCTCCAACACCTCCTTCCTCTCAGCTGACGTCCCCTTTTCGACTCTTTGCCAGCGGCTGGAAGATGGAAATCCTGCCGGAGCACCATGAGATCTGCTTCAACTTCCTCCGCCACTTGTTTGACCTGTTTGTCGTCGGCTTCCTGTGGACTGTGTCCCCTCCTGCCAAGCTGATCTTGGAGGTGTTGGGGGTCCAGGGACCGCTGAGGCTGTGGTTTCACGGGATGGCCATGTTTTTTGTCTCCACAGTCGGGATGGCGGGATTACTCTGGTTGGTCCAGGAGTATCTCCCTCAGTTTGCTCTGATCTACGGCATCATACAAGCGTTGGTGATCTCTGTCAGTGTTCGACAGAGCGTGATCTTTAGCGTGGAGGAAGAAAAAGAAGAAAAGGACGAGGAGGGCAAAGAGACAGAGGAGACGAAAGACAGTAGAGAACATACAGAAAAGCTTGTGTCTGTCAAGGACAAGATGAAGACAAGCTAAACTCGAGGTAAGCTCGTTCATTCCTCTGTAAGTTTGGTAAAAGTTGCCTTTCCTCTGACATCTTGAACTGATCCAAGATACAGAAGAACAGCTGAACAAACAGGAATAAGTGACAAGACAGACAGCTACAGCTGTAGTTTTGCCGCTGCAAGTAGTTTAGCTGAGGTCAGTTGGAGTTTAACCAAGGTTTAAACTTCCAGAATGAACCGTGCTCACGGGCTGCTGGCTGCTTATCATGGACGTAGTGAGAGAAAGATGATGAGGGATGAGGGTACTGTTCAGATTTTACCACCATTCTTACAGATACTGATACTTAACGGTGCTAAAGTTGGATCTTTTTGTTAGATTTTTCTTTCAAGAGAAATAAAACTGAACAAATTCCGTAAACAAGTCCGCAGTAGGTCGGTAATTTAGCAACGTTCTTTATTTAAATAGCAACTACGATGCCTAAGGGTAGATTCAGACACAAGCAGGTAATGCAGGGTGATGTCTGTTTGTGAAACAATCATCTTTTTATTTCTTATTAACCGGCTTTATCGACGCCGTCGCTCCCTCACTCTCATTCACTTTGTTTCTCGGCTAATGCTCTCTCTCTCTCTCTCTCTCTCTGTCAAATCAAAAGAAGCTTCTTCGTGTCACTATTTGTGACCCAGACTTTAGATTTAGAAGCTGAATTGACTCCATGAATCCACCTGGATCGTCTCAGTTTCAGAGACATTTCAGGTCTGAATGTGGAGACCTTTTTTTTCTTTCCCCAAAAGTTGGATCAGGCTCAACTTCTCTTTGGCGGACGTCCATGGGATCCGCAAGGAATCCTGTCTGAATGAACCCTAAATGTTATTGGTAGGGAACAATCTGATGTGACCTCTATCAGTCCACATTGAGTGTTCAGAGGAGACTGAACACCCTGGAACTGAGTTTCTGAACATTTACATAAACAAGCAGCTGCTTAAGTGACCAGCGATGAGCTACGAGCACTTGTACGTGGGGTACTGTCACTAGATGTAAAGATTGCCCTTGTTTCCACCCTCTTTATGCAAAATACTTGTTCCACTTGTTGCAACAAGCATTGCTGTCATCAACTGAGAGAGAATCTGTGTAGATTTGTTAACTCAAGTACAAATATGAGGCATTTCACACTGAACTCTGTTTATCCGACAGCTGCAGTTGGTGCTAGATAGATAAATAAATTCCAGGCTGATATTATCCTGTTAGAGGTAAACTAATCCACTTCCCAACAAACACAGGAACAGTGGCTTAAGAGGGATGAAGTTTACAAACAGACGGAGCTACCTGAAGGGAAAAGATACAGAAAGAAAGAGGACTGATGTAGGTTTGAGATACTGTAAGAACAAGTCAAATATGAACTGTTCTCTCAGCTGCGCACACACTCATAAATCTGCCATCTTGAGTCTGTTTCTTGAACCTGTTGCCATAGAAATAGACGTGTGAAGCTCAGAGTGGTGTGAAACCAGCTGGAAACACTGACCGAGAATAAAAGGATTCCTCTGGGAGACACGGATAATTCAGTTTATCTGCCAGAGGCCTCCGACGTCCCACTGCTTCACAGTTTCTAATCATCTGTGCAGAGAGTGACGTACAATCAGTCCATTATGTTGAAACATTAATTTATTATATTATTCATAATTTAATCATGAAAAGAGGTCAAATCTTTAGACGTTTAACACGCTATGTTACATTTTACACAGATAGATAATGCCCTGTGTTGTGAAACCTTTATTTTTATTCCTGTGGATCAGTGAGGACTATTTGCAAGGATAATTTAGTTTTGTGGTTTCACTGTAGTTGTGTTTATACCTCTATACTATACTCTGCTCCTAAAGCCAAAACCTCACCAGGCAAGACTCCGCCACGTTGCAGCAACGCCGCTGTTTTGGTCTGTTCTCCACACGACTTTAAACCCAACCAGGACTGTTTCAGAGCCTTATGCTTTTGAACATGTGAATATGCTATGCAGTTAAATAATTTCTCTTTGGGCTGTTTTGACGATCGTAAGTTTGTCCAGGGTCTTTTTGTTTTCCTTTTTTATTCGTTGTCAGCTCGAGCTGCTCTGTGCAGATTGACGTGGGTCGCTCATGGCGTCAGCCAAAAATTAAAACAGCCGGATATTCTCAGTGTTTTGAGACATCGACTAGAACGGCTGCGATTAGCTCCACACGAACATATCACATCCGTGCCTGGTGGGATTTGACCTTTTATACCCAACTCGACTCTGCTCCTAGCTATGCTTATCTTTGAACTTCTTAGACACGCAATGTTTTCTAAATAAATGCATAACGAGTTCATTGGAACACATGAATACAGAGGCAGAGCACTGAATATTTCCCCATCCTGTGGAAGCAGTTAAAATCTTAAAAATAAAATTTTTTTGAATCCACAGTGCATGAAGAAAGTTTAGTGTTGGTGGATTCATGTGACTTATTATGAGCTGTTTATTAAGAAAATTGTGTCTTCCCCACAGATGACGACAAGTTGCTGTCTATTCAGGAGTCCACCTGTACGAGACCTCCACCAAGTGTTTGACATCACAGCAGAGGGACGACACAGAGACTGTTTCACTGCGCCGCTGTGTTCCGCAGTGCGACTTAAACATTGTGTTGCACACTCATTACAAACTCATAGAAGTTGTACTTTTGTCACTTTATATTTGACACTATTGATCTTGCATTCTACAGAGAGGTTTAGTCTCACTGGTGTTAATGTCTGTTCCTGTCATCAGGGTCTGAAATGCAGAAGAATAACACTCATTTCATTTTGTATCCATGTTTTGTTGTTGTTGTTCTTGTTCTGTGACCCTTTTACTTCTGATTTACCGCGTGACAGTCACCTGCTTTGGGACTAGGTGATCGGTGCGTTCATGACATCCAAAGGCACAGCCTGAGTAAGCAGGAAAGAGGAAAGAACTGCAAACCACTGCATTAAAAAAAAAACTCGGCAAAGGCAGCGAAGTTCAGACAAACTAGGGAAATATCACAGAGCCCCTGAACGTCACGTCAAAGAGGTAAGAGCTCAGACTCGCTGTGGGATAAACCTAAAAAGTAACGTCCAAGTTTGGACCAGTTTACTTTGACGCTCGCCGTCATCTTTCCCTCTTGAGGTACAGTCACGTTACACGTCTTACTCTGCACAAATATTCATCCCATCTTTACTTAATCTGAAGCTCAGACAGCAGATGAATTCAAGCATCCTTAAAAACACCCTTGAATTTGTCCATCGTTCTTTGTTGACCACTACGATGTTAAGTTATTCCTTCAAGATATTTACACTGCGATATGGTTCCGTTAGTCTGTGATAGTTCTGCTTAATATTTATTCATGTTACCCATCCCGTTCCTTTGTTTCGAATGTGTTCGTGCCTTTTCAGTGGAGCGAAAAATCAGAATTTGACGAGGGAAGAAGCCTGAGAAGGAGGGATGGGCAAGTAGCAACCATCACACCTGACGTAGAGGTCTACACCTGTAAATTAAGCACACACACACATACAAGAGGAATATGCCATATTAAAGCCATAAAATCTCAGATTTTGAGAGTTATTGAATAAAACTTAAAGAAAGTGGCTTCAGCGCTCAGCTGTGACGGTTGCTACTTGTTTAAAACAAATCAAACATTCACCTGAATCTGTTTTGTACTTTATATATTTTCCCTGTCTCACCTGTGAAGGAGGCACCTTCATGACATCACACCGAGATTCCTCAGATACGAGCCCCGCAGGAGCATGTTTGCATCATTGTTTCTTGTTGGATGTATCAGTTTAGAGATTGTAAGTACTGACACGATGCCTGCAAAACTTTATAATGTGATCTCTGTACACAGTTGTTTTTCTTGCCTTATGTCACACTCTGTGCCATGATGTTGCTTGTTTGACACTTTTACATTTCTTACGTTTTTATGAATGCTTAAGATTTCCAACAATCATCGCCTGTGTCACCATAACAATGCGATTTTTCAAATGAAGCCATTTAATCTAATTTGTGTGCACATGATTCGTGATTTAGGACAAAATTTGACTAAAAATGTTCAAATCCAATTTGAAGAAAAATGCATAACTACTGCTAAAGTCAAATAAAGTGAGTGACAAAGTACTTTTCAGCGTACTCCTGAGCCTAACACTGCTGTAACGACATGAAATTGAATTATCTAATTTCCGAATTGGCTGAAATGAATTAACAGCTATAAGATCTATTGAGTGGATCGAGAGGAAACGCATTTAAATGTAATATATTATGTCAGCACGACATAAGAAGTATGTGACGTGCATTTTTCTGAAGCTTATTTCATAGAAAATCTAGAAAACGATCAAATAACTGGCAGATTACTCGATGGGAATAGATAGTTGCAGCCCTGTATGAAAATGTTTTGCAGTATTACAACTGAAAATAACTTGTAAATCATCTTTGTCCTCATCAAGTTGTTAACAGAATTCCTGAAAGAGCTCTGAGAGTCTCTTGATATTATGACAATTCATTATTTTTGGTCCAGAGTCTGCCAATTTTTTAAAAAAGTCTTTCACTTTCATTGTTATTTCAGCAGTGTTATACTAACTTGGAATTATTTGTCATTGTTTTCATGTTCAGGTGTCAGTGTTGATGCATTTTCAAACATAAAAATTGGATTTTGTTGTTTCACGTGTGCACACGAATTAAATTTAAATTTCAAGGTTTCATTTCCAAAGGGAGAACGTCTTGGGTCTTTTTGATACGGCACCAAATTTTTATCAACAATTTGAATCCCAAGACTGCAACTCTCCTCTGTCTTTTATCCATTAGTTTGCTTACACGGAGCTTTTAATCGCTGTAGTATAAAAGCTGATGATCCCTGGTAAGGAAAGCTATTTTTATATACACACCTAACGAGTGCAGGATCACTGTAGCTAAGAAGAAGTCTGTCCAGCTTCCTTAAATAAGGAGGAAGGACCTCACGACACCCGTGATGTAATTTTAACTCGGGAACAAGTAGTCAGACGAAGTATCTGCTGTGATCTATAACTGTACATCTAATTTATAGCCATGTTGAACCCAGCGCTACACTGAAGTTAAATGCTTCTATACCGGCTGAATAAATCTGATCCTCTTCTATTAGATTGTGTCTTGTTTTGATTTCTTACGCAGATTTTAAATCCTCCGTGAAATTTAATTATACCATCAAGTAAATAAAAAAGTGTGAGTGCTGCACTGAGCCAACACGATAAAATCGGTGATATCGAGGTAAACGAATCAGGTGCTCCACAGTAAACGAGTAAAAATAAAGAAAACGACCGCCAGCTTCATGTTAATGGGCGAACATGGTATTGGTTGAAAATCTAGAAGAAATCTGAGGCACTCTGATCATCGATAAAACATTTTTTAATTGGATAAACCAATGTGTTCTGACTTCTTCATCAGGGTTTTCAGAATAACGCTGTAATAATATGAGCACACTGGTGTTTCGCAACATTAAATCTATTAATTACCTTGCAAATGATGAAAGAAGTTTAATCAATCAATCTAGAGAAACTGGACTGTGAAGATGTTTCACCTTGAAGAGGTTTCTTCAGTCAGTCAGCAGTGGACAAACCAGGTATTCAGTCCAGTTGTCCAGATTTAACTCTTTTCAAAGAAAGGTGACCTGGACGTCTGAGAACCTCCACAGACTTCCAAATGAAACTAGTTTATTCTCTTATCATTAGCTCCAGATTGAACTCTTTTCTTGTTTATTGTGGGAGAAACTATTTTTAAATAAAGAGTGGATGTACCATGTGAACCTTTCCATTTATCGTGGTACTGTATGTTATTCGGGAGTGGCTCAGGAGTTATGAACATTTTTCCGCCACTTACATAGACGTCAATTCAAGACGGCAACCAAATGAGCCCTATGGGCAATTAGTAGGCCTTGGCAACATCAAAACTCTTAACTCGACACCATTCATGTCCTTGAAAAACTGGTTTCTCCTGCTAAGAGACCTCCTTTTGATCCAAAAGGGCAAAATCAGCATGTAAATTTGGAGTAATTATGCTCACTCATTCATTTTATCTTAACTCTATTACATCTTTAAAGTCAGCGTTGACTACAAAGGTATATTGTCGTACTCGTGTGTAACATACTTCATAACAAACATTTGTAAGTTTAATCACAGTTCAAAACTTTTAATTCACATTAAATCTGCTCTTATTATGCTTCATAATATATACAGAAAGGTGCATTACCGGTACAAGAACAATGTACATATGTAACAATGTGTATAGATAGTACATAAAGTGATGGCATAAATGAACGGAGTGTAATCCACACTACTGTCACATTTCAAACATGGTCTGAAACTGGATGATGATGATGGTGGTGATGGAGGTTTAGACTGCATCAGGTGAGTTTTGGTCATAGCTGAGACATGAGTAACAAACCCCCGGGCCAGCAGCAGTCATGCACCGTCACCTCTCCTCCTTCTATACGCCACATTAGCTGCAGTTACATATGTACAGCCCGGTCAGGAATGGACCTCCGATCACAGAGCGCTGCTGCATTTTTTTTTAAATCGAGTTTATCCCAATAAAAAAAAATGTCAGTCAGTCTGCAGAGCACAGCAGGAAAAGCACAAATACCCATCGTCTTTAAATAGAGTTGATACAATGTAGATTTGTTTGTTTTAATAGACAACATGCAGCTGAGTTTAAACGGGGACCTACGGTCCAGTATTTAAGTCCAGTTAAGTGAATAAGTGCATTAATGGTAAATGAGCTTTCTTATTCTGATCCGGTGCTGATGACCCCAACCGCCCTCACTCATTGAATCCTATGCAAAGAAAAAAAGCGATGATGCAGAAATGACATAATTTTGTTTTTAAAGGATTGTCCAGTGGATTTATCTAAAAAAAAAAAAAAAAAAAAAAAAAACAATCAAGCAAATGAAAACCAGGATTTAGAAGTTAAAAATACCAACACTCTTCTGTTAATGAGGTTTCATCGGAAAATAAAATAGATTAAAAGCTTTGGTGAGAGCTAACTGGCAGCTTTTGAGCTGAAGTGATTGACTTTAACAAGTCCGTCTTGTTTACCGTTTCCAGGGCCGCCCATTCTTCATGTGTGGCTTAACTAATCCAAGCTCACTTCAAGTTTAGCCAGACTAGAAGTAATCTCGCTATTCACATCCGGCTAATTCAGTTCTTCAAGTTATCTTAACTATTATTTTGTAAATAAAAGTGAGTCAAGTTTATTTCAACGAAGTTTCATGGAGAGAAAGTTTAAAACCCCAGTATGACGGTCAGCGACAAAGAAAAGGCCGTTTTCCGATCACCCTGTCTGCTTCTCCTGTCAGTAACGCACTTACTTCGGATACTTCAAATTCCTCAAACTTTAAGATCCCTTTAGGCTCTAAACTTTAAAACAAGTGTGAAGAACTGTTCGAACAAGTTAACCCACAGATGAAGAAGAACAGATACCAGGGCCGGGCTCTCTAATACTGATTACCTGGGTCTCACAGATCATACTGACGCTTCTGAAAACGTGCGGTTGTGATGTAATTAGTCTTGCGTTATATATAAGTTCTGTCAGCAATCGTCACAAAAGTTGATGTCTAACCTTCAGTCTTCCACACACTGCTTTATCATACGTTACTATACAGAGTGTGATTGCTGCGTTAGCAAATTCAGACTTAAGACCTGCAAATAAATTAAAAAACAAAACAACAATGTTGCTGAATTATGTACAATGAACTCTGCCACTTTGTCAGAAAAAAAAAGGGAAATACACAGCCGGACAGCGTTTCATGGCCTCTCTCTCTCTGTGACCTTCTCATAACGTTCTGTATGCTGCGTTCCAGAGTCACAAAGTTCAATATGTTGCTGCTGCCGTCGGGCGAAAAGTGCAACGCCGTGGCATTTCCTGTCTGAACTCCACGCACGGCACGGACAGACCGGACAAAACTCTGATCTGATCTACGATGACGTAACCAGTTTCAGAGAATTCATGACAAATAACTGCTCATCGACATTACTGCTGAACTTCTTCCCAGAGCGGTTCACTCAGCGGTTATGTAACGTAACATGAGTGTGATGTGTCATAAAAAGGGCAGAAACAAACTCGCCAGCTGCTCTCGTTCCTTATCACTTATATCAGGACAACATTAAACATGTTTCATCTGTTACGTGATGACACTTTTCAGTTCAGTAATGCGTGTTTTTGGTTTGGTTTTACCGACCATACAAGCGTTTAACTGTGCTGTTCCAGCTCATTCATGACTAATCACACTTTTACATAACCATCGCTGACTAGTTTCCAAAGCACACTGCACTCTTTTAGGTTTTTTAAATCATTTTTTAACCTCCAAATGGTGCAAAAATCATGTTTGTAGAGACTTGTAACTTGTCTTATGTAATCTATCATATTTTTTTGGTTTATTATTGTTGTAAAAGTGTCTATCTACACACCGACCGGCCACTTTATTATGCACGCTTGTACAATCCAGTGTGATCCAGCACAACTCCTCTGTCATAAATTCTACATTTATGAAGCTCATCATGTTCCAGTTTTTGTTGACACTGTCCGAGAGGTCATAATTCTACTTTCTGCTGCACAGTCTCCCTCTCATGTATGTAAAGACAAAATATTAGAAACACCTCTCAGTGTGAAGCAGTACCCTCAGTGGTAAACATTATAGTTAAATCAACACCTCTCTGAGAGCGTCAACAAAAACTGAAACATTATCAGCTTCATAATCGTTTGTGCATTGGATCACACTGTGACGTGAAACATCTTTGGGCTTTCGGACGGTCAGCAGATTAATCGATGGTGACAATAATACTCCCTGATCGCATTTCCACACAACAACTCTGATAATTTTTTTAAAAAAAAGCCAACGTGACGTTCGCTGTGACGGATTCACAAACCTCAAAGTTTATTTTCATAGTGGAATAAATCCGAGTGTCATCCACCAACACGCTTTGGGAAACTGCTCAGCGGTAATGTGTGTGATTTGTAGTCTTTGTCCCTCTGTGGTAACGTTTTAATGTCGCTGCAGCAGCTGGACTTTCTGACTCCTGCCTTGGAACGCAGCATCAGTCCTGTCTGTACCTCATTGATGGAGCTAACCTAAAAACAAAGAGTGCAGTTTTGTCGTGATGAGAAACCCCCTCAGACCCCCCCACCCCTCCACACACAACCAGCCTGCAGCGCTCGCTAGTGGGCGTGTGAGCCTCCAGAGTTTGGGGGCGCCGTGGTGCCCCCGCCCGCCGTCTGTCCGTGGTCTCTCCTGCCGTGGCCCAGGATACAGTGAGCGCTGCCGCACCCTTCGTCGTCGTCGTCTCCCTCGCTCTCGGACGACGACTCTCCGAACTGTCGAGGCTTCTCATAGATACAGCAGCCTGGAACACAAAACGTACGGGATTAGGGTCGATCGCTGACACGTCGTAAGCTCCACGCTCTCCGTTTGAACATGAAAAGAACCTTGATCAAACATTTATAGTCCGAAACTAAAAGGGAGAGCGTGGTAAAAATAGACTTTCAGCTGCTGTTTGATAAACCAAGCACTGCAGCAGGGAGGAAGAAGAGGCATCGTGGATGAAGATTAAGCCAAATTACAACAAATTAATCAATTAAATCCTGTGGGAAACAGTCAGAATTATGCAATAAAGGAATGTGATCCTGATCCACCACACAACACAGTCGTCACTGCGTGTCTTCGTGACTTCATGCATGTCATATGTTGTTATTTTCATGATCGGTTACTGACAAGTGTTTGAAACTTCAGTTCCCATCATTCTTCGGGTAATACAAACTGGCTCTGTACCATATTTTAGCCGACAAATAGATTATTGATCAGTAAACACATTAAAATTAGACCTATAAGAGTTTAAATTAGACTGTCCACTGTTCCAACTCACATTTCGAAGACCTTCTCCCCAGGTGTTCATTGTCGACGGTGTCGCTGGACCACTCCACCTTCTTCTCGGTCTTCCTCTTCCTCAGCTTGATTGTCAGGCTCCGTCCCTCCTGTATAACACAGTGTAGCATCATCACACCCACAGTCCAAACCCAGTAACAGCTGTCTCTGGGACTTTTTTTAATTTATTTTTTTTTAAATGTGTGGTGTCTCCAGGGGCAAAAGACAAAAGCACAAAAAGGACGGTGCAGCAGGTGCAACTTGTAAAATATGGAATTAGGTCGTGTGATATGGAAGAAATGGGTTTGACTGCTTTTATTGTAACCACACACATACAAAGAGGGACGGTATTGGTTGAAGATGCAGTCACATCTCTCTCTCCATCCATAAACATTCATGTCTCATTAATGCATGTCACTAACTAAACTTCTCCCCTGGAGTTTCTGTCCCTGTCGTCCAGCAGGTTCTCGTGGATCGTGGCTGTTGCACGACGTCCACTACACATATTATTACTGTCATTATTGCTGCCATATCTCCATCACAGTTTATAGTTAGTTGATGATTTGCTGCTGATGTGCATCTGTCTCTCTATCTCTATCACAGGTTCTACTGCTACTGTAATCATTTTATCATTCATTGTAGTTGTACAATATGTTTGTGTTGATTTGTTCTGTACACGTGACATCTACTGGGAGAGGGATCCCTCCTCTGTGGCTCTTCCTGAGGTTTCTTCCACCTTTTTTTTTTTTGTGTGGGCAAGTTTTTCCTCACTGGAACTGAGGGTCTGAGGACAGAGGATGTCACTCCCCGTACTGATCGTAAAGCCTCTGAGGCAAATGTACTTTGTGACTTTTTGGGCTATACAAATAAAATCTGATTTGATTTGATTTGAGATGCAGATGTGGAGAGAGATGAGGGGCAGCCACCCTGCAAGAAGTTTGAGGGGGTTCGGTGCCTTGCTCAAGGGCAGCTGAGTCTTTATGGACTGAGATGCTGAGAAGAGGTGAGAGCCCAGAACTGATGTTTGCAGCTGGCAGCACCAAGAGGGTGAACTAGGTCCAGTGTCTGCTGTGTGTGTGTGTGTGTGTGTGTGTGTGTGTGTGTGTGTGTGTCAGGTGTGTGTGTGTGCGTGTCTGTGTGTCTGCTGTGTGTGTGTGTGTGTCTGTCTGCTGTGTGTGTGTGTGTGTGTCTGCTGTGTTTGTGTGTGTGTGTATGTGTGTGTGTCAGGTGTGTGTGTGTGTGTGTGTCTGTTGTGTGTGTGTATGTGTGTCTGCTGTGTTTGTGTGTGTGTGTATGTGTGTCTGCTGTGTTTGTGTGTGTGTCAGGTGTGTGTGTGTGTGTGTGTGTGTATGTGTGTCTGCTGTGTTTGTCAGGTGTGTGTGTGTGTGTGTGTGTGTGTGTGTCCATAACACATAACGTCACATGTGAACACACCTCGCTCTCACAGCTGCTTTATAACCTCAGCAGCTTCGGGCCTCCTGATGGAGCAGCCATGTTACATGATGACACACGCTTTACATTAAAAAACGTTAACACAACGTTAGCACAACGTCCTCATAACGTTTTTTTTACCTGCTGGGGCGGCGGCGGCGTGCTGGTCTGGACAGTCTCCGTGATCGTCTCACTCGATGTCCCGGGAACCTCCGCCATACCTGCTAACGCTAACGTTAGCCTTGTAGCACGTTAAGGAAGAACCGGAGCTAACCGACCGTTAGTGTTGGCGTGACGTCACGTTTAACGGCAGCCGCGGTTAGAACCCGGTGTCCGGTGTTTGAATCGAACAAGCTGAGTTAAAGATTGAAGGTTGTTAATCCGGTGGTTGTAAGGCGTTGGACACACACACACACAGTCAAGCTGCTGGATGAGTTAGCTGAACTCAAAGCGGAAGTCCAAACTAACGGTTTCACATTAAAATGAAAACCGTTAGAAGTTATATAGTTAGATATGGTGACACAAACAAATCAGAAAATAAAAAAAAACTATTCAAATCCACCGGGCTGTTGTATAATATTATTCCACACAATAAAATATATTTTTTTTAGTGATGCGTTGTTTTATTTTGAAAGGTTGGCAGGAAGCTTCTTTAACGGATTGAGTTTGACAAAGGTAGTGTTGGGAAGTTCGAGTCTTTTTAGGGAGTCAGATCATTTGACTCAGATCAGTGTTGGGAAGTTTGAGTCTTTTAAGGGAGTCAGATCATTTGACTCAGATCAGTGTTGGGAAGTTAGAGTCTTTTTAGGGAGTCAGATAATTTGACTCAGATCACTGTTGGGAAGTTTGAGTCTTTTTAGGGTGTCAGATCATTTGACTCAGATCAGCGTTGGGAAGTTGGAGTCTTTTTAGGGAGTCAGATCATTTGACTCAGATCAGTGTTGGGAAGTTCAAGTCGTTTAACTGACTCGGATCACTTACTCTCAGATGGTAAAATGAACTAATCTTTTTTTTTTATTTTTTATTTTTAGATTTTGTTCATTCACTAGTGCACTAGCGCTGTAGCCCTCTTGTGGACAATGTAAACGTGACAAATGAACAAAAGACCGACATTTTTACTGAAAATTTTTCGATACATGTTTTATTTTGAAAGGTTGACAGGAAGCTTAGCTTCTTTAACGGCTGAGTTTGACAACGGTAGTGTTGTGTATTGATGGGAAGTTAGGGTTCTTTTTAGGGAATCAGATCATTTGACTCAGATCAGTGTTTGGGAAGTTAGAGTCTTTTAACTGACGCGGATCAGCTGCCTGTTCTGTTTCCTGTCCTGATTGAGCTTATACAGCTGCCATGTGAGCGAGGGAACGTACTGCATGAAAACGAACGAATCACTCACTGAGACTACTCATTACTCCCGAGTCATATAAAAGATTAGTTCGTATTGAACGAATCGTTCACGAACGACACACCACTAGTGTTGTGGGGAAGATATTTCCAGACGGACAGCCTCTCATAGGTGTATATCTGCGATATATGTGTTAATCTATGCTTTAAGGGGGAAATAACTGTTTAGAACAATTGTTTATGTTTTTTAAAGAATTACCGGAGTGAAAAATGTCTTTAGAATAAATAAAAACCAAAGGGAGAACAAATCCTGAAGGTGGCAGTAATGTTGCTGTTAAACCCCGAAGAAGAAGAAGATTAGTTCCGGTTCAAGAAAAGGGTTCCTCATGCTGAGATTAAAAGAAAAACAACATCAGAATAATATAAAATGAAACAGTTATAATATGAGGATATACAGTGAGTTAATGTTTACATGTAGTGTTAAGTAGGAACCATACAGAAATGCACTTTCCAGGGTTTACAACGAGGAAGCAGCTGAGTTAAAGGTCGTGCACAGTGAGTAAACGTCACATGGTGTCATTCATAAGGTGTCTTAAGCATGACATGACATGACATGACATGACATGACATGACTGTGCTTCTGTGTGTCTGTCAGTGCTGCTGAGGATGTGGCGGGCAGGTCAGCTCCTGAGGCTGACAGGCAGAGGAGGCAGACTCTGCTCCTCCTCCTCCTCTTCATCTTCATCTTCATCTTCATCTTCATCTCAGTCAAACTCCTCTCTGCGGCCCCAGAAAGAGAAACAGAGGCGAAGACGAGAGCGAGATGAGGCCATACTGTCAAAGCAACCCAGTGTAAGTAAGGAAGGAAGAGCCAGGTAAAGTTGTGAATGACATCTAAGAGGCAAAACACTGTGGCCCCATGAAAAGACATCACACTGGGTCCCACCATCACACACAGGCAACGCCAACCATGTGCAAATCTGTAAGCACACCTCTACCTGAGAAGGCTTCAGCTGTCTTATAGTCCGATACTAACTGAGCTGTGATAATATATCACCGTGTAGACATGCAGGAAACATTCTGCAAACAGATAATTAAATAATTTAACTATTAAAATCCATAAATGATATTGTTACCCTTGAATAAGGAGGACTGGATTCAAAGTATCAAAGTTTAAGTTGAATTTATTGAATAGAATAGAATAGAATAGAATAGAATAGATCTTTATTGTCATTGTCACAGGTACAACGAGATTGAAAGTGCTTCTAGTCAGTCAGTGCAACATAAATAAAATCCTAGCGTTAAAATGACTAGTAAGTGTTAAAATAACTAGAATAAATAAGAATAAAAATACCTGAGACATTAAAATGTACTAAAATAAATAAAATTAAACATGTGCTAAAATCAAAATAAATACTAAATATGCTAAAAGGAGCATACACCCATTACGTAAAACATTAAAACATTTGTTCTTGTACAAGAAGGAGCGTTTAACAGTGCAACACACATAAAGGGGTTACAGAGAAAAGGCTCCTCGAGGAGCTCTAACAGTTGGTTCTTATACAATTTTTAAAAATGGGCTGTCTCGGACACCTCCACAATAATTGGTTATTTGGTTTTCCGCTTAGTGATGAACATTATGTTTCTTGTCCAAAATTCCACTTCTCAGGCCTGTCTGTCACATCCTCGTCTCTCCTGTCCTTGAACTACTGATTTGACACGGTCCAAAATAAGGGAAGTGCACGAGACATGCAAAAGACAGGATACACACACTATATGAGTTAAAACATCTGAACCCCAGTATAATCCTGATATTTTTAACAGATATGTTAAAAAAAACTGTTATGTTAACGTTCTAATATTTTTTCAGGGCCCCTGTCAGTCACGGGCCCTCAGAATCGTCCTAACTTTTCGCCCCCTAATGGCGCCCCTGGGCCTACACATCCCAGAATGCAACTCTTCAACCTCACACTGAGACATCATCTTGGTTATTTCTTTGCCTCATGTTGTGGAGGATTTTATTCATCAATGGTCAGTCCAGTCTGTGGAGAAAGTGTTATGTAATTTTCTATCCTTAGGTTACACAAGGTCACGTGTGGGCCTCGAAGTCCTCGGCAGTCTATCTCAACACTGTGGTGGCCGGGGTCGAAGAGACTTATTGCTGCCTTCTTAGTCATAATAGATAGCTGGCCGTTGACGTTCCAATCTGCGTAAACAGACATCTGTGTCTCCAGACTAGAATGTGTCGACAATAACACCTCCATGGGTAAAGACATTCTCTTTGACTAATTCTGGGTGTGTAGTATTTGTGGTGTTATCTTGGGGTTTAAAGTCGATCCACCAGGATGAGTTTGGCAGAATGTGAGACCGACTCAGGCACTTCTGATGAACTTTGAGAGTGTCTCTAATTCTCCTTGATCAAGTGTCAATAAATAATACAGCATAAGACA
Source organism: Larimichthys crocea (assembly GCF_000972845.2). NCBI lineage: Eukaryota > Metazoa > Chordata > Actinopteri > Sciaenidae > Larimichthys > Larimichthys crocea. The sequence goes on along the minus strand of NC_040023.1, from coordinate 7,736,013 downwards.
TCAGAGGCTGCTGAACACTTTCTTCCTTCCTGACCTCACCATTGACCTTTGACTTCAGCAATTTCTCCACAACAGAGAGAGTGTCGAAAGGTTTATCGAAGCTTGGCCAAGGAGAGTGAAGGATTTATCAATACACCTGTCATGATTTGATACAAGGAAACAAAGAAATATGTTTACATTTTAGTCATTTAGCTGATGCTTTTATCCAAAAAGAGATTTCTGGGGTTCAGTATCTTGCCCAAGGACACTTCAACATGCAGACTGGAGGAGCCGGGGACCGATCATCCGATTAGTGGACGACCCGCTCGACTCCTGAGCCACAGCCGCCCCTTTTTGTATCAAGGGAGTGAGTCATCCTCTGACCTTGGTTACCATAGTAATTGACCAGAATAGAGCCTGCTTTCCTAAACACCAGAGACGATTAGATTAGACTTTAATAACCTCACACTGGGGGAAATTCACTTGTCACAGCAGCAAGGTCGATAAGAAATGACTCATAAATAAGAAATATGTAGAAAATTTGTCATCGTCGTGAGTCATGCTGGTGTTTGACTGTGGTAGAGCTCCTTCTTACACGGTGGGGGTAACAGTCTGTTGCTGAAGGAGCTGTTTAAGGCCTCCACAGTCTCACAGTTGTTCATGATGGATGTCAGCTTCACTCCCTCTGTGGAGTCTAGGGGGCAGCAACAACTAACAAACTGTCAGTGAGAACAATGCTGCGTTTTGTTTGAAACAGTTGATTATAACTGAGTTGTAACATTGTCCACACTGTCCCAACACACCCATAGATGGATATTAAAGAGGTAGTTACTCTGACAGTTTGATGATATTTTTGTCTCCAGGCTGCTGAAGACGAAGCAGTGACCTGGAGCGAGAAGCAGAAGATCGTGTACACCGCTCAGACACCTGCTGGGACAAAGAAAGGTGACTGACTTCCTGTCGGCAGGTTTTGTTACCAGCTCCTCTACCTGCCGTGTCTCTTTGCAGACTTGACAAAGTATTATTTTTCTGTGTAGACACCAGTTTGCCGTTCCCATCCGAATACAGTCCAGATTATGTGGAGGCCAGCTGGTATCAGTGGTGGGAGAAAGAGGGATTCTTCAGACCAGAGCAACACGTGAGTAGAAGCAGTGCTTGTGCCTGAATTAGAGAGACAGGCCTCTCTCTCTGCTTTTTAAACTTTTAAACTTAATGTCTTCATGTCCATCAGGAGACGTTACCTCACTCTGTGGATCGGACCTTCTCTCTGTGTATTCCTCCTCCAAACGTGACGGGAACTCTGCACATAGGCCACGCTCTGACCGTCGCTGTGGAAGACGCTCTGGTTCGATGGTAACTACAGAAAATATTGAGAGTCAGATTCAGAATTTGTCGACGTGACAGTAAATATATTAATCTGTAATCCATCAGGAGAAGGATGCAAGGCCACAGAGTGCTGTGGGTCCCTGGATGTGACCATGCAGGTATCGCAACACAGGTATGATAACTTTCTCTCTTCTTTTTCTTTCATGACAGTTTTGGTTTTAAAAGATAGGCTCATGTGTTTTTTAAAACAATTTTCACATGCACATCTGTGAGTTAAGAGTTGTTGGTTACAGTTCAAGTGAAGAAAACCCACCACCTGTTTGGCGAGTCTCATTTAGTCGTTTCTGTGAATGTTGAACAGGCCGTGGTGGAGAGGAAGCTCCTGAGAGAACAAGGGAAGCGCAGACACGACTTCACCAGACAAGAGTTTCTGCAGCAGGTGTGGAAATGGAAGAACGAGTGAGTGTCTTCGCGTTTACGACATCGTTTTTTCATCTACTGTTTTAGTCTGCATGATGTTTGAGTGTTTTTGTCTCTGTGTGTCCCAGGAAAGGAGACGAGATCTACCACCAGCTGAGGAGGCTTGGGGCGTCTCTGGATTGGAGCAGAGCGTGTTTCACAATGGACCCAGTAAGACTCCAGCCTTAAGCCCCCCACAGTGATCATACGTTGACATAGAAATCTGAGAAATTGATTAAAAAACTGTCAGGGTGTGAAATATTATATCTACAGTTCACAGTCCACTGAGGAGCGATGAAGAGGGTTTATAATAATGTTAAGCAAGTGTCAAAAGTACGACCTTTCAAACTGTTTTTGATGAGTTACTCTGTTCTTCTTTCAGGATTTCAGCCGGGCTGTAACTGAGGCCTTCGTCAGGCTGTGTGACTCCGGTCTGATTTATCGCTCGGAGGGTTTGGTCAACTGGAGCTGTGCTCTGGAGTCTGCCATCTCTGACATAGAGGTGAAACAGCTTCACACTTATTTTACAGTAAATCCTGCAGGTAGACAAGATAATGGTTACCACGTATCGACGGCATAAAACTAAGGCTCTTCCTTTTCCACTGGCTTCCCTTTACTCAGCAGCCGAAAGCTACTTTAACTCACTGCTCAAGCGATGATCAGGACTTTCTGTTCCACTTGTCAGATGATTGGGGAAGGAAGGAAGTCAAATGTTTAAGGCCTTCAGGGTACCAAACTACTATTTCTAAGGACAAGAGTGAAGTTTTACACTTAAGCAATGTCCTTTTATTTTGAAAGGAAGACCTTTTCTCATTGCTGAGCCGATGCAGGAACTATTTTCCACCTTTGGCCTCCATCTGAGGGGTTGATGTTTGGGAAAATCACCAGAAACCTTCAACCTGTATTGTGTCTTGGCAACTGGTTAATGTGTTCGATCTCTAATGCCACAGACAGCGATGCCTCTGCATGTACTCGTATATGTATTTGAAGTTGTGACTTTCCTCTCAGGTGGATTCGAAGGAGCTCTCTGGACAGACAGCGTTGTCTGTTCCTGGTTATGAAAACAAAGTGGAGTTTGGAACGATGCTCACCTTTGCGTACCCGATAGATGGACAGGGCGAGTATCTGTGACTGACTCTAAATATGATACATGTTGTGTTTGTTCTAGTTATAATGTTTTAGTATGATCTCTCTTTTCTCTGTGTTTTTAGATGGAGAGGTGGCGGTGTCCACCACCCGTCCCGAGACTATGCTGGGAGACGTGGCTATAGCCGTCCACCCTGACGATCCTCGATATCAGGCAAGTCAGATGTACAGACATAAATATTGATAAATCAGATGATTGTAAAGTTAATTTGACCTTGAATGGTTGAAATTAGAGAACCTAGACACCTTTTTTTTAAATAGATCGTAAGTCAACAAGGTTGTAACTGTTTGTTCGGTCTTTAACAATGATTTTAAGAGCTCGTCGTGCTCATTAATGTAAAATCTTTCAGAAAAATAATAAGCTGTCAGATAAATACAGCTGTAAAATACAATACAGGAGCCCAACAAAGGGACTTAAACACAGTTCTTTAAGCTCCATTAATCACAGTGACATCAGTTTGACCATAAATCAGCTGTGCTCACTGATTTGCTCACAGGGAAACGCCTGCAGCTCGCCGTCCTCTCTCCAGAGGCTCCCTGTGGCTTTGACAAAGACTTTTATGCAAATGAATACAGATTTTTTTTGTGGTTTTAACATTCATCATCGTTGTAAGTGATTATTACATTAGTGGCATGAGGACAGAGTTTCTTTCACCACCAACGCTGCTGGCTTACTGGTACGCTTGATCCACAGAGAGATATAAATTAGGAATTTGAGGTGAGGGGTGTCAACCTTTAAGGGACACCTACCACATTATAAATGGAGGCAGTTGATAGATTTCTACATTGTTACATCACTGTCTGTCCGCCTTGTTCCAGGCTGTTCACGGGAAGCACTGCAGACACCCCTTCACCCACAGGCTCCTGCCCATCATCACTGATTCCCTGGTGGACATGGAGCTAGGAACTGGTAACGGCAGCGTTTTATGTTGTGTGCGTTCTGACACGCTGAACCAATCCTGATATCTGAGCCGCTCTGTGTCGGTCGGTTCTCAGGCGCAGTGAAGGTGACTCCTGCTCACGACCACACCGACTTCCTGCTGTCACAGAGACACTCGCTGCCGCGCCTCACCGTGATCGGAGGAGACGGCACCATGACGCACCCCTGTGGACAATGGCTGGAGGTGCATGGACACCACTGTCATTATCTGCATGTGAAGTGTTGAGAAGATTTGATTCGTCGTGACATGTGACGCTGTCTCAAGGTTTTCATCCCAGCTTGTGTCTCTTTTTGAAGGGAGTGAAGCGTTTTGATGCCCGGCAGCTTGTTGTGGACGCTCTGGTTGAGAAGAAGCTGTTCAGAGGAAAGAAGAGTCACGCAATGACTTTACCCGTCTGCAGGTAGAGGACACACACACACACACACACACACACACACACACACACACACACACACACACACACACACGTGGTAATTGTACACCAGGGATCTTCAACCTTTTTCAGCCCTTGGATGAGAGACAAACAGAACAGGGACCCCCACATGTAATTATTCTCTTAAGCCTGGCCTATAATAACTTTTATATTTACTTTATTCAACTTTTATTTCACCTTATTAACCTGTTTATATGCCTAATATGTGTTTATGATTGATATAAAGTTCATGCATAATTATTATCGGTGATTAAATGCCAAGAGCTCTGTGTTTTTGGACACGTCCGCTGATTTATCACCATTATTTTGGTGAAAATTGTCAATTATTATTACAAAAAATTGGCGTTTGTAGGTTTGTCTTTTGTCCTATAATATATAATAATATAATTATATTTAAGAATATGGCTGAACAGCATCTCAGCGACACGATACATTGCATCCCAGTAAAATTTCCACAGCTGTTCCAGTGTTGACCAGCCAGTTTTTCTGCTTGTTTGTGGCGTCAAAGTAGTGAAAGTTAAGAATCACAACTCAAGTCAGTTTGTTTAGTTTAGAATCAAATATTTTAGTTTTTTATTGTTTATTTTCCCCTGGGATGGAAATTAGTCTCTTTAGCTCACCAAACAGAGACGACAAGATGATAAACACAGGTCACAAACATGCAGCACAAGCTTCTCGCTGCTTTCCTTGGTTCTTTGTGATGGTTTCTCTCTTCCCCGTCTCAGTCGCTCAGGAGATATCATCGAACCTCTTCTAAAGAAGCAGTGGTTCGTCCACTGTGAGGAAATGGCTAAAAAAGCCGTACAGGTGAGATCTCAACACTTCGGTTTGGAAACATAGTGAAGAATAGAGTATCTCAACATTTCAATCTTCCCTGTCAGGCTGTGGAGGACGGACAGCTGGAAATCATCCCGCACTTCTACACCAAGACATGGAAGAACTGGTTGTCCAACATCAGGTAAACTGTTCCCCGACCTTTGACTTGGGAAAGAAGAATATATCCGAGCGGTGGTGTGAGGAGGAACAATGGTTTTGTGTGTCGTCGTTTCTGGCGTGACATGCTTGAAATGACACCACGCTGATGATGAATAAACTCTTGTTTCAAAGTATGGCTTGTCAACAATGTCACCTCTGTTTGCTTTACAGCGATTGGTGCGTTTCCAGGCAGCTTTGGTGGGGTCATCAGGTCCCTGCTTACCAAGTGGAGCTTCCTAATCCTACTGACAGACACGAGGTCTGTGAACACCTTCAGGCCTTTCAGCCAATGTAACCCTAAACACAAGTTATAGAAATGGACGAGTGTCAGTCTTCTCTAGACTGTGCATGCAAGTTTCATTGTGTGTGTCGTTTGTCGTAGGAGCGTTGGGTTTGGGGACGGAGCGATGACGAGGCCCGACAGAGAGCTGCTGTCAAATATGGAGTGAAGCCGGAAGACGTCACTTTGACTCGGGGTGAATCATTTTATTGGTCGTTTAAGCCAATATCAGTATAATACCAATATATATCTGCCATTACAGTCCAACAAATGTTGGCATATAAATGATCGAGGGCGGAACTCAAACAGGACTCAGAAGCTGAGGTGTCAGTGAGCAGATTCATTTGGAGACAACAAAACCTCTCGACAGAATGATTCAAAACAAAATGCTATGAAAACTAACCTAAGGGAGAACTAGGCCAAAACTAAAGTAAACAAAAAACACTCCTAAGGAGGAAAAAAACTCTATACCGGTTATGCAAAATTATCTAAATCACTCTCAAGGAGGAAAATCAAAAGGCTACAAAACATTAACTTAAACCTCTACTAGAAAAACATGGAAGAAACAAAAACTCTCCTGAAAGGCGGAGGCTAGACAATACTGTACACTAAAACCAAGAACTGAAAATCTCTCCAAGGGAGGCTGACAATAAATCGACTAAACTAAACACTAAGAACCAAAAGCAAGACCAACTCTTTAGAGGCAGAAAAAAACTCCCGAACATACACACTGTGGCGCTGGCTTGGCTGATCGGACATAAGACGAAACACTTTGGCACAGGACAAAGGGAGACACAGAAACTATATAGACACACACAGATGGGTAATGGGGAACAGGTGGAGACAATCACTGCCAATTCAAACTGTCTGAACGCCGAAGCTGAAATCAACAAACATTTTCACATATGTCGTGTTCTTTAGCTTCTGAATGCAGACTGGAGAAGGTCCAGACCGGCTGGGATGTTGAACCAGTTTGTCAAAGCGCCTCATCAGTTTGTGGGGGGTGATGGATGGATGGACAGGATGAAGTCGTAGAGATTAGACTTTGCAGACAGGGGGTACAGACGATGGTGGCTGCGAAAAGACAAATATCAGTGTTACAGGAACAAGTTGCCGTAGTAACTGAGCTTGAATTTGTTCCAGACAGAAAAATGAGTCAGGGCAACTGAAATAATGCTGACTTACTTAGGAAAACTCATTCCTGTGGCTCCTTTTTGCTGCATGTCATCCCTGTCCTCCCTCTCTCTTCAGTCTCTTTTGTAGCCCAAAATATAATCTAGAGACTGAGGCTGAGTTAGCCTTAAAGTCTTATTTTGTCCGTTTACTTCTGCTGTCATTGGACATTTGTCTGGAGTAGGCTGTGCGGGGTGCAGAGCAGCATATTTGCATGCACCACCATCACCATGGCATTATGAATATTAAGAATATGCCCTCTTCAGTGCACAGTTGTAATATTGTCAGCCACAGATTTCCATACAAGTATCAAATGCCCTGTTCTGTGCGTATGTTTTGAATACCAATAACCAGTCAGGCGACTCTCATAACAGCTGTTTGTTATTAGTAGTTCACATTAGGTCATCTTACAGTCAACAGATACTAAACAAACTTTCCCAGGTAATGTTGTAAATATGTAAATATTACATGTATTTCTTGTTTGCACACTTCCTGTGTCAGACCCTGACGTCCTGGATACGTGGTTCTCCTCTGGGTTGTTTCCCTTCGCCATGCTCGGCTGGCCTAAGCAGGTACCGCACTCCCTCCTCCAGAACACATCCCTGTATGAACCTTTCCCTTTGTGTTATAACCACAACCCGCACTTCCCACAGACCGCCGACCTCCAGCGCTTCTACCCCAACTCCATCCTGGAGACGGGCAGCGACCTGATATTCTTCTGGGTTGCAAGGATGGTGATGCTCGGTACAGAGCTGACAGGACAGCTGCCTTTTAGACAGGTAAATAAATAAAGAGAAACCTGAAACAAAACCATAGTTTGATGGATCACAGTGCTGATTTTTCTCTCTCTCTCTTTTGTATTCTTGCCGTACCTCTCAGGTTCTACTCCACTCTCTGGTGAGAGACAAACACGGCAGGAAAATGAGCAAATCTCTGGGAAATGTCATCGACCCATTAGATTTCATACACGGAGTCTCTCTGGAGGTAGGTTAGCAGCACAGGCTCGGTCCAGGAGGCGGATTACTGTTAATGACTTTCTAATATCTGTCGCGCTGAATGAAGCGGCAGAACTCTGAGGTGTCAGAAATAATATAATCTCCACACACTCCAAAGTAAGAAGTCAAGTAGAAGTTTACTTCTAAATTGTCCTTATAAATATACATCACAGCTTCAAGCTGTCGGAGTCAGTGAATGTCCTGTATCCTTCCTAATTTAGTTGCTCATAAAATAAAGATGAATTAAAGCGACATCAACACGCTTTAAAACATTTATCATCAGCTGTCATTTGTACGTCTGTTCTTACATGTGTATGTAACTTTGTGCAACCGCGAGAAGTTCGTAGTGCTTTACGGTACCAAGTCACAAACCACAGGGAGCTCAGAGCACCGTGTTTGTACCACAAGTGATTCGGACCACCAAAGGAGGTTTTCAGGCCCAGGGTGTGGTGCAGTGTAGTGCCAGAACAGGAGCTGGCCACTGTAACCGGGCTCAACAGCCACTTTAGATATAATGACAAAGACATAAAGACTGAAGGTGACGTTTAACGGAAGAGAAAGAGAGAAAGTGACAGAAAAAGAAGCCAAGAGTAAATCTGAGACTGACTTTTAGTCATTGGTGAGACCTTGGTAAAATAAAAGGCCAAAAGACAGATGCACCTGGACTAGTAATATGAGCTGATAATAAATAATAAATAAAGAACTCCTAGTAAGATTATTTAATTGTATCTAACATAAAAAAATTACTTCTGCGCTGCCCTGACTTCCATTCTTAGGAGTCGGAGTTTATAAAGAGTGAAGGCGTCGTAGCTTCTCTGGAATGTGAGTCACAGAGCTGAAGAGGCGACAGCCGATAGTAGAAAGTGGTTAACAGCACACCGAACACAGCCGTCTGAACGAATTCCCACAAAAGACTTTTTGTTGTCAAACTCTTTCTCCGCTTGTTTTCTCGTTCTCTCCTCTCAGAGACTTCAAGAGAAAGTGAAGGAGGGGAACCTTGACCCCAGGGAGCAACTGGTTGCCATGGAAGCACAGGTTAGCCCCCTTTTTTTTTCTCCTATCTGTTTCTTTCTGGCTGACAGAGCTCGCTCATTATTACTTCCTCTCTTATCTGTCTGCTCCATCTGCTGCTCCCCCCCCCCTCCGACAGAGGAGAGACTTCCCCAAGGGGATCCCTCAGTGCGGGACCGATGCTCTGAGATTCGCCCTTTGCTCTCACAGGACGCAGGGTGAGTGACTCTCGGCCGCTGCTCGCTTCAGCTGACGAGGAAGGCCGTTTGTCAGTGGGAGACAAAGTGTTGCAGGAAACTTTAGCCAGATGGAGAGAGAGATGAGTTGTGACAGCACAGCACAGAAAGGGGAACTCCACTCCATTTTTCATAGTTAGGAGTAAAACTCTCAGGAGCCGCAGAGTATTAGCAGATAACCAAGCCTTACGTTAAAACAACACAGGGAGGGCTCAGTTGTTTAAGGTACCACTGTGAGACTTCATATACCTTCATTTTTTTTGCTGCCTTCGACAGGTGAAGACATCAGTTTGTCCGTCTCTCAGGTCCTGAGCTGCAGGAACTTCTGTAATAAAATGTGGCAGACGCTGAGATTCACACTGGGAGTGCTCGGCGACAACACGACACCAGTGACAACACTGGAAGAGGTACAGCAAAGAACCCGCCCATCTGACTGCATGGATTTCAATGGATGTTGTTGGGGGGGGAAAGGCCAGGCTTGTCTTTACGTTAATAATAAGATATCAATAATAAAACCTAAGAATTTCAAACCAAAACCAACAAACACAGGACAGGTCACAGCCGCTCATCTTACACAAATCAGCAGCTTTAAGTGTCTGGTTACAGCAGATGGTGGAGGGGAGGATTTACATGAATGAAATCTGTCACATGATCCACAGAAACTACAGATTCCGGCTTGTAAATGCTGTTAATGTCAACGTCCAAGTATGAATTACAACTCCAATATGTCCAAATACGAACACACAGTTTGTTGTTTCAGGTAGATTATCCCAAATTCCTGTGATGCAGCAATGCATAAGTACAGATCTGGAGTCAGGACATGGTTAGCCTGGCCTTTAATAATAATTACTAAACAGTTTGCTCACATTGCTTTACAATAAAAACACAATAAAAGCAAATAACTCAACATATAGACAAGATAAAGTAAGTTAATGTTAAATACCAACAGTTAGGAAAAAGCTGTATATTTAGACTGGTGGAGCTTTAAAGGAGGATACAGAGTTTCCTGCCTTCAGCCCCCAGGCAGGGTGTTGCACAGTTGAGCCCTGACAGAGGATCTCAAGAGGTTATCATGCTCACAGAGTGTTAACAGATCACAGATAAAGGCAGGAGCCTCTTTTTGTGCTATGACATGCTGTACTTATACATAGTCAGTGTTGACGGTCAAGCACTCTCTCAGTTCGGAGAAGCAGACACAAAAGCCGAGCGATGAAAAAACACATTTTAGCCACATAAAAAAAAAAAAGACTCACTTCCAGAAAATCAATATCCGTTTCAGTGCACGCTATATTAAGAATATTGGCACTGACCGTAGGGAACCAATCACATCGCAGACTGTATTATGTTTCAGATGCAGGTTGTTTGGGTCAGACAGTCGCGAAATCAGACTGAAATCAAACTTCAGACGTTTGTAAAGATGTCAAAGATGACGCGTGCTTGTTCGATCCGAACAGTTGATCTGCAGTTGGTGGTACAGTGCTATGATTTCTTTGTAGGAATCCGTGATGTAGCTTTAACAATAACAAAATAAATGTTTTCCAATTTTCAGACAGCTCCTCTGAGCAGCATGGACCAGTGGATCTGCTCCAGACTCTACAGCACAGCAGTGCAGTGTGAGGAAGCTTTTGAAGCCTACGAGCTGCACGCTGTCACGTCTGCCCTGTACTCATTCTGGGTCCACAGCCTGTGTGACGTCTACATGGTGAGGAGCATTTACCTTCACAATACAGCACACAGCTTGATGTCATTAAAAAAAAAAAGGACATATTAGAAAGAAAGTCATTACTTTTGTATTAGCGGTAATCTACTTACCGCTCAGCCTTGAAATTGATCGGATCAATCTAAATAAAATCACGGTAGTTACCTCATTGTGGAGGTGTGTTTGTCATCTCCCTCTCTCTGTGTCCTATAGGAGTACATGAAGCCTGTGCTGCTCCAGCAGGATGACAGCGGCAGATCGAGGCAGGTGGCCAGCAGTGTCCTCTATCACTGTGTGTCGATGTCTCTGGCCCTGCTCTCCCCTTTCATGCCCTTCATCACTGAGGAGCTGTGGCAGAGACTCCAACCGTTCAGACCCGGACCTGCTGCCCAGACCAACAGCCTGTGTTTACAGCCGTATCCCTCCTCCTCTCAACTGGTAGGACGACAACCAACCAAACCTCGTGATGAGCAGATATTCTGCAGCAGAGTTTGTCGTCACGAGTAAAACAAACCATGCAGAACAAACAAATAAAAAAACACAGAATGAGGTTTGTCCATCACTAGATACAGTATGTGTGTTTGTTTTTCTTTTACCTCTCCATCCTGCAGGCACACTGGAATTTCCCTGAAACAGAGAGAGACTTCTTGCTAGTCCAGGAAGTGATCCGAGTCGCCCGCTCGCTACGAGCCCAGTGCGGCATGACCAAAGAAAAACCTGTCAGTGAGTAACTGCTCAAAGACTGCAGGATATAAATCTGGATGCAGGAAATATTGATGGATTCATAAACGCATGCAGTCAGAGTGGTTCATATCCACGTTGTGTGTTTCAGTGTGGGCAGTGTGTTCACCCAGCCAGGCTCAAGTCCTCCTTCAGTTCGGGTCAGCTGTTTGGACTTTGAGCCGGATCTCCAACCTCCACCTCTACTGTCCTCACGGAGCAGACGACCTCCTCTCCACACACTCCGCTCCTCCTCCACCTGAAGGAAGCCTCCTCGGCGTGGTGGATCACACCTGTCAGTTACACCTTCATGTTCAGGTGTGTAGCCACTTTCTTCTAAGCAGAATGAAGAGGGATTAGCAGGGCTGAGTCACAGCTAATCAGTTAACATGCCAAAAATATATTTTCATATTTTTAATAATCAGTTCATCTCTCAAAATCATTCTCTGGCTTCTTAAATTTGAAGATTTTCTGCTTTTCTTTGTATCATATTGTGATAAATAAAACATCTAGGGGCTTGGACTGACTGATAAAAATAATAACTGACTCACTAAATAAGTTATTTGAGGATGTCAACTCTGAGAAATTCTGAAAAATCTTCACCAATAGATATTTTGAACTTGAAGATTTCGAGTGTTCTCCTCCGTCTCTCTGCAATAAAACGCCACTGACCACATCGTGCAGAAGTAACAGTCAAGGCGCAGCAGCCGTCACGTGTTTGTCCTTGTAGCGAAGTTTTCCCGTCCCATAAATAAGGACAAACTTACAGCCTTGTACTGTTACTGTAGCTCAGTTAAACTGAAACATTTCAATTTACGGTAACCACAAAACAGTTTGTTTTACAAACATGTAGCTGCATTTGTCCAGGTAAAGCACAAATAGCCCAAAACTTGAACCTGAATCATGAGGGTGCCATATTTCTCATTCAAAACAGTCAATTTCATCAACTGACAACTGATTAAAATAAATTATTTGACCAAATTGAAGAGGTATTTGATGTATAAGAGTAAAAAAATCAAGACATTAAGATGAAAAAACAGAATTATTAGATATTAAAGGTGAAGCTCACTTAAAGTCAACCACATCTGTGCACATCAGTATACTGTTGTATTCCACGGTTTTCATTGTGGTGATGGGGATGTTGATCGTGTCGAACAACAAACAGTATTTTATCATTTTCTCTGTCAGAGTGGGATAAACGTCGACAAACAGATCCTGCAGCTCTCTCGGCGCAGAGACAAGCTTGTCCCAAAGCTGGAGAAAATCCTCTGCAGAGTCCGATCTCCGGACTATCTGACCAAAGCTCCCGCTCATGTCAGAGAGCAGATAGACAGCAAGGTGAGCACCGGGCGGTACGATGCATGGGAACTGATCGGTATTGTTTATCATCATATCTAAGGTGGTGTTGTCATTTTCCTCTAAAAACTTGAACGTTGAAGTGATCTATCATTTAACTCTTCACTGTGTTCCTCCTCTTCCTCTGCGTTCAGATGTCAGCCCTGCAGCAGGAACTGAAGACCGTTGAGGACCAGCTGAGAGTCCTTCAAGAGACCCAAAACTGACAAACTTGAAGAATTATTTATGTTACCCGAGCTGGAGATCTGAACACTACTTGAATGAAGGAGAAATAGCTTGCATTATATCATGAATATGTTGTTTATGTAATGCAGTATCACTCCGTGAAGGTGTGATACTGCAGGACTGCAATGAGGAGAGTACTGCAGTGAATGGATTTTTAACCAGCTGCAGGTATTCATGGAAGTTTTCTGCACTTCATTAGTCGCTCCTGATCAGTAAATGTGTGTCCTGTCGTGATGTTTTACTTGTTGTGATCACAAAATGGCTTTTCTATTATGAATCCTTCATGTTGATCATTGTTTTTAAGCTGATAAAGGTGTTTTCTCATTGGGTATGTCAGAATTTTGATGCCCTGGTCCAACATATAAGGCTAGTTATGTAAAAAAAAAAAACGTCAGTCAGGTGGGGATTACATGTTATGTTGCATACTGGACAGCAAATGTCCATGAACTCACTCAAAAATGAGACAGTAGTATCACTTAATAATTTCTGCTGGCTGACTACAGGAAGTCAGTCTAAGTATGACATCAGCCACAGAAGTGGTGCAGATTTTGGCATGAATACTGAGCCAAAGACGAGTGAGACAAATCATTTATTTGGAATTTGGAAGTATTTCTAAAAACTAAAAACACCCACTCATAAAAATTGGACAACAGGGTTTCCCCTTCGCCGTCCTAGGAAGGGATTTAGAAGTGGACATACCATTCCATCTGTGTGCCATCCATCTTTTTGTCTGTCTCCAACAAGTCCCTCACTTCAGTGAAGTGCAATACTTAATCACTGGAGAGACCCTTTAAACCGACAGAGAAAACTGACTTTGGATGCGAGTGTTACAGAGATTATATGGTGATTAAAAGGAATGTATGATTATTGGTGTGAATGCTGGAAGCAACAAAGAAAATTTTTATTATTATTCTGTGCTTTTTTTGTTGTCATAATTACTTCCACTTTTTTTAACATAAAATCTTCACAAAGACATCACAATATTCAACAATAACACTCAGCTCACAGTCTGGGCAGCCCCTTACAAATTAAAGCCAGCTGTGCAGTTTACCATCAGATTGTAAAATATTTAGTACTTACAATATTCCATATATATCACCCATTATTGTTAATATTAAAGCTTTTAAAGCCAGTAATGCAGTTTAGTGTTCAAGCATTTACACTCATATCTAGCTGTTTATTCTGTATATAAATCTACCAATTGCATTACTTGTATTTACCCCTGCACTGTATAAGATAGATAGATAGATAGATAGATAGATAGATAGATAGATAGATAGATAGATAGATAGATAGATAGATAGATAGGAAATAAACATTGAAAATATATAACCGTGTTAAGAGGTTAACCCATGCTAAACATCTATACAAAAACTATATATATATATATATGTGTGTGTGTGTGTGTATAATATAGTATAGTATACATATATGTGTGTGTATAGTATAGTATATATGTGTGTGTATAGTATAGTATAGTATAGTATATATGTGTGTATAGTATATATTTGTGTGTATAGTATAGTATAGTATATATTTGTGTGCATAGTATAGTATAGTATATATTTGTGTGCATAGTATAGTATAGTATAGTATATTTGTGTGTATAGTATAGTATAGTATAGTATAGTATAGTATAGTATAGTATAGTATAGTATAGTACTGTATAGTATAGTATAGTATAGTATAGTATATTTGTGTGTATAGTATAGTATAGTACTGTATAGTATAGTATAGTATAGTATAGTATAGTATATATAATTATTACATTATATTATTATAGATGAGGCTTTGGATGGTGTCACTGATCCGGAAGTGTAGTTTATTGTAGTCCGTCATACATTAGCTGCGGTCTCCCGCTGTGCCGTTACACCCAGCTGGAGCCGCCGTGAGCCCGGGCAGAGCAGCAGAGTCCTGCCCGCTGCAGGAGACGGAGAGCCGGCGGCAGTCTACAGACACCGGGACATGAACGGCTGCTGCTGTGTTTGGATAAAAGAGCACAGCCCGTAGTGGGAGGAGGAGGAGGAGGAGGTGGTGGAGGATGAGAGGAGAGGAGGGTGGTGTAATAATGGAAACCATAGGTGGAGGTGCATGCTACAGCGGATCACAGAGATGAGCCGAGACACCGAGAGCACCGTCAGCTAGCCTAGCCTAGCCTAGCCTAGCCTAGCCTAGCTGCAGCCTTTGGATGTGGGAGCTGCTTCTGTAGCCGGCACAGACGCCTCCAGAACGGGCATGAGGAGGTGAGTGTGTCCGCTAACCACCACCACCACCAGCTGCTGCTGCTGCAACAACCGTGTCTCCTGTCAGGACGGTCCATGAATGAAAACACTTCTTTCTTTTTTTTTTTAGCCTGCGAGCTAACAGCAGCATGTCAGCTGTTTAGCTTTGCATTAGCTCGCTTCGCTTTGCTCGGCTGGTTAAAGACAGTCCTCCATGTGCCGGAGGTGCATGCATTAAAACATCCAGTACGTGTGCTAACATAGCAAGCCTGCAGCAGCTGGATTTCATCTCTGCACATGCATCTGCTGGAGGGGACCCTGCTGCTGTTTGCAGGGTTGTGCATCAGCAAACAGGATTTTTGAGTGTTTGCAAACTTTAAAAAGAAAAGGGCCTGTCACTGCTCACAGTGTGTGTGCATGCATGTGCAAACATTAGCTGTCCCCAGTTGGTCCTACCAGTCAGCTCCACGTTGTCTGACTGCAGGGAGGGAGGGAGGGAGGAGGGAGGAGGGGGTTAAAAAAAAAAAAGAAGAAGAATAGAGTTTCAGCTGGTACACTTTGTGAGAGGAGCAACAGTTCCCTCCCTTCTCTCTTAAACTCCTTCCTCCCTTCCCTTTCCTCCCTCCTGTTCACTATCATCTCATCTTGTCTGCAAAAGCTTTAACTTGCAGCAGTATTGAAAGAGACAGAGACAGAGAGAGGGCATGACAGATCTGTAGGGCTGCTCCGAGTTCAGGTAAGCTTCAATCTACATGTTTTATAACTTAACTCTGGAGCTCACATGTTGTCGGACACAGATTTGCCTTTTTAGACCCTCTGCTCTGACTCTTCTTCTTCTCCCCGCAGACTTTTCTTTCAGTCTTTTTTCTCTCACTTAAATTGTCACCCAACCTTACCGTGTGTCTGCACGTTGCCTCTTTCTCGTCGAGTCGAGACGATTATTTTGAGTCCATCAAGCTCAAATGTTCAGCAGATATTTGATTATGTTGCATTCATTTCAAGTTCTCCATTGGGTTTCTTCTTATTCTTCTATTTTTATGTTGTTTTTTTAAAAGAATAAAAGCAGGGAACTACTGTTTTATAACTTGACATTTTCTGACTTGTCAACTTTCATAACGGAGCAAGAAAAAGGTCAAAGATTTGCTGCAACAGTCAGCTCAATTTATCGACGGTTTAATCAGCCACAACTTTAATAATCGAGTCATTTATCAAACTAAATGATCGCTTGTTCCTTCATCTTTTTGACTTTTAGATTGCTGACAGGACAAAATAACAAAGACGTCGGGCTCTGAGAAATTGTGATTTAAATTCACAATTTTCTGACTTTTTATAGACTAAATCAAGCTCAAATGTTCAGCAGATATTTGATTATGTTGCATTAATTTCAAGTTCTCCATTGGGTTTCATCTTCTTATTCTTCTATTTTTAATGTTGTTGTTTTTTAAAAGAATAAAAGCAGGGAACTAATCGTGTTACCGTTTTATAACTTGACATTTTCTGACTTGTCAACTTTCATAACGAAGCAAGAAAAAGGTCTTTGCCGAAACAAAAGCCGCAACAGTCAGCTCAATTTATCGGCGTTTTAATCAGCCACAACTTTAATAATCGAGTCATTTATTAAACTAAATGATCGCTTGTTCCAGCTTCTTTTTTATAGAATTTTAAGCTGTATATCTTTTTGACTTTTAGACTGCTGACAGGACAAAACAACAAAGACGTCGGGCTTTGAGAAATTGTGATTTTAAATTCACAGTTTTCTGACTTTTTATAGACAAAATAAAAAAATTATTGGTTGCTTAATACGCAAAAAATCGCAGCCTTACCTTTTTTAAAAAAAATGTCTTTATTACGGTGACCTACTGAGATACTTGTGTGTTTAAACCAGTTTCTTTATCTTTATTTATAACTGATCTATAAACAGGAATTCATGCACAAAGCTGCAAACAGTCCTGTCATATCCCAAGGCTCGAAAAGCCATCCTCAGACATCTGATACATGTCAGTGGGTGGGACGAAGGTCCAATATTTTCTTTGTAAGGTGACAGTAATATGGAGATAAACAGGTCTGACATGTTAAAAGCTTTTTCAGAGTCAAGATTGTCCTTTTTCTCAGGGCGCAGCGCAGCGCGGCCAGAGACCCATTACTAATCAGCGCGTTTTGTCCCTTGTAGTCAAACATCCATCCTTACAAGATTACAGCGGGCCTATATTTATCAGCACTAATTGGTTTAGGCTTTTCTAATGCCGTGGAGTTCCTGCGGAGGAATCAGTGTGACCTTCTTCACCACCACCCCCCTATCAACAACAAAGACCTTTACTATCACACACACACAGTGTTGACACGGTAGTTGTGTTTGACTGGAGATCACTGTGCAAGCATTTCAACATTTGGACTGTTTGTTCATGGAAGTTGGACTTTCGACCGTGCAGGAAAATCAGCTATTGACAGACGGCTAATTTCAGCCTGATTACAGTTACCTCTTTTGGTACGTAGTCTTTCAGGTAATTCACTCTTCAGTGTATATGGATAGTATCTCTGCAACAACCAGTCAGGGCAGTCAGTTGAGATTTTCTTTGCTTTGAGAAAGAGAGTAGTGAGTATTTCGTAATCAGCTTTAAGTGTAGAGCCACAGGTCGCCTTAAGTCCAGCTCATCCAGCTCTCTGAAGAGTTTACAGTCTCCATCTACCACTTCATCCAAACGTAACATTTATTGCCTGTGTTGCAGTGTAAAGGTGCAAGAAAAGTTTCAGTTTCGGTACCTGAACACCACTGACAGTATAAAGAATGGACGACTTATGTGTGATTGAAGCTCATAATCGGTGGCTCTAGTTGCCGCCCGCTTTGGCAAAGATGTGGATCATCTGTGGACCTGAGGTTGGGTTGAATGACACCTGGTCGCTCAAACAGGCCCACCTGTAACAGCACCTACCTGCCAATCAAAGTTATCAAAGTTGCACTTTGAGCCTTAAAGGGTCCAGTCTAAAGTGGACGTTTGAGGAACTGCCACGGAGGTTGCAGCTTGAAAAACAGAGAGAGGGATAAACAACCCATTACCCAAAGATATTGAGTTCATGGTGATCTAAACCAGCTGCTTGACTTGACCATTTACAGACTCTAATTATAGTTATGATATAATTCATCTGTGAGTGTTTTGTTGTTGTTCTTCTAACTTCAAAGTCTAAAAAGTTACTAAGTCTTTTACAGCCACATCTGTCAGTACCTAATTTGGTCATCTTGAGTTTTTAGACATCCCTCATGTTTGTTAGTGCTAGTTTCAACACTGACCTCATTGTTTCCTGAGAATGATAACGACTATAATCAGTATCAGAATATTTTCAGTGACGTCTGGTGATTTCTGGTCCTGCCGCGTCGAATCACCTTTTCCATCCCGTGTGCTTGTCGGATAGCAGTAATCTCCCATTCTTGGATTCGGCGGAGAACAATGAATTATGTTCTCTCTAGCTGCATTCCCCCCTTTTTTTATTACGAGAAACCACATGATCATCGAGGATGGATGAGGCGGTTCGGTGCACAGCAGGAAGGCATCTTTGTTGCTAAGTAAAACACTGAAATTCATACGGAGGTGAGCAGGATGTCCTGTCAGTCCCCTCTGAATATCTCAGATAAGGTGTCTGCTCCGGGGTAGCGAGCCTCCATCACGTTTATCCCCATCCCTCAAGAGGAATGTAACACTGCTGACTCTGTCTGTCTGATAACATAATGGGGGTTTTGGATTTGGGCTCTGCAATGGAAAAAACTTCATGTTGATTCTGCTCAAACCTGACAGTGCCATTAACAGATAGAGCTGCAGTGTCCATCTAATATTAAACATGCTGTTGCAACATGCTGTTACACTGTCACATATACAGGACTGAGTTTTTGGTTGCGGATGTTATGACACCTGATGGAAAGGTAGAGCTTTCTTTGTGAAATAAGAAACATCTGTTTTTATGTAGCAAAGTTCTCAAGTAAAGCGAGGAAGTCGTAAAATAGCAACATTTTAATTGAAATCAGAGACAATCTGATCAAATATTAAGTAAATAAAGATTGCATTTGATTAGACGTGCATTATAAACTTAGATACAGCTGGACACACTGCTGTTTAATACCAAGCAGCAACCTCCATGGCTGTGCAGAAGTCACGCATACGGCGTCCATTCTTCATACTGTCTTTAATACCCAGCTCTGTTCTCTTCTATGTTATTCAGCCCTTTGTATAGACGGAAAGGAACCAGGACCAGCTAATCTTTATCTGTCAGCACACCACAAACACTGTTCCCCAAATGCACACTGGTGATTCTAATAACTTGTGTTGTCCAATAAACAATCCAAAGATATTCAGTTTACAAAGAGCTGAGAGAAGCAGGGACTAGCAAATGATTGATACATTTAATCAAACGTTATACTTGAGTATTATTGGGTAATGTTAATATCACTGTGGCTGGAGTAGCTCCGTTCGTAGGGACTTGGTTTGGGCTGGTTTTAGCGTTGACTGGTAGCTGGTAGGCTTAACTGCTCCCAGGACGCTCCACCACTCCACATTTGCATGTCTATAAGCCCTGTGGGTATGTAAAACCTATGTTTAAAAAAGGATTTCCGCATTAAGTCAAAGTTTACCTAGAAGTTGACTTTTTTCTCCGCCCTGCTGGTTTATACCCTGAAAAAACCTCAACAACAATCAACTACAACTTATTTTATCTGATTATATTCATGTAAAAACAAGTTTAATAAGGTACAAATGTGTCTTGCCTGTAGTTTAATTTATAGAATAATTCAGCCTTAGTTTCTAGTTTGCACATGCTACACAAATATGTCCTACATAAGAGCGTGACCATCTTGTGGTAGCTTCTCCTGACAGAGACACTGCTTTTTATTCACATGTGTACAGACGTGCAGTGCAGATGTCTGAAAGAGGCTTTTGTTTAAATGAGCTGCATTGATTCTGCTGATTGCTTGTTTTCTTGCTCTGTTTTCAGGATAATGGATGAAGGATAATATACAAGGAGTCACATCCCCTCGACCCGACGTGACCCCGGCTTTCCCCTTATTCCACTTTCATCTGCACTTTTGCAATCTCCTCCTTTTTTGCTGAACTTCTGCGAGTCCTGACTCAGCTCTACGCGCCGTCTCTATGGGATTTCATGGACTGCACGTATTCCACCGTAGGATCATGTAAATTCATTTTAAATCAGACAATCCTCCTCCTGACCAAAAGACAGGATGAGTCTTGAATTTGAAACGATTACCATGTGACCAGATATCGGATTCCTACCCATCGTTGTTGCCACTTTGGTCTGTAGGATTCTCACTCTGGTCCCCGTCACTTGTTCCCTGCCTGCAGCCTTTTCCACTACTCCATCCCTTATCTAGTGTCATTGGGCCATGGTTCGCAAGAAAGGTTCTCTTATACTATGCGGTGCTTTCCTGTTTGTCGCCTGGAACGCTTTGCTTCTACTTTATCTTTGGGGTCGCCCTCCGATCGGCCGCCTCGGAGAAGGTGGTGGCGCCGAACCCGGAGGAAAGGAGGAATGGGGCGTGGGCAAAGGGAAAGGTGGTCGCATCAACCTGGCCGGGGAGGTGATCCGGCTGGCGGAGGAGGTCGAAGTTCAACTCGAGACACAGAAGAAGCTACTGAAGCAGATTGAAAGTAACAGGGCGGTGTGGGCTCGGCAGAAAGACATCGGAAAAAGAGAAACAGATGATACAAAAGATGTCAAAGAACAGGGCGTCCACCAGCCGCAGAAACCTCCACTTCTCAAAGTGGAGGGGAACGACAGGGACCAAACTGAACTAAAACAAACAGAGAAACCTGTTCCTACAGTAGCTTCAGACTCAAAGTTAGAACAGCAACAGGCCGTCGAAAAGAACGAAGAGATCGTCGAGAACAATGAAGTGGCGACTTCGGTCTCCAGCCCAGAAGTCGTCATCCCCATTCTCGTTATCGCTTGCGACAGAGTGACGGTAAAACGGAGCCTCGACAGACTGATACAGTACCGCCCTTCCCCAGAACTATATCCAATCATCGTCAGTCAGGACTGCGGCCACGGCGAGACGGCTCGTATGATTGGCTCATACGGAGATCAAGTGACGCATATAAAGCAACCGGACCTCGGGGACATCAGAGTCCGACCAGAGCACAGAAAATTCCAGGGCTACTACAAAATCGCCCGACATTACCGCTGGGCGCTCAACCAAGTGTTCAACACGTTCTCGCACTCTACTGTGGTCATAGTGGAGGACGACCTGGAGGTGAGTGCTGGCAGATTTCTGCCTTTATCGGATAGTTTGACACAAAGAAAATGTCTGTTCAGAGGTTGTTACGTCGGTAAGTGATGCTACAGGATGTCGGTAGTGGAGTTTCACTGTCAGACGTCCTCAAGTTTAGCAGAGAGAAGTTGAGGAAGAGGTGAGGGAGATGCTAAGCAGCGGTAACAAGCATGTAAAATCTCTGCATACCGAAAGACAGAAAAGATTCTTAAGGCCGCAACTATATATTCCCATTGGGATACGTCAGTTTTTTCATACCGCTTTAGTTTGCAGACCTGAATGTAATCGGAGAAGTCAGTATGCATACTAAATTGATCCACAACTATGATGTTGACAGACACTACAATGAAAAATGGAGAAGCTGCTCGCAGCTGGAAAAAAAAATAAAACCAATTCCCAACAGAGGCGAGACAGCGGTAGAGCATCTTCCTCTGACGTTAAGTTTCCATATTTAAAGTTGGCAGCAGCTCGCTAAAGCCATATTTTTGAAAGATGTGTGTTGGGTGTACAGCGAGTGTTGATTTTCTCAAAGGGTTTTGTGTACAGAAGTAGACGGGAAATGGACTAAAATGGACACTGCTGGCTGCAAAGAAAGAGAGCCACTCGCCTCATCCTGGGCATGAGTCCTTTTATGTATGAGCTTTAAGCCAAGAAAGCTGCTGACAGTGTTGGCTTTCTTGTTGTAAACCGACACGCATATCCACAGCTTCTATAGCTCAAAAAGGTTCTTCAGATTGGTATTGATGCACAGACAGGAGCTCAGTCTAGACAAGACAATCAACAAAACATTTTAGAATTTTATCCACTCTGATTCGGCTTATCGATTACAAGTTTTGATTCCAAAATGTTGAGATGTTTTTCATATTATGTTACATTTTGTGTAGCTCTTGCCTACAGGTAGCGTCTTGTGTCATGTCCAGGTCTAGAACGTATTTTCTAATATTATTTACAGAGACCAAACTATTCCTATCATGAGCAAGCACTTGGCAATGGTGGCAAGGAAAAACTTTCTTTTAACAGGCATCTGCTGCCCACCAGTTGGCGGCAAGATGACTAGAGCTAGTAATAAGCATAATAATATAAATAGTATTTGTGGTGGACATCATCAGGACCACAGCAGCAGGCTCTGCCAATCTGATCTCTGTGTAGCCACGATCCATGAGAATCTGCGAGACGATAAAACTCTGGGGTAAGAAGCCAAGTTGGTAACATGCAGCATCACTCAGGGATGGTTTAGGACTCAGCTGAGCCAGTCCTAACGATAAGCTCTATGAAAAAGCCTAAACTTTAATGTGGAGACAGTGTCGGGCCTCTGCCTGCTATACTCCTTGAAAAATACAAACATAATCTTGTAAATCAATATTTGGAACAATCCCAATATCATATTTTTTGGTTGTCTCACACCAGAAACAGAGGAGATAACAATAGACTGAATATACATTAGATTGAATGGTTAGTCGGTGACTCTAGGTGTGAACGTGATTGATCATACCCCACCTCTTGCCCAGTATCAGCTGCTATTGGCTCCAGCCACCCCTCCTCCAGTGACCCAGCAAAGGATAAGCCGTTATGGAAAAATGGATAAATGAATGTTTCTCCCTCTAAAGCCACAAATTGCCATATATTTGTATTTGTGTACAGATGAGACACACTGGAAACATTCATTGCAGCTCTATGATGCTAAACACCGAGACAAACAACCCACGTTTTTACGGCTGCACCATTTCAAATGGAAATATTACTAATTTCACTAGCATTCATTTGTGCACATTTCCACTGAATCCAGCTACGTTTGGTAAACTTTGGGATCCCCAGTAGATTTGAAACAATAAAGTAAAGATCTGGGGGTTTAAACCGTACCTGTAGACACAGCATGGGCTCGTAATTATGCTCCCACTGGTGGGTTTGAAGACATTGGAAAGCCTTTCCATGGTAAAAGTGTAATTACATGTGGCTTTAAATCAAATGTGGGTAATAATGACTGGGGGTGGTCCGACTGGTTTGTCTCAAGTATTCATCACTAAAGACAGTTTCCCCAAAATGTGCAGCAGCAGCTTATTCAGATAACTTTGCACACTATGCAGTACCCGTTTTAGTGTGCTGTCACGAAGCCCAGACTGGTTTCCACTGAGAGCCTCTCTACAGCATATACATCTTATTTAAGTATGTAGGACTGTGTGTGTTTTGGAGACGGCAGAGAATATCAGATACTCTGAACCGACAGCTGGATGTTGAGATCCGTGCTTCTAACCGGTTGCATTATATGTGCTGGCACTGAACAGAGAATAAATATGTCAATAAATTATTTTAAAAAAAAACCCTCCTTACAGCTGCTGCTAGAAATGAATAAAAAAACATCAGAAGTGTCACAGCAGCAGAAAATAAGTAACTTTGACTTCGAACAGCAGCACAGGGGAGAAACTGTGCCCTGTAAATCGGCAATTATTTTGCCAGTGAGCAAGGAAAATCTGGGTTTACTTATGTAACTGTTCTCCACTGGCTTCCTCTTTTTTATGACTGACAATTCAGAGACCACTCTCTCCCTGTTTGCTTTGGCTAATCCATCTTTAGGTTGACAGATCCACCAGTGGATCCAACATGCAGATGTTTAGATTAGATTCAAATGCACAAAATTAATTTTTTTTGGTAGTCGGGAGTTGAGAGATGACTATCAAAAATGAGGGGATTGGGAATGACATGATTTATACGAGCTGCTGCGACAAGGGAATTTTTCCGGTGCGGGATCATTTTATCTTATCTTAATAAATGTCCTTGGGTAAAACACACCTTTGTTCCACTACGACCATAAAAAGGGTCTAAAGATAGAGGACAGAGGGTGTTTTCTGTTATTGACAGTATAAAGAATGGACAGCGTATACATGACGTCAATCACAGGTTTCTAAAGTGCCTCTTCTGCCTCCCAGCTATTCTAAAAATGTAACCAATAACCGAATGAAAGCATACAAGAAAAGAATGTGTAAATAACATCAATATTTCATTATTCCATACCACGGTGATCGTCAATATTGGTATACCATGACACCTTTGTGTAATCAACAGTTACTTTTCATCAGTGGTGTAAAGAGTGCTCAAGTAGAAGTACTGTTATGTTACTGAAACATAACTACAAGTAAAACTACTTGAAAGTACCAAATATTTGTTTCGAAAACTACTTTGAGCATAAGTTACTTTCTGACCGTTGATGTTTATTGGGTAATCAACAGCAGGCATTTAATCAGAAGAGGAGATCTGTGGAGAAGATATCTACTTTAAAGCACATTTCTCTGTTAAATAATAAAAGGTATGAATGGATAAACAAATATCCAGATAAAACATGAGTTTTCTGTTTTAAAAGCTACTAAAAATCTGCGTAGGACACATGTAAGGCACTGCAAACAGCCTGGCCAGTGACTAATCTGTTTCCATTTGGCGTCTCCTGTACCTCCTGTTGTTGTGCACGTTGCTGTGTTTGCAGATCTTAGCTATTAACTTGGTTATTATTATTACTAATGGAACTGATGGACAAACTATAACAAATAACCACATTGTAAGGAGGGGAAATTATACTTCAAAGGCTGGATAATATGGTTTGAAAATGAGCCCACGATCCCTTTCAGTGATTCTTTTGATCTGTTTGAAAGCAGTAACATCTCACTCCCGACATCTCCTTCCTCTAGGTTGCACCCGACTTCTTCGAGTATTTCCGAGCCTTGTACCCGATCTTGAGCTCCGACCCCAGCCTGTGGTGCGTCTCCGCTTGGAACGACAACGGCAGAGACGCCTTGGTGGATCCATCCAAAGCCGAGCTCCTCTACAGAACAGACTTCTTCCCCGGTCTGGGCTGGATGCTGCTGAAGGACATGTGGGACGAACTGGAACCCAAATGGCCCTCTGCCTTCTGGGACGACTGGATGCGTCAACCGGAGCAGCGCAAGGGCCGTTCCTGCATTCGTCCGGAAATCTCCCGGACTATCACCTTTGGCCGGAAAGGCGTCAGTTTAGGTCAATTCTTTGACCAGTACCTTCGCTATATTAAGCTAAACACTGAATTTGTGCCTTTTACCAAACAGGATTTGTCTTATTTGCTTAAAGAGAAGTATGAAGAAAAGTTTATCAAAGAGGTTTACAGCGCCCAACTGGTAAAGATTGAGGACCTCCAACAAGGGGGCAGCTTAAAAGGCCCTGGACCTTTCAGGGTTCAGTACTCAAGTCGGGACAGTTTTAAAGTCTTCGCCCGAAATCTGGGGGTGATGGATGACTTGAAATCTGGAGTTCCTCGTACAGGTTACCGAGGAGTTGTCAGCTTCTTGTATCGAGGTCGAAGGGTGTTCTTGGCTCCACCAGAGGGCTGGACGCAGTACGACATCAGCTGGAGCTGAGCGACTGATCCAGACTGTACAATGTGAACGGTGTTGAAGAGGGGAGGAACACCCTCTCAGACCAAAGAATATCTGCTAAGACGCAGTGGTTCATGAAGGAATTAAAGCGGCACAGATCAGGCTGCAAATCAGCGGAGCTGGAAGATCGAGGCCTGTTTGTTTAGGGAAGCTTCTAGGGTATAGGGTGCTCATTCAGGATCAGCAAGTTCGACGGCCACACAGACTTCACGGAGTCAAAACTTTTGGGGAAAGGGAAATTCCACCCTTAAAACACTGTTTCAAAACAGCTATTGGCAACGTGCCTTGCTTTCTGGGCCCATTTTTGTTTGGTGTATTTTATTTTTTTTTTATTATTCTTGTGAATAACTGGCCAAATGTAGACTTAACATCACATTCAGATGTTTGCAGCAGTTGTAAATGGAGTTTGGTAGCAGAAAATAATACAGGAAGAACATGTTTCAGTGTTGCTGATGATACACTGGAGGCATTACTCAAAGCAGAGTGACATACGTGTGTGTTATGTGTAAAGATCTTGGGCCATCTTTTATTTTTTTTTATTTTTTTAAAAGTTTAACAAACATTTTTGAAAGAAGCTGTTGAAATTGACCCAACTTATCAGTTCATGTTACTGTTTAAATCTGTAAAACTAATCAGAAGCAGAGTTGTGTGCGAAGGGAAATGAAAAGCTTCAGTGTTTTGTGCTTTTATGAAGTCATAGCCCTGATGGGTAAAATTAAAGACGAAGGACTTCTTCAGCAATGGTACAAAGATGAAGGAAATGCAGTGGAAGCAGAGACGACTCCCAAACTACAGTAGCCCTGACCCAGGACCAATAAACCATGAATCCCTCGGACAGTTCAGTCACTTGAACGGCTCATAAAAATGTGTCATTAGTTTAGATTAGTCTGAAGTTGCCAAAAAAAAGAAGAGTACCAAGAATTTAATGATGCTCCATAACAAAAGGTTTTGTACAGGACAAGTGGTAGATGTAGGAGATGACGGTGTGGGAGGAGTTTTGTAATTATCAGCACTGCTGTCCTGAGATCGGTTTATGAACACGGCCTTGAAAGCAGCGTGATGACAGTGCACAACACTAAATCAAAGCAGAGAGGATCTCAGTTTGCTTTTGATGAAGTAGACCACATTTAAAGGCGACGGTGTTGATACTTGTTCTGAGTGGCCACACTGGAAGACATGCAGAAAACCTGCCTTGTCTTTATAGTTTGAACTAGGGATGAGCGAGTACACCATTACCTGCATGTGTACCAACTAAATACCAACTAAATTATCTGTAGCTGTACTCTGAATGCTCCGGCTCAAACAGGATGTAGACGGACATAGTTAGTCAGAAGT
Organism: Larimichthys crocea; assembly: GCF_000972845.2. NCBI lineage: Eukaryota > Metazoa > Chordata > Actinopteri > Sciaenidae > Larimichthys > Larimichthys crocea. The sequence continues at coordinate 7,708,837 of NC_040023.1, read as the reverse complement.
AGTTAATTTAAGACTGAGGTTGTTTAGAAGTTATTAAACTATTAACAGAAGGTTTTTTAAAGCAACATCACATAGAAATTGGTATTTCTGTGATTAAGCACCCACAGTTTCAGACTGTGGTAAATATGGACAGCTGTACACGTGTTTTTGTTATGATTTCATTATTTATGATAAAAAATGAGCAAACAGCCAAACATCAAGCAAGGTCAACAACACAAGACATAGCAACGCCCTAAATATTACTTACTAGTCCAACAGCAAGAAGTCCAGTTTGGTAACTCTCTCCTTTTCCCTCATGGCTTCCTCCGTTAACATCCCCTTTGGTTTTTTCACCTCGGACATTATGCCCATAGAGGCTGCTGAGCCTGCTTGCCCAGCTCCTGTTCTAGCACGACACCGTCTCCCTGTCAGGCCTAAAAACCTCCTCCTCCTCTTCTTCTTCTTCCCGTTGGTCCAAAACGCCTGTCGTATAAACACTAACACTGCCTCGTTGCTCTGAGCTCACAGTCCGGGCAGCCCGGCTAACAAACTGAGCTAACAGCAGCTACAGTTGGCAGCAGTTTACTTCACTGTCCATCAGGAAACTCTGTAAATCACAGAGAGTTTGAGGTAGAGCAGCTGGAGGACATCAGAGGGGAAAACCAGAAAACCAAAATCAGTGAAATAGTTGGTGGTGTGTAACTTAGACTTATAATAATAATATTTATTGTTTATTAGACAAATTATACTCATAAAAACTACATTATACGTACCGGATATGAAGTATTCGCTCAACCCTGGTCTTGATACAATGAATTGGGGATATAGGCGCCTCTTTCAGACCGTCTCTCCTTCAAAATCTTTCTTTGGCATTGCACTCGGTTTATATAAAGTGACACAAGCAAAGAAAAAAGGGAGCTCGAGAGCAGCAGCAGCAGAACCCCACACACACTTTCACACCTCCATACCACACCGTCCAATCACTGGGTAAAGTCGGTGTGATTGGCGGCTCGGACCCGGCTCCCTAAATTCCACCGTCAAAGGTGTTCAGACACCTTTAGCACTTTAGAACTGAAGAGAACTGACTGAAGGAAAAAAAGAAACATTAATTCTGCGACTCCCTTCTGCTTTCAGAGGGTTTTACAGAATCTGAACTTATGCCACAACGCTCTACATGTGGGTGAACTTAGTGTCTAAATGTCTAAATGTGTAGGATGAACTTTAATTGTTATGATATGAAGGATGAAATGATAACTGTATGGCTATTTTAAAAAAATGATTTTAACTGTCTCGGACTTGAAGTTCTAACAGGTTTTCCAAGCTGCAAATGAGATTCAAGCATCACTGAGTCTTGACATTTTACTGATGAATCGCCCTGAAGCCCTGATACAGGGCACGTTGTAATTACAATGACATCCAAACCATGGTTTGGTCAGCTTAGGTTTGTTGAAAAACCACCGATTGTTTGATAGTTTTTATTTGTTTCTGCGACAAGAAGACTTGGCAGAGGGGGAGTGGCGAGAGAAATGATTATCACTGTACTGTAATTAGCTTTGGGAGATAATCCACAAGATTGATTGATTCCCATGTCTGTATGGTGATGTGTAAAACCACTGCCTGATGTGTGTTTATAACTTTAATACAGTATAAATAAAATCAACTATTTTGATATTTGTCCACATGCTGAAGGAGTCACTCTTTCATTGACACGAGTCCACTCTGAAGGCGTCTTGCCAGGCTAATGGTTTCATTTGTAGGCGACTAATGAGGCTCGCTTTGGCACAAACATCAATGCGCCGCTGACAAGATGTTTGAGAAAGCTTTGATCAAAGTGAAGAAGATCTGCACATGGCCGGGTTTCAGTCAGAGGTACGATGGCCATAAATGCCTCATGTCTAGCTCATTCCCCAGCTTGGACTGACGGGGGGCCATCTGTTTCTAATCGCTGCCAAAGAAAGACAGCAGAGCTGAAATAAAAACTGACATGCGTATGGTTTTAATTGATTTGAACACAGCCTACTAAAATATGCTGCAGAATTCAGTGACACACCAGTATCAAAAGGTAACATTTCGAGTATTAATACCATGTAAAATAGAAAGTACAAAAAGAAAACGCATCAAATTGAGAAAAAGGAAATAACATAAGACAAAAACAAGAAAAAAGACACACAAATTGGTCACCCACTACTGATTAAAAGTCAAGCATGAAATTCACTTGAACAGAAGTAGATAAGTAACGCTCCCTACATATTATAAATTCACACTAAGAAAAACTCAGAGACAAACAGTAAAAATCAAGTTTTATTAAACATTGCAAGTGAACCGTGTATTGTCAAATTAAAGAATGTCCCTGATCCGAGACGAGTAAGAGGACGGAGCAAGAGCAAGAGACCTCCACCTCAGAAAAATCCAACGTTTAGCCAATAAGGAGACAAATGCTACAAAGTCCACTTTATGTTTATGTAGCTACAGAGTTGGAGGTAAGACCCCAAACACAGCCGTAAATGCTGTTGGTTCAAATTGACTATCTGTGTCCAATCAGTGAGTAGTGAAGGGAAAGGCCAAAACATGTCGGACATGAGAGGAGACACTAACCACACAGGGTGCACCGACAGCAGAAACTTCACACTGGGCTGTGAAAGTTTAGCCACGAGTTGACAAAAAACAATGATGTGTCAAAAAAAAAGACATGCTTGCGTCCTTGCAAAGTGAACTGATCAGCAGTTATCTCTCTGCTTCCTGCCTCGTCGTCCTGTTGGACTCCTGCTCTACTTCCTCTTTCACAAACATGTTAAAAGGTAGCTGACTGTTCTGACCCCTCCACTGAGGCACATATTGAAAAGGTCCAGTGTGTCAGATTTAAGATGCTCTATTAATAGAATATGGCAGAAATTATGTTTTTATTGGTGTTTAATCACCTGAAAATAAATAAGAATTTAAAAATGTTTTGTTACCTTAGAATGAGATTTTTATATCTACAGACTCCTCTTCCACAGCCATCAACACGCTGGGAAGGAGAGGATGAGGCTAAGGGGTTGCAATCAGCAACTACACTGGTTACAAGCAATGTTTTAAAGTAAAGTAGACGCGGCCTTTACAGCACGTCTACAGGATAAAGCAGCTCTGATCCTGCGGTGAGAAATACTCACCACATTCCCAAATGTGTATTAATCCACTGCTGAAAATAGTGCCCACCAACAATGCACAATTTCCTCTTTCCTGTTGAAGGAGAATTTGATAAAAGCTTTAGTGTTCAGGAAATGACTGAGATGTCAAAGATCGTATTGTTGGTTTCTTTGTGGGATTTGTTGGATGAAGAATGAATCAGAGACTTAACCAGGCAAAAAAAACAGATTTATTACTTCACACAGCAGTGAACAGTGTTCTGTTAACAACTTATCACATCTAGAAAACCAGCAATCCTCCATAAAACAACTCAATATCAAAATTAAATATCCATTAACAAATACTGACGTTAGAAATTTAAATAAAACAAACATTATTAAACAAATTCTGTCCTGCTTTCTCCTCTGCAGAGGGAGCTGTACTACGGCTGTATTGCTTTCAATCTTTCAAAGAGCAAACGTCACAGGGTTATATCTGCTGTCTGACATGCCAGGGTTTATATAAAGACAGTCTGCATCTACCATCAGAGTGAAACTTCAAATACAAAGTGACTGCGAGCCCCCGAGGGGAGCGTCCGGCTCGTCTATCGCGCTGGTTCAACTGCAGGGACAGCAAGAAGGGGGGGGGGAGTGTTAGCGGAGGTGAACTTTGAATAAACTTTGAATGAATCCTGCAGAGTGGACGTGAACTTACTGTAGGAGGAGATGTCGATCTCGTCGGGCAGCTCGCTGATGTTCACCTCGAAGCGGTCCTGGACGTCGTTGAGCGTGCGGGCGTCGCCTTCGTCGGACACGAACGTGATAGCCAGACCTTTCGTGCCAAACCTGCCCGCCCGGGCAACCTGCAACAACACACACCTTAGTTACACTTCCGGCTGATTACAGCAGAGCGTTGTATATTTGTCTCATAGTTAACAACTCCCATGTGCAATGATTGTTTTTTTAATTTTTGTCCAAAAAACTGTATCATTCATCTCACATTTAATGAACCTTTCTAATCCTGTTTCAAAGACCAAAATCATGTCGAGATCTGAAATATTTATGGTAAGATCGAGTGCTTATGAGCCCAGGGTCGGTTCAAATATTTACGACCACCTCTCGTTACTTTCTCTTTTAAATAACCGTGGCACGACCTCCCTCTGATGGTATGAAGAGGAATCTTTGAGGGTTTCTTAAACGTTAAAAATTAATATAAAACATGATATCAAATGCTAAATTTCAAATAATATTTTGCTCTGTAGACACATAATAATGATGCACATCCATGAGTTAGTTCCGAGTTATAACGTGAAGGGCAGATAGTAAAGAGGTAAAATAACTCTCTGCGATCATGGCTCCAAACGGGAAATATTAAGAAGAGAAGTGTTGATCGGGAGTAAATAAGCTCTGGTTCTTGAACAGTCCACAATAGATAATCTTCTTCTGAATAATCTTCTTTCTCTAAGAATAAACCTGCCTCCTGTTTGAACTGTCCACAGCTGAATAGGGTTGCTCTACACTGCTGTATGCTTTCTGAGGTGGTACGTGGTGTAAAAAGTTTGAGAAACACAAAAATCCTTGAGCACTAGATTATTAGGATTCGTATTCATCTGCAGGTGAAAATAGACTTTTAAAATTCAAGTCTTCAGCATGAACTAACAGGCTTGGGGCTGAGAGCTGAGAATAAATTGGGGTTTAAATTTGTGCATGTCTGTATCCAGGTCAGACAGTCCGGTGCACACTGCACAAACATTGGGTTCAACTGTGTATGTGTGTGTGTGACAGCCTCACCCTGTGTAGGTAAGTGTCGGAGTCTTCGGGCATGTCGTAGTTAAAGGCGATGTTGACTCTCTCGATGTCCATCCCTCGTCCGAACAGATTGGTGGCCACCAGGATTCTCCTCTGGAAGTCTTTGAACTGCTGGTAGCGAGACAAACTACAAACACAGCAATGAGTGAAGCTCAGTATGCTGCGCCACAACTCAACAAGAAAAGACTTCTCGAGATGAGACACGGGCGGTTACCGTTCCTCCTGAGGCATTCCTCGATGGATGGCGATCGCTGGGAAGTTTTGCTCCACCAGCAGCTGAGCCAGAGCTACGCACCGCTGGACAGACTTGACAAAGATCACCACCTGAACAACACAACGACACACTCAGATACTGTCGACAACTCTCTATTCAATCTGTGCATCCATCTTAAGAACCAAGGCCTTTAAATGCTTCAGATGAAGTGCAGTTGGATCGTCTAACCACGACTGAAACTCCCTTTGTGATGGCAGAAAATACAGAAGATTGTGGAGGTGATTAAACAGGATGGTTCGGAAGTTTTCTCACTGATGGTGCAGAACCATGAAAGCCTTTCAGGACAGACTAAAACTTTGCTGTCCAAAGTGTCTACAAGCTCCACTGGAACAAGGGTAATCTCTCTCAAACAACCTGAAGCGTGTTGCTACTGCTTCGTTTCGTTTTGTTTTTTAAAAAGTAAAATCTAGCATGAGGTGGACGTGTAGTCTGAGAGTTTTCAGCCTGTGCAGTTACTCTGCTGTCCTGACTTCTCCAATTTAACCAAGATGAGGGACCACAGGGTCCTCAGAGTGAACAGGAGGCCAATCGTCCAGAAGGAGTGTAGGGTTTTAACGTGGCTTGAAGGCAGGAAGAAGCAGCTGGGGCTTAGAGGTAAAGCGGGTGGTCCACTAATTGGATCAGCAGTTTGATCCCACAGGTCAAAGCGTCCTTGGACAAGATACTGACCCCCGAAGGCTGTACCATTGGTGCGTGTCAATGAGCATTACACCTTGCATGGCTTCACTATACTGAATATGTGCATGAATGGATGAATGTTGACTTGTAGTGTAAAGTGTGTCAGTCCTCCATTCTGGACCAGCTACAGTAGTCCAAGAGGAACTAAGTATTTACGTAAGGCCAAATCTTCTCAAGAGTTACACACACTTTAACTTTCAGTCGTGGTGTCGTGACACATCGTACAACCTACTTCATTTGAAGCATGACCCTTTAAGAGTTCATAAGTCTATCCCATATAAACATGCTGCTAACGAACACACATCCAGTGCTTCGATAGAGACATGAAGAACACTTTTCTGTCCCAGCAGGCTGAACATACAGAACGCACTGTAGTACCTGATTGAACTCTAGTGCGTCCAAGAGGTCAAAGAGCTTTCTGTTTTTCTCATTGTCCTTCAGCTTGACGTAGTACTGCTGCAGCCCGTGCAGAGTCAGCTTGGTCTCGTCGTCCACAAAGATTTCCATCGGCTGGAGCAGGCAGGAGTTGTAAAGGGTTAGGAGGTGTCGAGAAGGTTGGAGGAAGGACAAAGGGTGGTAGGGGGCGTGGAAGTGGAATTTATTAAAGGCAGGTTAGAGGGTGGGGAGGAGAGGATGGGATGCAGGGAAACGTGTCAATAAAGGGTATGAGGAAGAAATGGAGGGCAGGTGGAAGAGAGGGGAGGTGTCGTGACAACACTCATGACACACACACACACACACACACACACACACAAAGTTTTTCAATCTATGCACTAATCCCTATCTGCCTCCTGAAGGTGAGACAATGCGTCACATCAACACGACAAATAATATGCTAATGACATATGCAAATTACAGTGATTCTAGCTGTAATTAATTAGATTACAGCACCAATGAACCGTTATTTTCAACGCTGATTAATCCACGTTCTCGATTCATTGGTCTATGCAACGGCAGGAAATGTCAAGTACAATGACTAAAGCCATAAAATATGGAGACGCTGTAACTATTTAAATCGATTTTAATCCACTGATCAATTGATCGTAGGAGCTCTGAATTGGATTTCACACCAAATTCACACACTCGTTAGTCCACTCCAGTCATTCTTTGGTTAGTTCCTATTTGAAATCTATCAGCAAACACTCAACACAACCCAAAACCGACACACAGCTCACACACACAGCAACATTGGCGTTCCTCATCTGTCCATTCACTCCTTTTTTTGCTCGTTTGGTTAAAAAAATGTCTCTTTAGCTGCTAAAAGTTAAATCAGCTAGTCTGTAACTGTGTCTGTCTGTTGTTTGGTGCTGGGCAGGTCGTGTACAGAGAGTCAGATGTAAACAGCTGCCTACAGCTGCAAGTGTTGAAACTGAACCAAAGCAGTTAAAGTTGCAGGGCCATAAAAAAGCGGAACACTGCGAGCATTTTTCTCACAAATACGCGTGCAGATGTGAAATATAATGCAGCTGCACCGAATGTTCCAAATCATTCATAGCGTGAATATTTCTTTCATCTGTATTTGAAGAAATCAGAAAATACAGTTTTGGTAACTGTAACTTCTCTTCTGTCTCTCTCTGTGTTGGTGCACGAGGGCTTAGACTGAACGCTGATGAAGAGACTAATGCTCGTTACTGATTGAGCATTAAGTTCTTTGAAAGCCAATAAAAGTAATTTATCTTGATTTATATAAAACGCCAGTTCAACAAGCAGAAACCTGCAAAAAAGCTGCAGGCCACTAAAGCCGTACTTCCCTCCTGTTGTTCCTGATGTAGTTAATCTAACTCCTTGGCCTTAATTTAAGTTTAGCACATCCCAAACCAGCTTCACATCCCTGCCCTGCATCATGCGACTCTAGTCTGTTTTTTGGTTTCGTGGTTTTGCTATTGTGCAGCTTGAAGCTGGTGCTGGTTCCTTACTTACAACCTGACAACAGTAAAGTCATACACTGGGTACGCTTCCAGCTCTACAGTCTACCAGCAAGCGAAGCCTCTGTGATGCCTCTCGTAGTATCATCTATGCACTGGCTGGTTGCACAGCAGACATTTTGACTTTAGTAACGATGGCTCAGTTCCATTAAGTGTTTTAGTAACAGCGATAGTGAACCAGCACACAAACACACACACAATAGCAGGACCAGCTATCATTATTACACCTGAGAGTTTCCTGCTATCAAATGTCAAAACGTCTGCCCTGCAGTCAGTCTACCAGCTGGGACTGGCTGCTTTCTCTCCACCCAAACAAGCAGTGCTAAAAAAGGTCAGTGGCCTTCACTGAATCCACGTCATCAGCTGACTGTGACTATCGGAAGGTATCTGATGCCTGTTTTGTTAGCTGATCTTTAATTCCTGTCTAATATATATATATATATATGTGACTGAGTGGGTGTAACGAGAGACGTGAGTGACAGCTGTTTTTAGCAGGTATGTTGGGTCCTTTTAGAAAATTTTTAATTTAGAATAGAGTTGTTTCAGGTTAAACGTTTTTGTAAGCCGTTAACTGCAAACATACGTTTGATTCGATGCGAAGAGGAAGTGTAAATAAAAGGTTCCTCTGATTTTTTTGGTTTTCTCTGACTCCTCTCTGCTACACGACATTTCTGATGATTAAAAAAATAAAATAAAAGAAATGTAAAGATTTCTGTGACTCTGTGACGTTAAAGTTAAATCCTTGAGTCTGAACATACATGTGACAAAGCTGACTTACTATAGGTAGCAGAGAGTCACTATAAATGTGTCTTTTACAGCTCGTAGTGAATCTTTATCACTCCTAATTCGTCTTTTTAGAGCTTTCTTAAGTGTAAGAAGTTTGATACATGCTGCCACTTGGCTTATATGTGAATCTTGTCAGGTTATCTTAAAGCCAGGTAGTTGTAGTGATGCCATTTCTGAACAATTTGTGAACTTTGGTCTCAAAGCTACAGTATGCAACATGGCTTAACGTTAAAACACTATTCCAACGTGCTACCGGACTGTGTGGCTGTGACTGATTCCCTTCTGGCCCGACACTTTCTTTTCAACTGTTTTAAGGTTTGTAAACTACTTTCTACGAGCATGACAAAAAGTTGCATATTGTAGCTTTAAGTCAGGCTGAACTAGAGTAATACAGCATGTTTACAGGCTGCATCAGAGGCACAGCGTCGGCCAGTCACAGCGGTAACGGGCTATGACACGACAGCAGAGTGGGTGCAGACGTTTCCCCCACATTTCCCCCCACGCGCTGAAGGGGCTGCTTGGAGGTAAAACTTCTTTCTTGCTTGTAACTTGGATTCACGGAGGTCGCAGGGCAACATGGACTCGGTTACCAGCTGTCCCAGCGGGGGTGGCACAGCAGGGGGAGGAGTAGTGGTGGAGGTGTGGAGGGAGCGTATTTACATCTTGCATGAACTTTCTGCAGACCGGTCGGATCTCTTTGCTCAGGGTGGCGCTGAACATCATGACCTGCTTCTCGTGAGGAGTCATGCGGAATATCTCCTGGACGTCTCTGCGCATGTCTGAAGAACAGGACAGCAGAGTCAGATCACGTACGTACTTTATCCTGTAAGTATATGAAGGGATGCGGGAGGGCGTGTTCACTGACCGAGCTGCTCGAGCATCTTGTCGCACTCGTCGAGGATGAAATGTTTGATGTGACGCAGGTTGAGTGTCTTGTTGCGGGTCAGCGCCAGGATCCTTCCCGGTGTTCCAACCACAATGTGAGGACAGTCCTTCTTCAGCACCTCCTCGTCTTTCTTTATAGACAGCCCTCCGAAGAACACTGCCACCTGCAGGCAGACGAACACGTGGTATAAGCGCTGAGGGAGTCACAGTTTTGGTTTTAAAGGGAAGAATCAGGTTAAATCAGAGTTTTTACCTTGACAGTGGGCATGTATTTCGAGAATCTCTCATACTCCTTGCTGATTTGAAAAGCCAGCTCTCTGGTGTGACACATGACCAGGACAGAAACCTGGAGAAAGGGATAAGTCAAACTTTTATGATCAGAATAGGTCAGTTAGCTGTCTGTTACAATGTATTTCTTTGCACTGCTTCAAACCAAGTTTTATGGTAAGATCAGACAAAAATCTAAATATACAGACTTCACCAGCCGCCCTGACCAAAAGACTTTCAATAAAAAATGTTGTGTTATCTCCTAGTCCTTCATTTTAAGAAGACAATCTCACAACCCACAAGTTCCAGAACAGCTCGAGATGCTGATAATCTGTCGTTTCCAAGGACAGGAGTAAATTTGGACATATAACAATGTTTATTCTTTGACAGAGATCAGAGATCAGAGGTTGGTACTGTGTAATCTAACATCAGGTTTGTAAAGCACTCCCTGCCGCTCCGGCATCTTATTGCTGCGAGCGCACGATAACAATCAAGAATCCTCTCTTCTCTAATCTGAATGTTGGCAGCAGACAAAAATAGATCTTTTGACGGGGATTCCCTCCGCCATCTCTGGTAGAAATTACACCCTCGACGGCAGGACTATTATCTAGGTAAGATGAACCGTGGATCACCTGTCCGGTGACGGGCTCCAGCTGCTGCAGGGTTGCCAGAACAAACACTGCAGTCTTCCCCATGCCGGACTTGGCCTGACAGAGCACATCCATACCGAGGATCGCCTGAGGGATGCATTCATGCTGAACTGTAAGAAACGCACACATGAAATCAAACAAGGACAAACTTATATTGGTCTTTTGAGTTTATTGGAACTTTTCACGAGCTACTCACCCTCAGACGGATGCTCGAACCCACAGTCCACTATGGCTCTGAGCAGTTCAGGTTTCAGCAGGAAGTCCCTGAATCCAGAGGAGTGAATGGACACGTATGAACCCTTCACTCCCTCCTTCCTTATCGACATGCCGCCTGCACCTCCAACATCTCCGACCCCCGCGGCCTCCACCTCGTCCTCCTCATAGTCCAACAGCTCGTTGTCCACGTCGTTCTCAGTCATCCTGACGCAGCTGCAGAACACATGTTGTTGTGTCAAACGCCTCAGAGGTATGAAAGCCTTTTTTTTTTTTTTTTTAAAGGTGGAATTTATGACGGGACTGCTGTCGTAAAAACAGGATTACGTTTCAAAGGGAATTCTCGGACATTGCAAATACTGATTATATTCATCAGTCAGCAAAAATGTAGAAACACCTGCTGGTTCCAGCTTCTCGAATTTAAAAGAACAGCTGCTATTCTCTGTTTTTACACAGTAATTATTGTTACAGATATCTTTTTTTACCTTCACACATCACGTGGGCTCTTTTCACTATTTAATATCAATATAGTCTGAAGAATTTCATTGATTAATCACAAAAAATAACATCTCCATAATGAAAAATAATTCTTAGCTGCAGCAGTTCACTGTCAAACAAAGATAATGTCGCTTTATTCAAAACTTTTTGATTGTTTTCAACTTTGACTTAATTTCTGAATAATACCTGAAGTTTCAACATATATTTTGGATGCATGTTAATTAATAGTATATTCATTTTTATCACGGCCAGACAACTTGAGAGGCTCTTTAGGACTGACCACCAATATAAAAAAAACAATTATGCAAATTCAGTGCTTTTATTTTGTAGGAATAATCCGGAAGTTTTATGTTGTTGGCATGGCAGTAATCGAGGGTCGGTGCTATTAAGACACGCACAAATTGGTTTTGTGGTATTTAAAACATGAATATGCAATAAATTTGTAATAATAATAATAATAATAATTAATTGAGAGTCGATAGTTTTATCAGAGGGAGGTTAATGAACGAACAGTAACAACAACAACCTGCTGTAAGTGTTTTGATAGCTAGCCTGCAGCTCGACGGCTGACAAGAAACTCACACAAACATAAAACAAATAATATATAATATATCGCTGCGTGTGCTGTTAATGCTGCGTGTTTTAAAATATATATACATACCTTAAAATACCAAGAGATATAAACGGACCACAGCGTCCGCTCAAAGTAAAGCGCTAACGTTGACGTACTAGTGATGTGTCGTTCGTGAACGAGCCGAGTCTTTTAGTTGAACTAAAAGGGAGCCGGTGTTGTGTCCGGTTGTTTGGAAAGTGAAGCAAATTCGCATTAATACCGCAAACAAACGCAGGTCGACAGGTGGGACTAAAAATCAGTCCTGCCGTGATAAGCCCTTGATTTTGTGTCTGTTGATACCAGCAACAAATACTTTTCACAGTATACAGATGGGACTAGTGGGGGTCTACTAGGGGAGGGGTCATGAAATGTACCCCACCTGCATAATTTTGTTCCTTTTTTTGTGCCAATATATGTATGAGTTTGATAGGTCTGACAACAGAACAGTCAGTGGTGGATGGGGGATTTATTTATTTAGTTTATTTATTTATTTAAGTTTCAGAGAGTTACAAGGGCCTGTAAATGCAAAACAATTGGCTACCACAATTTATTGATATTGGAAAATGTTATTTTTACTTTTGAATGATTCCGTACAAAGGATGTAATATATAATATATACTCTCTTAGATGCACCCACCACAGAGCCCCCATCTGTAATCTGACACAAACACGGACAATCACTTTTTGCAGTTGTTGCACATTATTTATATATATATATATTGATCTTAATAGATGATTACTTGTTTAACATTTGTTGTTTTTGTTTGTTTGAATACCTGTATTGTAACAACAATAATTTCCCCCTGGGATTATTAAAGTATTTCTGATTCTGATTCTGATTCTGATATGTGCACACATACAAATCATAATTCAAATCAGCGCTAAATTTGGCTGAATTATGAAAGTGGTAACACGAAGAGCCGATAGAGCCTGTTCTTCTGAGTCAAATGATCCGACTCCCTAAAAAGAACCGAACTTCCCATCACTATAACGTACGCAAACGACGTCACAGACAGTATGAGCCCCAAGGACCCGGCAGCGCGTGACCGTGCAGATGCCAGACTTTTACAGGCACGTTTCAAGTCTCCGCCGTGACAGCTCTCCTAACATTTGTGGATTTTAACGTTATTTACACGTCGGACAGGTAAGCAACTAAGGTAAGTCTGAAAAACCGACGTCTGAGTTTGGCTAAAGTCGAATATAACGTTCGGTAACCGTTGCGTATTTTGGTTCGTTTACTCTCACGTGCGTTCTGAAGTGGACCAGTGTTTCGGTTAAACTGGCGACCGTGTTAACTGGTGACCGTTAGTTAGCAAATGTTATGAAAAAAACAATACGTAGCTGTCAAAGAAAGACACGAAAGACAAGATAGAGATGTATTGCTGTCGTTTTAAAGGGAATAAAACAATAAAAAAAAGGCATTAACGAAGACAGCTCTTGTTTTTAACAGATGTCGTAACCATGACAACCACAGACGCTTGTTAAACCTATCTAATCAGAAACACGATTTTATATTTATTTATTTATTCATTTATAATGTACATTATAAAAACAGCTAGTGTATACTGTGACTGTCATAATAATAATAATAATAATAATAATAATAAAAATAATTTCCCCCTAGGATTATTAAAGTATTTCTGATTCTGATTCTGATTTAGGGTTTCCATGACAACATCTTCCTCTGATATTAAAGTGCTGATGCTCCTTTTTTTTTCTTTTTTCTTTTTCTTCAAACAGAGATGTCGTGTTTTGGTGGCGATCCCAACTTCTGCCCAGAATGTGGGAATATTCTTCCTCTCCCGGGAATTCAGGACACTGTGCGCTGTCCCCGCTGCTCCTTCTGCATCCCTGTAGCAGGTATGAGTGCTCTATAAACTACAAGTTACTTAGTGTTTACAGGATATGTCAGGGATTATATAAAATAGTTATACATATTATTATTATCATGTATATCTTGCACCTCGCAGATTTCCAGAAAACATTATGTAATTTTCCACGCATGCATACTGCACTTTAACAATCAGTGTCTATTCTCTGCACAGTCTCTCAAAGGCTAAATTCTTTTATAGGGTTTTAGATTTACATATTGCATAGTTCACTCTTACTGGTTTTATTTAACTGTTATTTATACCTGTGCATATACTGTTAAAATGGATATCTTATAGGTCTATCCAACCTTTAAATGTTTTTCTTACTATCTAACTTACCGTTCGGGAGCTGCTGTAACAAACACAATTTCCCTGCGGGGATTATTAAAGTATTTCTGATTCTGATGCAAATTGTTTGAGTTATTTTTTAACACGCAGCACAGATTTCAATTACATACGGTGCAAATGTTTTATTATCCAGAGTTCTCAGGCCAGGAGATCCGCTCTACAATCGTCTTCAACCCTGTGGAGCAGTCATCAGCGGCTCTAGAGGACGAGGCAGACTCCGAACTGAAGGGAGCTGTGGTGAGAAGAGACTGTCTGTCTGCTGCTCACTATCTGCTGTGTGTGTTTGTGTGTGAAGTAACAACTGAACACTGATTAACGAGGTTATCCCCTTGTGCTAGATTGACCGACGCTGCTCTCGTTGCAACAAAGAGGGGATGGTTTACCACACCAGACAGATGAGATCTGCAGACGAAGGGCAGACCGTCTTCTTCACCTGTATACACTGCAGGTAATCCACGTGAACACTTAATTTGAGCATTTAGTGCTGCTTTGTTGTCATTTGCTGATCATTTTTGATTTTGGTGTTTATAGGTATCAAGAGAAGGAGGACTCGTGAGAAGAAATCAAACTTCTCCATGCATCTGATCTCATGTCTGGTTGGATGCTTCGTCAACACGTGGGTTGTAAATATAAGTTTGAAGGTTTCACCTCTCCTCCCAGAGCATCCCAGTGACTCTTCCTCAATTATTAACATTCACACAGACAAAATAATCTTAACTCGGGATCGACTTCCTCGCTTTATTTCATGAAAAGAGTGTAGCTCTTGACATTAATGATGTTCTACGGATGAATGAATGAGTTGAGACCAGCAGAAACAAACTAAACAACTTTATCACTGAACGAAATGTATTTACTTAAGATGTGACATGTATGCAACTGAATTTGTTTATAGTAAATTCCACATTTTTTTTAAAGAATGCTATAAAAGTTTGTTTGATGTTGATGTGGAGTATGTTTTAAAAATAAACTTTGAGTTTCTATGTAATATCCTTGCAAAGTGTATCCATAGTCTTGATCATTCACATGGGATGAGTACTCCAACTTGTCACTGGGTGGCGCTGTCGTCTGAGCCGGAAGGGCAGCTTCTGTTATTTGTTTTGAGTTGTAGAGAATTTCAGTAAACAGTCTGCAGGCTGTCTACAGACATCTGATAGATAAACAAGAATATTCATTCACACATATATGTATACAGTTTTGGAAATATCTAAAATAGAAAAGTTGACTTATTCCTTGAGAATCCAGAAGGAGAAATTCTAATAAATTTGCACATACAGGTATAGACATACAGTTTAACAAGGAACATGACAAGTAGGTGCAGACATAAACATAAAACATAAAAAATAACTGTGTATATATTTAAAAGATATAAATGTTGGAGAAATTGCTGAAGTCAAAGGTCAATGGTTAGGTCAGGAAGGAAGAAAGTGTTCAGGAGCCTCTGATGTCTTATGCTGTATTATTTATTGACGCTTGATCAAGGAGAATTAGAGACACTCTCAAAGTTCATCAGAAGTGCCTGAGTCGGTCTCACATTCTGCCCAACTCATCCTGGTGGATCGACTTTAAACCCAAAGATAACACCACAAATACTACACACCCAGAATTAATCAAAGAGGATGTTTTTATCCATGCAGGTGTTATTGTCAACACATTCTAGTCTGGAGACACAGATGTCTGTTTACGCAGATTGAAACGTCAACGGCAAGCCATCTATTATGTCTATGAAGGCAGGAACAGGTCTCTTCGACCCTGGCCACCAGTGTTGAGATAGACTGGCACCTACTGTTCTCAACCAAAGCCAAACAACTAATACTGCTGAGGACCTCAAGACTCACACGTGACCACACGTATATTTATATGTGCATAAATATATAAGTGTAGATATGTGTGTATCAGACTCGTTAAAGGACTGGTGATGGTGCAATTGTGCAGGTGATGGAATAAATACAGTTGTTCTCTGCATGGGGTAGGTGGATATGACAGTATATACATATCTATGTACAACAGACAGGGGATAAATAAATACATTTATGCATGTATGTAAGAAAAATAAACACTTTTATTTTTCTTCATCCACATGAAGGTGGCGGTAAACTCTCCTTCAACCTGTTCAACGACCTCCATTGCAAACAGCAGAGGAACAAGAGGACCAATAAGAAAGCTCTGTTCAGGTCACATGACCCAGAAGCAGCAGAGAGAGTCAGTGCGGAGTGGCAACAATGCTGTTATTATTTAGTGACATAAAGTAACTGCACATTCAAGTTTTATAACCAGCTGCACGGTAAATTATGCTTTCTTTTTATATATATACATATATATAGGCATATGTTAATGCTCTTATTTTGACAGCTCTGTAGGTATTCGATGCATGTAATTTCAAAATAAGATGCTGCTACATTTACAATAAAGTTACAGGGTGAATACACCGAATTAAGGTGTGCGTCCTAATAATGAATACTCCTCTGTTACTTGTTATTAAATCGCTATGACCGGGTATATATGAACACATTAATGATAAGTAGCTCTATTTTTAAAGGGGATATGGTGCGTTCATGACCCCTCTCTCTCTCTGTGTGTTGGTAGATCATGAAGCTGCGTGTCCAGCTGCAGTGCAAGAACCTGCATGAATACCTCAGAGAGCTGAGCCCTGAGATCCTGGACAGACTGTACAACCATCCTGCAACATGCCTGGCTGTCTACAGGTGCGATGGGCTTGAACATGTTTCATACAGGTGTGTGTAAGGACAGGTGGACTGTGTTATATTGTGTGTTTGTTTGTTTGTTTTTTTTCTGCAGGGAGCTCCCCTCTCTGGCCAAGAACTATGTGATGCGAATGCTGTTCCTGGATCAGCCTCTCCCCCTGGCAGCGGTGGCACTGTGGGTGAAGAAAGACAGTCAGAAGTGAGTCGCTCTGTCTTCGTTACGCTTCTAGCAGTGTTGTCAGTGGTTGTAACACTTCACACACACTGACCAGCTACTTGGGAGTTTTATGCATGCACTGAACTAATGCATGTCTATTTCATTTCAACTCTATTCATGTGTACAGCAGCGTTCATGCAAACATGCAGCCCAAAAAAACAAATAAAACACAGAAATAGACAAAGAATAAATTAAATCTAGCAAAAAAATAATATCAAAGAGGACTTTATTAATCCCGTAGGGAAATTGTTTTTGTTACGCAGCTCCACAACGGTAAGTGATAGCAAAAGAAACAATAGAATAAAAATGTTCAATAGAATATAAAAGTTAAATTAAATAAAAAGCCAATAGGTAAAAACAACCATTACGTAGAAACTAAGGATCAATTCAGCAAAACATAAAAACTACCAATAAAATATTAAAACCAAATTAAAACCTATGAGGTGAATAAACACACGGGATAAAAGAAAGAAAGAAAGAAAGAAAGAAAGAAAGAAAGAAAGAAGACTGTTATAAAAATTAGGATTATACTGGGGTTCAGATGTTTTAACTTATATAGATAGTGTGTCCTGTTTTTTTTTTGTATGTCTTGCATTCTTCCCTTAGTTGGCCTCTGATTTACTGAGGCTTGCAGGGAGAGACAATTATAAATTAGTAGTACAAGGACAGGAGAGACAGGCAAGGGGAGTATCAAGTGGATATAAAATATAGTGCTAATTTCTGAGCAGAAAACCAACTAAAGGAATGTTGTGATATTATCTGTATCAGATGGGAGGTGTCCGAGACAGCCCATTTTTAAAAAAATGTATAAGAACCAACTGTTAGAGCTCCTCGAGGAGCCTTTTCTCTGTTAAACGCTCCTTCTTGTACAAGAATAATAAATCCAACTTAAACTTTGATACTTTGAATCCAGTCTTCCTTATTCAAGGGTTTTTTCTTTAAAAAAAATCCCGTAACAAAGACAAGACTTAAACACTTGGCAGTGAATGATGAGGCACCTTAAATCAAAGCCAGGCTAATTTAATTTAAGATGTCTACAGAGGTACATCCATAGCAGTTCTCTAAAAACCTCCCTAATGAATCCATCCTGTGTCAGCTGTCGTCAGCCAGAAAGATTTGTCGTTCACTCAGTAACAAGTCCCTGAATTTGGGATGCACTGATCCAGCTTTTCCTCGCTGACAGAGATTCTGCTACCTCGACTCAGGCTCAGTGTCTCCTGATACAGACCTTTTCTTCCCTAAATTTAAAATCTGTGTGCCTCACTCACTGGACTCATTTTGTTGTTGTTGTTGTTGCTGAAAGTTAATATCAAATCAAATCAGATTTTATTTGTATAGCCCAAAGTACATTTGCCTCAGAGGGCTTTACAATCTGTACATGGAGTGACACCCTCTGTCCTTAGACCCTCGGTTCCAGTGAGGAAAAACTTGACCACAAAAAACTTTAACAGGGAAAAAAGGTGGAAGAAACCTCAGGAAGACGGGGATGTGACTGCATCTTCAACCAATACCGTGCCTGACTAGGCATAACCCTGAAAGAGACAGACAGGGACAGATGTGTGAGGCCAGAGTTTGCTGCGGGACTAAAGATTAAGTCAGCAGCCGGCCATGACAGCAAGAAGGTTTCTGGTTCTCCCCTCCGGGTACTCCGGCTTCATCCTACAGTCCAAAAACATGCACTTAGTAGGTTAACTGGTGACTTGTTGTTGACTTAATGATATAAACCCCTGATAAAATCCTTAAAGTCGCTGCTCAAGACCGACCTCTTCTTGTTGGCATTCAGTTAAAGTATTCGTTCACCCCCCCCAACACTGAGGTCATTTTAAATGTGCCATATGAGAGCTTCGTAGTGTTTCTAATATTTTGTCCATCACATTTATATCAATGAGGGAACACACACACACACACACACACACACACACACACACACATACCTCTCAGTAAAATCCAAGAGCACTACAAACTCCATCCTCTAAATGACCGTTAAGTTGAATCAGCAGCTCTCTAAAACAGTTTCAGCTGGCACGGAGGTCGGATTTATTTCAGGGCTGTCGTATTGCACTGCAGTAGTTTTAGCTTTAAGTGTACCTAAAGTGGAAACTGAGTGTATAAAGAGATACCGCTCACTAATTTGCAACAGTGCCACAATGGGCTGAAACAAACAGAGAAATTGAAGGGATTGATACAGACACCTGGTCTGCGTGACTGACTAGATGTTGGCGTGCCTTTTATAAATCTTCAAGGTGATGACTGTGTCAGACAGAATGAGATCTATGCACGTGTGGGATAGTGTTCCCACCAGAATTGTATTCTTGTAAGGTGAGCACACCTCTGCAAAACTCATTAAAGTGAAAGTAACCCGCGGCTAGAACCACAAATAACCTCTCCGGGGTTAGCAGCTCATTTATCACCTATTCTGCGGGAGGAAAAACAAAAACAAACAAAGTTGCACATCTCAGAGTAATAACCAGTTCTTTTTTGTTTTTTTTGTTTTTGTCTTCGGCGTCTACCTGCAGGGATCATGATGAATGTGTCTCAGTGTTGGCAGGACTCCGCCTCTGGCACAGTCAGCAGCTGCAGGGAGGTCTGCAGGGATACGTTTTAAACCCAGTGTTCAAAGACAACCTGAGGATAGCTCTGCTCGGCGGGTACGTCTGCTCCGTTTAATCACAAGGGCTGTTTTACTAAACTGTTTGTGTGCACGCAACTGCTCGGCGGTTTGTACAGAACCAAACACTACATCCTGGTTTGTTTGTAGAAGAAGATCCAAAAGCAGCATCAATCCAAATATTTTATTTCTAAGCCAGCTAGGCACATCAGAGACTGAACTGCAGTTTGTTTTTTGAGTTAAAGACTCTTCTGCCGTGTCACTGCACAGGGGCAAAGCATGGGCGGATGAGGGCAGCAGTCTGGGTCCGGACCGCCACGCACGGGACATTGAAAGTCTCGACCGCTATGCTATGGAGCGCTGGGAGGTGATCCTGCATTTCATGGTGGGTTCTCCCAGTGCTGCAGTCAGTCAGGACCTGGCTCAGCTGCTGGTTCAAGCAGGACTCATGAAAAGGTACAGAGCACTGACACTGTGAATGAAAAACTTTTATCATTATATGTGTGCAATTTTAAAAAGCAGGACAGAGCTTCAGATGTTACACTAAACTTGACATATAGCAGCATCCAGGCCTGACACTCACACAGTGGATGTTTCTGCCTTTTTCTAATGTAACTGGTAGCCATTCATAATAAAATAGTTTGCTTAGAAGCAGTAATCTAGTCAGCCAGGCATCCTAGCGTTAGAAACTTTGATTTTAGCGGATAGATGAACTTCTTCCACCCAAAGACCAGACCAACAAATTACGGGAAAGCCAGACAGATCCAGTCTGAAGTGAGCGTGTGAACAGGAAGGAAATAAATGTGGACTACAGGTTTGAATTGTCGTTTTGTTAGAGACCGTCCTGTCATCTTCTCTCTCGTTTCAGCGAGGCAGGAGAGGCGCCGTACATCACCTCAGCTGGATTTCAGTTCCTCTTACTGGACACGGCTTCTCAGCTGTGGTACTTCACGCTGCAGTACCTCAAAACAGCTCAGGTATCATCAGCCAGTTTTTTTTCTTATCAACCATTAGGATTGTATCAAAGTTACAAGAATCAACGCTACCCGAACATCTTCAAGCAGGCGGCGCTGTAATCAGTAATGTGAGCCACTGCAGAGATTTAAAGCCTCTTTGGTTACAGTGATCCATTTCTAGGATTTCTGCTTTCTGCCAGACTCTGGTTAATGGCCTGTGTAAGCCTTATCAGAGCCGCATTTGTGGAAAAGAATCTCATTGCCCGAGTGAAATGAATACTAAATAAAAGTAAAGGGGGGACTAACTAACCGTGAAGTGCCGTAAAACTGCAGCATGGAAAAACTAAATCTGACTGAAAGAACGTTGATACGGCAGCAGGTAAATTCATCTCCGTCCTTTTTTTTGTTCTGTCAGCTCTGAAGAACCAATAATTGAAAGAGGCTTAATACAGGAACTTTCCTTCCAGCCGACACAATCACACTCGATTCTCTTCCCCCTGATGAGACCCATTTAAATATAATCACCAATCGTGTCACGTGATCCTCTTCCATCCAAAAGGCGGACATGAACAGAAGGACAAATCCAAAGAGCGCTGAAATACCGAGTAGTGCAATCAAGTGCAATGACCGCACAGTGGAATACACACCAGCGTGTTGTCAGTATTAGTGTTATACATGTGTGAAGCTTAGCTGTAGACAATTAAACTATAATTTCAATATGGAGAAATGAGAGAGTGAGAAACTTCGGAGTCGTGATCAATAATTAACTGACCTCTGATTGCGTAAAATCAGGCCTCTACATGCTACCCAGCTCCTGACACAGGCTGTGCTCATGTTGCAAGACGATTACTGTAACAAAGCAGCCTCCGGTTCTGCACTGACCTACTTGAATGTCCTCATACCGACATGTTTTACCTCCCCCAACGACGCCAGTGCAAACCAAACTTTTCTCGTCTGTTGTTCCCCGTTGGTGGAACGTCCTACCAGTTCCTACCAGATCAGGGGCGTCCCTCTCTACCTTCAAAAACCTCCTGAAGACCTCCAGCTCTTCAGAGAGGACCTAAATCTATCCCCCTCTACAACTGACTCTGTGCTAGTACTTACACTTATGCCCTTGTCACACTGTGTGTTTCCCTTTTTTTTGTAAATCGCTTTGAATAAAAGCATCAGAATGAATCGACAATTACAATTAATTTACAATTAAAACCAGTAGTTTAATCCCCAGTATGTAGCTCGGCTTGTGTCTGCGTGGGCTTCCTCCCACAGTCCAAACACATGCAGGTTAATTGGTGACTCTGGATTTCCAGTAGGTTATTGTAATTTGTCGTGAACTGTGTATGAGGAAAACTCACACAAGACCGATGGTCATTTATCCTGTTCATGTCAGGATAAATGTACATTTCAGTGTTAAACTTTTGCCTGTGAAATCCAGCAGAGGTGTTTCACATTAAAAGCCTTCTAGAGGCTCAGAGGTATTAACCTCCCCGTTCTGTTGTGAGCTCCTAATGTCCAATACATGCAGGAAATGTACGTGTAGTAAATGAAAACAGTATTTCTTCTTATTAGACTGAATTCGAGCAATTAAAGTGCAAATAATCCCACCTCCCCTTCTAAGTCTTAAGCCCTGAATTATAAGAGATCGGCGTTTATTTTTCATTAATTGAATATTTGCTTATACATATTTCATATTTTGTCTCTTGCAGTCCAGAGGGATGGACCTGGTGGAGATTTTGTCATTCTTATTCCAGCTCAGCTTCTCGACTCTGGGCAGAGTGAGTGCACAACATTTTGATGATGTTTCATCCGGTCTGTGTGTGTGTGTGTGTGGCAGTGGTCTGAGGTTTTTTTTTTAATTCCTGCTTCATCATGTGTCGCCTGTTTGCCTCAGGATTACTCGGTGGAGGGCATGAGCGAGTCGTTGCTCACCTTCTTGCAGCACCTGAGGGAGTTTGGACTGGTCTTCCAGAGGAAGGTGAGGCTTAAAAAATACAGTCAGCACCACGTTATGCACAAAACTGTACGTGCATTGCGTCAGTAAATCAAGAAAAAGATTCATTCAGCTGAAATAAAAAAGAGAGCAAATGGTTTATATGATTATATATAAGCAACATTCGGGTTAAAAAATAAGACAACATGACATTAAACGCTCATATGTAGCTGGTTTCATGAGACCATTATCAGATGCAGTGGTACGTTTTGGACTTATAAGACCAGTTTCATGACAGAGTACAGTACAAAGATTCCTAATGGACAGATACTTCTTGCCAAAGTAGTTAAACCGTTTAACTGTAGCTGCCGTTAGCTGGTTATGTCAGTAAGCCGTGCAGCTATCCGCCCATCCTATTGCCTGATCCACCAGGAGCCACATCTGGCAAGAAAACCCACCTCTGTTCCGTCAAACTGGCCTCTGTTGGTCTCTGAGGTTGTGTTCGGTCCCAGTCTGGCCGCGTTCATTAAGAAGAGGTGCAGAGTTTATTAGCTGAGGTCGGGTAGCAGTGATCAGGAGTCAAAGTTTCTTTATATGTGCATAAACTAAACAATTAGAAATATAAATTATAGTTATGACACATTGATTTTTCTGTAATTCTTCTGTCTTTTATCCCCAGAGGAAGTCGAGGCGGTACTACCCCACCAGACTGGCTATCACTCTGGCTGCAGGAGTCACTTCCTCCTCCTCCTCCTCCTCTTCTTCCACCTCTTCCTCCTCTAACTTGGCTTCCTCTGCTGGTGCTGGAGACGCAGGCTACATTGTGGTAGAAACCAATTATCGTATCTACGCCTACACAAGTATGTCTGAACACTGGAAGCTTTTTTAAAAATATATTTTACACAAGTCTGAATTCATACGATTATATCTCACATATATTAAGAGTTAAATCATTGAAACCACAACTTGCATTTGTGCATCCCTCCCAGACTCAGAACTCCAGATCGCCCTGGTGGCTCTCTTCAGTGAAATGCTGTATCGCTTCCCAAATGTAGTGGTGGCTCAAGTGACGAGGGAGTCGGTGCAGCAGGCCATCGCCAACGGCATCACCGCCCAACAGGTACTCACCAGCTGCACATGCTGTACTTCTGCAGGGGAGTTTTACTCACGGAGAGGAGGTGAAACTGTCCCGTTAGACTTCTGACAGTGATGCTGTACTTCAGATTTTCTGGACCTAGAGGCAAGAAGTTGAACGCACACAACAGATGACGAAGTTAATCTTCACTTGAAGTGAAGTGACAATCCGAGGGAGAGATGCAAACAGCACTCTGATTTAATAAATGTTAATAAATAATGCCTTGTGTGGATAGATGCACTCATTATTTTGAGAAAACGAGCTTTGTTAGCTCGATAATGGGATAATTAACTTCAGATAACGGCATTGAAATAATAATTGCAAGCGCAGCCGGCATCTGTTGCCTCGGTTACTGCTTGTGTAGTCGTCAGGTATATGCTTCTTAATTACAGCAATGAGAATATAGTAAGTGAGTAATTACACTAATTAACATATTGACTGTTTCTAGTGATTAAAAAACACATTTCAAGTTAATCAGCTGTTTCTTATTAATGAGCTTTTTACCAAAAATGTGTGAATATGTGTAATAAATCTTTTTTTTTTTTTTTTTTTAAACCATCCAGATTATCCACTTCCTGAGGACCCGAGCTCACCCTGTCATGCTCAAACAGGTACATCAATCTGTTCATCTCACATTTCATTTTAATAATAATAATGATTGATGATTAATTATTGGCTTTTTCCTGGTCTGCACGACGTCTTCACCCTCCGTCCTCCTCTGTGCTTCAGACTCCAGCTCTGCCTCCGACTATAACAGATCAGATCCGACTGTGGGAGCTCGAGAGAGATCGACTGCAGTTCACAGAGGGTGAGCGTGCTGAGGGGAAAAGCCTCAGATTAACTCATCTCCCCTGTTTTATTTTATCATTTTGTCAACACATCTTCTTGTTTTCTGATGTGCCTTGGTTCTAATTCGCCGTTTAAGCACACTGAACATTTCCTCTGTGTAATGCACTGTACATTTCCATCAGTTTAGGTCAGATTTAAGTCATAACCTGCTGAGAACACATCCTCTTTTTAACACCGGTGGCTCTAAGGGCAAAAATCTTTCACGTCAAATGCAAAACATACGTCGGTGCTGACATTTATTGACAGTAGAAAATAGTAGAAGCCATTTAAAAGAATTAAGCGGAGCAGAACGGACTGCATGTGACAAACAAAAGTCACAAAAGTCTTGAATCAAATCGATTATGTCACCTCAATTTCTGGTGGATCCTGTTAAACTTTAAAAAATGTCATTCTTCATATATATATATTTTTTTTAGGTGTTATGTTCTGACCTAAAAGTCAGAGTCATGTGAAAATATTCCCAACCATTGAACATCTGAAACACAGGATCCTTGTAACAGGAAAATCATCTTTGAGGAACACAAATATAGAAAAAATAGGAATGAATTCATTCATTCTTACTATCACACACTGAAGTCTATATTTCCCTGATATCAGACGCACAGTCGTCCACTCGTTACACTTTCCATCAGTCAACTCGGTGGAGTGGAAAGATTGGAGCGTCTGAACCCGGGCAGTGTTTAATTACAGCTGCTCCTGCTTTCTTTTATCGCTGTCACCATCTGTGAAAGTCAACATGCCCCGCACAGATCACATTAAAGGCTTCCAGCGGCTCAAAGGTCATAATCCTCCCCTTTCCTGCTGGACTTTTAATTTGAAACGTCTGTAGGGTGTAATGATATTTACCGAAGAGCGCCGAGTATGTTGTTGTTGTTGTATTGATTTGAATCGGCACTGTGAAAATGTACATTCACCATTGTGAGCCGTTATAATATTCATTAGCCATCCTTTATTAGACTTTATTAAACTCATAAGTTTAATTTGAGAATTTACTGGATTTTCAGCACCATTCAAATTATAAAAACATTTATTTATGTTTTAATAAATGTTCCAGGAGCCGTGCTGATGGATTTATCTATTGGAGAAGTTAATCTGTGCGCTGGAGTCTGAGCTCTGCGTAGAGCTGATTGATTCCTCACGCTATTTTTATTTGTCCTTCCTGAACGTGTGACTGACAGATGTTGGCTTTTTGATAGAGCATTCGGTCAATACAGCTGAGCTGTAGCTCTTGCTGTCTGACCCGCTGTACACTGTAATGGAGAAGATGAGTATCGATGTTGTTCTGGCCTTTTAACCCTCATTTATCACCTGCCTTTCTGTGTTTTGTTGATGTCCGTGTCTCCTTCAGGAGTGCTCTACAACCAGTTCCTCTCCCAGGCTGACTTTGAGGTGCTGCGAGACAGAGCTCAGGTTGGATTTTGTTTCCTATCTCCTGTAAATTAGTTTAGATTTATAAATAAATGACATTGTTTTATATCTCCGTACGCTCTACTGTCACTGCCACTGCAGGTTTATGCCTCGTTAATGCTCCAGTTGCACATTTTATTCATGAATTTTTAAGGATCGTGGCAGCAATTGTCGGAGTTTTTGCAAATTTCCAGCACTAAAATCAAACATACAGTTCAATTTATGGACTTTTGTTCACGTATTTTTGTGCACTTTTGATTTTTGGGTTGTTTTTGGTGGTTTGTGTTAGACCCCTTAGTTCCAGTGACGAGAAATCTTAAAGGTGAACTATAGTTCTTTACAACTTGGGTCTTATTTTCGTAGCTACTTAACCAACCAACCAACTTTATACTTTACAAGGTGGCTGACAGTTATCCACACGCATGCTAAAATGTACCCAAAGATGCTCAGGAAACCTGCAGAGGTATCAGGCTATTGTTTCATGAATCTCCAGAGACCCCCCGACAGGTGACACCATTCTTTGTGACCTACTCTCTTCCTGCTGTTCAGATTCAGCAGATCCTCTGCAGCATCATGTGGCCTTATATCTACATTGTGTCTGCTTAAAGGTCCAGTGTGTCCAGATTTAGGGGGCTCTGTTTCATTACCATGTTTTCATTCATGTAAAATCACCGTAAAATAAGAACAGTCCTGTTTTTGTTAGTGTTTTATACCTACAGATGTTGAACCACTTTGGTTATTTCACGTGGGAGATTTGCATCAGTGATGCGCGGGTCCATGTTTGATCGATCTGCACCGATCGACGTTTTAAACTAACCCGCACGAACTCGGACCGCAGCAAATAATTGTGAAATATTGTACCCAACCCGCTTCCTGACCCGCATTTTAAAAAGTAGTCTATACTTTCTCTACCTCCTGTAGAGCTCGTGGCATCTTCGCGCCAGTTAATCAGCCAATAAAGTCTGTGTATTTCACAGAAGATTTGGTCTACTACATAAATTACAAAACTTTACTCTGCATCTTTATTTCAAAAGACCCGACCAACCGCGACCCGAATATCATTCATCTTATATCCAAATATTGTTTGACTCGTGACCGGCTCCAGCACCAGCTCAATTTGGATCAACCCGCGCATCACTGATTTGCATATTTTGTGTTTTTTGCGGGTGTTACCCTCATTAGCTTGAAGTGGAATTAAAAAAAAATTATGTTTCATACTTTGTTGCACAAATCAGGACTTAGTAATATTCAAATCAAAATCTAATGACGGTTTAGGAGTCGCGTCTGTTGGCAGACCACTGTAAATCACTGACGGTATAAAGAATGGACAGTGTATGCGTGAGCCATCAAGAGATGCTTTGAGAGTGTTTGAGAGTCTTTCCGACTCCCGGCTATTCCACAAAATGTGGATCACTGGTGGACCTGAGGCAGGCCGAATGAAGCCTGGGTGCTCAAACAAGCTACCTGTCAATCAAAGCGTCCACGCTCTTAATTCTGCTAACTTTAAGCCTAGATTTAAAGTTGTAATAAACTTTATTTAAACACACTGTCACGGACACCGTAGTCTTGAAGCGTACGAGTCAGAGTATTCATTTCGATCCTGCAACCCTCATTTGCTCTGTTCGTTACTTTGTACATTCTAATGATCCCTGCAGGGATTGTTGAAGTCAACTAATGTAAACCAACCTTCAACTCTGGCTCTGTAAAATGATCCATCTCTTTGACCTTTCCATCACTGCTGCTCCATCACCCTTTAATGACATAATCATCAACTCCTTGCAGTTACAGCAAATCCTGTCAGATGACCTTTGTACCTCTCTAATGAATTCCCCGGCAGTGAAGTGCTGATGCTGTCCGTTGCCCCTTCCTCGGTAGCTTGCCGATGTTTAATGTAGTTGTTGTCGTCGTGCAGGGCCTGGGCTGTCTGGTGTGGCAAGACGTGGCTCACAGGGTGATGGTGGTGACACCGCAGGGACACAGCGAGGTCAAGAGGTTCTGGAAACGACAGAAGTCTCACACGTAACCGGAGGGGGAGAGACGAGAGGTGCAAGCACCATCGCAGCTGAAGAGAGTTATTCCTGTGCTGTCGCTGATTCTGTAAGAAAGTGGAGAAGATATAATTATTTTGTATGTTTGATAAAGATGTTGACGTCCATGTATCTGGATTAAAATGGTTATAAGAAGAAAACATACACGTCTGCTCATTTTACATTCAGTCATTCAGCTGATGGTTTTATCCAAAGCGACTTAAAGAAAGAGGAGGGTTTACTTGTTTTGTTGGTATTCTGTACATGAACAAGGATGGACAAAGTAGTCCACGCTGGTTTCACACTATTCTGCCGATTGATTGTTGCTGGCACCAAGAAACTGAGCAACGCACCAACAAAGGCAGAGTAGAAAAGGACAGCGATAAAATGTGGACGTAAACAATGTTGGATTTAGAAAACCAGCTTCTCAAATGTCTTCCATTGTCTTGTTTGATGGATATGTACGATGGCTTTTGTTGAGAAATGCCAAATTTAAACAGCACATTTGTTTGATTTACAACAAAACATTACGTTACTTACGAGATATCTGGAATATTGAATCTGTTGCGTAAAGGCCAAGTGGGGCTTTCATTAATTTTCCAGTGAAGTTGGGGAATTATAAAAGGTCACTTTACAGAAACTTGTCTATCATATAGACATATATAGACATAGATAGATCACATATAGATTGGCCTGCATTGGATTAAACTTTTCACCCAGTGCTGTGGCCATCCGGTCCAGACAGATGTTTCTGTTTGTCGTCTTCAAACCACATTAAAAACATCAGAAACCAAATCTCTGGATGTCTCTTACAGATTTATTCCTAGGAAATCTAAAATGAAAAGTTCATTAAGTCCACAGGGAGCTTCAAATACATACAGACCATGAACGCCACCTACAAAGTGTTCAGGTAACGAGAATAGAATACTAGCAGTGTTAAATGTTAATGTTAAAAACCACCAACATTTATCTGCTGAAGGATTTCTCTTGAGCTCACCTCAAGTCTCGACCGTGTCTCAACTGATTTGATGACAATCATAGTCCAGCATGCATCCTACACGGGGACATGACAACTCTCTCTGAGCACTTCACTACAAAAATAATGTGACATGTGTGCTCAGATAGTGCATATAGGAACATCGGGCCCTATATGCAAACCTGCTCTCTGGCACAAGAGAGATGTGAGGCTTAAAAACCTCCAGGTCCCTTTCATACACTGGGAAGACTGGATGCTTTTTCAATGAAATGGAGTGTTAATGATTTTAAATAATGTATACGTAGTTGATTCAACTTCAGCTCTTATGGAAAAATCATTCTCTATGTCTTAAAACATGTCTAGAGGGGATCTTAACATATGTATATATGTTTTACTCATGGTTGTTGTTTTTTAAATATTTATATTATATTATATTCATATATTTCTGTCGTTTTCTGTAAATAATAGTTCCCTACATCTTACACACTGAACCTGGACTTTGGTTTTTGGTGTTAAACATTTTTATAACGTCCTTCCAGATGTTTTGGGATCTTTGGACATTCCCACAGACAATAAAATACTATTTGGAACAAACATCTGGAATATTAGCAGACATATAATGAAGCCTTGAAGCTTTTAATCTTTGATTTGATGTTTTCTTTGCTTGTTCTTCAGGTTTATTGTTTAAAATGGGATTAAATGGGATACTTGTTTGATCCTATTTAAGACCTAAATCTACTTTTATACTATTTAAAGATATTCTCTGTCTTAAAACATGTCTAGAGGGGATCTTAACATATAGTAAACCTGCTCTCTGTTATGTTTTGCATGGGATCTTAACATATAGTAAACCTGCTCTCTGTTATGTTTTGCATGTTTTACTCATGGTTGTTGTTGGGTTTTTTTGTTTTTTAAAAATATATATACTATATTATATTCCATTTCTGTCATATCCTGTAAATAATAGTTCCCACACTGAACCTGGACTTTGTTTTTTTGGTGTTAAACATCCTTCCAGATGTTTTGGGATCTTTGGACATTCCCACAGACAATAAAATACTATTTGGAACAAACATCTGGAATATTAGCAGACATATAATGAAGCCTTGAAGCTTTTAATCTTTGATTTAATGTTTTCTTTGCTTGTTCTTCAGGTTTATTGTTTTGGGATCCTTGTTTGATCCCATTTAAGACCTAAATCTACTTTTATACTGTTTTTTTTTTTAACAGTAGACATGTTTAAAGACATTCTCTGTCTTAAAACATGTCTAATGGGGATCTTAACATATAGTAAACCTGCTCTCTGTTATGTTTTGCATGTTTCACTCATAGTTGTTGTTGGTTTTTTTTTAAATATTTATATATATTATATTTTATAACATCCTTCCAGATATTTTGGGATCTTTGGACATTCCCACAGACAATAAAATACTATTTGGAACAAACATCTGGAATATTAGCAGACATATAATGAAGCCTTGAAGCTTTTAATCTTTGATTTAATGTTTTCTTTGCTTGTTCTTCAGGTTTATTGTTTTGGGATCCTTGTTTGATCCCATTTAAGACCTAAATCTACTTTTATACTGTTTTTTTTTTTAACAGTAGACATGTTTAAAGACATTCTCTGTCTTAAAACATGTCTAATGGGGATCTTAACATATAGTAAACCTGCTCTCTGTTATGTTTTGCATGTTTCACTCATAGTTGTTGTTGGTTTTTTTTTAAATATTTATATATATTATATTTTATAACATCCTTCCAGATATTTTGGGATCTTTGGACATTCCCACAGACAATAAAATACTATTTGGAACAAACATCTGGAATATTAGCAGACATATAATGAAGCCTTGAAGCTTTTTATCTTTGATTTGATGTTTTCTTTGCTTGTTCTTCAGGTTTATTGTGGTGCAGTGTCTCTGTCTAAGACCTAAATCTACTTTTATACTGTTTTCACCTGGTCTGCTGGTCACAGAGTACAATTTATTACTCTAGAAAATTGCAAATAAGTGCATAAAAAACACCAGATCATAATAAAATAAGCACATATTGAAGGAAGCAGAGCAGGAAGAGTCAGGCTGCAGCGGGGTGGTGCGGGTCTGGAGCTCTGCAGCGGGTCTGGAGCTCTGCAGCGTGGATGAGCAGCAGCCAGGCTGCGCAGAGGCGACGATGAGCCGGACTCTTTATGTTGGAGACACACGGTCCCATTTCAATACTTTAAGTATTTACTGCTTTCTAAATAATAACTTGTTCCAGCAGCGTAGCCGCTGACGCCGAGTTGTCCCGGAGAGACGCGCGTTAATAACAGTAACAAGCCAAACGGACAAATGGAGCCAGGGACCTCGCGTGAAAATCCGACCGACGCGGGGTGCCCTAAACCGGCCGGCGTTCGGGAGGAGACCCCGGGGGAAGAAGCGAGAGGAGGAGGAGCAGGTAGCACCGGGATGCTGAAGCGGAGAGGAGTGGATGCAAACACCGAGGAGGTGGAGGAGGAGGAGGAGGAGGAGGAGGAGAAAGCTCCGTGTGGGGATGATGCTGATCACTGCGTTAAAGCCGGAGAGGAAGGAGATGCTGGTAAACACGAGGAGGAACTAGACCCCAGGATACAGGCATGTGGACGTGCTCACTGTGAATGAAGCAGACAGATGTGGCTTGTGTTTATGCACAAATCATGCAGGTTTATATGATCAACACAGCTGTAATAAGCATGCACATGATGGCTGCAGGCTGCTCCTTGCACAGGCTGGCACCCTGCAGCCTGGTGTAGCCTGCAGCCTGCATCTGCCCCTTATTATAAACACCTTATTATTGCTTTTTCTGCTGCATCTTTCTGATCATATTCTGTTAACATTGAGTTTTCCTCTGTGTCATTCCAGGAGGAGCTGGAGCATCTCAACCAGGCCAGTGATGAGATCAACAAGCTGGAGCTGCAGCTGGATGTGAGGCAGCTTTTGTTTGTAACAACACTGATCCACAGCCTCTGCTTTCACATCGGGGTGTCGTGTCGCTGAATGTTTCTGTGTGTGTGTTTGTGATTGTTCCCCCCTGCAGGATGCCAGGTCCAGCTACAGGAGGATTCTTACCGATTCTGCCAGGAAGCTCAACGCGCAGGGCTCTCAGCTCGGGGCGTGCATTGAGAAAGCAAGGCCCTACTATGAAGCCCGAAGACTTGCCAAAGAGGTACGTGCTGTAGCTGCACATACATATACAGATATCAGTACAAACTAGTGTAGTTCTGCAACCTCCAGAAAGGTTCTGATGTCTTGATGTAGTTTGTGCTGCTGTTTCAGGGTGTTTGTACACTCACTGATATAAATTGGGTTGACAAAGTATTACGTAACCTGACAGGAAGTAATGCAGAGTCTTTCAAACCTTTAACACCTCGTGCAGGCCTGACAACCACACACACACACACACACACACACACACACACACACACACACACACAGGGCTTACAGACATGCAAATGTGGAGTGATGGGCTGCGCCCCAAAAGCAGTTAGGGGTTCTCCAGCTACCAGTTTACACTCCCACATGTTGTCAACCATGCTGTACTTGAACTACCCACACTCTGCTGCCCTGTTGTTGTGTGTGTGTGTGTGTGTGTGTGTGTGTGTGTGTGTGTTGTATTTTCTACACCTGTGTGTTTACATCTGTACTTGCTGTACACATGCTCATGATGTGTCATATTTCCAGCTTCAAACGTGTCACTATATTAACCAGAACTTTTTTTTTGGCTGTACAGGACCCAAAGAAAAGTGTTAAAGTGTAGCCTGCATCTTAATCCATTACTGAGTATAACACAATACAATGCAACAGTTACACCAGCTACACGCTTCAAAATGGTCGATATTCTTTGTGAATATAGATCCTAAAGCTGTCTTTTATAGTCTAAAAAATAGTGCAAATGATTTCCATCCAGAGACGATGTAACCAACTGTGTAGTACTTTTTAACACAAGCTACAAAATGGTTACATAAAGTACACTTTGACAAGATACAACAGACAGACTTGCATGTGAATGTACATGTGCTACCATATGACAGACACTGACATCATCATTGTACGCTTATCTATGAGAGAGAAATAAGTCATTAAACGGTTTCATGATGCACAAATAAAAAGATGTTAGTTGCGCTCGTCTTCCTATAAGTGGACACAAACTAACTTAAATATTATAAATGTAAATTAATTTCACATATAAGGAAGGTTGTGTAGACCCCAGGAAGACTAGCAGCCACTCAGAGGAAGCTGATGGAGATCCAAATAAAAGAAAAGTAGAAAACTTTTAAACTGTTTGATCAGAAGCTGATGGGTTGCTTAGAGTTTTCCAACAGCACCTAAATGCAACATAAAATTATGGATCAGAAGAATCTCAGAACTCCAATATGCAATAAATACAACTTGCAAAAGTAAATATGCATGTATTATATGCAAATATATTCATACACATGCAAATTCTGTTAGATTTATGTATTATATCTTTGTTAAAGTTATAGGATGCATGATATAGAGTTATAATATAGAGTCAGTGTCAGAACAGTGCACAGCTGTAATGTAATCATTTCATTCACGCTGATGCATATGTAATATCTGTAATGTAAGGAGCACTGGCTGAGATTGAGCCGTTTGTCTGTAATGAGACTTAATTGATCACGTAAAGCGTTTAACCCCTTGAAGGAACGGGGGCACGGATGGCAGTCATGTTTAATCAACATGCCGAGGAGTCATCTGGAACTGTAATTGAACTAATGAAGATTAGAGTGGAGAAAGAGCGGAGGTCTAATTGATAGTAATAAAGCAAATAATAGATTATTAATCTGAACTGTTAAACACTGTCATCTGTAGTTATCAGAATGCAAATTGGAAAATGTCACTCGTGTCACGTTCGTGTGCAGATCTGCAACTCTTTGTCACCTAAAGCACAACATGTCTGAGTCCATATGATAAAAGCCGTCATCAGAAACAGTGATGCGGTCATTAATCTTTCAGCAGCGACCTTTGTTATCCTTCTCCACCCAGCCGGGCATTCCTGCTGCTTTTTCATGCAGAGATGTCGACCAGACCTTCCCGTGTGATCAAAGTAACCTTGACTCTAACAGCTTTCTCCCAAAGTAACACAGATGCACCTTCCTCCGGGTATTTGACGGAGCTCACAGAGCTGCACGTCTGGAATGACTTTGTTCTTTAATCAGCATAAACACCAGTGACACCGAGGACTTGAAGTACTTAAATAAATATGATAACTAACAGGCCAAAAGTGAGATTACGTAACTTTTGAAAGAAGTAAAAAAACAACCTTTCTCTCACAGTTTCTTTCTTCTCACAGCTGAACATTAACCTGTGAAATAAGAGAAGTCAGACTTAATTGATCCCTCACCTGGGAATATTCACTTGTCAGAGCAGCTTGTACACACAAGGTTGATAAGAAATGACTCATAAATAAGAAATATTTAGACAGAGTCACGCTGCTGTTAAAGAGTCTGACAGCTGTTGGAATGAAGGACCTGTTGTAGCACTTCTTCCTTTGTGCGCTGTGCTTAGGGAAAGTTGGAAACTTTCATTAATGAGAATGTATGGGAATAAACGGGAATAAACCGTGGATTTACAAAACTGAAGGTTGGCCTGTAAGCTATAGCGAGCATCATTTCATTGACCATTTATGAGGCTGTCTTATTATTATTGCTATATTAATTACTAAATAACTCCGAATTCCCATAAATTTCCACAATTCCCATGGAAAGTTTCTGGAAATTCCTTTGCAACCCTGGCTGTGTTCACATGAAAAGTGACGAGAAGGGTTGTAGAGAGAAGTTCAAACTCTCGACTCCTTTCTCACCTCTACACAGATGACCAGTCATGGCGTAAAGTGTCAGATTGTGAGATTTGAGAAAGTTACGTGGTCGTGGTTGGACACAGATTTCCTAAACTGACATCAGATTAGGTTGGAAGGACGGACGGGTAGCTTCTGAGACTATTCGACGATCTGATCTGCAGGGTACTTGCAGCTTTACAGTGTGACGTGTCGCAGATAATGATTATCATACTGACTGTTTCAGAGAGCTTAGAGCAGAAAAGTCTGCTGGGGTTTTTCCTGTTGAAACCACAAACCAGATACTTGACTCTCTCTAATTTAAGATGCTGCATCACTTTCCTTAACCACAGAGTATGACTGACTCACTTTCCAGTTCAATAAATGGTGCTTGTGGTGTTACAGCAGTCATATCTGTATGTCTTGCTTTTGCAGACATGGGTGATTGCTCCAGACTCCGCAGGGTTAAGTCAGCAGTTTGAATAGAAGCTCTGGGTGGCAGCTTACTGCCGTAAAGGAGCAGCTCCACTCTGCTTGCATTTTCATTGTTGTTGCAGTAGATGTTGTGATTGGTAAGAAAGTCTTTTAGCTGCTGTCTGTCTGTCTGTCCCGCCCCCCCTCCCTCAGGCCCAACAGGAGACCCAGAAGGCTGCTCTGAGATATGAGAGAGCTGTGTCCATGCATACTGCTGCCAGAGAGATGGTGTATGTGGCTGAGCAGGGACTCTTGGCAGACCGGAACACCATGGACCCAACCTGGCAGGAGATGCTCAACCACGCCACTGCCAAGGTACACACCCAGACCCGACCCTGGAATCTGTTTGTTTCTCTCTGCAGATCATAATAAAACTTATCCAAGGGACCATTTTCAGTTGTCATACCATACTGGCAAAATTAGTTGTGTATTTCTTCAACTAGTTTGACCCGTTAATTGCAGTACGTGGTGTCTTTAAGCCCCAGGCGTTGACACATGTTAAGGGATTCAGGCTTAAGACCTTAAGGGTCGATGGTCACCACATTAATTGCAAATACAGGCGAGTCTAAGTGAAACCTTCTAGGTTATGTTTAGAAAGATAGTTTCATTCAAAATCATGCTGACATTTGTAGTAATAAAGATTTCTACAACACGACACTGTGTTAATGCAGTCCAGTCAGTTTGTCCATGTGTAGGTTTCTTTTTTAGCAGCTTTCCACGTACACCATTTCCCATAAGCCAAAGATCCAGGGATTAAAGATTTCCATCTGTGCGACGGATTTCCGTCACTTTGAATTCAAAGAGGCCGCGTATGCGACCATCTGTGGCACTGGGAGTTTTCCTGGTGGGCTGCTTGTCAGTTGGGTCCCTTTGCAAGGCGAAATATAGATTTTTCTTTTTTAAATAGTCGCAGTCGATGCTCAAATAACCCAACGAGGCTGGCTCAGACGAGGTAATGACTAATCCTCTCTCCCAACCAATTACTTTTGGTTGAGTCCATTCTGACCTGAGCCCCACTCTCTGTTTGGTGGTGACTTTTGGATAGATCACACAAATATTATAAGTTCGATCCTTAAATGGGATGAAAATCTAAAAGATGCTTCGGGTTACAGTTATGAAGTGTCAGAAACAAGCTGTTTAGACAACCCCTGGGACCACTCATCCTCCTCTAAGTGTACTGATGATTAACATTCAATATTTATTTAGACTCGGGACGTGACTGGCATGTTTGAAGATCAGAGTGCTGGTGATGATGTTCACTGCGGCTTGAAAAGATTCTCCGCCAGGAAAGAAGTACCTCCTGAAATGAATATCCAGTAATCCGTCGTAGCCACAGTGAAAAGTTTGAGTAGTACGGATCAAAGAGATCCAGTCTTCTTTTCTTTCAGTATTAAACTTTAAAGGTCATTGTGCTGTTGCAATTTTAATGATTGATGGAGACTGGGAAAGGTGCCCGCAGAGTTCAGATGGAGCCGCTGCTGCGGTTCAGTCTGTTCTGCAAGTCAGGCCAGTTATCTTTGAAAGTTCTGGAATAGCATACCACAATTTAAACAGGTGAAGCGAATATATAAAAAAAAACAATGTATGCGTCCTGGTTCCTGGAGGCCACGGCCTGGTTCCTGGAGGCCACGGCTCAGTACGTTTTTGGTTCAGGCAAGATATTTTTGTTGATTATAAACTTTCTGCTCATTGGGCTTAACTTTTACCGTAAAGTTGCGGCACTCAATGCCAGAAAAGAACACATTACATCACAAACTGGGAAATAAAAACAACATAATTATGTAAGAAAACCAACATTTTTTGGGGAATTACCAGTTTGTATCTCATAATCATGGGTTTGCACTTCATGATTATGATTTTGTATCTTATAATTGACAAATAAAACAGAGAAGAGTAAGAAGATTGTGGGAGTAGGCGTAGGAGACTTTGTGAATCTCTCGATTGATCCAAAACCGTTTTCAGTCTGTCACTCCCACATTTATAGACACATGGATACCTCATTGGCTGCTGCTGTGTGTCACCTGCTGTGAGTCTGCTGTATGCAGACTTGACTACAAAACCGACTCTAACTCGCTTCATTCTGAGCCGATTTTAATGAGATTTGATTATTATTGACGTCAGATGTTGAACATGATACTGGTCACTTGTTGGAATTAAAATTAGTTACTGGTGGCGGATTTAATCAGCTCTATGCCAAAACATTAACCTATTGTAAGCTCTGATCTTTGAACGGGCAACATCAAGTGCGAATCATATAGAGGTTTCTATTACAAATGTATATTTCTACATCTCTGATTGTGTTTTAAAGTCACATGTTGCCGCCTGTCGATTTTGTAGTGAAGTCTGCATCTCTCATATCGTCAAATCCTGAATACGACATCGGTGTTTCTACATCTATGGTCACTCCAGACATTCACAGTTTAATACTGCAGTATGAAACACAACTGCAGTTAAGGAATGAAAGTGTAAGTGACTGACCAGCATCACTAATTAAATGTAAAACAGAGGTTGACCTATATGTTAGAAAAAGAAAAAGAGCACCACAATGTGTTACTAATGTAGTGGAGAACAGCCTCTCTGCTGCAGCTTTAGTACCAGTGTTGTTTTAGTGCAGGTCAATTGAAATGAAGCGGAGTGGACCAAATGTCTTCATCAGAGCCGGCTGGAAGTGCTGTGCTGTTTGGTTTGGAGTATTTCTCCGGTATAAAAGCATGAATCTCTGTGAAGCAACACCGACATGTGCTTTTCCTTTCATGACAAGTCCAAATATCAGGTGTGAAAAAAGGCCTGAGGAATGTGTTTAAATATCAGAGTCATGGAGGGCCTGTAGGCTGAAGGTAATGTGTGATTTATGAGATCCTGCCGTGTGGCTGCCGTCAGTCAAAGTCAAGTCAGGCATATTTCCTGTGCCGGGCAGGTGAACGAGGCAGAGGAGGAGCGCCTCCGCAGCGAGCGAGAGCACCAGCGAGTCACACAGCTCTGCCAAGACGCCGAGGCTCGAGTCCAGACCCTCCAGAAAGCCCTGAAGAAGGTCATCCTGAAATCCAAACCTTACTTTGAACTCAAGGCTCAGTTTAATCACATTCTGGAGGTGTGTACCAGCAGTTTCTTTTTATATTATATACAAAATAACCGATGATTTCACCTTTTTAACAAAGACTGAGCAGAAACACAGGCTCCACATGCTTATTTTTATTGATGTACCTTCAGCTGCATTGTAAACACAGAGTCTGCAAAATGTGGAAATATCTCACTTGGCCTGCAGCTTTGCAGCTCTGCTTTATGTTTCTTTATTATTTTGTGAGAGATGTGACCGAAACGCTTTGGAGAGCTTTAAAATGTTGTTTCGTGCTGACGTTCATGCAGTGTTATGTGTTCTTTTCTCTTAGAAGCTTTGTATGAACACAGTTTTTACAACGATCGAGTTTAACAATATATAACAAATGTCCTAAATAACATCAGGGCACAGAAACATTCAGCTTAATTGGAAATAAATCTAAATTCTAAATCTTAGATCTAAATCTTTTTTTTGTTCTCATCGGACTACAACATTTAAGCCGATACTGGTGTATCTGGCGAGGTCGGGCGTCATTTTATGGAGCAACCTTAGCACTTATATTTTGAATATCGATGGATCTCCTGGATTTTGGGGTAAAGCTACGACTTTCTAACGTTGCTGTTCGGTAAATTCTTAGATTTGTTGTTGTTGTTACGGACACAAATAGGTATTTAAATGTGTGTGGATGTGTACATAATCAACTGTTTTCTAACGAGTGATGCCAATGTTCTGTTTACAACTTGCTCTGCTGCCCTCAAGTGGCCACAAAATCCATTATTCCAGCTTTAAAGATCACTTCAACAGAACGTCAGTCGCTGATATTAAAGCTAAAGTTAATGGCCAACGAAAAAGCTGCTTCATTAAGTGTCAGGAGACGTTTAAATGCCTTTCTAACTTGTTGTTAACTGTTTTCAGGAGCATAAGGCTAAAGTAGTACAGCTGGAGGGGCAGGTGGCGAAAGTAAAAACGTGTTACTCGGTGGCCCTGCGGAACCTGGAACAGATCAGCGAGCAGATCCACGCACAGAGGGGGCGAATCAGGGCCAGCAGGGGCCGTCCTGCGGTCTGCGGCGGCCGGAGCTCCCCTGTAGGCGCCGAGGCTGAGGTCAGAGCTGCCGTCGGGGTTCACGTCAGCAGCTGCGCGGGAGTCGGCGGCATAGAGAGCGACTGGGCGGACGGCGAGAAAACCAGGCTGTGGGTGGAGAGGCACAGAGAGAGCGGCTGGGGTCAGAGGGAACGGCTGGAGGTGGAGCAGGCCGGCTCAGACTGCATGTCAGTCATCAGCTTGCAGACCATCGCCTCCGATCTGGAGAAGTGTGACTCGGTGGAGCACCTGGGCGACCTGAGCGACGTCGGGAGCGTGCTGGGCGAGGAGTGGGACTGCAGGAGGAAGCCCATGGAGAGGCCAGTCAGCATCGTGGTGACCGAGGAGCCCCAGCAGGAGACGGACGACCAGGAGAAGGGAGCGGTTAGCAAAGAGAAGCAGGAGAGCTTCGTCAAACAGCACCACAGAAGTGTTAGTCTATGATAGTCAGCGGGAGGAAGCTGATGAGTGTGGAGGATCACGGCGAGTGTATGATGAGGGATCAGAGAGGAAATTAGAGGGGAGAGAGAGGAAGTACCACGACTGAGAGGAGTCAGCCGAGCTGGCAGGAATATGAGATGGAGAGGCTGACAGTGATTGACACAGCGCCACACTGACAGTGCAGTTAGGGGCGGCAGGGAGGGTTGGCAGGTACATCGGCCGCACACTAATGAATCTCTACGTGACAGCAATAAACAGAGAGCAGTCCTGCAGGAGGCACTGACCTCCCCTCACATTTGTACCTTGTATGATCCGGTCTGTCGCTCCCACAGCCTGAAAAACCTCAACGGAAAGTGCATGAAACAGGCTGAGGAATCGAGGCAAACCACGCAAACACGTGCTAGAGTTTTGTGTTTCTCCGTGCTGACATGATATCGACTTATGTTCTTGCTTTATGGGTTGGACAAATGTGCTTCTTGTTCCAGTTTTGGCTTTATCTCTGCGGTTCTGGACTCCCATTTCTGCGAGTTATATAATAAGATTGGCTCCACTAAAGGGGGTTTCTTATCATTCGTGAGCAGTGAAGCACGTCCAAGGAGAAATCATGAAGCACATACGTTTGTACTGAGAAAAAAAAAAAAAAAGTTAGGAAGATCAAGTTATATTTTAAGCAACATCTCGATAAAACCCTTCAAAAGGGACTAAAAAGAAATCTTCAATGTTTTTATTTAAAATAATGTGGCCAAAACTTTATCATTGCCTTATGAAGTGAGCATAGCCATACGCGCTCAGCTGTATTTATTAACATGTAAATATGTGCATAAGATCATTAACTAAGTGCAGTTTTAAGGAGGTATTGTGAGATATTAACCATGAAATGAACTTTTCACTGACTGGTTGTCGTTGGGCCTTAAAATGTGTACCTTAAGCTTCTTTGTTGGTCTTGATCGGTCTTGGTTTTGATAGAGCAAAGCTGCTTAAATAGTTTACTTAGCTGAGGATGTAACTTTAAAAAACTCTCCAAGAGTCAAGCTTGGAGTGCATGAAAAATCTGGGACCTCTAGTTTCATGACGATGTGTTGGATCACTGCGACGCTGCTGGTTTTGAGGCTGAAAACAATAAAATAATAAGCTGTGTTTATCGTCCCACGACCAAACCATCTCAGCTGCTGATATCAGATCCATCAACCTCCAGACAAACTAATATCTACCTTCAGTAGTCCTCATTGTTTCAGTTCTTCTTAAAGGTCCAGTGTGTCGAATTTGGTGCCATCTAGTGGTGACGTTTCAGATTGTAGCCGACTGAATACCCATCACCTCTCCCTCTAGGTTCAAGGAGATACGACAGTGACCGCCAAACTTGTAGAATGTAGAGCCAGTGTTTGGTTTGTCCCTTCTGGGCTGCTGTAGAAACTCCACGGAGGAGGACCCGCTCCCTCGGCAGCAACAAAAACATAATTATTCTTGGATGAATGGATGGATAAAAACACACTTTTGATTGTTATATTTGATTTCTGTCACAGATAACACTGGACCTTTAAGTTTAACCACTTCCAGTACCTTGAGCGTGGAGGTCGTAACCCACTGCCTTGCTCAGCAGATGGGATTTGCCCATGGAACTAGAGGCCTTGGTGTCTGCTAGTGCACAGATAGCCATATCCCAAGTTATGCCTACAGAAACAGCCAAATGCTTGATGAGTTTATGATTTATTTAAAGTGCCTGTGAGTCCTAACTCTATTTACAAATACACTGAATTATAATGTAGAATTATTTAATTATTCAACGTTGGTCAATGGAGAATCTACTTCCACCGGAGAGAGCTAACAGTTTGTTTTTTATATTACGTTATGTTGTGTGTTGTTTATGTTTAAGGTAGACTGAAGCCATACTGTGTTTGAGTATTCATTGTTTTCAGGTTAGGCCCATGTAAATACAGGAAAATCCCAAGAGATCTATATCCATTTCTTAAAATGTCGGAAATGATTCCAGCCCCATAAAACCAGAATTGTTTTTACATTTATGTTTGTATATAAATTACACAAAAGTGTATTTTTTAACTTTGGCCTGGCTAGCTGTTTCCCTCTGTTTCTAGTCTTTAAGCCACATCGTGGTATTTAATATGTACAAATGTACAAATCAGTACATAACTGACTGATACTGACCGGTATCTGATATCAGCCTGATATATTGTGAGAATGATGTCCTAATGTAAGTAACATGAAATTTAATTTTAAATGAATCTGCTGTAATCCAACAGGAAGCAAATGGTTGGTTGTTGTTTGAAGTTTACATTATTTACTCTGTGTACAGCCGGTGAAAACTTAAAACAGAAGGACTTGAATTTAAGATCCAAACAGTATTATGTGTATACTTTCTTTTGCAAAGCTGTGCTGTGATTTGATTTTTTAATTTTTTTTAAAGTGAGTTTGCACTTTGTTGCGTGTTTGCACTTGATCTTTTCGTTACAGTATATTCATTCTAACCTCGGTTTA
Source organism: Larimichthys crocea (assembly GCF_000972845.2). Lineage (NCBI taxonomy): Eukaryota > Metazoa > Chordata > Actinopteri > Sciaenidae > Larimichthys > Larimichthys crocea. Next base: position 7,666,773 of record NC_040023.1, on the reverse strand, counting down.
CAACGCTGCTGGAGAAAACATTGCGTTAACAGTTTGTTTAGAGTTAATGTACGGTGTCAAGAGTAACAGATGTAAAATGCGGGGCATCGGATAACGTACCTTATTTAACATGCAAATGTTGTTTTATGGAACTTCATTATTAAAAAGTTACAGAATTGAACTTGTTTTGTGTTTTTCACTTTCACAACTGAGTCTGTAAGTTCATTCTTGAAGTTAGAAATGGTAATTTGGCAAAAGAAATACTGTTGTACCAGTCAAAAGTTTGGACACACCTTCTCATTTAATGCGATTTTTCTTACTTTCTTACATGTGGATTGATATCGAAGGGAATTATGTGGTAAACAAACCAGAAGATAAAAGTTAAATTTTAGATTTTACAAAGTAGCAGCTTTACACACTCTCTTGAAGGAGTTCCTGTATAGTCTGAGCACTTGTTGGCCACTTTTCCTTCACTTTTGCAGTCCATATCATCCAAAGCCATTGGGTTTACGTTGGGTCAAATAGTTCCTTACAGAGTCTGATGGGTGTGTTTTGGATCATTGGCACCTAGCAGTTCACTTCTTCTTGTTCTTTCTCAGTCGTAGTTTCTTTGCAGCAATTCGACCATGGAGGTCCGATTCCAACAGTCTCCTCTGGAACAGTTGATATGTGTCTGCTCTTTAAACTCTGTGAAGCTTTCTGATCTGAGGTGCCGTTAATTGATGATTTCTGAGGCTGGTAACTGTACTGAGCTTATCCTCTGCAGCAGAGGAGCAGAGCCAGTTTCATCAGAGTGTTTGATGGTTTTTGCGACCGCACTTGAAGACACTTTTCAAAAAGTTTTTGAAATTTTCTGGACTGACTGACATTCATGTCCTAAACAATGGACTGTCCTTTCTCTTGACTTAGTTGGGCGGTTCTTGCCATAATATGGATTACTAGGGTGCTCATTAAGCTCACACATTAGGACAGCAACAAATTCAGCTAATTAACTTTTGATGAGATACAACTGGTAATCTAAAATATAAAGAACATTTTGTATAGGGTTGAACGATGAAGATTATGAGGTGTTCTTGAATGTCCAGAAAATCACTCTCGCAATATTTTTGGACATTGCATTCCAACATTGGATCATATTTTAACGCGTTTGTGTCTCTAGAGACGCAGTGTTTCTTAGTTTTGCAGTGTTTCACAGTTTCCTGCATATTCAGTCGGTACATGATTAAAATAACACAAAGTGTATCTAATATGGTGACTTTGCTGCTCTGTATTTAATGAATATAAATGAGAGATGGAGTGATACACCCTGTTTCCTGTTAGATGGAAAAGCGGCACAGCAAGGACGACTGCGACACAGTTTTCACACAATCACTTAAACTTACCTGACCTAAGGCCCTTGGCCCCCCAAAGACCTGATCATTAAATTATTGGGAATTCAATATTCTACAGTGGCCTATGCTGTTAAACCAATTAAATTTAAGCAGTTGTAAACCGTGATCTACATCAGCGAGACTAAGGGCTCTAATTTGGTGTTGTTTTGTGGTCGTTTCCTGGGTGCACGGAGGTTATATCCTCGACTGCGCCAGTTTAGTATCTTAGTAACCTGCCGTGTGCAGAGGGAAGAGAGTTGCAGTGGAAAGTTTGACAATACCAATCTAGCTGGTGTCAAGAATAAGAGCATCCTATACGGTCTGCTGCCCGCCTGGTCGACAGCTCAGTGCATTTGTGTTTCATGATTCTTTGGTCACTTCATCTGGTGAAGGCAAAAACGGTTTAATTTGCTTAATTAGCTATTACATCCATCTGAATGCAGCAGATATCTGTTCTAATTGCAGTCTCTAGCTAGAGTGATGCTGTGCACTATCAAGCCAGTATTAAGAACAGCAAATCTGCTGGTTATATTAAAACACTGCTGCTAAATGACACTGATAATATGTGCAGACAAAACTTGAGTTGCAGTTCGACTGGCCACTACTCCAGGAGTGTTTTGTGAACCTTAATGGTCAGAAAATAAAGAGATAACAAACAATTATCTTCTTCTGAGCTTCAATTATTCAGCAGCGATATAAATACACCCAGACAGCCCAGAGAGAGAGAGACGGAGAGATGAGCTGGAGAGCTGAGAAGTGAAAGGGGAAGAAAAATGTGATAATTGATTGTGATAGTGCACGAGTCGAAAGGGATTGAGTGGGTGCTAGTTGAGACGGGGGAAAAAAAATTGGCCGTGGACTGTAATTTTAGGGCTGTAGTGGGTGAAGGTGACACATGATGGAGGAGGGAGCAGTCACACAGAAACTGATGGGAAATTGGGAAGGAGACTGATGACAGCTCCGAAGATGGAGAGCAGCCACGATGCCCTTTGTCAAGTCAGCCCCTCAGTCATTTCCCCACTTCAGCAACGTAGAAAGGCAACGTTTACCAGCATGATAATGGAGCTAATCCATTTATAATCCGTTCATGATTGCAATATGAAAATGGAAAACAGCGCCTGCTTGGTGAAACACTGCTGACGGAGGAGAGACAAGCAGCCGCTCTTTGCCATGCGTCTATAACCTTGAAAGAGAGAGCGGAGAAGGTGTTATGTGTCAGCGAGTGTGCAGTCAACTTCAAAATGTTCAGCTCATTTATTTATACTTCTATTAGGATTTTGATATATTTCATACTTTTGACTGTCACTTTATCAGCTTATAAACTAACTGCTTACATGGCGCACACCTTAACTGTCTTCAGTGCTCCCACTTCAACTAAATTAGAGGTTTTATGTGAAACTTTAAGGCAATCTTTGTTATTAAAGCGGTACGGGACATGTAAACCATAGAAACTACAAATATGGACGTCGTAATCTGTAACGTCACCCACAAGTTTCTGAGGAGCTGCTACCTCCACCTCCCGGCTAATCTAAATAGGAGACGAGTTGGTGAAGCCACACTTGTTTGCAAATGTATGCTGATGGGGAAGCCTCATTCATAGGTGTTCACACACTAACCCTTTCCTTTGTATTTTGGTTGGTGGTTCGGACTTGTGCTTTTGCTATAAAAGCAGGGTTGCATCATTTTCCTTGATCCTGCCTGAATGTGTTGACAATGAGCCAGCCGTCTATATAGGTCAGGATCCTCTCGACTCTCTCCCTGAGAGGAGCCAATGCCATTTCTATGGGAGTATCTGAATTGGAGGCTGCAGTACTCATAGCATTGTCCGCCACCAGATGGGAACAGTATGGGAAGCACACATCAGTCAGATCTATTGAGATCTATTGAGCTCATCCAGTCACCTGGCTGGATGCACACCAATCGTTGCTTGACCATCAACATGCAAAACTGTCTCTGAGGGATGTAGCCTTCCAGGAGAGAAGATCCATGACCGGTCTCATGGGACGGTGGGGAAATGGGGTCACCATGCAGCAATTAGCTCAGTCGATCACCCACCTGGGTGATTTGGTAGGTTCTGCCTTTGAAAGGGGACATGTTTAATCTCTGTGGGATTGAGTGCTGGCAGTGTGCCCGTCGCTCCTTAAAAACACAGCAAATCTGCTTGGGCAGCTACGAAGGCCGACAAGGCTGCCACAGGCAGGGGTGTGGGACCAGCTGAGGTTAGTCATGGAGGTTTACACCAGTTCAGCCTCCACATGTGTCCTAGTGCTGGATATTATACTGTTATGGTTCAACTACACCTGTAGGAACTGTCCATTCACATCGAAAGATTGGGTGCAAAACTCACAAATTGTGACACCCTTGTCTGCTACAACCATCAGCTGGTTGTAGATGTTGGGGACGTCAACAGTCAGCTGGTATTATCTTGTCTGAGATACTCCAACGATGCAGGTCACCAGTGAAGGTAATTACTCCATTGGGAGCGACACCAATTAAACCTTTCCGTTCTTTGTACTGGCTGTACAAATGACTGTGTGTCAAGCCTCTCTGTGTTAGAGACAGCAACCTTAGTGCAGTCAAGCACTATCTTACAGTTAGGAAAGGGCCGAAGCAATCTAGCAGTGATGTTTGAAATAACGTACCAATGTATATAAAGTCACACAACATACTATACACTATGTGATGGTTGTAAAGATGTTAGTTAATATGGCTGAACTTTGAGCTTCATTAAGGTCAGGAACAATTGATCGACGACAGCCCAATCAGAATGATGTTAGAGCTCGAATTAGAAAGCAGTGCTTCCAAAATTGGTGGCAATCTGGTGAAATACTACACTCTCTCAAGCGCCACAAGACTAATGAATGAATGTATGAATGTTCACGTTCATGTGCAAGCTTGCCGTGCATCTCTCTCTAAGTCTGTCCGTGTGGGCTGTGTTCTTGTGACACAAAAGTGAGAGTGAAATGCAACTATTGACCATAATCCAATGGTGTGAGCATGTGTTGATGCTTTCCAGCAGCAACCTCTGTGGAAACCGGTCCAGACAATATATGGATGTGATGGCACGCTGCCTCATAAGACGTACATTATTTTCAAACAAGACTATGATTAGTTAGTCTGTCAGTCAAGGTTTAGTTACAACTCATGCAAGATGGAAAGCAATGGATCGACATTGACATTGATTAAATGTTGGGTTTAAAATGTTGATTAGCTGGGCGTACTGGGCAATATCGATGCACATCTGTCAGTAAATTATAACCAATTCCATTATTAATTATCAATTATTCAGGAAGCAGAGCCAAAGATACGCAGGAGAATGCACTGACAGAAAGATTTTAATGTCTTCAGCACTGCCTTTATTATCTAGTATATAGTATTTTTGTTCAGAGCAGAGGGTAGTTTCATCCTGTTATATTTTATTTACAGTTTGTCAAATTATATTAATCAGATTTTGTAGTCTATGTGCCACACATATCTGTATAAGGCACCCCTGAAAGCACATAACAGGCCCCAATTTAACCCCTGATTATTGCTTAAACACTAAACTAAAGATGAAACAGTCCTCATATTGGCCAAGGTGTCTAATCTTATCCACAGGTTTTCTTTCCGACTGAGCAGGAGCACACCTTAACATGCATCAATGTATGAAGTATCAGCAGGTAGTATATATTTATCTTTTTCCATCTCATTTCCATGTCTTAGAAGTAAGAAATTGTAACTTCATCCATCTCTTCTTCCAATCCACCCAATCCTCTTTGTTCCTCATCACAACAGAATTGGTAGAATGACTCAACTTGCATCCGTAAATGGTTACACATGAACGACTCGACAAGTGGATAACTTCTAATGTGAAAAACTATCACGAGCTGAGAGAGTGCGCTTAAGAGGTTGATGTGAGTTCTCCAGAAAAAAGATGTAGCTGCATTGAAAGCTATTCCATGTTGCTCCATTGACACTGTAACAAGGCACTCCATTGCACGTTTAACAACTATAATCACTTTCAACAATGCACCACAGGACGCCAAGAGAAGGCTGTGCACAAAGACATAATAACCAAACTGGAATAACAGTAGCTTTTGCACACAATGTGTGAATAGTTCCAGGTGAGAAAGCACAAAAAGCACTCAGTGCTTCACAGAGTCCGTACTTCTTTGGTAACAATCTATCTAAGACAAGTAGTTCTTTGAATCGTTGATCAGGAACATGGTTATTAAGCTATTTGTGGCACCATAATTGACACATTTCTCTACATCTGACAAAAGCTTGAGGTAAACTGGGCATGGATTTGGTGTAAAGCAACATTAGGAAACTTTCCTACCTTAAAGAACAAAATCACTTTGATGCTACAATGACTGTAATTAGGTACCTTTGTCATTCAGCCTCTACTGGACATAATGGCAGAGGTGAAGAGACCAAAGAGGACGTAGATGAAGGAAGCTAAGAAACTGAACTCTGAAACTAAGGGCAAAGTTTGCGTCCACGTTCAGAGGCTCAACCACAAGTTTACCCACACACCTTTGGGGTCCTGGAGAGATGACAGATTGCAGCCTATCATCTTCTTGTCCTTGGGTGTGGCAGCAGTGTACCAGATAGTGATGGAGGTGGTGAGGATGGACTCGGTGTAGAAAACATAAAATATCACACAGTAAATTCAAAGTTGCTTCATGCTATGGAGTTTGTTGTTTTGTGTTTCCTGTTTTATTTTGTAGTTCTCCCTGTCTCTGCGTCTCGTGTATTTCTACTTCCTACCTTTGTTGTGTTTTCCCGCCACTTTTTGACTCTGCTCCTCCCTGATTGGTTTCACCTGTCCCTTGTTTGTGTCTGTCTGGTTGTCCTGCCTTGTGTCTCTTTGTGTCTTTGTCTGGTCATACTGTGTCTGTGGGCCGGTTCTGTTCATTGTGGTTCCATTCTGTATTCAATCCATGTTCTGTTCTATTGTCTCGTTGTTCTTATTCCCTCGTGTTTTCTGTGCTGGATTCTGTTTATTGGACTTTTGCTGGACTCGCCAGCTGCTTGTTTCTGCAGGTAAGTCATTAAATTGACTTTTGTTCACCTCACCTTTGAGTCTGCATTTGGGTCCACTCCTTAAACTCAACTGCGACAGTATGTCTGGACATGATACATTGAGATTCATACATCTAGGTGAAATGTATACGACAAGCTCTATTTTGTTGAAATTTAGTGGGTGGCCAAACCCATGCAATATTCAGCTGTACATGTCTTCAAGCTGTGACTCTCCTCAAATGTGCAGTTTGGGGAGGTTTCGATGTTTACTGAACTTCAAATCTGGTGTGTTGCCATGGACACAATATTGAATGAAAACTCACAAACTTCACAAGTAATCATCAAACTCAACCACCTCTACCAGTTGGGAAGAATACATCATATTATATTATTATAAAACATGTCCTGTTGCCAGTAGGTGGCACTTTGACATGTAGATGAGTCCTGCTTTATATCACAGTTGGGGTTAGAGCAGAACTAGAACAGCCCTCAGTACCTATCACCAATTATTGGACACCTAACCCAGGCTGACTTCTCCAGGTATCTTCAGGTTTTCTGCAGAACAGCAGGACAGAGAAAATGATCTGACAGTCTGATGTAAGCTGCATCTCCTTTTTATTAGACCACTTTAAGCTGCAATGGGAAGAGAACATAGGATCTGAAATGTCTTGGCAGTCAGCAGCTGGTCTAGTGTGTCTTTCACTCTGTTCACCGAGTATGAACTGCTGGAGTTTAAAGTGTTTACTTGCTTATTTACAGTATACTCTGGAAATTCAACACATTTGAATAATGAATATATTTGTATTAACATTACAAATGCAATGTTTTACAGGGTGATGAAATTCTACTTAGGGCCATGAAAATGTTTAGTGGGGAATTAAAATCTCCAAGAGGTTTTTTTCTACACTGTTAAGTATAAAAAGTAGTGGCAGCACTATATATGTATCTTCATTTTTTAAAATCCTGATTGATGAAATTGAAAGATAATGACAAAGGACAAAGCACACTGGGTATTGACAGCCATTTTCTGACTCGCTAAGGTGATAAAAGCAGGCAGGTTAATGGGATTTTTCACACAATGGTGTGATGCAGCGGAGAAAATTGAGAAGCATTTGAAGCTGAATTGGACTGTGGGCTCTGAAAAATGAATATCCGTTTTCCACCTGTGTGACTCAGGCCCCCGCTCCCTCCTCCAAAGCTTTTTGCCCCCCCCCTCTACAGCTAGCAGAAAGAACAAATGATAAACCCGATCATCCCAGCAGAGTCAGAGCAGGGAGGCAGACGGCTGCTGCTGCTGCTGTGACAGTGAAGCTGCAGCAGTATGGCAGCAGGATGACTGTATTATGGCCATGGAGAGACTACATACATCACCGCGGGACAGGGAGCTGACTGGTCAGCTGTTGGAGGTCTCAACTATTTATCTTGCACTGAGCGGGCCATCTGTCTTTCTATCAACCAATCAGCCTTGTGATTTTCCCTGCTCCACCAACTGCAGAGAGAGGGACACCTCTGCTGCCTTCAAGAGCATGGGAAATTATAAAATGTATTTTAAAAAAACACTTGCACAATGATGATTCTCAATCAAACAAAGACAACTCTCATGCCCCTAATGTGTCTTCCCATTATAGTTAACAGAATAATGTTCGTTACTATGAACAAACTCAATCCCACACCACACACACTGTCCTGCTGCCCAAAATACATACTGGAGCACTGAATGTGGATTAGTCTGCCACTAAAAATAGTCCCCAACAAATGTCCTCCAATTAGTGTTAAAGACTAGCTAGGACACTAATCTTTTTAGGAAATTAGTTGAACTTTTTTAAAGGAAAAAAGAAGACTTGTGTCTTCAATAGAAACCTCAGGCAGGGTGGAGAAGTTGGACATTGTTGGTTTTTGGTCTTTCATGGTATTTTTCTATGAAAGGATTAATGTTGCCATATCTTTTCAAAAAAGCTTTGACTTTTTGACATTTATTCAAACATGTCTTGATTTATTTTAAGATAAGTAAAGTTATCTCTGGTGCTTTCTGCATTCACATTATTCTTAAGATATTTATCTTTTTTTGGACAGTGACACCTGATGAGATGGACAGGACAGCAGAAAAGGACCCAGGCTGGTATCGAACCTGTGTCCTTGGGTTAAGGACTTTAGCCTTGATGCTTGGGACACGCGCTGGTCTTGTACTTAAACACACTTTAACAGTAGAAGTAGTAATATCAGCCCTGAAAGGTCTATCTGTCACGTAAGCCTTACCTTGCAAATTGTAGTGGTCTGTTAAGATATTCTCCTTATTACTTCATGCTTGTGTGGCAGCTCTGCCTTCTTAATATGCATATTGTAATCAAAGCACAATTCAGCCAGAATTAAATTATGCTTATTAATAGCAGGATTAAATGTAAATGCCTGCAATGATCATTATCTAGATCAGGATGCTTGAAATTTCAGACCATCTCACTGATCCAAGATACTCTGTTTAAAAATGATGGTGCATCTTGATGAAACACAAATAAATGAGGCCAGACACATGCTATGAGGCATTTGGGGTCTTCCGAGATCAGATGGGATACGTAAGTGTGGTCTGGTCCTGCTCCTTCCAGCCAGATGTGCCAGGAATTTCAGTCCAGGTGCATCTAATCAGATGCCCGAGCCAATGTGAAGCTGCCCAAACACCCACACAGAGGGTCTTATTAGATTATTAGAATTCTCACCACATACTTTGGGTCAATACCCAGAAAAACATGACCACAGGTGAGGCCTGAAATGTAGATCGACTACCAGTTTGAGACCTAACCCTCAAAGTTTTTGGGTGCCTGAAGAATAAATGATTGCGTTCATCCCTTTTACTACTTCTCTAATGTTACCAGTATGTTCACATTTGTGGCTTTAAGTGAGAAGTCTCAGCAAACAGACAGGATGAACTGTAAAGCCTTAGGTAATGTAAAGTTAATCTGGTACCATCAGGTCAAATATTCAGTTTGTCAGAGGGTGTTTAGTGCTAATTAGTAAATTTCAGCATGCTAACAACCCTGCTGTGTCTAAGCTTTGCTTTAACTGCATTTTTTTTTTATCATTTTATTCCCGTTGGCATAGATCCTTATTTAGAATTCATACTAAGTTCCACAGCCTGATTTCTGTAGGCATTCGCTTTGTTTATTTGTTGATTGAACAATTACCATATCACAGCAAGCAGCCTAGAAAGATTTACCGCCTGACGAGCGAAATCAACTGTAGTTTTTAGCCTAATTGTTTCTTGTTGAAATGACTTTGAAATCCTATTAGAAGCATCTCAGGCTGCATTCTGAGGGACAAAGCATGAAGCGAAACTTTACGGGCGTTTAAAAAATAATCAAACGTCTGTGAATGTCTCTTTCCCCAAACCCAACAAGGTCACCTGATTCTGCCTCATCGTAGTCTCTTGAACTTTTATTTTTTTGTTGATTCTGGACAAAAAGAGTAGCGTTTCTACTCTACTCTCCCTTACATTGCCTGCTTGCCTAGCTCCAGTTCTGGCACGACATTGGCTCCGTTCTCCATCAACGTTCGTGAACAACTTCTCTTCGCTGTATGTCCAAACACTTGATATGAAGATATATAAACACTAACAATGCCACAGTGCTCTGAGCTCACAGTCTGGGCAGCCCAGCTACCAAACCGAGCTAACGGCAGCTATAGCCGTTTACTTAACTGTCCATCAAGAATTGAGGCGCAGCAGCGAGAAGGCACAAAACATTTTCTCCTTTTTAAAATATGTCCCAGTTTCACCAAAATCAGTAAAACAGTTGGTGATGTGTGACTTAGACATCAAAATGATTTTAAAGGTCCAGTGTGTAGAATTTAGTGGTGAGGTTACAGATGCTTGCCTCCCCTACACACTCCCCTTTCAAGAGTGTAGAAGAAGTTAGTGGTGGGCGGATCGACCCAAATATCGATACCGGTATCGAATCGATACTATCTTGGTGAGATCGATTTTTTTACTTTAAGTTCTTGTTTGCAATGCTGCGGTTTCGGCAAAGAGGAAACAGCCAGGTCGCCAGGTGTTTTCACCAGTTGTTGTTTTTGTTGTTGAGAATTTTAATAATAACATTTTTGTATTATAGTTTCTCAACAGTATATGTTTGTTTTCATTTGTTAACTGGTTTGCGAGTACTTTTTATTTAAGAAATTTGATAATAAAGCATTTTCTATTTAATTTGAAACTTTGTCCTAATTCTATCCTGGGTTTTAACTATTTAATAATAAAAAAGGAAACACTTAAGATCATGAAAATTAATTGAGATTTAGCAATTCAATGACGCATCCACCTTATTTATTGAAAAGTATCGGTATCTGCGATACTGGCCTGTATTTACTTGGTATCGGATCGATACCAAAAATATGCAGTATCGCACACCACTAGAAGTAGTGGCTGCAACGTGAAAGCCCCTATCTAGAGCCAGCGTTGGGTTTGTCCATTCAGGGCTTCTGTATAAACAGTGATGCAACATGGTGGACTCCATAGAAGAGGACCCTCTCTCTGTGTGTGTGTAGACATCAGAGGCTGATTTGAAAGTAACAAAAACACACTTTTTTTTTTTTAAATGTTGTTTTATGGTAGAAAAAAAGTTGCACAATGTTGCTTTAAAAGTCCTGTCACCGGTCTTGTCCTATAGGAAGTGAATGCAGCATCTCAAGGCTGCATCTCTCAGTGACGTCACCGGAGTGAGGGAGGGATGCTACACTGTGAACCGCCGTCAGGGAGTCGGTGAGTGTGTCAAGTGTGTGTGTGTGTGTGTGTGTGTGTGTGTGTGTGTGTGTGTGTACACAGTGGCCGTGCTTTTTTTTTTCGAAACAGGCTCTACAACCGTCAGTGAGCTGACAGGATTTAATTTGGGCCACGGAACAGGAGCGTGCAGAGCTCAGAGCTGAATGCTCTCTGGACTAATTGTCTACAGAAACACTTTTTCTTTTTTTTTTTTCTACTCACTGCTGCAGAAACTGACGCTTTCATTTTTATTTATTTCTTTTTTTATTTCTTTATTTATTTTCTGCCCCCCCGACAGTCGATGGGAAACCTGCTAACACAGCTGGCGTCCAGTGTGCGTGAGTACGACTCTTAATACACAGTCATTAATGTATATCACGCCTCAACTTTTTGCTTTTTTTAAATTATTTTTTAAATGACAGCGGTATTGAGGCAGTTTATTTATTCCAGTTAGTTTGAATGTAATGTTTGCACATCACAGGGCAGCGCCAGCCTGCCATTTTACATACAGACATACATGCCATTAATGTGATTAAAAATCATTTCATCATCATACTTTCCATAGACCCCCCGTTGTCTTGCAGGAATAGGTATATTTCTGCGCTTGCACGTGCGCTCTCCGACGCGCTTGTCACGCACGCGGGGACCGGCGTCAACCTGTACCTGTGTGCATATATGCGCGCGCGTGCATGTGCATGTGTGTGTGTGTGTGTGTGTGTGTTGATCTTTTCATGTCAGTACAGTAGGTGTAGACGCCGTGGTGTTGCTCCTCTCCACTGTGATGCAGTGTGGTCCATTTATCTCCCTCTGTCATCGGGGCTCAGGCTGGAAGGTCTGCGGCTGTACCCGCTCCGATGCCGCCAGCAGCAGCAGCAGCAGCAGCAGCTTGTGTGGATGAAGTGAAGCATTCACTGCCATGGTATCATTTTTTGGTCAATGTGGCAGATTACAGTTTGGCAGTGATAAACAAGCAGTCAGCTGAAAAGCCTGACCTCAAAGGTCCAAGTAATGATTTACTATAAAGATTAGTGTAATCCTGATTGATGCTCCCTTTAGGGGACCCATATTTCTGATATTAATCAGCACATATTTCACTGCTGCTGATGGATATCTGTGATTTTCATCCCCCAGTTTGAACACAGTATGTTTAAGGTTTGTTTTCATTCATCAAGTTTCTCAGATAGAGCAGGGTATCGTTCGTTTGATTAATTCCGCTTACGAATGTCTGATTTGATACTCGGCATCTCATTTATGCAACTTTTATTAAAGACACTTGACACACTAGATCAAAATCAGACATCCTTCCATCCATGTATTTTCTGTGACCGCTCATCCTCATCAGAGTCACAGGGCATTCGGAGACTGTCCCAGTTGATTTATTAGGGCGAGAGGTGGGGTACACCCTGGACTTGGGCGCCAGTTCATCACAGTGTGAGGATGAAAACCTGACCCGACCTCAACTCAGGATTGGTCAACACCACAATGTCATTTTGTGAAATATGGACGTTGTATCCGTGACATTACCCACAGGTTACGGAAGAGCTATCCCTGACTCCACTACCTCCATGCTCAACTAAAAATGGGCAAAGATGCAAAGCGTCAGTGAACCTGGGGCGGGCTGAATGACACCTGGGTGCTCAAACAAGCCACCTGTAATTGGAGCATCCTGTTAATTCTGCACAACTTTAAGTCTTAATATAATGTGAACAGGTGAGTTGTATATAAATTCACCCTCAGTACAGTTGTCATGAACGGCTATAGAGACCAAAACTGTTTTTTGTACCAGGCTGTAAACATGTTTATTTCTGCTGTGAAGTTGGACATTTAAACATGGGGACTGACTCGTTCTGTAGCCAGCCTCAAGTGGACGTTTGAGGAACTGCAGTTTTTGACACTTCTGCATTGGCTTCACTTCACAGCCGTGGAGGTTGCTGCTTGCTCTGTATGTTAGATTTTATATTATTATTTGTCACCAGCCTCGTTAAGCCTCTGCATGTCGTTCTTGCTGTAGGAGCGCCACAGGTGGGCTCTATAGAGCGGGGGTACAGAATGCTCTAAAATAAAGCTACCTACACAGTTTCTGAATCTATGAGCAAGCATATTATCTTGCACACTGTCTGTGAATATCTTTATCATCTCATAAATCATTGACAGTATAATAGCCAACTACATTTAAAGCAGCTTAGGTTTCAGCAGATTTGTCTCACAGTTCACTGGTTCCAGGATCTCGGAACCATTTTAGGAGCTGTGTGTTGGCCTCTTTTGTTACTTCAACATCATAGTTTCAGAAAATCCCTGCTGGGGAAGGAGGTACTTTTTGATTGCTCAGGAACAATTAGGAAAGATTTTGCAGTGCTGAACATCTGTTCTTGGTCAAACCTCAACCACAACTTGTGTACAGCTTGATTTGCTCGATAAAGCTAATCACTTGACATTTCTTCTGTTTTTAAGGGTAAAAACAAAGTTGTCAATCTCCTAACTTGACTGAAAAAGCTAGTTGGTATGTTTTTAAAGTAGAATAATGATAAAATAAGACTCTGAGGTCAACTGATTCACCGATTAATCGTGCCAACGGGATGCTTTAGAGGAGCCTCCACCAAGCTGCTGCATCACAGGAGTCGAATCAGGAAATATTGCCGGTGTTTTAAACCAAAAAGGTGCATCTACTAATCTACTTCAGGCCCTGTCGATTAGCTTGCCAGTGCCTGTCAACAAAGTCCGTAATAAAGAGTTCACCCGTTCTACAGGATCAGATTATTCTCCAGCTCCTTCCTCTAACTTAATCACTCCGTGCAGCCAACGTAAAACTGGCAGGCTCACAGGTTGGCTATTCCCTGGAGCTAACAGCAGTACACTGGAGCTGTCGGAGAATCAGTAAGCTTGTTTATTAGACGCAAGAGATGTCACTTAGGTTAATTTCATTGGCCAACGGTTGTATCGAGTCTCAAGCAGAGCATTTTTGTTTGTGTGCTGTGATTTCCATAGAGGAGTTAAAGGCTCATTGTGGGTTTGATTCTTGTGTGTTTTGTGCTTGTTCTTGTTGAGGTGTACTACAAAACGGCTCACGATGACACTGGTTTATCAACCGTCTTTGGTAACCCAGCTTTTCTTCTCATGCTCTGTGTGCATTCCCATAAAACATGGCATTTGTTGCATCATTTGACTCTTGCACACAAAACAAAATAAGACAAGAGAGGAATTCTGGTGGAAAATTGTTAATCGACTCAATGCACTCTCGATACCTCCCATTTATTTCTGACGGGACGACTGCACATTGTAGAGCTCTTTAAACTTTAAGCCCCGATACAGCAAATATAAACATGATACTCCTGGACAAATTAAAGTCAAATCGTTATTATCTGGGATAAATAATGAGACTAATTAATGTTCTAATCTGTGTTCTATTAGCTGCAGTAGCAGCAGTGTAAAACAGACCAAACATAAATACAACCAAAGTGGATTCATTGTTCTTTTTAGTATCCTTTAAACTAAAGATCTGGTCTCTGACCATATTCCAGCCAGTGATTACTACCACAATAATTATGGAAATAATTGAGTAATATACATAACGTTCTTTTCTAGGAAACAGGGTTAGAAAAACCTCGAGGTGATTGTACAGGTTGCATTACTGTAATTAAACTACACAGCTTTATCGCTTAAAGCACGGCTCAACAAGTTCGCATATATAACGTATTCTCACCTGATTACTCATCAGGAATATAATGAACTGCTTTTTACAGCCAAATGAAACTTGAAGCTCTGAACATAAGGTTACCAATGTTACAACACTGCCTTGCTAACACATTAATCTCACTTTGCAGCCCCTCCGGTTGTTAGTGACTGTTAAGGGGCCATGTACTGAATGAAATGGGTCCTGGCTATACATATCAGCTGCCGATGCTGTATGGTTCAGTTGCTGAGAGATTGAGTTTGTTGCTATTAAATTTTGTTGTTGCTGTGATAATCAAACAGACTGGTCAAAGAGAATGTTTCGTAGGGTTGATGACTAAAATATTACCTTTGTCAGACTTCAAACCAGCGTTATTATGTTGTTGAAGTTGTGAAAGAAACTGACTATTAAAGAGGTTAAATGGCAACAAGTCTGAAACATTATTGGGAGCATATCAGAGAGTCTTTGTGAAGTGAGGATGAGGAGGGGTTCACCACTCAGACAGTAATTTGTGAATGATGAAAAATCTATGGTAGCTGAAATGATCACATAAATCACAGCCATGAAGTCCAATATCTGTTCTGTTAGCTGCTGTTTCATCTCTGGTTTTGCTGGGCGTAGTAATAGTAGTATTTTTTGTTTTGTTTTACCCCAAATAGTTTTTCTGTGATATGTAAAGATGCTGCAATTTGATCAGTGACATGATTTATGTGTCAGAATATATTAAGCAAAGAACCTGAATGAGGCGCATTTTTCACTGACAGCTTTTCTTGCATTAAACATGTAGAAAAAATCGTATTAAATCTCCAAAGCGGACAAATTAAGAATGGAAGAAGACACAGAAGAAGGAATACCACTCTCATTCTCTTTTATTTATATAGTGCCAAATTCTAACAAGTTACCTCATGACAGTTTCCATACAGAGCACGTCTACATTCAAGATTTCACTTGAATGTAAGACGTAAAAGTATTAACAGTAAGTCTAGTGAAGACCAAGACCAGAGCGTGCTGAGACAAAGTTAGGACCAAGATGAGTAATAGTCCCACACTGCATGACATACAATAAATCCATGTAGATATTGGAACAACACAAACTGCACACACAGCCAGGGCATTATAGCAACCATATTCTTCAAATATTTACAGAAGGATATGATTGATATATGATAAAATATGTACATAGCCAATATGATTCAAGGCCAAACCAGTTAATTCTGTGAGGAGATTAAACTTCCAAAGAAATCTGGGGATTTGCAAATAGTTTAAAGAGGCACCACACTGTGTAGGTGCAATCAATTAATTTTAGCTCTCAAAATGATCAAAGATAATCCTAAATAACTAATAATTTCAAAGTTCGTCTGGGCACATAAGGGAAAACAATTAATTGATCTGTATTACAAGATACAATGACTATTAATTTGGGACTCAAATGGGATTTATAATTTAATTTAACTGGAACCAGAATTACCATCAACAGTTGGTAGTCTGATGGATTTGGAGTTCACTCTTCATTATTAAACAGACCAGCATGTTTATTACACAAGCATTTATTAAAGGATAAGCAACACAATATGAAATCTAACTAACCCTGAGAACAAAAGGTGTGTGTGTGTGTTTGTGTGAAGGAGAGTGTATGCGTATGAGGTTGTGCGTCTGTCTCTGATCTACACATGTGTATTCTGTGCATGAACATGAAACATACATCACATCAGAGACACAGAAACATGTGGAGCGGAGCTTCAAGTTTCCTCTGTCTGTGTGTGTGTGTGTGTGTGTGTGTGTGTGTGTGTGTGTGTGTGTGTGTGTGTGTGTGTGTGTGTGTGTGTTTTAACTGCAGGGTAACTGTATTAAAGAGTTAGTTTGTATGCGTGCACACCTTTCGTCTGCGTGAAACATAAGGTTATCTAACAGCTCTGCAGCACAGAACAAGAGTTACACAGTAACCTCATGTAAAGAATAGAAACAAAACACATCAGGAACTAAACAAAAATATTAACTTCTAACATTAAGAGATTTGTGTTGGTTTGGGCAAGTAGTCGGAGGAAACTGACTGGTAGCAGGCTTTGTGTGCTGCAGATAGTAACTCGTTTACATTCAGTTAACGGCGTGCTGACCGGCTGAGAGTTTAGCATCTCTTTGTGCAGTCGTCATCCAGAGCGTGGTGAGGAAAGAAGAGCAGAAGAGAAGAGAGGCAACCTGCTGGCCAGGTCAGAGCAAACGTTTTCACAGTTAAAATCCTGTTTAACTCAGATAATGAACCAGATTCTTCTGTGGAAGTCCATGTGGTCCAAACAGAGTAGATGTATCTTCCTTTGAAGTGTCGGGAAAGATTGAGTGAGCCGGAGAGAAGAGCTCACTTTCATTGGCTTGTGAAAAACTTTTGATAGAGTTACACCGAACAAAGCAGTCACAGCATCAGGTTCAATTGATTTTTCAGTAGCCTATGACTGTAATCTTAAAAACTCACCCTCAGTTGGGTCGTAAAGTGGGACGAGACTGGAACATATGCATAAACACCTTTTTGTGTAGCGGATGCAGTTTTTCACCGGATCAGCCGAAGTTTCACACGGAGAGATGATTTGTGTACTTTATCAAGGGCATAGGCACAGTTTGAAACGTCCCCAGCTTTTCATTGCTCTTCTGTAAAAGTTAAATTGGCACGGGAGTTTTCCTCGGCATGGTTCCTTCAGAGTTACAGTCGTTTCTGAGCTCTCTTTACCCAGTGTGTGATGTCCATGACGGGTCCTTCTGTGATGCTGATTCCCAGAAACCTCAAACTCTTCACTGGCTCTGCCTGAGGTTTACTGACAGACAGGGTTGTGTGTCTTTGTGTCTTTGTGTTTTTGTCGATGTCGAGCAGCGCTACGCTTTTTGTGCACCACCCTGCAAAAGTATTGATTCCCTCATGCTACGAATTCTCATCGCTGTTTTGAAATCTTGCAGATGACGGTGGGTGTCGTCCAGTGTTTGAGAGGAGGAGGTGCGACCACTGATCTGAACTTTCCGTGGTCTGTTTATGGGGAGGTTTAAAGGTCTAAGAAACATTTGATTAAAAAGAAATGTGCAAGAAGTCCAAGGTTCTACGTCTCATTTATCTCCTGTCAGCGCTGACCTACAGATTCTCCACTCTGTGGCAGTCTAATGGCTAATATTTTTTGCTGCTAAATTAAGTTTGTCTGAAGGTAAAGTCAAGGTTGGTGTCTTCATTTGACACATCAGTGATGCCTTTTCAGTACGTTTGGTTCCTTGTAAGTACAGATTATAGTTCAATGATAAATATATTGAAATGCCAAGATGGCTGATTGTTTGGCATCATGTATTCTCGTTACTTACAATTTTCCATAACTTTATAATTATACTTATTCTTAACCGGGTTGTGGGGGGGCTGGAGCCAATCCCATCTGTACACAGTCGCCAGTTCTAACACATAGGGACAAACAAAAATTCACGTTCGCATTCACACCTACGGGCAATTTAGAGTCAGCAATTAACCTGCATGTTTTTGTGGAAGGAAGCCACGGAATTGCAGATATGCAAACTCCATACAGAAATACAGACAGGATTTAAACCAGGAACCTTCTTGCCATGAGGCGACAGTGCCAACTACTGCACCACCATGCTTCCCTCCATATACATTAGGTCCAATCAATATTGTAGCCAGTGATTCTGATGAGGCTGCTGTCAGCCAAACTAAGAGTGCAGACCTCTGATGAAACAAGAGATCTAAAGAGGAGGCATCATTCGATAGGAGCAGCTTCAGGCAACATGGAGCTTTAATATCGTGTAGGTCACGTAAGGTTGTAGATACCATTTTCCAAAAATCCACTAGCCCTGGGTGTTTTCAATGCATTTGCAGAAAAAGGCCCTGTGGGCACAGACGGGGAGGATATGAGCTGCGTCGGATGGAGCGTCCTGGCAGCGAGATACATCCTTTGCAAAAGATTTGTATCACTTTTGTGTTTGGGATTTTTAGAAATACAGTCTAAATTAACCCAGACTGTTGACCAGCAAATGTCATCCACAGAGCAGCCAAAAAAATCCCTGCTCCACATCTGACGGACTGCCAGAGGTTTGCAGACACAATTTAAGAATAAATATATCCCAGATACTAAACCTCTAGTCCGACCTCCCACGTCTCGTAGAGAAATGAGTGAATAAGTTGTTAAAGCTACACCCAGCGGGACTCCGTGAGTTCATGGTGCTAACCTGAGCTGAAGTTACAAGACAAATGAGCTCTGACAGTCATCATCCCATGCATCTAACAAAATATTTAACACCTTTTGCAGCAGTACACACACATTTAAAGTGCAACTAAAGTATTTAAATTCTACATATTGTGCTGTACACTGTCGCCTCACAGCAGTCGACTGGGGCCTTTTTGTGTGCAGTCTGCATGTTCTCGCCG
This sequence comes from Larimichthys crocea, assembly GCF_000972845.2. Taxonomy (NCBI): domain Eukaryota; kingdom Metazoa; phylum Chordata; class Actinopteri; family Sciaenidae; genus Larimichthys; species Larimichthys crocea. Next base: position 7,647,601 of record NC_040023.1, on the reverse strand, counting down.
TGTCTGCTTGGACCTTCTGAGTAGAGCTGGGAATCTTTATAATAATTTCTATCATTTGAATCGGGCCCGGGCTTGCGTTATGACTTGCGCGGTAAATAAGCGATCATGTGATGCGTTTCAAACTGCGCGAGACAGGTGCAAAAACGGATGTTGAGGAGGTGAAACGGAGGTTAGCCGGTGATGACTTCTGGCTCTACAAAGCTGTCAATCAAAACGGGCTGGGCTCGGCCTGACTTCTAAGGCCCGTTTCATGCTCTACTTCTGAGTACTCCGGGTTCATCCCACCACCTCCCACCTCCCCGTCTCTTACCCAGTGTCAGCTGCTATCAGCTCCAGCCCCCTGCAACCCTCATAGGGATAAGTGGTTATGGAAAAATGAATGGATCTTGTGCTGTAAATATGCATAACTGCCACCTCCCTCTAGTGGTTGAAACTCGGCTCTTGCAATTGAATTTCCTTATTGGCTGATTTTGGAGGCAGGTGATGTAAGGTGGCAGCTTTGTCACCAACCAATCGCTTCGTCCTCAGCTGTATTCCTGCTACACTGAACATTGATCAGTCTGTCACTAGCCATGAGGCAATGCACCTCTATATTAACTACCCTCTTCTGCGTTTTTTAAATAAGTTGGGAGAGACGGAGCTGGCAGAATATGGGGGTTTAGTTTTTTATATTTGTGACATTCTTTTATATTTATTTACAGATGCATCGGATGTTCGAATCCCGCATTGCTTCCTGTCTATCTTCAGCTGTACTATCATTAAAGGCATAAAAGGCCACAAAAAAAATCTTTATTTACAGATACATGACATGACAGCGATGTGCCCGTTGTGGGTTTCAGAGTAATAACACATCTTTTGTGACCGTTTCGAGCCTCCATAGGAACATAGCTGTAACAGTTGTGTGCTCGCTGTAATGAGGACACGAGAAGGCGTCACTGTTTCCGGTCATTGTCTTCGGCACACAGGTATTTTTTTTGTCCCCCCCAGGAAACTGGAGCAGATTTTGGTGGGAAATCCTTGGATTTAATTTTTGGCGTCCGGTCCAGTGACGGATCGCCTCACATTTTACACTTCACCACATGCACCACATGAATTGTTGCTCAACAGTAGTGGTGCAGCGGGGAGTTGAGCTCCCACTGCTCATGCTAATTGTCACAGTGGCCATATATACAGTGTATATATACTCGTTACTTTCCTCTCCTTTTGTTTTGCTGTTCTCTCTCTGCTCTCTATTGATTCTCTTACACAAAATTACACAAACACACACTATATTTCTCTCTCCCCCTCTCATTCCTACACTGTGCCTTTGCCATCCGAAATGGTGTCACTGCTCATCATTGAGCAGAAAAAAGTATTTACGTTTCATCTATTTTTACTGTTCATAGAGAGCTTACCTATATGAGCAGCTAGGCCTGGCCGTGATCCATAATGTAAATGCTTCATTTTCTTTGTGAATGGAGCCGTGCTAATAGTTTTGTAGAAATCGTTTCCAGAAGAGGATAGAGGAGATAGTTTCTGGGGTGGGGGGGAGAAAAAAAAATGAAATCGACCAGCAGCGACGAAGAACAAAACAGCACTTGTGTGAGAATTGATTGGATTCTGTTGACAGGTTTTAATTGTACGTAATGGGACTATTTCTGGTGTGGCAGATTAGACTAAATCCAGACTTTATCTCAGAGCAGTCTCTCCGGGAAGGAGAGAGAGAAGCTGGTGGTGTTTTCTCATTTCTCCGTGTATGTAAGCCTCAGATGCCTGCAGGTATTTCAGGAGATAAACTTTGGCCTTGGATCTGACCTCTGTCCTCCTCCCAACCCGGCAATAAGCTCCCCCTCCCCCCCCGTCGGCTTTGGAGTGTAAAGCAGGCAGGATCACTTTTTATCACATCGGTTTGTTTCTGCTCACGGCAGCGGTCAGCTTCCGAAGATTTGCTGCACTGCCAGAGGAAGGATGCGTGTTTTACAATGGCAGCAGTAATGGTCTTTTTCTCTGACTTATGGTCCCACAGTAGCAGAATAATGCTGATTTATTGTACACTCTGTGTTTACTTCATTGTCTCGCCCTCAATAATACACATGTCATGATTTTTTTTGAACATTTACATGATCAGTTTGTACTAAACGTTTGGAGAAAAGATTTTCATACATGGTTCATGTGCGTTCCAGGTAGCATTAACACTTTTTCAAATTAAATGCCAGATATAAAGTATATGCTAGATGATTGTTGGTGTTCTCTCGTCCGTCTAAGGTCAGCATTCAGAATATGATTAACCATCATGTGTCTAGGATAGATAGGAGGAGTGTAGCTTTGGATAAATAACATTTAGAGTTTTGATTTAAGGCTTAGACGATGAGCTCTGTGATCTCTCTGAACCGAGTCAGACTGATGCAGTCAGTGTCAGGTAGCCATTACCTTGGATTACACCGATTTCAATCTAAAATGGTAAAACAGCTCTGATTAGGTCAGTGTGCTCTGTGGAAACATGTAGGACATCGTTGCTGTTGATGGTTTACCAACCAAGGTGGACACAAACAGGAGAGTCGAGACTCCGAACCATCCATGTGAATCCATTTAAAATCTTAAACAGTTCACCGATGACTGTGTGAACATAGATTTAATCATTTCCGGTGCCAAATGTAACAGAACACACAGAGGTTCAGTGATAAATGAACATCACAGTCATGTTTGATCATTGTCTTCTTTGCTGTGATCCAAAGTTGCCTATTTGAATAGAAAAAAAGTCTTTTGATTGGTAAAGTGTGGATTTTATTTGCTACTCAGTACTCTCAGTATTAAAAAGCAGTGACGGTTACAACAACAAAGTCACAAAACAACTCACTAACATCTTCAGATTTTTCAAGATACCATGAGAAAAAGGCGGACTCTTCAGACGTGATTGACGCACCTGATAATTCATTTTCAACGAGAGGCGAACAGGCCGGCAGGGCGGCGTAGGCAGCGCGACAGGCGGCGCATCATGCACTTTATGTCTGTTCCTGCATTCTGATTATATGTATTACCATGTGGCAGCCTTTCTGTCCCGAGACAGATTTCCCTAGGGACAAATAAATCTTGGCTCTTGAACGTAGGCAATCTAGGGCTATCCTGTGAAACTGTCGTGATTGTGCTGATCTCCTTTAAAAAAAAGTAGGTCCCTCATCAGATGGTGATATTCACCATGCTCCAGTCTTGAAGTCAGGATAGGATGTACCCACAATGACCTTCTCTTGTTCATTTAAAAATAAGCAAATGACTTGACATAGCTGAAGCAGCTCTCTGCTTAAACTCTGTCATGTTACTGTCTTTCAACATTTTCCAGAACACATATGTTAATATGTCGCTATAGCCCATAAAGAAAATACACAGGGATCCAGTGGTGCACAGAAGTCGTTTCCATGGTTACCACGCATAGAGCCGCCTGACTTTTACTTGCAGAGCGGCTCGTCTACCTGCCTGTTCGCACGAGGAGTGCAATGAGACCCCATGGAGTGTGTACGCAGGCACAGTGTCGCTTAATGTCTGAAAAGATCATTACCCCAGATGTAATAACCTTTCATGGTGGCGGGGGGTGGTGGGACGTCCTCGGGGCAAATTTGGACACTGAGAGGAGAGCTGAGAGAGGAGAGGAGGCTGCACACGCGAAGCCATCTATTCCAATCTCACTCTCTGGTTTCTTCAACCACCGACGAAGAGTGTTTTACAAATTCAGAACCGGGTTTAAGGAAACATCTCTGCCAACTGCGGAGCACTGCTTTGAGATGATAAGCTTTCATCGGGCGTCTGATTTTTTTTCGCTTCTCTTTCTTTCGGCATCCTGAAATCATTTTTACTGACAGAACCGGGCATACTGGATTCACCAGGAGATGACAGTGTGCAATAAGAAGCATCCCTGCAGCCACTCTCTCCCTGTTCTTACTTTTAAAAAGATGGTTACATTCAGTAATTCAGACTTTGTAGGTTCTAGCCAATCAGAAACACATTTCTGGCTCTAGTTTTGTTTTTAGTTAACTAGATAAGACAGCCCACGTGCTTCAGTTTAACTAAATGGACAGTGGACCAGACCTCTGAATGAGGATTTGTTCAGCGATTCTGGGGTTGTGCCTATGTATAGTTGTTTGCACTTTATTTGAACAAGCAGTCCAACCAATCAGAGCTTCACAGGTGGTATTACGTACGTCGTACTCCTGCATCGCTAATGTAAAAAAAGGGGACACAGACTTACCGAACAACTCTTAAATTTACATTTTGATATGTTAAATGCCCTTGATATGTACTTAAATACTCTTCTGCTCATTATACATAATCAACAGTTTTAAATTCACTAATTATTTCTAATCACTTCTAGTTTGATTAAGCTATTCTCAAATGTGCAAAATAACACCGGGACGATGTACATTGTACAAAAGAGGGCAATTTGACCTCCCCTCAAAAAATTGCTACCTACTGATGGAGTTCAAGCTCACACTCTTCTGTGTTTAATCACACTCAGTCGGGTGGAGGCAGCGCTCATTGTACTAAGCGCTCACAACATCCGGTATAAACAGACAGAAAAGCAGGGCTGATGAGATGCAGGTTCAAGGTGAACACCAAGACACTTGCACACAACAATGCTGTTGGCAGCATGTGATTGGTGGCACCTTGGTGATCCCGGATAATCACCGGTATTATGAAGCTGGACACTTTCCAGCTACGAGCAGGAGAAGGCCAGCTGTTAACCGCTGTGTTGCAAGCCACATGAACAGAAACATAAAGAAGTTTTGAGATGCAATAACTCAAGCCCGAGTGAGGATTTTGCCCTTGACTCTCAACGGATGTCATAACAAAGACGTTTAAAAGCATGACATGGAGATGATGATGTGGACAGGGTGGATACGTTCACTCGTTACTGATTAATTAGGTTAAAACAAATGAAAATAACCTGAACGTGATGTCAGGCTATCAGTGAAGGAAAACAAAATGGTAATTCGGTTTTATTTTCAGGCCAGTCGTGATCCAGTGATGCAATTTTAGGTCGGTGACGTCTATTAACAGCAGTTGTTTGTGCCAAACACCTTATCTGTGCCTCTGTTAAGTTTAGCATGCTGCAGAAGGTGACAGATGGCAAACAGGAGAGGCAGCTCAAGTTTAGTGACATGATCATGGAGGAGAAATTAAACATAGCTGCTGTAGTTTAGTAAATAAGTACAAAGAGCTGCAGGAGCAGGCTGCTTTCCAATTAACCCGACGACACCTTTCTCTTCAGTTGCCAATATTTATACGTATGTGGATGCGTTTTTTTTTCCTCTGAAGAATATTTGCAAATTAATTTCTGTGAGTGTATTTCTAGTTGTAGTCCAGGCACTAATGAAGGGTGGCGAACATGAAGCTCAGATCAGAGAGCCGCTTGTAAGCGGTCCTTCATGTACAGGTTGCCGCTGTTGACGCGCAGCCAGGACTGAAACGCTCCAACAGTCCAAACACATGGTCGTCCCCCTTCCGCTCGGCTCAGCTCGGCTCAGCTCGGCTCAGCTCTTGCTTCGGTTGGAGAGGGAGAGTGTTTGTTTCATTTCTGCACGCTATAAGCTTCAGGGTTTTGGAATGTATTCATTCAGATGTAAATAAAAGCATGCACTGATTCACTGATTATAATCAACCGCAGGAAAAAGTCTGTATGCATTCCAGTGGCACACCTGAGCCTCTGATATTTGTATATCTGATGGTTTTCCATCTATTTTAAAGCTTACAAATATCACATTGTCTTTTTGTTGCTGCAATATGTTGCCAGTATTCAGAGAAGATAGAGTGTGAGTTACTATTCGTGGATAGATTTAGCACGTCCAGTAGTTGGTAGTGTTGGAGAGGAGGTCCTCTCTGAGGAGCTAGAGGTCTTCAGGAGGTTTTTAAAGGTAAAGAGGGACGCCCCTGATCTGGTAGGAACTGGTAGGACGTTCAACCAATGAGAAAAGTTTGAGCCAGGCGTCGTTCATTGGGGGAGGTAACACGTCTGTATGAGAGCATTCAAGCAGGTGGGTGCAGAACCGGAGATTACTTTGTCAGCGAGCTTTAGGGATTTAAATTGAATGCGGGCTGCTCGGTGAAAGGTCCATACCAATGATTTTACACCATAAATCTTACTGTGTGTTTACAACTTCCATTACTAACAACCATTTCCCCATTCATTCAAGTGGAGCTGTCATTTTTGAACATGTTTGAGGCTCCCGTTGGTTTCAGTCGATCTTCGCAGTGAAACTAGTTTTAACAGTAACGGCTGCTTTACCGTTCAGCTGCCACACAGCATTGTACATATAGCTGTATTGAATTGTCTATGAAATATTATATTGCAGTATAAAATGTGTTTATGAGCGAAACCATAATAAATGAATTATGATTTATAAATGAGTAGGGCAGGCAAAAGCTGAACTTTAAGGTAGATGTATCACCTGAATATTTCATTTTGACACTTTAAACATTTGGTAAAATATTGGCTGCGTGCTTTGGGAATTCAGCGGCTTTAACAGATGTTGGCGTAAGCAGACAGAAGTTGGCTCGCTTTAACGTATCGTCTTGTAAATAATAGCCGTGAACAGATAAAGGCTGGTCACAAATAAAGGCCAGGTAAAGAATACTGAGGAAAGCTGGGAAATCATGATAGTAAAACAAGCAAGAAAAAAAATAAATGGTGACAGGCGTCGAGATACATTCAGCTCGCACAAATAACAACTCTTCAATCTACATATTTCTTTGATCAGTGTGGAAAAACTGCTCCGAGCAACTGCTCCTGCAGCTTCTGTGTTGACTGAAAGTTACACCAGGCGACTGATGTGCCGCTCGCTGCCTGTCACTACGACAACAGAGACGTGTCAAACCACTCTGCACTCCGCTCCGAGTTCAACACAAATGTTAATAAAACATTTGATTTTAGAAATAAAAACCCTGCCGCCTACTGTTTCATATAAAAGCCCGGCTGTCTCAGCAGTTGATTATTGCTTAATGCTGCACATATATTTGCTGCTCCACAGTCCTGATTCTCCTATATGCATCAATGATGTGTGATCTAATCTTTTATTACCATTAAGTCACACTCCTGTGCTTTGGCTGTCAGTGGTTTGTTTGCATAGTAATTGGCCAAGCCTGGTGAGTCTCATTTCCATAGTCATACAATGGGGGTGACTGCTGATGGAGTGAACTGGAAACTGTGATCACTGTGGTCATTTCTCACTCAGGTTATATTATGTGGATACTGTGCTATAATTCACAATAACTGAATAAGTCTCTATAACCCCTTCAACCCTCCAACCTCTGGGCTTACACCTACAGCTGCACCGCTCTGCGTCTGTAAAGCCCAGGAGTAGTTTGAGCACTTTCCACATCCACTGCTTCAAATCCCCCAAACTCCCAGAGTCACAAGTGTAAACAGTGTCTAAACCTTTCAAGCCCTCTTAAGCATCGCTTCCGATAGCACACGATGAACCATTTCTCCCCGCCGCATCCCACCATCCACCCAGCGAGGATCAAGGTTGTGGTCTGTGGCACACAGAGTGGTGTTGCCACTCTCTGAGGGTGCTTATCGCTCGTCCTTGTACTGTGTGTAGGAACAGAGCTGGCTTTGCTTGTGACCCAGCCTGCTCTGCCTCGGGGACCTGTGGAGACTGCGACGGCTTTAAAGTCTTCAGCCCTGCCTCAGGCCAGCACTCGGCAGCCAAGAGTGCTGCGTCTAAAGGAGCAATCCCCCCAAAATGAAAACACTCCACACAGCATGTCGGTGACATGAAATTCAATTTAAGATGATAACAAACGACTGTACCTCGGGGAACAAAAAGTGGAATAGGTGCAAAGCAGGACTTTAATGCAACGATAAACATAACATATAACAAAGGACTGGGGATATTTAGGCAGGTGTTATTTCTTATTTCTGCTCATGAAAATTATGTTTTAGAACGTCTGTAGCACTTTTCTACCTGAACCGACAAAGCGCTACAATCAGCCTCTCAATCACCCGTTCTCCCTCACACAGGTCCATCAGGAGCGACTCAGGGTTGAGTATCTCGCCTAAGGACTTCGACGTGTGGACAGGAGAAGCCAGCAACACAAAGTTTTTATTTATCTAGTATAGCACCTTTTAACAGAGCAAGGTCACAAAGTGCTTTACAGGAGCAATGTGTTTTAAAAAAAGAGGAAGAGAGAAACAAGTCCAGAGCGTTCCACAGTGTCACAGCCACCACTTCAAAGTCATGATCACCTTTTTTTTGTTCGTGCACGAAGAACAAACCAGTAAGAACTGGTCACAAGACCTCTGTGACCTACTTGTGATGTAAGGTTGGAGCAGATCAGAGATGTATGCCGGTGCCTGACAGTGCTGGGCTCTATATGTGACAACAAAGCCAGCGTAGAGAGCAGATAAAGATGGGTGGGATGTGATTTTGTTCTTTTGGACCTGGTCAGCAGTGTTTCAGCAGAGACTCTTCTCTGAGGCAGGTGAAAAGGGAAGTGCACTAATGCCAAGATGATTTAATGCGTGAATAATCATCTGTAGTTAAGCTCCAAAGTCAACTAGTAGCTAATAAGACATGGATATTTATAGTTATTAATGATGGGAACGTTATATCTTCAGCATAGTATAGTGGCTAAGTGTTGTATCACAGCAGAAGAAAGAATTACTGAGCTGACATCTTTTTTTTCCATTTATTAAAATGAAGCATCACCCAGCTTGTTATCTTCCTAATTGTGGAAGTGAGAAAAACACGATGAATATTTACAGTTGTGCCTTTTAATATCATGTCGAATATCACTGATGGCACTGATGTGTTGTTGTTGTTGTTATTTTGGCAACTTGCGAAATGCCACTTCTAATATTTGTTATGTTATGTTGGTTCTTGCTTTATTAACCCTTTTATAGGGCGCTCATTGAAATACTTACAACCCTGGAGTGTTATTGCTGGATTTAAGAAGACGTTTAAAAAAAACGTTTTAGCTTTAGGCTGCAAGTCAAAGTCAAAGAAGTTACCATATACGGTCCCTCTAAAAGAATATGTGGAACATCAGATATGTCTTATGGTACTTATGACACTTATTTCAAATGTTAAGGTTAGGGTAGGGTCCATTAGAGGTGTCGCCCGACATTCACTGATTGGCTGGAGAAAGTCACATGATTCTCGTCCTTTCATTGAAAGACATTTTTGGAAGTATATACGGGTTCCTGGCCTGATAAAGGGTTAAAAAGTCAAACATAACAAAGCTAAGCCTCCACCACCCCTTATTGTTTTTCATATATTCATGTCGCAGACAACAAACCGGTTCCTCTCCTAACATATTACTGTTTACCCTGTTCCCCCCCTTGTTTTCTCTCTGACTCTCTCCGGCTGCATTATATCTCTCGGCACTGTCACTGGCAGTTCTGGCAAAAAAAAAAAATTTCTGCATGTCGGGCCTGCTGCAGAAAGAGGCTGGTGCTGGCAGCTCTGATCAGTGTATTCATGGTGTTTATCAGTAAGGGTGATTAACTGGCATCGGAATAGGTTTCCATCCCACCGGCTGTATCCTGTTCTGTCCTCAAGTCCGTGTAAAACACAGACGCACTCTTCTTCTTCTTTGCATTTCTCATCATCTTTCATGCTCTCGCTCTCTCTCTCTCCGTCTCACAGCCGTCCTCTGATGTGTTCTGGAGTTGATGGCAGCAGCCTCAGTGTGAGATCTCCTGCTACCACTCATAATCGACTAACCTCCACCAAACCACAACCTGCACTCCATTTCCTTTCTTCTGTGCAGTGGCACACACGCACTCATTTATTTTCCCATACAGCTCTGGGTTATTACTCCATCATACATCTCCATGATTTCCTATCTCTACTTCTCTCACTCTCTCTCCCCCTATCTCCCCCCTTTCTCTCTTTCTCTTTCACTTGCTCTCATTTGCATAACATTGTTGCAGGAGATGTCTTTCATCTTTTCAGTATCAGATTGGAAGGAGGGAAAAGTACATTACCTTTCCTGTCGTATTACAAAGTGCTCTATCTCAGGGTTCAGCAGATCGGGAGCGCCGGGCCTCCAAACAGCAGAGTCAGGGGGATTTAGAAACCATTCAAAAGAAGGGGAGTGAATTGTTGAGCGGTCAAGGGTCAAGATAACCTATTTAGTCACATTTATAAGCTGTGATGCAAATTTGTATGAGCGGGAGCATGGATGTCGGCCCGTCTTATTAAAAATGTGCGTGCATGTGGTTCAGAAAGCAGAGTCTGGTGTGGGTGGACGGAGAGAGAGCTGAATCTGTGTGAACACATTATCATCTGGCTAATGTGCGGAGTCTTATTGGATTCACGTTGAGGCCGTTTCCCCTCCGTTGCCTCATGTCTAGTCACGTCCTAGAGCCGCTCCTTCCCTCCGCACTCAGACATCCCTGGTGATTTTGGCAGAATGAGAATTGGCAGTTTTCAGAATCTAGAGATTTACCTTCAGTGAGAAAGGATGGAAGCCGTTTAAAACAGGGCTCCAGATAAAAAGAAGCGTTGATAAGGGAAGGCGAGGTGTTGCCTGGCTCTGAATATTTAAAGCTGCCGTCCAGGACTCTGTATGCATGGCATCCTTCCATGTGGCTGCTTTAGTGGAGGGGAGTCAACACAGAAATCCATTCACAAGTCAATTAGGTTTGGTTGGTTATATCTATGGAATATACTGTAATAAAGATAATAGTGTGGGCAGGCTCCAGGATGTCATAAATTTTCAAATAAAATCTGAATAATTGCCTAGCCTCAAATTGAAGCTACTGCACATGCAAATAAAGGCCGATCACAAGTAAATTACAGAGAGGGGGAGTCGACTGACCTGTGCGAGTACCTCACATAGTAAATTGAACATTTCTGTAGAGTCACTCACCACTCTGTTGCTCTCACTTCCTTTCACCATTTGGTCTACTTCATGCAGTTGTTTAAGGGAAGCGTTTGAGGCACATGAAGAGGGTTTAATGTGAAACATTTATGCATGAAGCATTGTGTTGTGGTCTAATAGTGATGGATGAAACTGCAAAGAAGAATTCTGTATTGCACCGGGCACTAAATAAAATGTTACCACCTGTTTCACAAAGACATAAAAATGAATTTTGCAGCACCACTTTTTGGTCTTACGAAGAGATTAAAGCACTTTATGTCACAGGACAACTCACGATAGTTTGCAGTAAAATACTGTGCATTGACAATATACCTTCTTATCTATATATTTGATTTTGTTTAGTTAAACAGTGTTTGCTTTTTCAAGGACTTATTGATTACTGAACACAAAGAGAGCGATAAAAAGAGGTTTTAGAAAAATAAAAACGTTTCCTAGTTTTAATTAATAATTATGATGTTGACTCAAACGCCGTGTTCGGTAATAAACAGATGTCTCTGTTTTGTCTTTTGAGTTTACGACTACAAAAACCCGACTGAATAGCTCCAAAGCAAACATGATGTGCCAATTTAGTTGTTTTTTCTCCTTTTTAATACTGCAGAGTCCATTCAATATTTCTATAGCTGCTTAGTGCACTCTCTCACCTCAATAATAATAGCACAACACTGCAGCTCTGCATGAAAGCGTCATCTGCTTTATGGGCAAAACACAAAGCTTGTAAATATATAAAGTTTATTGTTGGAGCCACATTTAGTTTGATCATGGCATTTTGATTTATGAAGTAAATTCATATGAAAATGGAAAGAGAGGAATGAATGTAAAAGTTTAAGTCTCTAATTTTGATTGCGTGGTCCTAAGGAGCCGGATGATTGTGTGAGTGAAATGTTTAAACACAGAGGAGGAACAATTTTCTGATCCAACGTGGTTTTATTTTGAAAATCTTTTCTGCAGATGGAGTTTATGGGTTAATAACTTGCATTACTGTTATTTTGAAGGTCTCTGTGCAGGCTTATTGAATAATGTGTTGGCAACTCCCCACCTGACCTGGAGGATGGAGGATGTTTTATAAGGATTATATTGGAATTGGACAGGACCTACATTTGGGTTGGTGGAGATTAGACTGCTTTTCTGTTAAGTTGTGATACTGCCAGTGAGACTCATATGTATGAATGTTGGGTAGTATCACCTTACATGCACTTTGAGTTCATTTCACTTGCTGGAATCGTTTTTAATTGTAGTGAACACTGCAGGCTACAACCCCCACACCCACTGACAATCAGCCAGTGAACATACACTGTGTGTTTACTGAGTATCACCTCTCTGGGCACGGAGCTCACCGGAGCTCTGCTCTCCTGCAGCTGCAGAAACAAGCAGCAGATTTTTCTCTGCAGCAGCTGCTGATCTGACTTCTTTTTTTTCTTTTCGCACACAGTTTATTTTGTTTTTGTGTAATGGATGTGGCTTAAAATGTGTCAAAATATTATAATGCTTGTGATAAAAGTAGAGAAGCGAATACGGCAGCTTGTGTCGTGTTACAGTCACAGGAAGCGTGTTTGAATGAACATAAACTTCTTTCTGCGTCACACCTCGTGTTAAACCACGCACAGAGCTGTCATCAGTCCCTCATAGGACACTGATTGTTCTGAACCACCGTGCTTCAGCCAAGGGCGTAGCTTGAAGCGCGGCGAGATGATTGTGTCTGTGTCAATACTTCCAACTGCTGCTGTATATATATACTAGGAAGTCACTTGAGGTTGAATTGCTGCTGTTCAGCTGTAGTGACACTCCCGTGAGTTTGACAAGAGAAGGTGAACCTGCCACACTCTCCTGTAGTCCTGACACTGACATCAGAACCTCAGAGGACGTCGACATGTCCCGCTCCATCTGAAGGTAACAACACACACCGGCAGCTCCCATGGACAGTATAAAGCCCCTATGACTCAGAGAGAGAGTGTGAATTATGTTTAGTGTTACCTGAGTGCAATAACTCTTTCGTCGGTTCCTTTTATGGAAACAATGAATTACATTTTTCTACACTGAGGCAGCTTTATAAATGTTCCTTTGGATCAAGGAGGGGCAGCAACATCTCCAGCAGCCACGTCGATGGTGTAAGAGCAGGCAATGTGGCTAAAATCTTCCCATAATTGTGATGTAATAATGATGATTTTGGCATTTGACGCTCAAAGAAAAAGAATTTTCTACAGTAAATGCATCCAGTGTGTTACATGAAAGTGTGGTGTCACAGCACAGTCCTCTCTCTGTGGTTATTGTTTCATATGTTTTTGAGGTTTTGCAGATTGGACTAATTGAAAATGTTGAATTGATGATTGTTGTTTGAAAAGTGGCCAAATATAGACCAAGATTTCATGGAAATCCAACCAATAGTTGTTGATATATTGATTCTGGACTGACCGACGTTACAAAGGCAAGAGCCGTGTTGCTAGAGAATAACAATACCTCCCTCTCCCATCCTAGAAACTAAAAGACACTGGCATGTTTCTGTCTCCACTGCAGCGTGATCTCTATCTCTTGTGTTTGTTGTTTGATCTGATACTGACAGCAGTAAGAAAAACAAAATTTGACTTAAACCATGTAGCCATCCACCTAATCGCTTCGTCTGGGACGGTCCGTGACATGTTTCCTTTTAAAAAACTGAAAAGGAGCTGCTGTGAGCTGCCCTTCAAAGTAAATGGGAAAGTTAACCAAGCGTACATTTTCCAAAACAACCACTTACTCCTTGTCCATGAAGCCTTTTTCTCTTTCTTCTAAAACTGTCTACAGCTATACAGTGCTCCTGTGAGGCTGGATCTACTTAGACACAATGGTGCTTTGAGATAAATGCTGGAGTGGTGTGCTGATGTGCAGCAGGTAGAACGTTTCTTTGTATAGCACTGAACACAAAGTATAGCTGAGGCTGATCGGAAGACTGTTCATTAGTTTTGCAGGTAGTCATAATGACAAAATAACCTTTTTTTTAACCTACCTGATAGATCCTCGAAACGTCCACTTGAGGCTGGCTCCAGAACGAGTCAGTCTCCATAAGTCCCCATGTTAAAAGCAGAAATAAACGTGTTTACAGCCTGGTACAAGTACTAATACATGTTCATTTCAGCTGTACGGAGGGTCAGCTGTTCAAATGATATTAAGGCTTAAAGGTGTGCCTAATTAAAAGTTTGCATACCGTGACCGTGAGGCTTTATTCATTCATTTATATTAAATTGAAGATGGCCACCACATGAGCTCCACTGTAGGTCTTCACATATGACGTCACCATCATCCCTGTTCAATACTGTCTCCGGGTGTTACGGGAAAAGTCAGGGGATCACAAATCATATGCAGTTCGTAAAGGGTTCATTGCTGTTTCCATGTGGCTGCAGGGTGGAAGACGACAAACTGCAACTATGGTTGGTGAGATCCACCGTGGTAACCCGGTGTTTTGTTCGCTTGTTCACAGTCCAGCTAGACTCACAGACATGAGAGAAAAATTTAAAGATGAAGTTAGTCTTCATGGTTGATTTGGCAAATGTAGGGAATCTAGTTAAGTTTTCACATCTCTAATAAAAAGCAGCAGTAAGCCGCTTTCCTTTCTTGGGACTATCTCTCACATTCCCCTACATGTGTGTGTTTGTTTGTGTGTGTCATGTTGGACTGTGTCCTCTGATATTCACATGCGTTATCATACGAGCAGAGAGACGGGTGGTGGTGGTGGCTGTGGTGGCGTTTGATGTTTTCTCAGCCCGTCAGTGCAGCGAGACGATGCTGTGATGGTAACCAGAAGAGACAAACCATCATCGGCGGTTAAATGTGGAGAAGCACACACACACACACACACACACACACACACACACACACACACACACACACACACAGTGAGTGTGTGAATGGTTGCCAGGCAACAGAATTAGCCAGCATCTAGCTTCCTTTTCACAGTCAGAGGAGGAGACTGCCTTCTGCTGTATGTCACCTATCAGTGATTGTGTGTACACACATAATACACGCATGTATGTGTTTGTGTGTGTGTGTGTGTAGTACTTCTCGCAGGAAAAGTTTTGGACAGTGTTGTTTGTCTCTTATCGATGCTAGATTAAAAATTCTCATTAGAATCAATGTTAATTTGTGATTAGATCCATTGTGTCATCACTGGTGCCATTTAGTTTGTCTTGTCCTCTGACTGAGGGGCCTTAACATGGTAATGTTTGCTGGTCCGTTTAGAGCAGGACGTCTCACCACTGGATTTCAAGTTATCTTAGATTATTAATGCTCTCCACTGGATGAATTGTAATGGCCTGGTGCTGGGGACTATCATTTGTAAACAAGGAAGATAAACTGCTGGACACATTAGTGCTTTTAATTTTTAAAAGATAAGGCTGGTGTTATCCCACAAAGTCCTAAATTTACGCTGCATTTCTCAATACTTTGACTTCCCTACTGTCTGGCTGCATTTTGCAATATGCAGTATATACTGTTTACCTTGGTATTATTGTAACCAGAACATAAAATAATTGACAGATAAGACATAGCAGCCAGCTAATATTACTGACTAGTCCAACAGAAGTCAGCCCAGCTCGGCGTCTGTCTTTCAGCCTTTTATTTCACCAAGCTCTCTCCAACCACTAAAAGTCAGTCCCACATGTATTCTTTCCCAGCGACTTCTTGCTCAGTCACTCTCTTTTTCTCCTCTCAGCTTGTTCCAGCAACTTCCTCTTTAGTCTTTTGGCCTCTGTCATTATGTCCACAGAGGCTGCTGAGTTCAGTAAGATTGTCCGCTTGCCCACTTCTGGTTCTGGTTCAGATCTCCTCTCCCTGTGGTACAAACTACGGTAATATTTCCCCGGCTCGCTGGGCTCACACAGGCCGGGCGGCCATAGCTCGCAGCTACTGTCCATCAGGAAACTCGTTGATGCACTGCAGCTGGAGGACATTGTTTATGAAATATGATCCAGTTTTACCAAAATCAGTGAAATAGTTGTTGGTGTGTGACTTAAAGCGTGATCTTACCTGAAGCACAAAGTCTATAGCACAAGAACAAATGTATGAGGGCACCATTAACCTGATTACAAGTCAATGTACAATCAAAATGATGTAAAACCTGTTCTTTAATGGTAGAAAAGTTATATTCTGTTGCCTTAAGTTGTTTGTTCTGTGCAGTACATTTGTTGTGGTCGGTGCACTGAACAGTCTTTACTAACGAGGCTTCAGTCATGATCACAGAGAAAACACCTAACCCAAAAGTAGCTTTTAAATGGACTTAATCATCTCTCACCTTTATGAGCTTGTTTGTTTTTTAGCAGCAACACTGCATTTCCCACCAGTGATGAATGAGATTTTGCCTATGCACTGCAGCAGAGCACAGTAACAGTCCTGCAACAGGAGCCCTAGCTCTCTTGACAGCCATTTCACATTTCCCCTCTGGGCAGGCAGCTATAAAGGCAGTTGCACAGTCTGGTCATAGTCATTTAGTCATGTAGTTAGGGCTGCATGTTGTGTTATTGTGCTACTACACTCAGGCATCACCAGAATGTAGCACCAAATCTATTGTTTCGAATGGGGAATAAACCGAAATTCATCCTTCATAGTTTCACGGCTGATTGAGGGATGGCAAAAGCAATGAAAGGGCTATTTAATCAAAACCTCAATCCATTGCAATTTCCATTAAGGTCAGAGCGGTGCGGAGCGTAGGACAGGTGGATGTATGGACGAAGCCTACAGCTTTCCAGGATTTCTACTGTCAGAAAACACAGTGTGAGCGTTGGGATCATTCACATGCAGTTTCTGGAGTCTGATTATCACATTAGTCAGTCACCAACGCTGCTCTCTCTCTGTTCTGTGCATTTCCACCATTTTTTAAAAATACCAGATGGAGTGAAAAGAACAAAAAAAACAAACATGCTTTTTATCAAGCCACCACAGTCGCGTCGAAATAAATGATTAGTCCCCCTCAACTTTGCAGCAATTACACATTCTCAGATGCTCATAATGAAGTGTAATCTATAAGTCCCTATGTGTGCAGTGCTGTGAGCCAGCTAATGCAACCCTCTGTAGACCATCGACGTTGATATATTGATGCAGTGGGTCGCCCAGTCAAAGCCTCATGCCAGTTTTGGGATGCCATTAGTTAGACATACACCCCAAGGCTCTGAAATGCTCCAGTCAAATAGTTTATGCATTTTATTCATCCACCCTTCATATCATCAGTAGTTTTAAATACATACCCACAGCAATTTACTAATTAAAGGCACCCTGTGGGTGTATTTACCCACTTGTGGTGCTATGGAGCGATGCTTTTATGAGTGGTTCTCATTGAAGTAAGTCTATCTAGGCTCCAGCAAAGCTGGATTAGCAAGTCGGCAAAGAAGGCAACTGCCCCAGGGTGACCAGAACTGCAGAGGTAAGCTGCAGGCCGATGGTGTGTCAGCTGCTTTGATTTAATTAAAAATGTTTTCAGGAATAAACACCACTGTTTACTACTACTTATTTGTGCATATATTATATATAATATTCACATATCTATCTATCATATTTTTGTTTGTTGGCAATAATAAGGAATTGCATATTTGTTTTGTACTAGTGCTTTTGCTTCAGTAAACAGTCAAGACTTATTTTGGAGGCATCCCAAGTTGTTTATTTTGTATTGGACTGCACTACATCTGTGAAAAAACTGTATAGTGGCCGAGATGTACCGCTGTCTGATTCAAATCAATATTTGCAATGTCCACAAGAAGTGAAGAGCTTTTTGAGCTTGACTCCAATCAAAACATGTTTCCAAAGTAAGTTTTAACTATTTACTGAAGCAAAACTAAAAGAACAGAAGACATAATTACATTGAGTCAAAAAAACTACGTCGCTCAAGAGACATCTGGGTCAGTTGCTGCCATCTCTATTGGTAGGAGAAAGAATTTCAATGGCTGTGTCAAACTGGCTTCATTATGAGACCTTTTCTGCTCCAAGAACTCACTGAAATGTAATTTATGGTCTGTGGAGCTTAACAAACAAAACAGATCGATGTTTTAATTGTAGCGTAAACGTAATAATTCATTCAGAGAGCAGATACTATGATAGATAAATGTGCTTCTTTGTGCTATACCGCTTTATTGAGTGTGCCTGAAAGAGCACACTATACTATTCACCGTGCTTATTGTTATTATTCTTACGCCCTTGTTTTGGCACGCTCAAAAATGTGTAAACTGCAATTGAGGCCGCAAATGTCACTCTACAGTCATGATCACCACTCAAGACGTAGGAAAATTCGATTCGGTCGCAGTGATAACACTGCTGAAGCTGTCATTTTTATAGTTTTGGGGTCAGACACAAAGATGCGCCAGCAACACGCATCTTTCCAAAAAGGGAGCACCTGTGCTTTGTCCAACTCCTGAGGCCAAAGTTTATAGAATTTTCACCAAAAAAATCGGCAAGGAAATTGTCCACGAGACGAGGATGCTGATGGTCATTTCGGCTTTTGGTTTGCGGCACGCCTTTTTTGGCATTTTTGGCCACCTTTAAGGGGCTTCATTTAGAGATTTTCTGAGTGTCTCAGGGGGAGGGACACAGAGTGCCTAATTACTCTGGCCTGCAGCTGACCCTGGTTGCTTGGCAACCTCAAACCTGCCTTGGACTAATTTTATTGAAGTCTCTGTATGAAAACAATGACTATCAAGACTACATTTTTAATGTCGGACATTTTATCCTTCTCTCTCGCAGAGACAAACACAGACACATAGAGAGACGGACAGACAGACACACATGCACACACACACAGACAGACATTACAGACACACAAGCACACAGACAGAGACAGACAAGACAAACACACGCAGACAAGACAAAAGTATTTCAAAATAAGAGTCCCTTCAAAATAAAAGACTTTGTAAAACTCTGATTAACAGACACAAGACTACACAAGCAAGCACACACACACACAAACACAAGACAAAGGTCTTTCAAAATAAGAGTCCCTTCAAAATAAGAGCCCATTAAAAAGGCAATGATAACACAGCTTGTTGTATTAATACTGAATTTGCTGAGCAGTGTCAATAATAATGTATGGGGGACGACAAGGCCAGAGTCATAAATTCTTGAGAAATGTTTCTAGTCTTTGATTAATGTACAGCACTGTTTTTCCACTGATCATAGTAGACTGCATGTTGCTTAGAGGCTTGTAATACTCTAATACCTTTTAAAGCTTTAAACATTTTATCGATTCTTCACTTCTCCCCTCTGGATTTTGACAGCTGGACAATATGAAGACTTCAGTTAGTAAATCAAAAAGTGAGGGGGACAAAAATAGGATTTTAAGAACTGGTGAGGACAGGGACAACATTGTCAGACATCTTTCTTGCTACCTTTGGGCTTTTAGCAGGTGAATCCTTGGAAGCTTTCCTGGAAGCAGATTGTTCAAAACTTTGCAGTAACACACCAGCTTCATCTGTTCAGCACTTTTAGTGAACAAAAGAATCAATCTACATATTAAATATGAATGATACATATCCTGACAAAGCCATAACTGGATGATTTTAGTTTACAGTCAGCTGTCAAACCTTGATGGCATGTATACCCAGTAAAGAACTAAATGGATGTGTGTATACAGTACGATGCACAGCGGGGCTTTCGGGTGTACTCCTTTTTCTGGAGCAGATGCTGTGTGTCTCTTTCCCTGTCAGCTCCCTCTTTGAATGTATTCTCCTCTCTGTGTTTTGTTTTGCAGGTAGAGAGATGGCACCGTCCTTTCTTCTCTTCTTCTCCACCATGTTGCCCTTACTCAGCGTGTCTGCGTATAATACATCTGCCGGTAATGACTGTGCTGAAACACACACACACACACACACACAAGTGTTTGTCTCTGACACAATGTCTCCAGTTGTCTGTACAAAACGATTGTGGCTGCAGCGATACAATGGATGCTCTGTGAGCCTGCTGTCTGCTGGTCTGGTGTGTGTTTGTCTTCTGTTGCGTGTTTGTGAATGTGTAGCAGTGTACATTAATGTTGATGTGACAACAAAATGTCTTTTTGTTTACCCATCAGTAATCCTCGGTGGTATTTTAGGAGAGCTAATAATACCTGCAGTATTCAGTGAGAATTTGAGTTAGTTTTGTTGTTTTAGTTTTGAGAGGTTAATGTATCGAGCAAACAAAAAAAGAGGTGACATATAAGAGAAGGCCCTGCTTCATATTCTTCACAGCATGCAAGCATTACTAAAATTCATATGCAAACAGTTTAAATCACCCCACACATCTCTGATTTTTCCAGTGGTTCAGGCTCTCGAACATGGCCACTCTCTCTTTAGGCAAGATTAAGAACAAAGACATCATCATACATAGCTCGGCTCCTAGGTACATACATTAAACACCTGAAACATGACAAGAATCTCCTTGTTTGTGAGGAGTCACAAGCCAAAAAGCTGAGAAGCAATGGTTAAATCTTTAACAACACATTGTATTTTATCCAGCGGCTACAGCTGACAGATAAATGTTGGAGAGTTAAAAGTAAAATACTTCCATCTAAATGTCAGTAAAGTAGACGTTTAAAGTAGCATGAGATAGAAATACTTGCAATAAAAGTACCTCAAAATTGTTCTGAAGTACCGACATTTTATCTCTGCATGCAAGTGAATGCACCAATTTCAGGTTCAAGTAGACAAACCTAAATTTAAAATAGTGCAGTGTCACTAATCTCCTCTTCCTCCAAACCGACCTCCAGTCTTGTAGTTGATCATGTGATACTAAAGTCAGCTCTTTGGCAGATCCATGGAGAGTATATATCTCAGTACAATCGATCAGCCAGTCCAAAGTTTTTATTAAATTGCTATCTTAGTACATGTCACAGGAAAAGTTTGCTGCCTTTGCTACATTTCTGTGCTTGTGAATGTCAGCGTTTAATGAAGTTTAAGAGTTGTGCAACATAAATCAAGCTGTTCAACACAGAAGAAAGATTACTTTGACGCTAAGGAGTGATTGTGGGCAAAGAAACCAATGTTAAAGACAGAAAATGTTACTTTGTGTGGGTCATTTTGAAAAACAAACAAACTACCCACTATGTTGTTTAGTCGAGAACACTGAAAAGTGATCCAGCAGTGATACATCCTGCTCACAGGACTGTGTTGGTGAGCGCAATGAACCAATAAATGGATATTTCTGGGTAGATGCTACATCGGCATGCTTTTGTTTTGCGCTTGTTGTCCAACATGTCTGTGGCTCTTTTCACTCTGTCATGATCAGCCAGCCTCACAACATAAAATTGCTGCCACAGCTCTTGAGACTCAGACTGGACAAGCACCATTTCCCGCCTCTAACGGCCCAGCTTGGCAGGCAGTGCCGGCCCAACCCCACATTTAAAAACCAATTTGCAGCCAATGGGAGCTGAAACCACTAATGAATATTTGCTGTAAACTCTGTAGTGCTTATTATGGTGCCTTTATATCAGAGCTCATGCTCTGACACTAATGCTCGGAGGCAGATGTCAGATCTCTGTAATACAGACATAAACCTGCCGTCAGATTAGCGAGCTGTCATTTCCTCTTTGTGCCGAGTGGAGGGTGGAGGGCGGAGGTGTTTGCTATGGGAGTCACGTCTAGTGGTCTTTCCTGGCCTCTAGTGAGGAATGCGGTGGCTGTTTAGTAATTAGGGTTTTACACTGTGGGTGAACCTGTGCAGAATGGCAGACTCCAGATGTATGAATCCCCGGGGAGGGCAAGGCAGAAAGAGATGAAGAGACTGGAGATAATCAGATATACAGAAAAATACTTGTGATGTTGATTCAGTGAAACAGAGCTGGCAAGAAATAAGAAATGCCAGCACACACACACACACAGGACCGGAGGCTCCACGGAGCTGGTTTCTTCCCAGGACTAGTTGATTTCATGTGCTTTAATGGATTACTGGTGACCATAGTGTGAAGTAAGGTGTAGGGTGGTGTGTATCGAGGTCACTTCCCATCTATATCAAAGCCAGGCTGACATTTTCATCAAAGAGTCAGTTCTTCTGGCTTATTTCTCCCCCGGCGTGGCATCTTTTATCTGTCCAGTCCTTCCACACCAACCTGTTGGTATTAAAAGGCTGGTCAGGTTTCAGGTCCTGAGGGGCTGACACCGCCCAGGCTGTGTTAGCAGGACAGGTCTAATTTACAGATTTTTGGCCTATATCCATTTATTATTTGGTCTTGGAAATGTACTTTTTCAGGGAGTCACATTATATAGAGCCGATGCATATAGTTAGCTGATTTATCAGCAGGTATTTCTTGAATTGTTTTAAGTTATTTTTCAAGCTTTAATGCCGAACACCACCCAGTTTAAGTTGGAACATTGAATAATTTTTTTTTTTTTTTTTTTTTTTTTATATATTTTTTTGGCCTTTTATGCCTTTAATGATAGGACAGCTGAAGATAGACAGGAAGCAGGGGGCAGAGAGAGGGGGAATGACACGCAGCAAATGGCCGTCCGATGCGGGATTCGAACCGGGGCCAGCTGCAGCGAGGACTATAGCCTCTTACACACGAGGCGGCCGCTTAACCCACTACGCCACCGACCGCCCCAACATTGAATAATTTTGAGTTTTGGATGGTTTGTAGGTCATTTCATAGATAATATCAGGTAATTCTCTAATTTTTCTAGAATTTTATAAACCAGATTGCAAAAATACATTTAAAAATAAGTTTTGGGATGCAAAACTTGAGGTTAAGTTCAGATTAAAAAGAATTTGAATTATATCATGAGAATTTTCAAGTGAACGGGTATGGACATCATCAGGAAAATGGCAAAGTCAATCAGTAATCACTGAATATCTTCTGAAACTACTATTCCAAAATACAAAGCATGCAGATATACAGTGACCATTCTGAGGCAAAAATAATCAGCGTGGCAGAAATACATTTCTGGCCCTTTGTCACCCTCCAAATCTCCGAAAAGCTTTCTTTTTTCGTAGCCTAAACCTTTTAAGTGCATCAGTCTCACACAGTCTGAACATGCAAATCTGTTCCCTCCCCGCTAGTCAGGCCCCAGCTGGCTTCATTAACTGTGTTGCCATCTCTC
Organism: Larimichthys crocea; assembly: GCF_000972845.2. Classification (NCBI taxonomy): domain Eukaryota; kingdom Metazoa; phylum Chordata; class Actinopteri; family Sciaenidae; genus Larimichthys; species Larimichthys crocea. Next base: position 7,624,727 of record NC_040023.1, on the reverse strand, counting down.
TGAAAGCACAATGTCTTCATGTGAAACCCTGCGCTCTGTTGACAAATAAGCGAGGCTGGCAGCAACAAGCGCAAACCTCGCATGGATGGAAAATCTCTTGAGATGGATAACGAGCGAGCTTTCTGCTGGAAACCAGGCTGCTTGTCCTTTTTTAGCATGTGCTGAAAACAAAACAGAGGTCTCCATCTAGTGGTCGGGTTGTGACACGCAGAAAAACCTTTTCTGTGAAAGAACAATAGCAGCTTCTCGAAACCTGCAAAACACGGCGTCTCACTTTGTTTCACTCAAACCATTCATTCCTAAAGACAGTGACGCGAGGAGTCTAGGCACTTGTGGTACAGGGGTATTTGTATAATAATACTCTGTCTGTAAATGCTTTAGGAGGGACTTTCACATGGATTTTTATTCATCCATTTGTTATAAAAATATGAATTAGGTGTAATATATATGAACTTTTATCACTATGCCATTATCTACAGTGAGTTTCCTTCATAATTCCCAACTTAGGTTGCCTTCCTGCTAACTGAAGATGTAAATCTGTCATAACATTTTTAAAAGAAGCTCAGTAATTTGCAAAAACAGCTGGTTAAAATGTTACTCGAACTAGAGGAGCTGATGCATTTCTTTAGGACTATAGTCAGCGGTGGATTTATGCACGTTTGGTGCAGCAGGAGAGAGTGCATGTGGGAGGCAAGGCAAATTTATTTATCGCACACATTTCATTCATAAATGCAGCCCAAAGTGCTTTACGGAGTTCAAAGAGTTCACAGGTAAAAGCCAGTGTTTTTCACTGACGTGTTTCTCATAGTTTTTGGACAATAATGGACTCTATTGCACGGAGAAAGAAGATATATTAAGCTTTGGGTACAAACAGTACACTTGTTTGAAGGTCAGTTGTTTGGTTTGATCTATATAAGATATTCTTTAAAACGTGATTTTTATCTGATGTGTGTGGCAGCATCAGTGCTGAATAGCAGAGCTACCTCGTAGCTGATTAACAGCCAGAAGATTGAGACAGATAGAGCCGTGTCTTTGTCTGTTCCACCTGACGGTGTCTTTATCTTTCAGGTTGTGCAATCATCCGTCCTCCCAGAGATGGAGGGATAAGGTACCGAGGTCTGACACAAGAGCAGGTGAGGAATGGCTGCTGCTGCTGCGCTGCGATAAACGGCTCCACAAAGTCACAGGAGTCAGGTTATTCACTTGGAATTCAAGTCAGGTTAATGCATATCAACGTTTATATTGAAAATCATAGATCCTCTACTGTAGCACTGATCAAAAATGTTTGCATGCATGAGTTTCATCCTCTTTGTAAACGCCGACTGCGTTCTCTTCTCCTCTGTGTGTTTTTTTTAGATCCGCAGTGTGCAAGTGCTGCCAGTAGACTACGAGATAGAGTACATCTGCAGAGGCAACAGGGTGATTGTCGGACCAAAGGTCAGGAAGTGTTTGCCCAATGGCACTTGGACCGATCTGAGCCAGCACAGCAGATGTTGTGAGTTTAACCTCAGTTGACTCTCCTCTCTGTTATCCATCATACATTCATTCATCTTCCACCCGAGACACTGATCCACACATACTGCATCCACTCTGAGAAGATATTCTGTGTTCATGTCGAGGATACGGATACAACGATTATAGATTTGATCTTTGATGGGATTACATGCAGTTTTGGCGAGTGATATTTCAGTTGCCGCTGGTTTATGTTGCACTGAGTTAATCGCTGCGTCCCTAGTTAAGAGATCATCTAAACTCCCCATGTCCTCGTAGGACAACTTCTTGAAGTTCAAGCCTTTTTTTAGCAAGAAAATACAGTAATCAGTAACCTAGAAACCTGCGTCACCTGCGTCACCAACCTCTTTAAAGGTACCGGAAACTTAAAATAGTTTGAACTAAATATGTTACTCTGGGAGTCTGTGCATCCAGCTGCTGTTCACGAATAAAGAGTTGCAGTGTGCAAGTATTTATAAGCACAAATTGTTTTTTTAGTGAACATTAGAGGTGTCAGAAGGGCGTATATTTTAACTTTTTGCTTGAGCCATGCTATCACACCGACTCCAGCTCTGTGCTTAACACACTTATTTCCTAGGAATGTTACCTAAGATTGATATGGAGAGTTGACTAACAAGACTTTTTCATTTGGCTGAGATTTTGATGCAATTAGCTGTAAGTTAATAGTGTTCTTGATACCACCAGACACGTGCTGCATCCTCTGTGATGGTCTCTTTTTAAAGCCTGTGGAAGAAACGTAACTTTTTAGTTCATCCCCTTAAACTGTACTGTACTGTCACCACCTTGAAAATGTCTATCTATCACAAAGTAAGAGATCCCTAAAATAAAGCCTCCTCTGTCTTTCTGTTCCAGTGTTGTTGTGTCCTCGGGTTTGGACATCACTGGAAAATGGTCGAGTGTCTTCTTGGCCCCTGGGGCCTCCGGTGGAGGGGACAGTGCTGCACTACAGCTGCCTGCCAGGCTTCATCCTCATGGGCCGAAACTCAACACAGTGCAATAAGATGGGCAAGTGGGACATGCCCAAACCCGTGTGTCACTGTGAGTCACTCTCCTCTCTCTGTATTTGAGCAAAACAACAAAATCAGAGACCAATGTACAATGTTTTGTGTAAAGGCACCAGGATTCAAGATGTCCTTGGGGGACATCTGCAAACATTGCAATAAAAGCTGAACGTCCTTCCTCATGAATTATTTTCTCTTTCCTCCCTTTTTTTTACTACTTTTATATGTTTGTTGGTGCAGTGTACAAATCTTCACACTTCTCACTCTTCTTTTTTGTCCTTTCTCTTCTCAAAGATGACCGACACTACAAAGGTAAGATCATTTCCATTCTTTACTAATAATTAGGGAAAATCTTGCAGTAAACCTGAATCCTGAACCTGCTGCTTTTAAAAAAAAGGACCGTTGCTGATAATAGATGCAGGGCTTCTCAACCTTGAGCTGTCAAAATGACTGAAGAGTCAGCAGGTTTTAGATGCTGCTGGTTGGTCCAAGGTGTCTTAGTGAATGAAACACACCACTGCAGCGACAACCAGCGAAACCTCAACCATGATAAGTGATTGAGAGAAATTAAACAGTATTTAGAGTACGACGACAAACAGCCATTCACACTCACAGCTACAGACGGGCAATTAAGAGTTACCAATTAACCTGTGCATGTCTTTGGTCTGTGGGAGGAAGCCGGAGTACACAGTATGAACCACTTTACCATCATTAAACTCTGTATTTGACATAATGGTATTAAGTATTTTAAATGTACTTGTTATGATGTAGACTATAGATGTAAAACTGTGATAAAATGGCGACATCTTCTGGCCAAAAGTTGTATAAACTGCTGCCTCTGGCCATCTCAGTGTGCACGGATTATTAAAGCGAGCCAAGAGTACAGATTTACACAGGAGGTGTTCTGTACCAAAAATACACCATTCATAAAACTAACAACATGCAAAACCAAAACAACAGAACACAGCTTGAATGGAGCATAGACATGCAAAGACACAAATAAAACACTATATACAGCATGCAGCATAAGATGGTGTGCATACAGTTTGAAGTAAACAAATAGTGCCACACGTTTAATACAGTTACATATCTTTCTCAAAGATATATTGTAAATGTGACGGTAAACATGTCGCCCTCACATGCACTCTTGTTAATTTGATTTCTGTAACACGTCCAACAAGTTTGAACTGAGCTACAGCAGCATACGGTCAAATACACACAGATTAATAGCCTTCTTCCTTGTTCAAACATAATCAGTTGAATAAACTATGAAACAGTGTGAGTCAGCTGATTGAGGAGACTCTTCTCACGTTAGATCAGGCTATAAAAATCCTTTTTTTTTTTCTGCTTGAAGTGTGACCGAGCTGAGCTACAGTCACAATAATCATCACACAAGTAGAGCTGTTTAAAAATTTAAATGTTCATTCATGACGACTGTGAAACTCACAGCAGGTGAGAGAGTCTATATGAAATGTATGTCAACGCTTCACAATAGGCAGCTGGATTCTCTTTGTGATAAATGATGAGACCGATGACAAATGTTTAATTAGGGCCGTGACTGTTTAGCATCCCGTACAGTCACAATAGTTGATACTTATTGATGCTTCGACTGATAGAAAAGCTTTAAAATCCTTCAGTGACGCAGCCTGAGTGAGAACAGAAAACACTTTTCAGCTCCCTCTGTGGACTGCTTGGTGTTACTGAGCATGTGGATCTCTCCCTGTACTGTCAACTCTGAATAAAGCCAAGGCAAACATTTCCATTTTCATGTCTGAGCGTCAAACCCACATCACTGACTGACAGACGAACCCAGAAATGCTACAGATGTCATGTCTGAAAAGGGCACGAGCTCTTTAGTTAGCTGTTTGTTTCCACTGACACTGAAAGAGCTGTACTTTTTTGTTGCATTTTAGTTTGGTTTTGGAAAATGACAGCAGAGAGACAGAGGGGAAAGGCGGTGGAGAGAATCTGGGTCACTGCAGTAAACGACTCAGGCTTTGGTTTGTGGTACACGCCCCAACAGGTGAACTACAGCGTCAGATAGTTTTAGTACTGTGTACTAGATGTTCCCTGCTGCTTAATATTAAACCCTGTGAACAACATTTCCATCCAACCATTATCTGTAACGGCTTATCCTCATCACGGTCACAGGGGCACAGGGCACATGGAGACAAACAACCATTCACACCAGTTTAGAGTAAGCAGAATGAAAGACTGTAAACACCTGACATGATGCACCTGTTTAGGGTTGTAGTGGTGATATCCACGGGAGAAATCAGACATTAAACTATAAATAAAATCACATGTCGTACTTACATGCAGCCAGCTCTCCTGTTTACTCCTTGCCTCAGGTATAAATCCAGCTTTAAGCAGCAGGAGTTAGTCTCTTTAGTGTTGAATCCCTCTTTTTTTGAGCAAACTTTGGAGCATCTCCTCTTCATTTGTGTAACACAGACAGCTGAAGCCTCATATTATTCAACTTTTGATTGTATTTGTTTCGTGAAAGATGTTGAGTTGCATTATGGGAAGTGTAGGATGTTCATGTTTTTGAGGCTCGACACATACGAAGGACTAAAAGTCAGAATAATTCAATAATTCAAATTTGCCTCCTTCCATACTAGTAGTACCCTTTTAATGTTGAATTAACAGTTGGTTATCATTTTTTCTTTGTATTGTTTTTGTATTGATTGTAACAGGATGAAAACAAGATAAAAGTATGAATATAAAATAAAGGAAATGGTGTTTTTGAGGTATACTGGAAAAAAAAACATCATAAAAAGGTTGATAAAAATAAAGCTAGCACTGTCAGTCAGTGAGTAATCCTCTAGTCTCGTCACATGGTGGCAATGTTGTGCTGCTTATAACTCAGCAGAGCTGTTTCCATCCCAGATGAAGAGTAGGTGGCGTTTTTTACGCCTGTGAACCTCGCAGGTCTTTATTCAGAGTAGAGATCATTAAAGCTGCCGTTCTGGCTCTGTACTGTTTGTAATGTCCTGTGAATAACCGAGCGGTAAACAGCTGCTGCGGATAATACATTTCTCTGGCAGGCACGTTCTAAAATTAGGACTTCCTTTGTCTCACTGGGAGGCGATGCAGATAGCAGCGAGCGACCGTTTGGCTGTGGAGACACAAATAGGCTTCTGTGACCAGGATGACTATAAAACCAGAACCAACCGATGATTATCTGTGCCAACGGTAAAAGAAACAAAAGACAAAGCGTGAGTTGCTTCTGACAGGCCTGGCACACAACTGATGAAAAGATCCAAGCAGAAAGAAGGCAGCAATATTCAAAAACTATATCGAATAAATGTAATAATGACTCTTCTTTTTTTAAAATGTAAATCCAGAAAATACTGCACTTGTAACACTAGATAGCAGCGTGACTTTAACCTCAGTGCCAGAATATAAAACAAGAAGATTAAGACTTATAGCACAAACAACAGTCAGGCGGTCTTCTTCTTTCAAATACGTTAAAGTGTCACATCTGTCGTCGTGTCTCAGGGTGTGAATGCGCTCCACTCAGACGCCTCTCCGCCTGGATCATCCCACGGCGCTGTGTGCAGTGATGAATTGCCGCGTCAGTGCCACAATCAATCAATCAAAGATATTTTGCAGGTATGCAGGTAGATAATCATTATAGGGAGGGACGGCTGAGGCGACGCCGACGGGGGAGAAACAGTGGATGGACGGTAAGAGTGATGGTGGTTAGACCAAAGGTGAAATAAAGAAGACGTGGAGACAAAGAGAAGGCGAGACAGCGGGAGATTTATGTCTTATCAATTTAGCAAATGGGATTGTGTGGATGCTTTGAATGAGGCAGGGGAAAGCTCTCTGCACTTCCATTATAGTCCCACTGCCTCCAGCTGAGTCCTCCATGCTCCCGGGCTCTGGGGACACACTGTCCTCCTGTCTTGTCCTAATGAAGAGCCAGCATCGCTCCTATCCTTAGACAACAGAGCGAGGCAGGGGGGTGTAAGAGTGAGGGGGAATAGTGGAACTAAGTATCCACAGCTCCAACCTGGAGAGCGGCTCTGAAACAAGACTGCAATAAAAAGTTTGGTATATATTTAGACTGTATTTAATTTAAGTTTTATCGATCGTACAGTACAACTTTTTTTTTTTTTTTTTTTTTTTTTTTAGTTGGTTAGCTGGAGGAATATCATGGGTCTAGTTCAGGGCAGAAAAAGTCCACAGTGACATAAATCACCATCATTCCTGATGATTCGGTTGCTGGTTTTTGGTCCCTGGTCTCTCTGGTGGCACAGTACACCCACCATCCAACAACCACCTCCATCCTTCAGTGCAGAACATACTTCATTTATTCTAAAAAATCTGTGAACATAATCTAAGCAGTGATTGCTCCTGGCAGCACGAGGTAATTGGACAAACAATTCAGTAATATAAATGTGATTTCTAGGAGACAGTGTTGCTAAGAGACATAGATATTTTGATTTTCAAGCAATTTTTTGGGGGGGTGGGAATTATTGTAATGAACTGTAGGCAAACTAGGTGGTGGTGCAGCTTTTGTGTGGAGTTGTTCTCTCTGGCTTCCTCCTATAGGCATGAACGTGAGCGTGAATGTTTGTCTTAAGTTGAAGTTTAAGGTATCGTCATTATACCCAAGGGGCAGCAGCAGAACAACACAAACATAAATAACAACTACAACAAATAATACATACAACATAATTAACAAACAACCAGTAAATTAACAATAAATTCATGACACAAAACGAAACGGAGGAGTTTGTCAGCCTCAGTGTCTGCTCCAGCCCCACGTGACCCTGATGATGATAACCAGTTATGGAAAAATGTATGTATGTGCACATAATCTAAGACTTTACAGTTATATGCAAACATTTCTATTTAATTAATTTTTATTTTGAGTTATTATGACAATGTATTTATCAGTTTGATCCACAGTGATGATCCAATTGTGCTGTTCACAGTTATTACTGCACATTTGCTCTTGTAAAATGATGCAGTATCCAAATTACTCAATATATATCATTGACATGTCTATAATAAAAATGATAACGCTGGTCTAAGCGCTTCGCAGAGTTTTAAAAGCAGACAAATGTTACGTCTGTCCTATAAACACGTTTAATCAAGAACCACCAGGGTATATTTTTTCGTATTTTTCCAAGCGTGTACCACAAACAACAAGTTGCAGTCGTCATCCTCGGGTCTTTTTGTCTGCCGAAGGTCTCGTCGACATGCTTTCTACACACTGTGAGCATACTGCGGCCTCTATTCTGAAGATAATGAAGAAACACCTCAGCGAGCACATCTAGTTTTTCTTCCCAATAAGCCAGAAAGGTCAATCGGTCCTGAGCTGTCGGCTCCTTGGTAAGCAACAAATAAAATGTATTATTGACAGGGCTGTTGGCTTGTTATTGCTCCCCGCTGTGTGGCTGTGCAGGAAATCAGGCACTGACAACAGTATAATTGCAGTCTGTGGGGGCTCTGTGAACCATCGCTTCCATTTATGGATTGGAAATGCTTTTTTTTTTTGTGCATTGGTCACAGGCAGCATAATGTATCGGAGCTGTGACCGTGTCCCGTCGTCGGTACCTGAACGGTGGCGACGCTGTATTGCGGCTCTGAGGTTGTTGAACTGGAGGCAGCATTAATCCTGGGATTTAACAATGATTTGATGTGGAGGTCTGGAGCTGTGACTGCGGCCAGCAGGTAGCAGCATGCATTAGCATCTTTTAATTAAGACAGCACTTCCAATATCTCTCTCCCAGTACGCCTCCACCACCTCCTACCTGTGACCAAGCCAGCAGGGGAAAGGTCAGCTGTGTGTGTTGGTGAGAGAAGATACAGGGAGGGAGGGAGGGAGGGTGTTTTATCAGCCCTAACCAAGACTGATAGAAGTATTTATGTGCAGGTAAGAGGGCTCAGGGTGTCATATATATACTGAAGCAAGGCCGAGTTAGACGCTAATATTAGAATCTTTTATTATGTGTATGCTTGCAGCCCGATGCTGCCTGCTTTTAACGGTCCATTATAGTATCATTATCAGTGTAAGCAAGGGTGTAATTTCCATGAAGGCATGTGTCCCCCTCACTTTTCAAAATCCCAATGTCTGTCCCCCAGACTTTCATTGTTTCTCTCTACATGTTGTCCTCCTACCGTCCGGCCGCCGTCGCCCAGATAAGAGAAGAGTTGACAGAAACGTTAACATGCTCGTCTGCGTCGCCGTCACTTATCACAAAAGCAATTAACTCATCAAGCTGCGGCGAGCGACGCGGGCGAGAGCTTTGGTCGACTCTTTTTTTTCACCTCACGAACACATCGAGTCCAAGTCCTGGCTGAATTTCATCGCCCGTCCTATTCATTTCAGAATTCAATTTTAAATTATAATAATTACTTTTAAATCCCTGCACAGTCTGGCTCCACTTTCATTCCAAACCCCTCAGATCTGTGGTTAAAAGTTCTCTAGATCAGGCTCAAAACAAAGGGAAGCACGGTTTTATTGTGTCGCTCCAGCACTGTAGAACAAACTCATTTAGACTTGTTGTTTTATTTGTCTGTTTGGTTGTTGTGAAATTCAGGAGCTGGTGGAGACTAAAACTAGAGCTAACAAAATGAATAAGTCATGGAAATATAAATGAATTCAATTAAATATAATTAGATAAATAAATCTTATCGTGCTGTGTGCTGGTTTTATAGTGTAGTCGTCGTTTTACTACAAGCTTCAAGCTCCTAGGGCACAGAGTGTATCTTATTTTAAATCGTGTCCATAAACTTCACAATACAACGAGAAATAGAAACTTGAAATGATTAATTTAAATGTTGACAACTTCAAACGTCATTAAAAGTGATACAAAATGAGTCATAAATCTCAACCTGGTCCATTACTGACTTGATGCTCTACTGGTTTACACAGTCAAAAACTTGTATTGATCTCCCCTGACATCATTGCATATCATATCACCGTGCTTATCCACCTTTTTCTTTGCCCATGTGCACTCTAGAAACATGAGCCTGAGCTTCATCCACTATTCAACATATACTATGACTTTACACAGAAATAATACCATAATACCATTTCTCACAAAATAAAGGTATGTAACTTGACTTGTAGCACTCGTAATACACTCTCAAAATATGCCACCATGCGTATCCACATCTCAAAATGTTCATTGCGAGTGTAATTTAGATCCAGCTTGTTGGTTGTCGGTGATAAATCTCTTTACAGGTAAGATTAAATGCAGCTCTGCAGTCTCCAGATCAGCTGTATATGATCTAACAGCAAATGGAGTTGATGCACTGTATTCTACAAAATTGTCATTTGCAAGATGAATTAGATGAAGCAAAGTGGCACATCTACTCTGTGTTCTTGACCTCTCACATGTATGACTGTGGCTGCAAACAACAACAGTCTGAATATGCATGCGAGAAGTGGCAGATGCTACTTCTGCTGTGTGTTTGTACAAGCATGTACGAGCGAATAGGAAAAATCCCTTTCCAGATTAAATTGCCATTATGTTGTGTCACCCTCAGCAATGAAGGCTATTAAATAAATGAGTCTCTGAGAGAACAAGATAACAGCGGAGGGGAGAATGATCAGCAGCGTAAGTGTATCAGCAAAGTTAACGTGCCGTGGCCTCGTGATTTAAGATGCTGTATGAATTATTTATGTGTCTCTGACAGAGTGCTAATGACAGCGGAGGTCAGAGGGCATGGCAGGATTCAACAGTACATCGGTACCCACTTTATTAATCTCTACAAAAGCATTTCAGCTCACACTGCTGCCCAGCTCATGAAAATAACCTCCACTGAACACAGAGACGCTCCCTTCAGGACTGTGTCCTCCAACACATCTGTTACTACGCTCAATTAGCAGTCACGTCTCATGATGATGATTCCGCCATCCATCTGGCGCATCTATCCAAGAAGCTAATATGACGCACTGTTGTGACAGCGCTGTAACCTTGACACAGATTCGCAGGTGTGCCCGTCACCTGAAATGAAGAAACAGAGCAAACTGAAGCTTGTAGAGAAAAACACAGAAAGAAATTTCTCTACAAGTCTTCAGAGTTTGAGGACATCAATCAAGACGTCTTTGGGAGAGTTCCAGGCAAGTCAACCTTGACTTACTACATTACTATAAATTATACCCATTAAGGATTACTAGACTGCACAATGGCCTGTATTGTATCGTAGGCTAGAGTGGTATGGATTTGCCATTAGCTGGATGAGCTACTAGAACTACTTAGGGTTCCTTTTCCAAACACAGAGCAACATTTAATACATTAAAAGACGAGGCTATCATATGACATAACACAGTAATTTAAGTTTCAACCACATCTCCACATCTATCAGTGGCTTGAGTTTGCAACAAACCGTGTTTGCTTTACGTACTGCAGCAAAGCTCGGTGCATGCTTTTTAAAAGTTCTGGGAAAAAAAAAAGTTAGTGGATCTTGAGTTCAGCAAATGTCAGCTTTCAGACTGGCATGCAGTCTGCTGAGTAAGTCAACGGGAAAGTAAACAGACTGTCAACAGAATGGAAAGTGTTTTTCCTCCAAAAAGCACAAATGTGATCAGTTAATTTCAAGATGGTTTTATTTACATGCCTTCAAAAAAAAATCATTTGTGTTTTGAAGTACCGAATGCAGGATTGTTATTTTCATTTAATCAGCCAGCCACATTAAAAACTGGAGGTAGTTTTAAATAACCTACTGGTTAATGTTAGTTGTTATGGAATTTTCTATCCTTAGGTTACACGAGGTCACGTGTGGGCCTTGAGGTCCTCGGCAGTATTAGTTGTTTGGCTTTGATTGGAAACAGTAGGTGCCACCATATCTCAACACTGTGGTGTCCAGGGTTGAAGAGACCTGTTGCTGCCTTTCTAGACATAATAGATAGCTGGCGTTGATGTTCCAATCTGCATAAACAGACATCTGTGTCTCCAGACTAGAATATGTTGACAATAACACCTGCATGGGTAAAAACATTCTCTTTGACTAATTCTGGGCGTGTAGTATTTGTGGTGTTATCTTGGGGTTTAAAGACCGACTCAGGCACTTCTGATGAACTTTGAGAGTGTCTCTAATTCTCCTTGATCAAGCGTCAATAAATAATACAGCATAAGACATCAGAGGCTCCTGGACACTTTCTTCCTTCCTGACCTCACCATTGACCTTTGACTTCAGCAATTTCTCTACATTAACATTAGTTAGCTAGATCGTGAGAGATGGTTGTCATTTCAGCCAGTACGATGAATGGTTTTCAACAAAAAATCAGAAGCCGCCTTCTGTTTTTCTCTGTCTGAAGTCAAGGAGCCATCGTTTCAAACATTCATACAAATTTTAAATGGTTAGTCTCCCCAAGAAACAAAGGATTAACAGATGTAACAATGGTAACCACCACCATTAAAGACAACTTTAGAAAGCATGACAAACGGGAACTTGACTGAACATTAAGTACATCTCCAGCAAAGAAACATCACGATCGTATTTTCCATATGGCCTTACATAGGAACTAATAATGAGACTTCCTGGCTTATTATTAATCACTCTTTACTGCTTTACTGACTGCTAATCTTTTGAAATTGCACATATGCCGCTGATATCAAACACATCGTGGGAATACAAAAATGAAGAGAGCACAGATTGAGAAACATATTTAGTTATTTCAAAGCAGGAAATGAAATATTAACGATTTAACTTAATTAAACATCACAACAGCAACTTCACACATTTAATCCACAGAGGAAAGTTCTCACATCCTCGCTGTGAAATGGGCGTTGTGACACCCTCATCTCTCAAAGTCCCCGTCCCCTTTTTAGCACGAGAAAAGACAGAGTTGCAGTGTTCAGAATGACATGAGTGGCCTGTCTGAGGCATGTTTAATACAGCTATGTGTTGGCCTGTTGTCCCCTACTTTGATGCTGTTATTAATGCTGTGATTTATTGGCCTGTCAGATGCCTCTCTCCTCATCTAGCTGAGGCTTGAGAGGGTCAGTGGAGGTTAAGTGCCTTGCCTGAGGGCAGGGGAGCTGTGATCTGAGCTGCATTCCAATGTCCACGGCCTGCCTCGCCTCCAACAGGGGATGTACACATTGCAGGTCTACTTTGCCCAGAGGAAGAAGTAACACATGCTGGTGTTAAATGGGATCAGGAGGGAGTGCTGTGTGGTGTCAGGTCTAAATGAAGAAACATTCACTTTAGTGCCCATGCATATTTATTGACAAGTTACACCGGTACTGTTTTTTACCACAGTGCTGTTTCACAAAGCAGATTTTTTTATTTAGAGAAATTTGGACTGCAGTACTCGTGGTGTAAGCCGTGTTTATTCGCCACACACAGATATTGTCAAAGCCATGGATCATTGGTGGAGCTGAGGCAGGTTAAATAGAAATTCACCCTCAGTACAGGGTGTCATGAATGGGAAATTTGCTGTAGAGACCAAAACTGTTGTGAACATGTTTATTTCTGCTGTGAAGTTTGACATTTTAACATGGGGGCTTATGGAGACTGACTCACTTCTGGAGCCAGCCTCAAGTGGACGTTTGAGGAACTGCAGTTTGTTTGGCACTTCGCATTGGCTTCACGTCACAGCCCACATAAGTTACAGCTTGGTTTGTATCAAAGAAAAGTCCAAACAGTTCACATCGATATTTGTGTCACCAAATATAGTTGAAAATCTGCTTTTGGAGATTGTGAGGACCCATTTATCGACTGGTTATAAACATCTTTGGTCACCCCTGGGGGGTCTGCAAGCCAGTTTTGAACATAAAGTATGTAATAATAATTCCAGTTGGAAGATAAAATTTGGTCTTGGAGCGTAGATTTAGTCTTTGGTCGGTCTAAAGGTGAAGTTAAGGTTCAGATGTTTTCTTAAAAAGTTGTACAACAATACTGCCTGTGTGGACTAAAGTTCTGCCACAGTCAAAGCATACTGTATATATAAAAACAAACAGAGCCAATGTGCTGTATGATATTTAATTTTATTGCAAATATACTGTACATAACAGATGTATCTGTTTTTAGAGTCGGTGTGATTGAAAACAGTGTTTACATTTATGCTGTAGTGTCATTAATGCAGCAAGAACAAGAAGACATGTTAGAGAAAAGTTCGGCAGAGGGTCAGCAGTCCAAAAAAGAAAGCGGTGATGGAAAAAGTATAGCAAATCCACTCGTTATTGCATCAACTGACTATGAGTCATCTCAGTTCGTTATCCCAGCAACAGTGGTGAAGCTGGAGGGGCACTCGGCGGGCGCAGACCTCTGGCATACTGCTGCAAGCGCACGTCTTTCGGGTTAATTAAAGGCATTAATTTTTAAGGATTCTATTATTCTGCTGTATTTTTCAAGCAAACTAAATGTACGTTTTTTTATCATGTGTCAGATTACTGTTTAAACAGCGGGTAAAGAGCTGCTTCATCATGGCGAAGAGACAACAGACATCAGCTAAGCTCGATTTAAAGAGTTCCCTTTTAAAGCAGCCAAGGTGAACTGAAGTGTGGCGTTCACTGCTGTGAGTGAGAGGGGGATATCAGGTACACGAGATGATATATATGTATATATTTTCACATTTTAACAGTGCTATTAAAAAAAGTATATAACACAAGAATGTCCTGACAGAATATGTTTTGCAGTTTGCCTTTATTTATAGCATACATTTAGCCAAAAACAACAAATATCTAAATGCAAAAAATGCCAAGAGAATACTTAAATATGAGATTAGAGGGGAAATCGCTGATTGCACTCATAAGTAATGTAACATATAACAAATACACATGTACAGCTAAATCACAAAGATACCGATGTTTTAATTCTATGTAATGTTGCTTTAAGAGTTGTTATTTCTAAGCCAACTTACAACAGCCTGCTCAGCTGCATCTCATAGCTTTTTCTGTCGCTATCCCTTTTGGCTCGGTGGCTATATGTTCTATAGGAAGATGCCATCCCGAATCTAAATCCCACCGACAAAGCTCCGATCGCTGATTGTTTCTCCAACCAGCAGCTATCAGTTAAGCACAACACCAGACCTGTTCCAGAACTGTACACGGATATGGGCAGTGATCCAGAGGTCTGGAGCCAGGCAATTGCTTTTGGCTGTAAAATTTGCTTTGTGCTGAATATAAACGAACTCTTAGTGTATGCAATGAAAGAAAGGGTTGAGTGTGCAGTTAATGTTCCAGAAATGATCAAAATGAAGATGGGTACTGAAATCTAAACGCTTTCAGTTAGTGTAAGCATCCTGCCAGTTCTACATAGCAATAGTGGCATTCAAACCGATGCTACGCCACGGCAAAAGAAATACGCTATTCAGTGATAACACAGTCACTATAACCATGAGAAATAGAAGAGCCAGAAATAGCTGAACAGGTTCAGCTGCATGCCCACAGTCAGCCAGGGAGATTAGAATGTGTTTTATGGACGCGCTGCAGATCACATTAACGTTATTACATTCAACAGGGAATGAGCGGAGAGAACGATGGAGAGGAGAGACGAGCTGGAAAGGAGGGAATGGAGATGGAAATGGGTGAGAGGGCAAACGAGACAGCGGATGGATAGGGAAACCGGAGGAGTGAAATAGAGCAGAATGAGCGGGCGAACGAGTGTACGAGATGGAGGTGAGAGGTAGAAGTTGTGTAAAGTGAGAATCGCAGATGTTGATAAGGAGAGAGTGCGATATTAGGAGCAGGGAGAGGGTGAATCACACTCTGTATCTGGATTGCTCCCAATTAACTGGAGACCAGCTGCAGAAAGCTGAGCCTGCAATGAGGGTGGCCATCATTCAGAGGAGTCAGATGGTGGTCAGCTACTGCTGCCCCCACAGCAAACAATGAAGTGCATGCATTAAACCCTGACTATCATTACACTGAACTAGCCACAGTGCCAGGACAGTGGAGGCTAAAAGCAGAAAGTTAAAGATTCATCTCTGTGGAGTGTTAGAAAGATACGTAAGGCCTTGACAAAGAGTTCAAGGCACACGTGTCAAATCAAAAAAAGCATGTGAAGCTGGAGTTTGGTGGTGCTAACTGAACTTGTCTACTTTGGGTTAGTGGTGCATACTCGGATAACCAGGAATTTTGGGCAGGCTCTCGCTTCACTGCCATAATCTTTCATCCTTTCTTTGGTTCGGTTGGGTTCTTCTTTCTGCTCCCGGCAGACGATAAAGATCAGAGAGTCATCACAGAGGAGAGAGCCAGTAAAAAACATCCTTTCATGAAAACAGTATTCCCTAAAGGCAGTGGCCTCTTTTAGCAGGATAATATGCCTTGCCACAAAGCAAAAATGGTTCAGGAATGGTTTTAAGAACACAACAAGTTCAAGGTGTTGCCTCCAAATCCCCCAGATCTCAATTCAATCAAGCATCATTGAGATGTGCTGAAAAGTCAAATTCATTAACAACATACAGGTCTTGACGGATCTGCCGCTAACATATTGGTGCCAGGTACCACAGCACACCTTCTGATGTTTTGATGGTTTTCTGGAGCTGAAGAATCAGTGAACAGATGAGGCCAAGATCTGAAGTTCACTGTGCTTTAACGCGAGATCGGATTCATTCCGACACAAAGACTGTTTCTCACAACTCCTTTACTGTTACATCTGTAAAACACATTAGTGGGTACCTTTCTCCCTCCATCATTACCTGCCAGCATGATGTTTCCTATCTAAATACAGTTCTTGATATGGTGGCGCCTATAACTTAGGTAGGTGTCATAATGTCCTGGCTGATGCAGCATATAGGAAACGTTTGTGCTCGACCTGCCCTTTCTTAACTCATCATCTGATCAGATTCACACTTGCATTGAGTGCATTGCACCATTAACACCGAATAGCTCAGGGTCGTCTCATAATCAGAGTGTTGTTGGTTCGATTCCTGAGCCAGAGTGTCCTTGATACCCAAATAGCTCCTGATGGCTGTGACGTTGGTGTGTGAATGTATGTTTATGAGTGAGTTTAGCATCAGCGCTTTAGATAGAAAGCCCTGTGGCAAGTGTTGTAAAAGCACATCGAGTGGTCAGTAGATCAAAAAGGGAGTCCATTTACAATACAAGTCCATTAAGTGATCATAGCCTGTGGCTCTAATTTGTAATTTATCAACAAAACAATGTAAAAGGGGTCACTCACAGCAGCGACCCTGCAGGGAATTAACACCTGAATCTGCAGCTTCAGCACTGAACTAAACATAATGGTTTGAATCTGCACTTAGAAATGAACGGAAGCATCTGAAGCAGCACCGGTCGTCATGCTGTTATGAACAGAACATGTGCTGATGTATCTAACTAATCTACATGATAATATATAAACTGTTGTGCAATGTTTCACCTTTATATAGTTGCAGTAAGTTTTACACAGGTAAATTAACTTATTGATTTTTAAGGATGAGCCTTTCTGTGCGGAGTTTACATGTTCAAAGACATGCAGGTTAATTTGCGACTCTTAATTACCCGTACGCTTGAACGTGAACTGGTGACCTGTCCAGGGTGGGATTGGCTCCAACCCCCTGCGACCCTGATAAAGATAAGCGGTTCTAAAAAGTGGATGGGGGAAAAACATTAAATTACTTTAAAGTCTGAATTTAAAAGCTGCATTTTGCTTGATTCCAGTTTTTAAAAATGATTAAATCTGACTCTAAATAAATCCCGGGGTAAAGTGTCGACTGTATGAGGGGGAGGCTGCTGGCCGGAGAGGAAGAGATAAGAATGGAGAAGCTGATCAGGATTTGGAGGGACAGACGGTTTAAACAGCAGGTGTGTTAGAAAGCAGCGGCCGCTCATATTTCACACTCCAGTTCAATAGCGCAGATTTGGGGGGTGAGTGATTCTGAGGGGGGGATAACAGCCATGAATCCATCACTGACTGTTTCCCCAGTGGCTGTGTGTGTGTGTGTGTGTGTGTGTGTGTGTGTGTGTGTGTGTGTGTAAAAATCTGCATTAAGAACACAGTTTTAATCTTTGTCATCCCACAGAGGAATCAGCTGACTGGTGACATCATGGACTGCCGCTGTACTCTATATCAGGCTTTTATTTTGCCTCCTATTGCAGTCTACGCCGTTAAACGTGTTGCTGCTTGCCATTGGGAGAGCTGGAGATTGGTGCTGATGTAATTTTGTGCCTTGAAAGTATATGAACAAATGCAATTTGGTGTCAAATTGAGGAAACACGTCTGGAAACGGCGCTCCACGGTGGAGTGATAAAAGGATTATTGAACTGATGAAATGAGAATGCTAAGAAATGATGCAGCTCGTTGACTAAGGAGGGAGGTGGGGATGGATTTCATGTGGAAATTCATGCGGCTTTATATTTTATGTTATTGATATTGTTCTCCATTTTCTATGCTTTTAATATTTAAATGACAAACTTAAGAATAATGGCCCATGCATGATGGCGTAAAGGAAGTTGAATTTTAAATCATTCTGATGTTTTACGAGGAAAAGCAAACTGTTACACACTTGAGCTATTTCTTGACAAAGAACAGCCAAGCACTGTGACCGTGTATGTCTTCTTGAAGTGCCAGGATTGGTACCGTACAGAGACTTAAACCTGCCCTCACGGGGTTCGGGTTAGCTCACCTGGTATAGTGTGCAAAGGCTTAATCCTTGCCCTTGTAGGGGCCCAGGGTTTCGAATCTGACATGTGGTCCTTTGCTGCATGTCGCCCCCTCTCTCTCTTTTTCCATTTTCCTGCCACTCTTCAGCTGTTTCTATCCAATAAAGCTCAAAATGCCCCCCAAAAAACAAAACCTGTACTCACTGAATTGTATCTAGCAACTTGTGCTATAGCCGGTGATCCTAGGCTGTCTATTGGATAGATGAATTTTTATTTTTATACACGAAGTTCTTTATTGTGGCTCAATGATTTTAAAATGGCATGGACGGATCACACAGTCATGCATTTTTTTGTGCTAGTGTGCAAAAATGTTAAAAAGAAATGAATGGAGGCCATTGGGTTTATGGATTTTCAGGGATTGGTCACTTAAACTAGAGTCTAAATGAAATTGAAGTAGTGGACCACTCGTTATCCTGAGGCTATGGCATGATTACAAAGACAGTTTTTACAATTTTAAAATGCAAATTGCAGTTTCCATCACATCATTTTATATATATTTTCTTTCCCCGCTCAAAAAAAAGAACAGCTTTTACATTGTTTAACTCCTTAGTGTCTTGATAATTCTCTTGTTGTTGGAAAGAAATCTGTAGCTGTTGTATTCCTCAGAGGTGAGCGGGTCATTTTTAGCTCTTTTCCACCAGCACATACCTCTGCCTGCAGTGTTCCTGGCAACCCGTTAAGCCAAATGTGTCGCCCTGCAGTGATCTAACAACCTGTGCAGCCAAATATGCTGCCCCGCGTGACCCGCGTGACCAATCACAGCGCGCCAAAGAATCAACTGCAGCCTCCGTTGAAGACCCGCCTTCGGAGGTTCCTGAGGTGCCATTCAGCAGCAGAATGCCAGTGGAAGAGAGGTCTTAAGACCAGTTTGTGCCTTTTTTTTTAATCCTAATATGATGCAGATGGTGTGAAATGTTCATGAGACTTGCTGAGCACTTTTGGCTGCCAAAATAGAGACGCACTGACCTCAAAATCAGACACTGCGAGCCTTCTTGGTTCTATTAATATTTATTTGAACTTACTATTTACTACAGGGTAGTTTTATAATTGCAATAATGAGAATTAACAGCTCTAAGTGAAACACAGGTGAGCCTCTCTGAGCAGAGTGCAGTACATTAACTCAAATTAGTAATAAAGTAAGATGTGTTATCTTAAAAAACTCCGGGCTCTGGATGTTTCTCTCTCATCTCATCGTCACTTTGAGCCTGTGCTTTATTTTAGAACAACCCTAAAGGGCTTACTGCTGAGCCAGGGACAGAAAGCCCATGAATATCAGATGTAGCCTGCAGCTTCTGGAGTCCTATCAGGACCATTGCAGAAACAAGCACTTTAAGATCCCTCGTCTTTCATTCACCCACACCACTTACTAAGATGTTAGGACGTTACTCCCAGATGTAACAAGCCGAGCCACTTTCATTATTGTCATTAACAGATGTCAGCCACAGCCGGCATATGTGAGGTATGATGTGTGGAGTGTGCGAAGGCAACGCGGTCCAGTAATTAAGGTTTCACCTGAACTCGCCTCCTGTGCTAACGACAGTAGTTTAGTTTAATGACTCCGTCAGTAGCATTGGATTTATACAGCATGTCCCATTGTGAAAAGAAGAGCTCAGTTATTGACTCAGTAGCTCTTTGCTCGGGTGGAAATTACTGGATATTATAATCTTAAACTATGTGTACAAGCCTGACAATGCACATGAGCTTACATTCTACCATTGTGCATGAATGCGTAGTCTAATAACTCAGTGAAGTTGCTGTAAATAAGAAGAAAATATACGGTATACTGTAGGCCAAATTCTTTTTTGTTAGACTCTTGGAGAAAATGACACACGGCTATTTTTTCTTTTACCAAATCTTAGCAGATTTTATCTCATGTCAGAGCAAGCTTTATAATAGTATTTATAGAGACCCTCCATGAGCAAGCACTTGGCATTAGTGGCAGGAAAAACTTTAGAAACCTCAAGCAGACATGGTGGGTGGTTGTCAGCCACCATGACTGGTTGAGTTTAGAGATGGAGAGAAACATAAATGCACAGCAGCAATAATACTAAGAAATAAAAAGAAATACGACTAGTTGTTGTATTAAAGAAAATAACATCAATACAATCCAAGATTGATTCTCATCCATGAGAAACTGCAAGATGATAAAGCAGAAGGACTCTTGGGAAGAAGCTAAATTAGTAACATGCATTAATGGGATATGAGTGTGTTGAGAGAGAAGAGCATGTAAGCCATTCATTTATGAACAACCAATCACATGAAAGTGGTGGACTTTCAAACAAACAGCCAGTCACATGGGATATTAACAGCAGAGTAAACTAAATAAGATTAGATTAAACTGTCGGTCCCTATATGGAAATCAGATCATCGCAGAGGCAAATTGTAATATGATTCAGCATAAATGATTTAAGTACGCAGGATATAATGAGAAACAGCAGAAGGACTATGTAAGACATAATGCAATATTCAAATACTCAGTGGTGTTGAGTGGAGGCAGAGGCAGAAAGTGGAACTATAATTCCAGGAGGGAAGTCCCAGAGGGCCCTCAAACTATGTTATGACCAGTAAGCGCCTGTGTTCAACCTGTCCCTGGCTCAGTCTGCCATGCCCAAGTGCTTCAAGAATTCCTGTGCTCAAGAAAGCAAGTCCACTCTGCCTGAATCACTACCAACCAGTCACCCCTGTAGTGATAAAGTGCTTTGAACGGTTGGTTATTGTTGACATTGACTCCTTACTACCCAGCACACTGGACCAACTACAGTTTGCCTACAGTCCCGACCGATCAATGGTAGATGCCATAGCAAACCTGTCTCACCTGGATAGGAAAGGGACGTGGGATTAAACGCCTTACCGTGCATGGGGATCCTCGACTTCCTAAAGGGGCAGACTCCAGGTGGTGGACCTAAATGCAAAAAACAGACCAGGATCATCAACAACAACACAGGTGGTTAAGTTTGATTTCTGGGCTAGGGTCTTTCTAGGAAAGAGTGGGTTTGGAAGCAAACTAGAACATACCCTATGTCCAATTTGTAAGGCCATGTTTCCTGTGCCCTGTAGTCCTGTCACTGCTAACAATACTGTTGGAGATTGGACACAGATGTGCTCCCTCTGTGACACAATTAATGAGCTTCTGTAGAGACGAGGGAGGTTTTTACACTATCCTCTCAGATCCACTCCCTTGCCCTGACACATCGGTAGGATGAGAACCCTCGATGTAGGTACAGCTACCGGAGTATATTGTGAATCAAACGAAATGAACTACTCACCAATGAAAACCCCACCACTGACAAACTCAGTTGCTCTCTAATAAATACCCAACTACTGACAAGTGAAACCCCATCTACTGACAAGTTAAACCCCGTCTACTGACAAGTTAAACCCCATCTACTGACAAGTTAAGCCCCATCGACTGACAAGTTAAACCCCAACTACTGACAAGTTAAACCCCAACTACTGGCAAGTGGAAAAACATCTACTGACCACCATGCTGCAGCACTGTGCTCGGCCTGTCACCACTGTTCTCCCAGCAGCTTTTATTTGGGTTTTTGAGCTGTCATCACCGTGGCTGACAATCGTCTCTGGAGCTCTTCTGAAAGCTGCATGCCAATGCGGTCTCATGCAGCCAACCCTGACGGGACTCAGCTTTGACAGACAGCTGGGAGAGATTGTTCCTATGTGAATGAAATGCAAACAAAGAGAGTCAGTTTCATTTGCGATGCAATTTTCACAACATTAACCTCATTCAAGTCGGCTATGCTGATAAATTGGGGTTGAAATTAATCAGTGTCATTGACTGATTAATGGTGAAGTAGGGTAGACAGGTCTTTTCCTCATGGTAACATCTCAGTTGTAGGTGTAGAAATGTTGCCTTTGGTCCAATCTTACCAACAAGTCAGATAAATCAATCAGTCAATAAATCACTAAATAGGTTGTTTGTCATTGCCTTACTTTCATTAGAGCCTTTTCTGATCTGCCGTCACTTTGGTAAGGGTGACATTGTTTGTCAGTGACTTCCAATGGCCCACATGAAGACTACATAAGATGCTTCACTGCTTTAGATTCAATTAATTCACAGTCTTTTATGAGTTGTCACAACAAAACTACTTCATCTTTGCTTACACGACCACAAGAGACCCCCGAGGAGGAAAACATAAATATAAACCAACAAAATAATCTCAGCAGAGGGTCTATTTATTCACTTGTTCTGACACTTTTCACCATATCACACAGTCTTGATCTGCAGATGAAGTTTGCTCCGCTGTAGGTGCTGAACTTTCCATTATTATAAAAGGTTTTCGTCCATGTTTGTATTCAAAAAGATTAGCGACTGCCACAGGGCTGTGACTGTCGTCATTTGATTAATGGAAAATCTCTTCATGAATATGCACCATTTCATTACAATACCACCTAAAACCAATATTGACATGTGCATTTAAATAGGTCCTGTATTATTTATAGCCCTGTCTTGTGGAGGCTACCTGAGCATTTTCGTTATTGAGGTTTTTTAAACCTTTGAGGTGACAGAAACACAATGCAAAGAGACCAACGAGATCAATAGAGGCCCACAGCTTGTTTTTAAGGGCCCCCTTGGGGGTAATATGACCATATTGGTCTGGACTCAGCTTTGCTCTGGTCTCAGTCTTGACTTGGCTTTCTTTGGACCTGGTCTTGACTCTCATTCATCTGGCCTGTCATGGATTTCAGCTGGACTTTTGCTGTCCTCTGTCATCATGCATACATACTCTGCGTGTTACAGTGGGTAGATTAGAGTATAGTTAAACGCAGATGCGCTGAAAAGAATCTGGAGCACAGCAGCAGCAGCGTAAGTAATGGTAACATGTCACATGTGATATAGTTTGGGAGCTACGCCGCAGGCCTTTAGTGCTCGGGCAAATATAGAAATGTAAAACTTGGTTAGAGGGGAAATACAGACGAGACAGCATGAAGAGAAGATGCAAAACTAAGAAAGGAATAACTGAGAGAGAAAGATGAACAATTACGGCAACTCTCTCTTTGATCCAGTGTGCTACTTAACAAAACTGGGCCTGATAGTCTTTTCTTGTTCAAAATATCATTAGAGTTCATTTGTGGAGCAGAAAGATTCATGCAAGTGATCACCATTTGTCAGTTTTACACTAATCAGGAGGTAAAAAAAAGACACCATGAAATACATCCTTGTGCTAAACATATTGATTAATATATAAACAAGGCTGGATTTTCCAAATGGGCAAAGTGTGCAGCTGCTATGGGACTCCAGACTCGCTGGTGTCACAATGGCTTTGTTGGCAATTTGATTAATTACAAATTTCCTAAATGTTTGCAGTCAAACCTTTCTCCTAGAAATTACATTTCTATGCTAATTAGTTTTGCCTACTGTTATTGTAACCTGGATTATGCTCACTGCCAATGTTTCCTCGTGTTCATAAAACACCCAAATAGTCAGAAAGAAATGGACAATTATTGCAAAATGCCAAATAACATAACCTCATGAAAACTACAGTGTGGTTAGGTAAATGTTGTGGCAAATAATCAGTAGTTAGGCTATGTTAAAGCTTGGACAACTAAACCAGTTATTCAAGGTTAAGAAAAGATTGTGGTTATGATAGAAGAGTGCATTCAGTCGACCTAAGAGACCAAACCAACAAAGTCAACAAACTTAGTCTTCACAGAATTTTCCTGTATACTCTTTGTGGAGTACACTACAGGTGATGAAGACAACAGAGATTTATTCTTCCTGTATCATATCCTCAAGCAGGTCATCCACTAATAAAATGATCGGCGGTTCAATCCCCGGCTCCTCCATGCATGCCGAAATGTCCTTGGGCAAGATGCTGAACCTCAAATCGCTCTCAAAGGCAGCACAGTCGCTGAATGGTTAATTCCCAAAAACTGATGAAAATTCGTTACCTTGCATGGCAGCCAATGCATCAGTTCATTAATGGGTGAATTAGATGTAGTATAACACGATATGAGTGGTAAGAAGACTAGGACAGTCCACTTGTTTTCGCTATGTTGTAGCGCATATTGTAAAATTGCGAACAACCTCTACGAGCTGCTAAAGTCAGGAATGAGAAGTCAGTGACATGTAAAACAGAGCAGTCAAGTATTGTGAATCACTGGAACCACAAGAGGTCCTTGAGTCATAAATGTGCAAGAAAGAAAATTATGCTGATGTGTCCAGAATAGTAATATGCGAGATTAGCTGCAAACAGATGAACATATGGACACATTCACACGACCAAACTCAGGATCCCCTCCAGGCTTACGCCTAGCAGAGATAAAAAAAAAAAATCACGCATTAACTGTTAGGTCCCTTTATAATAAGTCAGGGTCTCTGCAGATGCGCCCTGCTGTCTTCCACGTGGTTGGACACGTTAGTCATCCACCATCCCAACCCCCCCCAAAAAAGCCTCACTTTCCCCTTTTTTGCTGCATTAAGTACACATTGCTTCCAGCACTGGGCCTGAATCTAAATCATTCCCTACTACTATGAATGTAATTCTTTGTGATACTGGTCTGTAAAAATAAAAAATAGAAAGAATTGGGTAGCCTAATTATTGTTGAGAGCCTGTCTGCTAGTTTTAAACCTCAAAACTTCAGTTGATATCACGCTTAAATGTTATATAACTTCTGACAAATGTAAATTTAATCGAATTATGTAAAACTAACTGTAGAGTAGTAGTAGTACTATGAGCAAAATGAGGTAACCTGTGTGGGGCTAAATAAAGGCTCAAATCTCTGTTTTGCCCAGCGGCTAACGGGCCAATTTTACCATGTATATGAACATAAAGCATCTTTAACATATCATACGTTGTATAATTGTAAATGACCTTGAATAATGCATCACTGAAGAAGTGAAACAGGATTAGAAGAGTGAACTATCCTAAGCTCTTTAATTACATTCATTGCACACCATCAGCTATGCTTTTACCCACTTAATCACGAGTGTTCCCATTTTACAAAATTAGCCTATTATTTATAAAGCCAGGGAATCACTTATCAGCTCTGCTCAAAGTGTTATTCAAATTTATTGAGGGGAGAAAACACTCCAAACGGATTCGGAGGCACCGCGTCTTCCCGTGTTTCACGTCCATGGAAACCAGTTTAACAAGTCGTGTGTGTGCGTAGCTGTCTGCTCCGACAGTAAATGACAGCAGTTCAGTTCGTTAGATAGAAATGAGCCGGAGCTGAGGGATGTGAGGAGCCATACATGCCTCCTTTATCTAACAGCATGGATAATCCCAGAAAGATGGCAAAACAGATAGGACGAGGCACAGAGAGATACATATCAAGCCACCCAAGAAAATGAGAGCTGGTCAGGTAGAGAGAGAGAGAGCTGTGCCTGGAAACAGAAACGAGATAGACATCACGCTGCACAACCAGATACAAAGAGAGAACAGGAGAGGATCCGTGGCTCCTGGAAATGAGACGCAAGAACGAAGAAAATAATGAGAATGATGAGAGAATGATCAGTGTCAGCCTATCACTGTGCTGATACATTATTAAAGATACACTCAGCGCACACACACACACACATACAGAGGAACAAAATGGAAGGCATCACCACTCTCAGGAGGAGACAGTAATGAAGAAAAGTGTAAATGTAGGAGTATGTGGGGGAGAGGCAGAGCATGATTCATTATGGCTCAATGAGATATCTGCAACATGTTTTGTTAAATTAAAAGACTGTACTGGCTTAAGAAGAAGACCGAAGGAGCTGATATTTGTGCCACAATAGCACATGAATGTAAACATTACCTTGCAAATCCCAGAGCCCATCGGCTATGTTTAGCAACTTGATACATGAGGATGACGAGAGAGACGCGTTTCTGCTTATCTGTTAAGATATCTGCATGTGAACGCAGCTTAAAAATGAGCTAATAAAAAGCGAAATAATTGGTTTTGTGATTGCATCCACATGGATTGTTGCCGCTCGGATGTGTTTGGTCAATACTACAAACGGACTACAAGATGAGACCAGAACGCTTCTGATGCCAAAGTCTCGGTCCCTCGCCTCCAGATTCTGCATTCATATGCAGATATTTGTTTTGAGAGATTAGTCTCGATTAACCGTTTAATCGCTGCTTCATTTGGGAATTGCAGTCTCCAGCCTTTATAGTATTACAAAGTCTCAAAAGGTTTTGAGAGAAGTCCATTTTCCAAGGCACGACCCTGCCAAACATTGACTAGCTTTCTGTACATGTTTCATTTATTAGAATTCGTTCTTCCAACATACAACTCCTGATCCAGCGGCACATACCGTTTTTTATGTGAGATCTGACAGAAGTGTATTAAATTTATTTTTCTATGTGCGAGGAGCCTGTCTGTGGTTTCTTCAGCGCTGATATTAAACCATCAACTGTCGATGGACTATCTCAAATACACAGCAACAGGCCTATCTATATAAAGTTTGCGAACATATTTGACATTAGCAGAAAGTTTTGATTGTACCAGTCCAAGTCAGACTGTAGCAGCAAAACCTGGAAATTTTTTTAAGTGGGTTATTTCCAGAATTGCTTTAAGGGCAGATTCAGTAAAGTAACCTGGAGGATCGATGCTTGTGGCCCCTTAGTGTGTTATAGCTACTTCGTGTGACATTTCTACTATAGCATAACATTTAAAACAATATTTGACCTAATCAGGTGAATGGTTCCCAGTCTGCACATGTAACTTTGTGCTCCGGGTACAACACACCCACAAAAAGATGAGTCTTCCCCTCTTGTGTCCTCCAGTGGTTATTGAGTTTCCTGATGGACAGTAAAGTAAACGCTGCTGTTAGCTAATGTTGGTTCAGTTTGTTGGCCGTGCTGCCTGGACTGTGAGCTCAGAGCACCGGGGGAGTGTTAGTGTTTGTACCACGAGTGTTTGAAACCACCAGGAAGAAGAAGAAGAAGCGGTTCACAGGCTCGAGTTACAGGGGGATTGGAGCTGGTGTTGTGCCAGAACAGGAGCCGGGTGACTGGGTGAACATAACCATCTATGGACAGATGTGAAAAGACCAGAGAGGACTTTGACAGAGGAAGCAAGACTAAAATTTTGTTTCTGACTTTTAGTCGTTGGCGAGAGAAGTGAAAGTTATAATCGTAACAAATACACGTGCACAGCTGTCCATATTATTTGAACCTGCAGGACGCTAAATCACAAAAATATGAATTTCTATACAATGTTGCTTTAATTTGGCTCTGGTCCCCTCCATATTCTATATTTTATACCCCTTATTTTATTTTTATTTCTATACTAGTTTATCTTTTCCATATATGTTCTGTGTATGCTCAATCCTGCCACAGTAAATTTTGTGTTGGTGTAAACTTATAGCGAATAAAAATGATTCTGATTCTGATTGTGAATGCTTGAATTGAAATGAAAATGGACAAATTTAGTCTCCCATAATTCATAATTTCACTTTTTTTTAAACGAAAACCCGTAAACTAGAACAGGACAACTGTCAAGAACTCAAAACAATCTGGACATGTGTGATTCTGGCTGCAAACCCAAAAACCCATAAGGCGAAGTTACTTCAACATTTGCAGGGTGGAGGTGGTGGTGGAGGATGTAAAGACAGACGGAGGCGGGAGAAGCATGCTGTGGGGATGGGACGGCGGGAGGAGGAAAGATAAATGTGAGGGGCTGTGTTAAGGGATTGCAAATTCAAAGTGGTTTGTGAAACGGAGAGACAGAACATCCCTCCTCCTCCTCTCTCTCTCTCTCTCTCTCTCTCTCTCTCTCTCTGCTGCTGCAGTCCGCCACAATCCAACGCACAGACCCGGAGATTTTCTCCGATCACCTCCCGAAGAGCGAAGAGCGAAACCGCAATCCGGCAACACTCTGGAGACTTTTTAAAAAAAAATTATTTTCTCCTTTTCGTCTTTTGCATCGACCTCATTCTGCAAAAAGAAACCCGCGTTTTGGATTATTAGAAACATTGCATTGCGGTGTTTTTCCATCCCAACATGTTATGTGCGTTTTATGTAGGCGGATAAGGAATGAGGAAGGGAAGGTGACGAGAGGATCCGGACAGAGACAGAGCCAGAGCCCCTCCATGAGCTCACTGTGGATTTTTATTAATTTTTAATACAGAGAGAAAGAGAGAGAGAGAGGAGAGGGAGTCTGTGTTAATTATCTGTTATAGACAGGAGAGCTGCAGATTTAATCACGACTTAATATTCAAGTTCAGCGTGCAAACAGCAGCTCTGTGTCTCTGTTCATCACTTAACTTCTTTATTGATTGCAGTAAATGAGTTGCGGATCGTTTCCCCCTTAAGACATTTAGTGTTTATGAAGTTCTTCTGCAGACATGGTGAAGTATATGCTGATCATTTGCACGCTGGTTTTTTAAGTTGGAGAGGGAAGCTGTTAAATGTTATCCTTGCACCAAATGTAGGTCTGTGTCTGTATTTGATATTCCAAGTGTGCTCAGAAATCAGCTCATGGGAATTCAAAGCTCCTGACCCACGCGCAGTAGCCCACGCCACAGACTCTAAACTTGAACAGCATCCCCTCACTGGAGGAACGAACTGACCTCATCGCTCCGACTCAGCCTCCAGCATCCATCAACCATGGCTCGGCACTGCCAAGGCCTCCTCCTCCTCCTCCTCCGCTACTCTCTGACCCTTACCCTCACTGTCCTCCTCTCCTGCCCCTGTCCGGCTCTAGGCAAGAAGAAGCTCTACATCGGAGCCCTCTTCCCCATGAGTGGAGGCTGGCCAGGCGGACAAGCGTGCCTCCCCGCAGCTCAGATGGCTCTGTCCCTTGTGAATAAGAGGACCGACATACTGCCGGACTACGAGCTGGAGCTGATACACTATGACAGTATGGTGAGTAACTAACAAACTATTTCGGTCTCAGCAGAGACTCTTTCATCCTTCACTCCCATTGCATGTGTTGAACCAACCCGGTTGGAGTCGTCACCATCACCAAATATCGACACAAAAGACACAAATTTCCTGTGACTATGCGATCAGTAGCATCGTTTTAAGTGTTTAATAGAGACCCACGTCTTCATGGATATGAATAAACAGTCATGTACAGAATTAGGAAAGGAGGCACCCTTTATAAACAAGTTGTAAGCACTGATTTTTAATCATAATGCTTTAAAATCCATGACATAAACAAGCTTTGTGTCGGCTGGTTAAAAGGAAAAGTCTCTCTTTACCGGTGACTACTAAATCTGCTAAAGAGCCGAATCCAAAATTCATTTTTTTAATTAACAATTTACAACATAAAACTGCAGGCTTGATGATTACATCCTCCGGTAAAGTGTTTTCATTGGTAACGACAGACTTTAGAAGAAGAATTTAGTGATTTCTCACCAACATGACTCGCCAACCTTGTCACTCAACGCTTGTTCTCATGAATGACTCATAACTCATCTATAAGACATGAGAGATTTGTGATTCATTAACAATTCATAAAGCCATTAGTGAGAACAAGACTTGTGAAAATGACTTTATTTGTGCGGTTGTCACTTCTGAAGTGATTGCACATCATCATATTTTTGAGTCCACATTTCACCGTGTCTGTTTTATTTATATATCTCCACACTGTGATTACTTTTCCCCACATCATGTTAGGCCATCATCGGGATAATTGGTGGTCCTCTGTGTATTGTATGTTTTAAAATGCAGCAGTCAGGTCATTTAAATGGGTCGCAGCCCCAGAGAAATGTTCTACCTACTTGTATAGTGGCACAATAACTGCATGTCTTTTTGTTTGCATGAGAAAAGAGAAAAGACTTGTTTTAGATGTCTTTCTGCTCACTCGAACTGTTACGAAAGCAAAGCAGCGTCTGGCGATCCGTGCAGGAGATGATGTAGTCAAAGAAACACAATTAGAAACAGAAGGTAGTTTGATATCGGTGCAGTGAAAAATGAAGGCGTGAAGGTCGAGAGGATGGCTAAGCAAAAAGTAAAGTAGCTTCACCTTATTCCACAGATGTGTTTCAGCG
Source organism: Larimichthys crocea (assembly GCF_000972845.2). Lineage (NCBI taxonomy): Eukaryota > Metazoa > Chordata > Actinopteri > Sciaenidae > Larimichthys > Larimichthys crocea. Next base: position 7,594,695 of record NC_040023.1, on the reverse strand, counting down.
TGTCACGTGACACCGGCTTTCCTCATTTGTCTCTGACAAGCAAAAACCAGGCACGCTGCCAAAGTAGGTGGAAACAAAATAAAATATACCTGTGAGATGACGTCTGATTGGCTGGTTTAACTGAGTAAACTGTAGTCAGCTAATTAATAACGAGACAGAGGATTAGAAACAAACCGAGCTTTCTGACTTTGCTTTACCAAATTCAGGTCTCAAGCTGCATCTCAGCTCGGATACTTCAGTTAGGACACTTCTTTGTAGTACGCCGTGTACTTTTTCTTATTTTTCTTTGAGTCATTCATCATGACTTTCTGCAACACTTTACCAAACCCTTTCCTAGTGTTACAGTGTGCAATGTCTGCCTACACGGGTACCATAATGACTATTAAAACTATTGTTTAGCTCTGTCCAGATAACAATTTCAAACATGAGTCACGTAGCTACTGAGTTGGGTTTTCTCAGTCTTGTTCAAAGTGAATGTCAGATTTTTCACTGACGTGTACATTGAACCTGTACCAAAAACATAGACTGGGCAGTAAAACATTCACACTAAACATGTTTGCTGTCGCTAAATAGTTTGATTATAATAGCTTTATATTTAATTGGTGCCTACTGAACATTGGAGACTGGATCCATTTGCATGATTTGGCAGATGCACTTGAAATTTGAGATACATTTGAATGGAAAGATGTGAAATATTCATCTTGTAAATGTCCTTTTTATTTATTTGAACAGGAATTTTAAATGTAACATTAATAAATATGTTTGGAGTGAACTTACAGGAAGCTGTGCAGCTCCATCGCTTTCATCTGCACTTGTCAACACTTTTGTGCACGTAGCTCGTTAGCCGTGTAGAAAAATGTTGTCCTCGTTCTGAAATATCCCGATATTCTGTTTCAAGTCGTTTCTGCCGTCGCTGAGCAGCAGACCTGTGTGAATCACCGAAACAAATCAGAGACGTGGACTGATTAAAGGACACGTATGATGTGTCAGCTGTTACAGAAGCCTGGCAATCAGTTCTTTGATAACTTTGAAAGCGACGTGAGTCATGACTGCGCTGGTACCGTATGACAAACAAGCCGCAGCTGTCACAAGATGAATGTAACCAAAGAGGCATGACGGACATGTATAACAGTGTATGGGCTTTTTTCACAGCGTGTGACATGATTCAGGGTTAGGCTTGATTTCACATATCAGGGATAACGGGATCATATGTTTGTTACTCGTCACCTGCCATGATTGTTTCTATCTGTAAATGTCTGAGAGAGACTTGCAGCGCGAGCAGAGATGGATTATAATCTGAGCCGTCTTCTCACCTCAAGCCTCTCCCCACACAGACACAGTATATAAACAGTTAAGTGCACGGTGACAGGCTGGTGTTTTTTAAAAAGCATCACTCTGATTGGTGTGAGTTGCTCTGCATCGGATCCCTACTTCAAAAAGCCTGGAGTCAGGGGGTGGGGGAGGTTGGCATGACAACAGTAACCAAGACAACTGCAGTTCAAACAAACATATATTTGGCTCCAAAGAAAGAGGCAAGACCATGCACCTAGTATCATTGCACAAACAGGAGCAGATGGATCATTTAGGCTCGTTTGCCACATCAAGGGCCGTCAGCCAAATGTTAGAAGCGCTGGCCGGAGCGCCTCATCGATCACAGACCTCCTCGCCACTCCGCCGCTCTGCCAGGCGAGCTGCATATAACACTGAACATGCTCTGATGGATCTCCTGCTGAGCAGTCCTCCAAAGCATCGCATGTTTCAATCCCCGAGAGGCCAGAAAAGAAACAGAAAAGGCTGAATCATCAGGTGGGAGAACAAAGCAGAAGATTTCTCAAGCTTTTTTTGCCCAAGATCTGAAGAAAATATGATTAGATGTTGGTCCCCGTAGCGCTGAAAGTTGAAGGCAGGTCCCAGTGGTCCAGAGTGGGATGATGATGGGATGGGACAGGGCGGAGGGGCGGGGTTGGTATCTCATTTGGATGTGTTGGTGATTTCCCCCGAGTGCCAGGGTTAATCAATGAGTCAGTAGCAAGGATTGCAGCTCCCGGATTACAGTGTGCCCGCTTTACAAACCAATCTTTTTGATTCGGGATTGGAAGAGGGCAGCTTCTTCCAAAGCTGCTTGTTACCGAGCCCGTTGACTCGTGTGTCATGAGGTGAGAAGAGGAAATCCAGCACAAGCCTCCTTAAAACTATCCACAGAAATGGATTTTACCCTCACAGACAGGATGTAGACCTGGAGAGGGTTGCTAGGAAACAGCTTCTTGTCAGCTATTGATGTTGGCAAACACTGTAGGAAATTAAATCGAGCCCATTATAAATGTTTAAGGTTTTAAGTGAAGCGGTTTCTGACCTTCATCGTGACCTCGTGACAGAGCCGAAAATCAGCGAGCCATTAAATGGAGTTTTCTAAAACTTTAATTTTCCTCACAAAGAAAGCTTTTACTGTTTGATTAAAAGACCTTTTCATAATTGATTTTAAGAATCTATTCTATAGTCAAACCTCAAATGCCTTTTCTTTAAGGCTTCATCACGTTGAATTGAAGGATTTTATTCGAGGCAGTCTCCTCCTTTGTGAAATAGCTTTTTAACTTTGCCGTTACTTTAATTATAATTGAAACTCTGAAGAAAATCTTGTGTAATTTAAAAAAATGATGGCACCCTGCTGTACCCGCTCTTCTGAGAGCGAACTCCAGCTCGTCATATGAGAGAAAATCAATCATAATCTTTCAGGCAATAGGAAACTTTTTGAAATGATTCAAATACTTTTTGTTACGATTTTTGAAGGTACTATTCCTGATGCTGATCGTTTCTTAAATCTGTATGTAACTTTTCAAAATAATGGTTTAAAGGTTCTCACACCACCAGCCATTAGAGAGATAACAAATGTATTATGAAGGTAAATTATAAATGCAAAGCACGTGACATGTCCTCAGTTATTTGAGACGAGCTCAGTTTATTGGCATGAATATGACCAAAGTGCTGAAAACATTTGGAAGTGATGCAGCCACCCACATTTTTTTAATTTATATAATTTTCCATCCATTTACTGTAACCGTTTAGCCTCATCAGGATCCCCGAGTATTATCCCATCTGTCTTATTGCGAGAGGTGGAGTACACCCTGGAAAAGTCGGCAGTTCATTACAGACCACATAGAGACAAACCATAACACCACCAACAACCACTCACACTCACATTCACACCTACGGGAATATTAGAGACACCAATTAGTTGCATGTCTTCAGACTGAGGGAGTATCCGGTGAGAATTCACACAGTGAGGGGAGAACATGCAAACTCCACACAGAAAGACCCCAGCTGAGGTTCAAACAAGAAACCCTGCCTGACTGATCATTATTACATATGTGACCAAAAAAAAGGAGAGAAAGTCTTACAGTATTTAACTTTTTACTGAAGCATAGATCAGTAAGATCTTAAACTGAAGATAAATCCACACATGAAGTGGTCAGAAGCATTTTACAGTTATGAAAAACCTCCAGCTTGTATTGTAATGTACTGAAGATGATCAACACAACATGATTTCTCCTTTATGTACCTGCCCATGTCCCCTGGTGAACACTAATATACTGTGTCGCTGCAGAAAACCTTACATTCCTTTCTTTCTTTTGATCCAAACGAACACAGACGATATGTATATGTTACTTAAAAATATTCTTTTATCCGACCTTTGAGTTCAACACGTTCTGATCTTTGTGTATATTGTGTGTGTGTGTGTGTGTGTGTTGGTCTGGGCTACATCTGCTCAGCTGCAGTCCCCAGCTGGTTTCCTGATTTAAGGTGTTAAAGGCAGAAATAGTCAAGAAGCAGAGCACCGATGGCAGACCCCACACACACACAGCACAATATTTTGGGTTGCTTGCACAGGGACAATTTCTTTATGATTCCATTACTGCAACTCCGCTGGGGACGCTTTTTGCTCTGCCCCAGTCTGAGGGGAGATCAAACACATGCGGCTGCAGAGTTTTGCCCGCGTGGAATAAAGTCTCTGCTGACAGTAGAATAATCAAAAAGACGTTTTATTGACTGAGGTTTTAACTATTTGGATCGATGGATGGGTACAGACATGCTTAGGCATGAATCATGTTGGCTCGTTATGTGACAGGGATGAAACAGACGTACGCTGTCTGTTTATTCTGGAAACACCAACAAAAGTTGCACAAAATATCCATGTGTTGTTGTGTACAATTACAACAACAGCAATGTGCAGACATGTTGTTGGTGACAAATGTATTGTATTTCCTGTGGCTGCTTCACAATAAAAGCCACCTGATGCTTTGCCAATGGAATGCTTTTAATGTGAAAGAGCGGCAATAGAGAACATTTGGTTTTAAGAACAATACTACTAATATTAATAGTAAATACATAAAATAATACAGTTTCTCTCTCATTCAGGGACACATGTTGGCCTGTACAATGCCATCCCACACAGAAAACAATAATACTGATTTCATAAGTGCAGTTTCCCAAGGTGAACTCTTTAAGAAACATTCAGTAACTCGCTGTTTTTAAACAGCAGATTATAAAAAATGCAACTTGAAATTAATTTATTAATTTTGAATCTGCAACATTTTTGGATGAATTCGACCTCTACGTGGCTGCCTTTGCGTCACGACTGACTGACTGACTGAAGCGTGAAATTTCTTACAGCTGATTCACGTGTCTGACTTGCTTTCTTTCCTGGTAGGCTAAGGCTCGTGGGTATTGCAGTACTTGCAACAGTCTAACATGTCAAACCGGTGGTGAAAAAACAAGATTTCTCAGACTGAAGCTGACAAGATTGAAACTGGTGGCCACGGCATAAATATTTTAGTATCGTAACATTATCTGGGGAAGGTGTGTCGCTTGTTCTTTGAGGAATAGACCACAGCATAGCGTGTAACGACATGCATGCACACTGAGTTCAGTCTGCGTGTCGTCTCGCACATCTGTCTTCTTGTTTGACGCGCATACATTTGTATCATATTTGCATCTGCAACGTGATGAAACAAAACGGGTTCAAGAGTTTTCTGTTCTACTTTTGCTTTGAATGGTCTGTGTGTGGAGTAATATGACATGATGGCACAAAAAAAACAAAAAAACACAATCGAATTCTGTCGTTCAAACATGACCCCGAAATGATAAATGATTAATGATCACCATTGTTATTTAAATAGCCTATTGATTTTTCATTGACTATAAGCTGTAAATGGAAAGCGAGGAACACCATTTGTAATGTGTGGATCAAGATAATGGGGCTTGACTGGTGGGTAAATGTTTTCCTCAGCATTACGCAGATAAACGCTGTCTCTGCCTCCCCAGACAAGCCTGTCAGGAATCAGGTTGAGGTGACCTTGAAACGTGCCTCACCTTACCCCCCTGGCTGCTGGCTGTCTTCTGCGTTCGGAGAATGGTTATATTATTATAGCATGTGCACTTCAGTGTGCTTGTTTCCAAGACGTACGCTTCTTTTATTGAGCTGTGCACTCTATATGTTCTCTATATGTCCACGTTAAACTATTCCATGCCTCAAACGGAGCTGTATATGTAGGTACATATCACACATGCTACATATATTCCAATATATTCTACATGAACAGAAATGCAAATGACTTAAAGCAATGCTGCATTGAGATTTAGTGCCCCTATTTTCAGTGTGTGACACCGCTGTCATAAATATAGACGGCTGTGCGGGTGTATTTGTTATGATTATATTACTGTACTAGTCCAACAGTCCAGCTCGGCGTCTGTCTTTCAGCCTTTTGTTTCACCAAGCTCTCGCCAACGACTAAAAGTCAGATTCACTTTCGTCTAACAGCCTCTTGCTTGGTCATTCGCTCCTTTTCTTGTCCTATCGTCCCCCGTCAACGTCCTCTTTGCCATTGGCTATGTGCAGAAGAGGCACCTGGCTCACCTGGCTCCTGTTCTGGTATGACACTGCCCCTGCCCCCAGTGCTCCCATTTCACCTGGCTAACAAACTAAACAATGTTGCTTTATCGCAAAACACCAATTTGTCCTGCATTTAATTAAATTTCAGCTCAAAGCTACATCAAACTGATGACTTTCTCTTTTCTGATTGGAGCTCTCTAGTGGTCAATTTCTCAGAAACACAGCAGTTTCAGGGGTCCAATCCCCAGCAGTGCTCATTAACGGCTGTTTCCCTATATGAAACAATCGATCCAATTAAAACAGAAGGACATATCTTAATGTATGTGGCCACAAAAAAAAACATGTTTGAGACGGACGGATGTACAGCTCTTTGTAAATCGCTTGAGAAATAACAACTCATGTTACGTCCTTACGTCCACTGCTCTTGGCGTCTACTCTGACAACACTGAATGAAAATGACAGTGGTGTATTAGATACATCTCACACTGCTGATTGGTTAGGGCAGAGCAAAATAACACCCCTCCTTAAGACAAATTGACTTCTAACATGGACAGAATGTTAAACCACAAGGAGGCAATTAAACCTCATCCCTAATTAGATTAAAGAACATCTCAAACAGCCAATTTCTTATACTGTCATCATGTTGGCTATGAGTAACAATGAATAAGGTGGTCTTGTTATAATTGAATTATATTTAATCCCCTTCTGGGTGTTGTTAGGATGTTTTATTTATTGTCAAGCCTGCTATAATTCCACAAGGGTCCTTGTTATTTATTTATCCACTGCTGTTGTTGATGATAACCTGCATATACTTATGTAAGGATGCTGGGTACACTGTGTTTCTCTTACTGACTGTCCTGCTGTGCATCCACAGTGTGATCCGGGAGAGGCGACCAAGCTGCTGTATGATCTCCTGTACACCGAGCCCATTAAAATCGTGCTGATGCCGGGCTGCAGCTCCGTATCTACGCTGGTGGCCGAGGCTGCTCGCATGTGGAACCTCATCGTGGTAAGAAACACACAGGGCTGTCATATTTAACTTTAACTCGTGTTTAATGCAACACAACAGTGAACCTGAACAGTAGGAATGACTTCTCTGGCATTAGGAAAGTGGTGTATTTACAGTTCTAGACAGATTTTAAACAACACAAGAAGAACTGGGTAGGTAGCACGAACAGATATAGCCAGAGTCAAGAGCTCCATATACAGAAACAACCGGTTCACAGGAAAAAAGAAAGGCTGCACACAGTGTTTTTTATTTGATAAATGATCTCTGGGTATTGCTGTGTGAAAACACCACAGGAAGAAACTCCAAACACCAAAGATAGACACAGCCAAAAATCTCCTTCTGTCTATTTGAAGAAGCGGGGAGGTGTAGCAGTGAGATTTCAGTCGGACTAAGGGAAGCAAACATGAAATACTTGGTTACAGTTGTGATACTGTTTCATTTAATAATTCATGCATGGCTGTAGGTTCACTTCACTACATTGGGGATTAAGGGATTTTCTTTTTATAATCTTGCTGTTCGCTTGCAAACCACTTAAAGGGTTAGTTCGGATGTTTTGAAGTGGGGTTGCATGAGGTACCTATCCATAGTTTTTCACCTTGCAGAAGGTAGGAGTAGCTCGTCCACCGCTGCCTTCATTGGTTAGTTTAAGGGTGTTGTTGTGTGACTTAGATGGTATCCAATCTAATGCTTTAGAAGGACAAAGTCTTGAAGTGAAATTGGAAGGAAAATGTCCAATATTCAAAAGTATTATTCGAAAAACTCACATGCTCCTTGTGGAGCCAAAACATGTGTATTTTTTAAGGTCTGAGGCTGCCACGATTAGTCGATTAGTCACGATTATGTCGACGAACAAAATCGTCGACAACTAATTTAGTAGTTCTGGGTCGGCATGGAAAGACTCGGGGGCGAAGGTGGCTCACGGCTCCGTCCGCGAGCTTTACAGCGCCTGCCCACCCGCCCCTCTCCGGGACAGTCAATTTACGTATGATCCGATTAGTCGATTAATCGAAAAAATAATCGGTGATTAGTCGACTATCAAAATAATCGTTTGTGGCAGCCCTAGTCTGAGGCATTTGTGTCATGGTTTGTGATAATAAAATACACATTTTAACGTGATTTAAAATGTCACATCACAATATTAACCCTAATATGACTTGTCGATGTACTGACATCATGACTACATGGGGCCAAACAGATGGTTGAAAGCAAAAGTAGGCTGGTTCCACAAGAGAAACGTCTCAGTACTGTGGAAGCAGTTTAATAACATCAGCGCCAGTATAACCTGAGGCTGGAGGGGGAAAAATGAGCTGTGGGCCACTGTTCCTGCCACTCACTGTGCTTTGTGTGTGTTTCCAATAGCCTTTACACCTTTTAATAAAGGAAATTAAATTAAGTTACTGAATTTAATTGACATGAATTACACCTAACTAGACACTGAACCTTCAGTGTTCCTAAAGGATCTGGAGCCCCCAAGGCAGTTGCCTGTTTTGTCCAGCTGGTAATCCTTGAATTAAGCCTTGAGAACATTGGATAGCCTTGGATAACATCGGCCTTCATCGCACAAACCATCATTTAGTAACTCAAGCGATGCCAGAGGATATGTCTGAGATTACAATGTTTCATCGATAACACTGTGTGTACAGAGCAGCATGTTGCAACACTGCGGGAAAAACAAACAAGTCATCCGGTCAGTCGTAACCAGACTCATCACACAAAGCAGTCAGACAACACAGCAAGGTGATTTTATCATCAGCTAGACGCATGTTTTACCCGATATGGTCGGTTCAAAGTTATTGAGCGGCTGAATTTGTGTGTTGACTCATTGGCATCAATGAGTGTGATCAGTTATTTTAGAGACGGCTCCGTCTCTCTGTCTGCTCCTTTATTTACTGTACAGCATAAAAATACATGGCTTGTAATATCACAATGTTATTTTGGCATTCGGTGGCAATGCCAACACACTCACCTCTCTACACTGCTGCTGTGAGCTTCTATCAATGACACCGTGTCCTTCACATGGTCACAGTCTTTGAATGTTTAGGCAGAATGTAATGTTTAATAACTGGGTTACTACTGAAGTCCACTATCTGAGAGCTACCCCTCTTAATAATTTGACTTTATTACTGTCAGTATTGGGGGCACACGAGCATCGTGGCAGCTCTGTCTTTTACAAAGGTGCATATATAAGAACTCATTATCTCCATGGCATTCATTATGAAGAGGTTACCATGGCAACATTATCCCAGAGATAGAAACAAAGGCAACAAATGAGTAAAGCTAAATATATTTTTCCCCACAGGAAAACACAGCTGAAGGATTTATATTTATAGATATAGATATATATTATATATATATACATACATACACATACAAGAACATGATTCATAATGACACAAAGTATCTAATTTTGAGTATTGGCATCAAAATATATAATATTTGGCTGATTTCAGAATAAAATAAAATATAAATAATAATATAAAATATGTTAAATTTTTGGGTTATAATCACTGATTGTTGCAGCTGGTAAAGGTGGATCTTATTTTGATAAGCTGGAGGTTTTTTTTCAGACCAGTAATTCACTTTAGTGCCCGTACATGACAGCGCTGCTTTGTAGTTTTCTAAAATAATAGACAATAGACGTCAAACTGACTGCTTCCCCTGCAGCGCTCACTCATACGCAGCCCACTCCTTCATCTCTTGGGATATCAAAATGGAGAATGGTGTTTCTTTTTACTCAAAGAAGCCTCCTTTAGGCGTTGTGTAAATTGTTACAAACACCGACATACCAGACAAGATATTAAACGAACAACAGCTCCGAACTTTGATTTTGTAGAATAAACATAAAGGAGCTGCAGCTGGCTAAATCTGCCAGCTGTTACAGGTGTTGTCGTAGAAGTTTTCACAGCTTGTTCAAACTAGTTTGTACGACATATTGTCAAATCACGTCTAAATGCAGCAGTGATTATACTTCTTCTTAATGGCCACAGCATCACAGCCTCCTCCCGGGCTGCCTCCCGGCTGATCTCTTTACAATACTGTGTTTTTTTTTTAAATGTGATATTCACGGTGTTGCAGTGTGAGAAGTCACTACAGTACTTCCCCAACTCCACAAACCTGATGTGTCATTGACGTTCAAAACGTCTGTTTCAGAAAGATCTAAACTGTCCAGTTTCAGTCACTGTTAGATGATCTGACGAGCACCTTGTTAAAAGGCCTAATTAAAACCCCAGCTCTTGTAACTTAAAAGTTCTACTCTTTAAAATCACAATTTCATTGAAAAATCCATGACTTGTTAAGCCCTTTCTGAGCATGTGAGATTTACTTCTTCCATGGGACAAGCATCTTTTAGCTCCACCGAAAAGGGCTTCAGACATCTTACCACAGTTGCCTCGATCTATTGAAGACTTGCACAATGTAGCACACAACAAACAGATCAGTTACACATCAGTGTGGCTGTCTGGTCGTAACCCATTTCAGACTAACATCTCTGAGCTCTGAGCAAAGTACAGCGTTAATGTCATGTCTGCTCTTTGGGGAGAGCGAGTAAAGTGCACTCACTAAAAAAAAAAAAAAAAAAAAAGTTTCAGACATATTCCTTCATTTTTCATACGCACTGCTATTTTTATGTTAGAAAGAGCTTTTTTCCTCCAGCTCCTACAGTAAGACCGTGACCCATATTTCTTTGTGACTGTCCACTTCATAATGTACTGCCCAAAAACTCCAGAAAATCGATGAAAGGCTTGAATAATGCAGCAGATTTGATTTTGTGTGATTTATCTGACGGGGATTGAAGCAAATATTAAGATACCGTAAACTGATTATGACTTCATTCTCATTTATTCTTCCTGGCTGTCCTCTTAGTCTTAATCTGAACAATTTCTAACCCTCAACAGGATTAAAAAGTCTTAAATACAAGGAAAATAACTTTCAGTAAGTACTGCAGAAGCTTTAAGTCATAAATTCAGATTATACCGGGCGATATTTAGTGGAGACAAACTCGGAAAGTGTGACAAAAAAGATCTAGTCCATCTTTAGATTTATTCAGAATTGTATTTTTAGTCATCATTTTGCAACACTGGGTTGTTTTTGTCTCCCCCGTGCCTCAGCTGTCGTACGGCTCCAGCTCTCCGGCTCTGTCCAACCGCCAGCGCTTTCCCACCTTCTTCCGCACTCACCCGTCTGCCACGCTGCACAACCCCACTCGAGTGCAGCTCTTCCAGAAGTGGAAATGGACCAAGATTGCCACCATTCAGCAAACGACAGAAGTCTTTACATCGGTGAGTCATGCATTCAGCTGAAAGCCTTGAAAATAGTGACTATACATGAAGGATATGTACCGAAAGCACTCATCCTCATTTAAAAAGGGTATTTTCATTTTCAATTTGTCTTCCCAGCTCAGCGTTTGTGATTTTGAATTCAGGCCTGTTGAGCTTTGGATTTCTCCCAACATGTCCTCGTGAGCTTTCATGACTCTGCTTCATAAATATACAAAGAGAGGAGAGCAAAGGATGGAAACTGGAGGATAATTACAGAAAGAACTGGAGTGTGTGGTGATTAGGGTCAGAGGGTAACAGCTAACATGGGCTGTTTGGGATGGAAGTACGCTGCAGAGAGTTTGTACATCCGCAGGCACATTTCTGTTTTCCTTGGTTGAGTCTTTTCACCTGTAAATACAGCGTTTGCTTATCTTGAACGAGAGGGAATCTTTGTGTCCTCTCTCCTGCAAGCATCAACTTGTAGTGGTGAGGCAGAAAAACAAACGCTCTGCAGGACAGACGTGGTGTTAAAGTGAGAGATGATGAAGTCCGTACACGTTTTTTTTTCTTCTTCTTTTCACATTTGCAGCTTTGAGCGAGTCAGCAGAAGTTGTTTATCTTAAACGTTAACGTGTATTTCCTCCGACTGCAAATACATTCTCATGCGCATGCATAATTAAATTGGTCACTATGAGAGAAGACCCGACAATGAGAAAACATGTTCCTGACACAGTTATACTGTGGGAATGAAACTTATCCAGGTTTGGAGGTGCGGTAAATTGAACGGCGGTTTGAATGCATTCGGAAGATGAATCAGAAAATTGTTTCTCTTTCTTCATTTCCCCGTTTCTTTTCTCTCTTCCCGTCTTCTATCACGTCTACCTTCCCGTGATTGTTTTCTTTCTCCCTCTCGCTTGCTCATCATTCTAAACCACTAACTCATCTCCCCCTCTCCCCCCTCTCTCTACTTTGCTCCAACTTCAATTGCTGTTTACTGATCTCCCACTCCCAATTTCGGTAGCTGTCTTTCTCCTTCTGTCGTCTTCTGCCTGCTTATTATTGTGTGTGTGTGTGTGTGTGTGTGTGTGTGTGTGTGTGTGTGTGTGTGTGTGTCTCTCTCTCTGTGTTTGACAGACTCTGGATGATCTGGAGGAAAGGGTGAAGGAGGCAGGGATTGAAATCAGCGTTCGTCAGAGCTTCCTCACCGACCCTGCTGTGGCTGTCAAAAACCTCAAGGTGCCAGATTGCCCCCCCCCCTCCTCCTCATTCTTATTATACATACCAGGCAGCTGAACACCAATCAGTCTGGGCTTGTTTGTCCAGTTCATCACAAAGAGCTTCTTGATACTTGCTTAGAAATAAAAAAAGAGTCATTCAGCAAGATGTCGCATCTATGTAGCTCCAGGCAAGTGACCCAAACTGTGATGAATGCTGCAGCCAGTTTAGAGCAGTAATGGTCTCTATATGTGGTGTCTCTAACTGTCCACTGACGGACACAATGGTCTACTGTGTCATGATTTAATTTGCAATACTCCACAGACAATGCTGTGACTTTCCTTCATTTTCTAAAGTCTAATTTCATTGTATTTAGTTTTTATCTCTATTTCTAGTCTTATTATTTTGTATAAAAAGTGTATTGTTATGTTTTATATAGTTTCCTATTTGTATCTTTGCTCAGGTTTCATTTAAATTCGAATGTATCTTCACAGGTGTAACTGTACATAAGCTTTACATTATTAATAACATAGTAAGGGCTTCTCATCCATGTCGACGTACAAGATGAAGTTGAACATTCACGCTCTGGCTGCTCCGAATATTTCAGTCGTATCCAGCTGGTTAATGAACCTCAGCTACCTAACCCTCATGGAAAGTTGTTCAAGATTTTGGGAATAGTCAGATGAGAAGATTGACGTTAATCCAACGTTCATGCATGGCAGCTCGAGTCAGGACGTGGTTATCTTAGCTTGGCATAAAGACGGGACCTCTTTACTGTGTTCTTTGCTGTTAGTGCAAGGATACCAGATACAGTTGACGAGCACAGGTTTTGGTTTTGGTCCCAGTACACGCATAATATTATCAAATCTGACAGCCTCACTGTGACAACAAGCCTGCAGGAAGCTGCTGCACACAGTCACTGTCAGGAAATAGTTTCAGCATGTAACTCCTCCTGAAATCACAAATTCTTGTTTTACATTGTATTTTTTTTTTCAGGCAAGCTGTTTCCACCCTGTTTTCAGTCTTTATGCTAAACTAGACTAACCATATCCTGACTGCAGCTCTGTACTTAACACAGACACACAGAGAGATACCCTACAACTGAAATTAACCGTAAACCATGAGCTGAAATATTCAACAATCGGTTAATTTAAAAAAGAACACAGCGTATGAAAACTACGTCGCTGCAATGCAACACAGAAGAGGAAAATAACATTTATATTTTCTAGCCACAAGCAGCACAGCAAGGGACTGAGCCCCTGTAGGCAAAGCTGTGTGTGTTTTATTTCTTTCAAATACGAGCGAGATGTCTTCACGCAGGTTTTAATACAATCACGGAGATCTTAAATGTTTCTATCAGTCCTGTACCTGCTTTCCCTCCTCTTCCCTCTCTCCTTCCCTCACTCATGTCGGCCTCACTTGCTTCTCTCCTCGAACATGCACATACTTTTACAATGACCTTGCCCAGCATGCCGGCCTAGTTTTAGTGTGCAGGATTAATTGGCCATTGCAGAAGAAACCATGGTAACAGCATGAATGTAACCCAGTAGAGAGGGAGGTCTGCTGCTGCGCGCTGCAGCGAGGCTGCGAGCAGGGTTGGCTCTTGTGTTTCCTATCCACACTGCAGGGCCTTCAACTTGTGCTTTTCATCTTCGCCCCGTGTGTGACAGTGTCCTTTTTCTTTTTCACTTCCAAGCGCCAAGATGCCAGAATCATTGTTGGCCTCTTCTATGAGACGGAGGCCAGGAAAGTCTTCTGTGAGGTAATAATGGCTTCTTCTGTTCATTCGTGACAGACTTAGGAGACATAAATATTAAGTCAAGACACATGAAGTGTTTGTGCTTAAGTTTTGTGTCCCGTCACAACAAGTCCAATAATGTAGGTTCTCCATTCAGTTATTTATTTGTCTGATGTCTGTTGTACTATGATTTTTCTATCAGAGACAACAAATTTTATCTAAACTTACGACTTCACTCTTTCAAATGTGAGCTTTGTGGGGTGGAAACTAAGGTTCAAGAAACATTAAAAAAAGAAACTGATTAATTTACAAGACGTGCAGAACAGCGATGCGCAGGTCCATGTTTGATCGACCTCCACCGACCGACTTTTTTAAACTAACCCGCCCGAACTCGGACCGCAGCAAATAATTGTGAAATATTGTACCCAACCCGCTTCCTGACCCGCATTTTAAAAAGTAGTTTATACTTTCTCTACCTCCTGTAGAGCTTGTGGCATCTTATTCAGCCAGTAAAGTCTGTGTATTTCACAGAAAATTTTGTCTTCTACAGAAATTACAAAACTTTACTCTGCATCTTTATTTCAAACGACCCGACTGACCACGACCCAAATATCATTAAAAATATTGTTTGGGGACTCGCGGGCACCCGCTCAATTTGGATCAACCCGCACATCACTGGTGCAGAAGAGCCAAAAACAGTTCCTGTTTTGCAGTTCCTCAAACGTCCACTTGAGGCTGGCTCCAGAAGTGAGTCAGTCTCCATAAGTCCCCATGTTCAAATGTCCAACTTCACAGCAGAAATAAACATGTTTACAGCCTGGTACAAAAAACAGTTTTGGTCTCTGTGGCTAATTTCCTCGTTCATGACAACTGTACTGAGTCTGAATCGCCACAGAGGTCGCTGCTTGGTGATTAATAATGTTTGTTCGTCATTCAAAGTTGCTCCCACTAGTTAAGAGGTGACTGCAATCAGGGATCTGAGATAAAAGCAACATTTTAGTGACCTGATTCTATCTAACACACTCCTCCATGAACTGCTGCTGGATTGTTGTCTGTGCTCAGATGTCTTATATCATAACTCCCTTCGGTTGCCGTGCAGTTTTTATTTTTTTCCCCCCATACAGTCATGTTTTTGTTTCAGCGTTAGTCATTAAAACATACTGCGTGTATCTTCAAGGCCTGACAGACGTGTTGGTTGCATTTCCTTCCTCATAAAACATTTGCAATGCTGACTTTTTAATATTTTAAAGCATGCATTATTTAGGCGCGCTGGCACGCGGTCGTCTTCTTGACTCTCATCGCTATGGTTCTTTGTGTGTCGCTGCCACTGATTGTCAATAACCTGACAGCAGGACTGTGCATCATGTCACTGTCTTGTACTCATGTGCTACAAGTGGTCACAAACTTTCTTCAATATGTTGCTAAATGTCTAACTTTTCTGTCATGCCTTAGAGAGACAGAGAGAAACTTTGTCATTTCAACCCAGAAAACATATTCTCAGTCGTAAAAGGTTGCATCTGAAATCCACTGCAGCTGAAAAACCCCATTTTAAAATGAGTAATAAAAGAACTGCATGTCCGGTTTGTTCTTTACATGGTAAAAACTATTCAGATCACACATAGAGCCTTATAATTCGAGCATTACAGCTGACCCACTGTGGGGCCACATTTCCATTAAATTATCACCTACAGTACATTTCAGTCTGACGGTCTCAAGGGACCTCATGGGGGTTAAATTATCCACCAGATCCATCCATCACATCCAATATGTCAAACACTTATCAAATATTTTGTTTTTCCCTTTAATAGCTGACAGTCTTCTCCCTCCCGGCCGTCTGCAGGTGTACAAGGAGAAGCTGTACGGGAAGAAGTACGTGTGGTTCCTCATCGGCTGGTATGCAGACAACTGGTTCAAGATAAAGGACCCGTCCATTAACTGTACCGTGGAGCAGATGACGGAGGCGGTGGAGGGTCACGTGACTACCGAGATTGTCATGCTCAACCCGGAGACGGTGCGAGGAGCCTCCAACCTGGTAAGACGAGCATTATAAATGCGGCTTATTAGCTGCGCTCGAGAGATTCGTCTTCAGCTGCAGGAGGCTGGAGGGAGGAGGAGGAGGTTATAATGAACGCATTAATGCATTTATGTTTTGAGACGGCAGTGTACTCAAGATTATCTTACGTGGAGCGTGGTTCTTTCATGGCTGACATAAAATCTTATATTTCTCAACCTTTTCAGGTTAGGATCATTTTACCTGAATCCATTACACTGTTGTTTCATTGATACTAATGTACCAATCTGCTTTTTTGTGTGTCTTTTGTCCTCACACTGACACTAATTTCCAGAAAATTATCTCCAAGCTACACTGGAAACAAGTCAAGTTAAATCCCATTTGCAGGATTTTCTCTTTTTTTTTAAGAATAAGCTTTAAAAAACCAGATGATTTGTTTAGACTTTTGCAATTTAAGAACCACCACCTCTTATATGTCTCAATTCATGAGCACTCTGTATAGATTATATGCAGCAGAGAGTAAACCTTAATTACAGGTATCAGGATCTGCAGCAACTCTATCTGTACAGATACCCATGAGTCCATTTATTTGCTTTGCTGAATATGTTTTGCAATGTAAAATATAATTGCTACCTGGACTGCATTCACAAGCAGCAGGAGGTTTTACATCCTTATACTTTATAGAGCATGTTGCTAGGCTACTAAAACACTTGGGTAAGGTTAGGTAGAGACTGTACTTTTGGTTTTTAAGGTACCCTGTCGGGTTCTTGCAAACAAATTCACATCAAATTCGAATGTTTACCTTCATTGCTGCTCTCACAAACATGTCAAATGCATTTCCTTGCTGATAGATCTCCCCTATAGGACTACAGTAGTTGCTGGTTACATTGGTTGTACAGCTTAAAGATGTCAGGGTGGTCAAGTTAGTGATGGCATCTTCTGAGCGTCCTCTTTCCTCCATGTTTCGCCAATAGACCCACAATACGTCCAGGGTTTGTCCATGAATCCTGACTGGCAAGATATTCTACGGCCTTCACATCTCGTCCCCAATACCCATGGAAGATTTTGCACCAACGTGTTAGACAGCGCTCTCCACTACCATCATTTAAACACCAAATGTGTGAATATCTTCTGGGAGAACTGTCTTCTTTCCTCCAGTTGAGTTCCACAGACTTGTACAATCGACGCCAAGGTGCATTGAAGTTGTTCTTGCAGCTCACGGTGGCCCAGCACCTTACAAAGACACTTTATGTCGGTTTTTCCTTTGATTTGTCATCCGTCTGTATATATATAGATCTATTCCATGATGCATAAGCGTCATAATTTCATTTGTAATGAAGCATTTCTCTACTGTCCCAGAATTGCCTCAGACATGATATCTTTGTGTCGCAGGTGCTATTTTTAGTGTCCCTGAGACAACAGGGGATCCTTAATTTTGAAAGCTGCTCAGTCCTGGCGCATTAGAAGCTTCTCCGTGACTGTCTGTATCATCTCATTGCCAATGAAGAAGCATTGGACTGTCAGCTTGATAACAGAGATGCCTCTGGACTTGCTCGATTTGATCTTCGTCCAAGCCGGTTCGATGTTCTGTTGAAGTTTTGCGAACAGCCGTACGGTACAAGCCTTTTGGTAGTGGTGCATGTTGTGAGATCATCCATGTGTACACTGACAGGCAGCAGCCTCAGGCCAGATTGTCCTCCAACCACCTACCGAGTTGCCCTAATGATCACCTCCACAACTAGCAGGGAGGCGCTCTTTGGCACTGATGTGTCAATCAGATGGGTTCTTTCCAGGTATCCTGACAGTCGTGAGCCACCACACTATAGAGGAATGTGCCCTCAAGGAGCAGGAGGCTGGTCTGACAGAATTTATAATGATGAATTGTTTTCCTTTGGGATTCACTGCTATTACATTGGTATCTCTTGTTTACGCCATACCACTTTCATAAGTCAAAAAGAAACGCAGGACTAGTCTAAATTCGAGCTTATTCTGAGTCTAAATGAAGCTGATAAGGCCCTCGCTCTGTGCACAGCCATCTAGGCAAGTTAACGTCTAGACGGAGTTCTTCTGGCTGGATTGGTAACACGTCTTTGTGGTCATCTCCATATTTTTCACACTGGGAGATTTCCACTTCTCCCCTTTGTGAAGAGACTCTTTCAAAGGGATCTTTGTCCAAGCTCCCTCTTGTTGGCTCCTTTCGTCATTTCTTTGCCCGATTCTCTGCTCGCCTCAGTGTCCGCCAGAGTGGTCTCGGTGTCTGACTCCGGCATTGTTATGTCTCCCTTTCCCTCCTCTGAGGTCTTCCTCTATTGCTTCTTCAGCTGCCTTCTCTCTCTGACCGGGTGATCAGTTTCCTCCTGCCTTCTGGACATGGTGGGGATAGTTGATGTAGCTTTTTCTTCTCTACTAAAACAAAACATCTGCAAAGCCATTTGTCATATATTCTGTATAACATTTGAAATGTACATTGTTTGCATCCAAATTTCCTATTCTGCAGTCATCATCTTTGCATTTTAACGATGCAATAGCGTATTACAGACATCAATTTAATAGAATGAAGCTGTCAGCAGGAATATATAATCCATCAGCTATGTATTCATGCATTGTGCAACCTCGTGTGCATCCACTTTATGTATAAATAATATGTACTAACCGAGAAAAACATTGCTCCACGAGTGGTCAGAAACTACACGGGGTACCTTTTTAAATATTAAAACAACTGACAGGTTCCTTCTCACGCTTCAAATCAGCCTTTTAAATATTTAACATCAGCTTTCCCAAACATTAAAATGACGGTTTGAATTGTCTAATACAACCATAAACATGTTAATAAGGCTTAGTTAAACGTAAAGTATAAACTTATTATGTTTTGTGGTGATAAATAAAGTACTGCAGAAATGTTTAATATAAACAATAAATTATATTTGTTAGTGCAAATTTGTTAAATAGTGTGATTTTTATGAGACAATATCTTGATCCCAGTGTTAAGAAACCATGCATTATTCATGAGTGATTTATAATGAACCCCAAATGATTCAAATAAATGTAAAATATACGTTTGCTGGGTCGTGTTTTCAGGTTATCTTCTGGCCCTGTTGTCTGGAGGTTCTGTTGGAGTAGCGGTAGCACTTGAGATGTAGGACCGGCCTCTTGTTGAACACACATAAACATCATCCAGGGAAAAAAAAAGAAAAACACTGATTGCTGCCTCTCTTTCATCTTCAGCTCCGTGTCTTGCTCAGAATACACCAATCACACTTCCTTTGACTCTGACAGTGTGACAAGCTGACCACTCATCTGATCACCGAATACAATTATACATCGTATCTCGTCTTGGGGAGGAATATGAACAGAGTCAAATTGTTTCTATTTCTATCTTTCATACTCATTTTGAGTGTATATATATATAAAACACAGAGCATGGCCTCGATGTGTAACACTGGATTTGGAAATGTTAGAGACTCCATCTGTGTCACTACAAGGCTAATGGCCAAGAGCTTATTTGAAATTGCACATGCTGGTATTAGAGCTAAGGGTGGGTGTTGGCGGTGCTGTAGTAGGTTTGAATGAGCGGCTCCTGTCTATAATTCCTAGTGTGCTGGCCTGAAAATGAATGTCAGAGATCCACACCTGAGCCGTCGTAGTCACACTTTGCAAAACATTGTAACGTGTCGCCATTGTTACGGTCTTCGTGAGGTTATTCTCTGGGGATGATCTCTTGGCAGGGCATTGCTCAGGAGGTGATAGTAAGTGCAAGTTCTTGCAGTTACTCTCAGAGGTTGAAGTGATTTGTCAAGCAGATGTGATATAACGTCACGGGATGACACATTAGTCACGGTAATCATTAATTTTCTACATCTACTGAGCAAGACAACCAGTATTTACAAATACGATCAGTTAGGACGTATTATTGGACGAACCAACATGTCCCGTTTTTGTGGAGAGGAGGCCGTTCAGAGCGAGCTTTAGGCAGCAGAATGGGTGCACTTGTGTTTTAGGGGTTTTTGTCACCGACCATGAACTTCAGCATCCCCCAGATCTAGTACAGCTTAAAGACTTTCATTGTATATCATCCCTCATTTCTCTCTCCCTCCCATCATTTCCTGTCAGTTTTCTAATAAAAAGGATACAATGCCGATAAAACAGAAGGTGAACGGGAAGCTGTCTCCTCTCGCAGATGTCACTGTCACCCCTTTAATGGCACACAGTATATGCAAAACTTCCCCGAATGGTAAAATACAGTCCAAAGTTGTTCAAAGTTAAGATTATGGCAAGCCCCGGGGTTATTTGAGATGACAAGGTGAGGTTTTAGTAGGGCCAGATGATCCTCAAAGGGAAATTAGCAGATCACAGATAGAAGCTATAAAAAAAACTGTAATAAAATCAGTTCCATAAATGACAAGCAACCAGTGAAGGTTACCTTTCACACTTTAGGAACAGCTCAGGATTACCACACATGAGTTTGGAGACATATTCTGTCAGATTTACGGCCTTTTATCTGTGACAAAGATGAAAGTCTAGTTTCTGAAACGACTTACAGTGGTGTGACAGACTGCATTCTCCCCAGAAGTGTTTTATTTATAGACTATGTCAGGAATTTAATATAATATGCATAACTATGTTTTTATCCTACAAACCTGTCATTTAAAACACAACAGCGCTGTGTCCTTTAGTTTTATTAGAATAAAGAGTTATTTTTGGAGCTTAAATACCAATTCTGTCCAAAACACTGAGGCTTTATGATGACTGCTGGCTACCTCGTAGTTCATCATCACGGACGTCATCATATCTGTTATGTTGGTGCTGCTGCTGCTGGCTGCACAGCTGGGCGCAGCAGGTTGACACGTTGTCTCCAGCAGCACGTCCTGGACGCTCTCCAGATGCTTCTGTCGGCAAAGCGGCTGTGATCAAACAACTTTCTGTCTTTGTCTGTGAGCGCGTCCTCGCAGCTCGAGTCTCCTGTCCCCGGTCCTTATATTGGAAGTCCTTGACACTCTTTACTTCAGACAGTAGGTAAACAAAAGAAGTGTTGAGTGGAAAAAACAACATAATAACAGTACTGCTACATTTATGTTTGAAGGACGGGTGTGACTTTATTTGCATGGCACTTTTCTAAGCGGGTTACAAAGTGCTCGACAAAGCGTAAACAGTGAAATGCAAATTCTATTATATTGCAAGAACTATAACGCGGAATATGGCAATCTGAAGCACATTTATTGACGCCTCTTTCAAAGCGAGGTGAAAGTCACAAGATTACAAGAGATTTATTGCCGTTTGCACACAGGTACAAGATGATGAAGTTCTGTAAGAGGAAAAAGGCCATTAAAGGGGCAGGAGAGAAAGAAATATATGTATACAAATAATACTAATAATCCACACTATGTGGACAGAGTCTGCCAACAGAGAGTGGAGCTCCAATCATAAACCTATAATCTTCACTATCGCTTCACTGTCTGTCCTCTTTCTCTCCACCCTCGTTACACTAACGATCACACGCACAAACATTGTTTATGCGGCTAGAAAATGACATCTAATCTGATAATAAATAAAGCAAACAGTGTATTTATGGCATAAATAAATGTAAGAGCAGAATAAATATTTGATAGCAGAATGTTAATACACTGCTTAGTAATGTGAAATCACTGTCGGAGTCCGCTGCAGTGAACGTGGGGGGAAAAAACAGGAGCTGACTTGGCATCAAACGGGTCAACTCAGAGCAAATTAAGCATAGATGCAGCTCGTCCCATTCATCTGTATGTTGTAAGTAAGTTAAGACTGTAGCCATGAGAGCTGCAAGTTTATCTACAGTTTATTCCAGCTTGTGTTTTTTGGGCCGACAAACAAACCTCCAAGTTAGGCAAATATATTTAAAAAGAGCAAACTAAGGTGAATTATGAAAGTTAATACCCAAACTGTCTCTTGTAAACATGCATAGACCAACTTCTATTGACCTACCTTACATGCCCTAGTTGTATGCACTCATAGTTTTTTGGTGCAATGAGGGATTAACATCTATTATTAGAGTGCGTTCACGTTGGGTTTAACATTTAAAGGAAGCGGTTTAGACAAGCTGAATACACCCTTGGGTTGTTTACAACCTGTTTAGTCATCTGGACGCTCGTGTTTGCTGCCGCACAAGTAAAACCAAAATTAACTTTAGTTTTTCTTTTAATTACGAGGTTGGCAGACCAAGAAACCGTCAATATTAATCACGTCAAGTCAGGAAAGTCTAATATGAGTTAATCATTCATTTTCTCCTCAGGCTACCTTTGAGGGTGAATATTCTTATTAGCAATCAACACATTCATAACTGATCCAGATGTATTGATTTAATGTCTCGAACATCATCTATGTGTAACCGAGCGTGATCTCTCGTCGTGTTCTCTTCAGACCTCTCAGGAGTTTCTGGCTCAGCTGATGTCTAAACTCGGGGGTAAAAATCCAGAGGAGACAGGCGGTTTCCAGGAGGCTCCGCTGGCCTACGACGCTGTGTGGGCTCTAGCCCTGGCCCTCAACAAGACTGTGGGGCCTCTAAAGGCCAAAGGGCACCGGCTCGAAGATTTCAACTACAACAACCGAGACATCACCGCTGAGATCTACCGAGCCCTGAACACCAGCTCCTTCGAAGGAGTTTCAGTAAGTCAAAAAAAGAGAGAGAGAGAGGCTGCATGATGGATGGAGGGGCATGTTATTACATTAAAATTTGGCTTTTTCTTTTCAGGGCCACGTCGTGTTTGATGCTCAAGGTTCTCGAATGGCCTGGACTCTTATTGAACAGCTTCAAGGTATGCAACAGCACCCTGCTTTTAATAATGAGCTTACTAGATGCAATGTACGGTGATCAAATTGTAAATATACAGTATATCCATCTATACTATGTGCATATATTGTTGGAGGTGTTTGAGGAACTTGCCATGTAATTTTCAAATATCTCAGACTATGTTCGTCGGAATGTTTTCTTCATATACTGTGTATATCTATATTTCATGTGGCCAGTGTCTCACTGCAAAGCGAGGCTGTTCTTTTTTTTTTTTGCATAAAAAGTTAATACCTGTTTAAATATTTCATCGAAAGTTGGAGAATTTTAGAAAAGCCGCTCTCACACCCCTGCCAAATTAGCTTTTTCCGAAACGTAGAACACAATCTGCCATTTCAATAAAGTCAGCTTATCCTTAATACCGTCTTACTGGCATCGCTGCTGTTTAAAGAAACATTATGTGAAAGAGGAACTCGCAGAGGAGAAATTTCAGAAGTTTGTGATGAAAACAGGTCAGGGAAGTCATTTTTCTTTTAGATAAACTACATTAATGAGAAACTTAACACCTCAGTTTACCTTGAAGACACCAGGTTTACATTCAAACAGCACAAACATCTTGTGATATGTGATTAGCTAACATTTGACCAGGTGATCGACCCTCTGTAGATCTGCCAGCCAGCTTATTGAGCTGCCATGGCACTTATTGCATAAAGCTGGGTTTAGTGCACCTGCTTGCATTAACGTCCACTACCACAATAAATTAAGTCTTTACTGAACAATTCCTGACCTCACGGTTTGTGGAAGAGCTGAGAGCTCAGATTGTGGAGGTCGGCGTGGTGGATGGGTGTAAATAAGACATAATCCAGGGTTTTCGCAAAATCATCAAATATCAATGTTTGTATCTGACGATAAGGTTGCTGCAGCAGCTCTATAACAGCTCACTCAACACAAAGCATTTTTTTTTTGTATTGACTGAAATGCTAGCAGTTGAAGTTGATGACTGAATGTGATTTTATCTTCGTACTTCGGAGGCTTGCCAGGAAACCCAACGGGCACGTCGTTCTCCACGCGACTTAAAAATCCCATCGGGAGCGTTCAGGAAGCGTGCTCAGATTTTGGTCATTTTCCTTTGGTTTAAGTACTTCTAAATATGTAAATGCTACATAGTTGTTTCCCTTTTGTCTGTTTTTTGCGATCTGATGTTTGCACAGGGTGTTTTTATTTTAACGGACTGGATTGTGCAGATTAATGCAGAGTGGAGACTGGGACTTCTGGGATGCTTCTGAACCGGGCTGCAGCACTTCTGTTGGGGTCTGAAACTTTGACTAGAACGCCCGTGATACTGAACACCTC
Source organism: Larimichthys crocea (assembly GCF_000972845.2). Classification (NCBI taxonomy): domain Eukaryota; kingdom Metazoa; phylum Chordata; class Actinopteri; family Sciaenidae; genus Larimichthys; species Larimichthys crocea. The sequence continues at coordinate 7,570,469 of NC_040023.1, read as the reverse complement.
GCGTTGGTGGTCGCCATAAAATTTGGCCTTTAGAAAACAAGATTATTTATTCCTTTTCCTGAGTTTAGGGCAGCAGTACCTGGAAAACTACTGCTAAAATGAACACTATAGACTGGAAATCAACATTTTTGACTCAAAAAAGAGGATTTAGTATGAAGATGCTGAATGAATCTTGAAAAGAACAACCTCTCTTCTACAATAATTACATTTTTTTTCTCTGAATGAACCCACAGGCCTGTCGGTTTTCATGTTAGATGGTTGCGTCACTGTGTTCTTCACAGGCTGGGGTCGCGGCGGCTGAGTGATCACGTGGCGATGGCGGTGACTTATCTGTAGCGGCGTGTGACTCTCGTTAGCTTTGCTGCCTTTTGATCACTGAGCCCGTGTTCTCCTCTCAGTCCGTCTGTGCTTTGTGTTTCTCTCTGACGGTGCTGAGGTCTGTGCGTATCGGAGGAGCTCTCTGCGTTCATGAGACTTATGAAAAATTAAGCTTGTTATGCCCGATTTTTCCGTGTCGGCGCTGGCCTTGGTCATCTCACGAGGGGCGGGTCAGTGATGAGCAGCAGTTTGTTTGATGGTAATTGGAAACGTGTCGAATATACAACGTTTACTGTAAGTTAAGTGGAAAGATAGACATGGAAATAAAATGCTCGTTCGAGCCTCTTATCAGCTCCTAAACGTTATTTGGCTTTGATACATTCTGCAAGTTTTAGTAGTAAATAGTTGATGTAAGACTTTGAAAAATAGAAGCATGTCTCTCGGTCATGTGCTCTAACACGTGTGCAGCTATAGAGAATCCTGCTGTGACATATAGAAACACATTGCAGAGCTCCAGGCGTTGCATTGACACCACAAGATTTGTGACAGTTCATCTCGACCTCTGAAATGATGGAAAGAAAATGGAAAAAACGGAGAAATAAAAACATTTTTTCTGATCATTTATTCATGACTCCACAGATTATGCACCATGCTGCATCCTCGCCGTCGTCCTGTCCACAAGGCACAGACGAACAGCTTCTGACCTTCGCTGCTTCTACATTTCTCTGTGTTTGCCGTCAGTCTCGCATGTTGCTTCTGTCTTAGCTGGCATCATGTAGGCTGCCGTCCTCCTCCTCTCATGCATCTCTCTCCTTATTACCTACACATATCCCTTTCTGACCTTCTCCCACTGCTTCAGCAGCACTGGTTAAAGCCTGAAACAAATTAATTGGATAGTTAATCACACTGGTCGGACTGTACAGCTTTCCCATGTGTGTTCTCTAGGTTCTTTGCTTATACCTCTGGTCCAGACTGTCTCAGGATGAGCCTGTTTGAGCCCGTTCACCTGGACTGAGCGAGGAAATTATCATATTTAAAGGATTAACGCTCACACCAGCAGTCAGTATTGTCTAGTGCGCTAACCTCTGCCAACCGAGCTATATTACTTCTAACTTTGAGACCTGACAAGAGACTTGACTCGCTGTCCGACTGCACCTCGCTTTTGGCTTTCATTTTTTCTTATCCAGCTAAGATCACACATTAATAATCAGATGTGAGTCACCGAGCGCTCTGGGCTGTTCAACTGTGAAATAGGCAAGTCATCTCTGGATGACTTTCTGAGTCTTTTATGCACGCTTCTAACTTTTGAGTGCAGGCCCAGACCGGCCATAGGGAGCACCAGGAGGAGAATTGCTGCAGTGTCAGGCCGGTGTTCAAACTGCAAAAGGAAACGGCTGAATCAAAGAGATAACACATGACAGCTACAGTGACTCAGAAATGTTAGAGCGTCAGCTCCACTGACTGCTTTTAACTTGATAGTATGATCTCTGCCGGCCTCACGCGTGATTGTTTGCACGCACATAGACATCACACATAGTGTCCCGGTATGAAATATTACCCGAGTCTGGCCGTGTCACAAGTGGTGATGGCATGAATAAATGGAAAAATGCATTTCCTGCAGAAAGTGTGTGGTGACGGCTGAAGTTAAATTGCAAAGCACTGCTGAAAATGCAACGCAAAGCTACGATGCATCGACCTGCACTACTGAAAATCAGAATAACATTACCTGAAACAACTAAAGAACTGAAATACATCTGGATCTACTCAGTACGCTAAACCAATGCAATGCAAAGTCAAAACGATTTGGCTGAAAGTTCAAATGCGTCGTCCCGCACTGCTGCAAAACCTGGAAGCTGAAATGTAAAACTGTCTTCGGAGTAAACTAATGTTATGATGAGAGAGAGGCATTGGGATTATTAAAAAAATATGACTTTATTGGTTGGATCCGTAGTTCAACCCTGAAGCAGAAGGTCCAGGCCACCATATCGTTAATACAATGGTGTCACGTCCTGCATTATTGATGAGGCTGCAGCTTTTTTATTCCAACCCAACAGTTTGGTCTATGAGCCGGCTGGCTTCACAACACTGGAACATTACATATCTAAAGATATCATTTCATGTACGTTTACTCTTCAACAAAGCACAGAAACTCTCTCTGAGGTCGGACAGGTCCAGAGAAACAATCAAAACCAGGTGTTTTCTCCTGGATTTTAATTTCCCTGATCGCTAATGAGCCACATCTGGACTGCAGAAGATTGAAACCAAGAGTAATTATCAAATCCAAGAATAGCATATCGCACCTTATTAATGTGGGGAATGTTCTTCCCCAGTAGAGTACTTGAACTTACACTAGCTCTAAGTTGAACCCATGTGTCTTCAGTAGGGGAATCTCTAAATAGTAGAATCTGACCGGTAAGTTCTTGGCTATCATTGACTTCTTGTTGCTCGTTGCTCATATTTTTTCCCGGACACTGGCTTTTATTTTTTTCCACACTTGACTAAAGAGCTTAAAAATCCAATTAAACAATTTGTCCTCTTGACATGTTAGAAGAATTTATGTTACATCCATTTTCTCCCTCAGTATTTGGAAAGTTATGGTGACCTTATAACGCTCATAAAGAAAACTTACAGCGGAAAAGAAACTAACATCAAACAAAGTGCTACACAGGTTTGACTAACAACCCGGCGAACACATGCTGTGGAAGTGCAGAACGACAGTGGGATGAAATGCACAGCAACATTTTGGATGAAATAAAATGGGATAAATAAATAAACAAACAAAATAATTGCAGAGAGACTTAACAGGCTCTCAGCACTGCAGATAAGACTCGTCTTTTGGGTGAACAAATTTTGGGTAAACACGGCGTGCATTAATGCAATAAAACAAATAAAAACTGTAGAAATAGAATAGGATATGCATGCCTGATAAATACATTGATGATTAAATAATTCTAACAAAATAAAAGTCTGAGTAGGTGAATAACAAACTGCAGAAACTGAACAGCACTGCAGTAGCCTGTCCACTTTTAGACTAAACAAAGTCAAAAACGAAATCAGGACTGACTAAAAGGTTTTGAAATCACTTTAGTCGACCTGATCAAACAAAAAAATAATCTTCTAATCATGAGCATCGGAACAGACAATGTTCACATCCTCAGTCACGTCCTCTGCCGTTCTCCACCGGGATGTTGCGAGCTGTAGATGTTGGTCCGACTATGATCCGTCATGTGACAGCCCCTCTGCGTGGTTCACTCTGCTGATGTTTGCTTGTTGTCTCCGGGGCTGCACACCAATTAGGAGTTTAATCAGCGGCATGGGACACACCTGGGCCCGGTGTGCTCCATGCAAGCCTGAGCATCAGCATCAGTCCTCAGGCTGATATCCTCGCCCTGTCGCACATTTCTACAGCACAACATCCAAACCCCACACTCATCCACTTCACAGATTTCTCCCCATCTGTTTTGAAACCGGCCTTCTTCGTTCTATCGGGCGATCAAGCATCAAATAGAGAACAGAACTGCAACATCTTGCATTGGTTTATGTTCGGCGACATCCTGTTCTCTCCGTTTCCATGCGAGCGCTGTGACGGCCTTTGCTCTTGTGCTTTCTTTTTGTTTCCGTCCAAATGTAGTGCAAATTTTAACAGAAATTTTCCGAGTAATTCATCAAAAGGAAATGCAAATGAACGCTTGTTTCCATCCACTACTGTTATGCAGATTCTAGGCGTTGGTTCGTTGAGATAAGCAGCAACTGGCGCCGACTCTCCGGTCGGGAGAACCGGCAAAAGAGAGGAGCGACGAGGAGACACAGCTGATCAATCATGAGACTTCAATGTTCGCTACATCAGAACTTATTTGATAAAAAGGTGTTTTACCACCTGTAGCGAGCATATTGCTGAACTGAGAAAGTTTCCGTTAAACTTGCAGCTATAAAAACAATAGACCTGCAAATTTGGATAATGAAAACGAGTCTGCCATGGTGATACTTTCATGCACGCTAAGGAGAGTTAATAGGCTGATATTTATGCCAAAATAGGCTGTATATCACGATTTATTAGGGGGCATCAAGCAGCAAGCTATGTAAGATCAGACACTCTGCATATCCTTCATTTCATAACCACATTTTCATGCCACTCCAACGATATATCTGTGAGATTGGCAGACAATTCTTTAGATTGAATCGTCGAATAGTCGACTGTTCAGGATCACCTCTGCTCTGCAGTGATGGGCGAGTGGTGTGAACCTGAAGTCCTGGTTTCATTTCTGGCAGTGAAATCATAATTTAATTTGGCAAGTGAACATCAAAAACCTTAATTCATCTTCTGTATATTTGTTTATTTGGAGTTTTTGTGAGCTCTTCATGACCAGACTTTCACATCTGGCACTGCATCCCCTCTTCTACGCTGGGAAAGAGAGGATGGTGCAAGGGGGGATGCAGTAATCAACTAGACCACTAGATAATATAAATTTAATTTAAATTAATAAACAAACTGAGCCGAGAGAATGTAACTGACGGTAGATTTTACAGACTGCGTTTAGTTGTGGAGGGCAGGGACCTCGAGCAGTGTCAGTGTCAGCAAAGAACCACAGGTTTGTTTGACCTGTCAGAGATTTTGAGAGTCTTACAGCTTTAGCTGCTGTATTCTTTTCTGTAAAGCATAAGTAGAGTAGTTTTTGATTAGTCCTGTTAGTTGACTGTAGGAAATAAACCTAATGATTACTTGACCGTTACGTCCAGCCATCGGTGATCTGATGGGAGCTGTGCCTCTCTGTCTCCTCTGGGATATTAAAGTGTTATTACAGTGAACCAGAGAAATGTGCTACAGCTGACGACAGGCCAGTTTCCTCACATGGGTAGCTTTTTTTTTTTTTTTTTTTTTTTTCATTAAAAGAGGCTTGCAGCGATCCCTCTGGCCTGGATTTCATTAATGAAATATCTCATAAAGTGTATTGCTTCTTGGAGCGGAAGGACAGGCATGCAGGGCATCTGTCTATCATGATTTACCAGGAGAGAGAAAAAAAGACACGAATGTCAAAAAATGACATTTGAATTTGAAGTCAATCAAAGCCGCGTGCCGTTATATGTTCGATGTATGATTTTATAGGCCAACAAAGACGAAATGGCGTTTAAAGGAATAGTTCAGCGTCTCTGAAGCTTGTATCATGTTTGTTTAATCCGTAAACAAATGGGCAGTTTATGGGCGGTCACATGCTGGAACTATTTCTTGGTAGACAACAGCTTGGTGCGGTGACCGTGTGCAGCTGTCATCACAGCGAGGTTGCCAGGTTTTTGCCATACAATGAAGGATGAGATGATGCAAACTGCCCAGATCACATCATCGGTACTCATCTACCGAGCACCAGCGCTATCAGGGAGGTGAAGAGCCCAAAGGATACTAAAAAGACAATAAGCACCGCAGCAACAGTCTGTTCACCCTGCTGCCGTCTGGCAAGCGATACACAAGTACCTGCCATATCAGCAGACCACAGAGCAGCTTCTTTCCTCGGGCTGCGAGAGTCCTGACGTGGATCTTAAATAAAAAAAAACGTTGCACGTACTTTCTCTGGTGAATGAACTAAATGTGTTTAAGTAACTGTATATATTTTTATTTTAGTTTTATGAGTTAAGTTAAGGTGAACAAATGAGTTTTAAGTCTGGATTTATGAGCAGAGAAGACTTCATTTCATGGATGTCGTGCTGTGTTCGTGATCTTGGTGACTTGAACCTTGATAGCCTGAGCCTTCGATAATAAATCTTGATACTTTGATGTGTTAATCAGTGAGCTTTAGAGGCGTTGGTGTATTTTTGAACTAGACAGAGCCAGGCTGGCTGTTTCCATCTGTTTGCTTCCAGTCTCTATGATAAACGCATCCTAACTGTAAGGACAATGGCATTAAAAATTGATGTTAATCTCACTGTGAGAGGAAGAAGAAAGAAAATAAAGGAGCGTATCGCACAAAACACAACAAGTTCTTTAAATTCAATTCAGATATAATTAAAATGAATTAACTGCAATCGACATATATACAGTATATATTGAAGTTTTTGATACTGGTGCTGATAAACCTGATTTTTTTCCATGTTTTCTCTTCAGTTCTGTTAAATATTAAACATCAGTTGTTGCAAAAATAAAACAAGTTTAGCTCCGCAAGGTTTTGTCTGAATAAAACACAATTTAAAATCGCCGATCTAAACTCCAAGGCCACAAAATTGATTTTATTCTCAATTTTTCATGTTTTCTCCTTTCAAATCTTTTTTTTTTTTTTCTGCTGTTAAATGTTAAATATTAAATGTTGCATAAACAGTTCAGCTCTGCGAGGCACAGGGTTTTGTCTGTAAATAAAATACAACCTAACATCGGCCCTGGCATCGATTTAAAATAGAGAAATCAGATATTTAATTACAGCTTTACCACCTTAACGGTTCTTTACACTCACTGCTATTCATGCATATCGGTGTTAAAGTGTTAAAGCTGGATATCCGGCCCTACCTGGTGGAGCATTCATTAGAGTTAGACACATCGGAGCACGGTATGACCCTCTCTCTCTCTCTCTCTCTCTCTCTCTGTATCTCACAGGAGGGAGCTATAAGAAGATTGGATACTACGACAGCACTAAAGGCAATCTGTCCTGGTATGGGAATGACAAGTGGATAGGTGAGGCACATTCATCTTCCTCAGCCCCTTTATTTTCCTCTTTATCACTGTCTGTTGCACTCCTTCTTCCGTCTAATCTCCTGTTTTCTCTGACCCTGTAGCCTCACCCCCCCTCTCCACCTAATTCCTCTTTACTTCCTCCTTCATTGCCCTCTCCTCTCTCCCCCTCCCACTCTCTACATACAAGGTTGGCCGCAAATGTCCATCAATCAATCAGCCGGGTTTTTATTTAGCGCGTGGGAAGAGCAATGCCTCTGTTAGCTTCTCACCAGCTCACCACACGTCCAAGCGATCGAGCCGCAAATCGAGTCACAGTAAGGCGCTGTGACGTGATGGACCGACGCTACGGAGCGACAGTTTCATTCCATTTACTAATTAAACACTAGAACCAGTTCAAAGCCATGACAGCAATGCAATAAATACAAGATTCTAATTGACAAAGCAAAAACAAAACGAGAGAAAGCAATTTTGATGGGATTGGGCTCCATGACCTTGACTTTGAGGAATGAAAATTGCGTTCTCTAATCGGTACACAGGGGAGCTCCGTGTGCATCCATGTCAGTTCTGCCTCCCTGAGCACTGACAAGGATGCAAATCTCCCAGAATGGCTAATGCTCTGAAAACTGTGGAGGATGCTGCAAGTGTGTGAAATGGGAAAACAAAAGTGAGTGATGCAACGGTCAGCGCCGGGCGGATGGGGATGGGGATGGGGATGGGATACGGATCGACCTTCACTTGTTTACCCTGTTTGCTTGTATGTTCGACTGTCTGTCACGAGTGCTGCCTCAGACGCAGGTGATTGGATTTCCTGTGGTCCCAAAATGACACATATTGATTCAGTGTTGGGGGGGGTGGAGGCAGGTGGAGGAAGGACAAACGCTCCAGAACTGAACAAGGTGAAACACTCGTTACTGACTGGCAGGAAGCATTATTTAAGCAATATTACACGTGTGGTAAAAACATTGAAATATTCTGCTTCACTCCATATTAGTCGCTTTTAAAAAACATTTTCTCTGCGAACACTAAACTAAACTAAACTAGGCAGCGTCTGTATTAACCAGGCAGTCTAACAACAACATAAAATTAAAGAAAGTTGATTTAATTATCATAACAAGAAGTCATACTCTTTATAAATTATTGATCTGGTGAATAAAAATTCAGTAACACCCCCTCTTGTTGTATAAATTTTACCTTTGAAACAAAGAACCAGACACATTTCTTACCGTAGGAATGGCGGGGTAAAAATTTTCGTGGAAAGATTCTATTGCGTTACCAAAGACCACGGAGAAATACTGAAATAAAGAGTTGCAACAACGATTTTCTTATGAAATGTGTTTCTGCACAGCGGAGCGTGTAGGCGGAATTTATAACAAAATACAAGCTGCTTATGAAAGAGTAAGTTTCTGTAGTGAGAGCACGCTCACGAAAGGTCCGGGCGAGAGGGTCGCCCTTGCTCGAAAGTGCACTCTGAGGTCATTCTCCATTTTCTCCATTTTAATAAACTTTGTACGAACAGATGCGGAATTAAGTAATCGCTATCCAGACGGTCAACAGGTCACAACATGAACACGTTACAATTTAAGGTCAAAGCATTAAAAAGTCAAACATTGGAAAATGAGCGTGTTCTAAATGTCTAGTCGACCAATCAGGTCGCTTGTTTGGGAAATAATATTACACTGTCCTCGTCATCTGTTGTTATTTCATCATAGCTATGGAGCGTCTCTTCATTACAAAGACTGTTTATACAGACTGTAAGTTCTCAAAATTCGAGAACCAGGCTGTTATTTGTCATTTTGCGTCGGTGTATTTAGTTATACGTTCATTTCCTGCCTTCTGACTCCACACTTTACCCGTTGCCTTGATATGTTTAGTTAACCCTATCTGCTGCCCACATATATCACATTTAAAGTCTACATCAGCTCGCACCACCAAAACTAAGTGGCTACAGTGGTCGACATGTAATTACTCTCCTGCAGGCTTTAATGTTAACCCCTCTGCGGTCCTATCGATTGCTCTTGTAATCATGGGCGATCATCAGACTGCAGAGGGTTAAACTTTTGCGGTAAAGTGTTTACTCGCAGCAACTTAATAGCAATCAAAGAAAGCCAAGTGACTGAAATCAGTTCAAGCATGAAAACAGTGTTTGTGTGTTCTCAGTTGAGTGCTGAGTGCGACATGACTGTTTTGAATTTTAAGTGTTTCGAAGCACTTTTGCCTCCCTCTGAATGATGTGTGTTTTATATGACTGTTAATCAGAGCACGCGAATGGCGTGCAGCACTGAGAGTCTCTGCTCCTTGCTCAGGGAGGTGTTAGTTTCCACTCAAAGCTGCTCCAGCTCGATATCACTCTGTGCTCAACTCCGATTTCACCCCCACTCCGGCTCGCCGCTGTATGATACAGCTGTATATATGTGTCAAGCTCTGCTGCACACAGAGATGTTATGGGATGTTTTACTAAACAGACCGCCGGTGAAACCTGGAGACGCTCCAACTTAAAATCTTCCTGCCTCTTCCGTGCTCTCGGCTCGCTTGCATGCCCTGCTGCTAATCATTTTCACTCCAAACGACCAAAAGTTTCAGTTCATTTGAGCAAGAAATGCAACTTTCAGTGATTAGAAATGAGCTTAATATAGGTGCAGATGTTGCTTCTTATAATCCCACGATCACAGCAAGTCATTTTACAAACCCCAAAATCCTCTGAGAACTAAGCTGCTGATTCTCAAGTGTTTGTGGACATCTTAGCTGTGAAGACGTGAGCCGAGCTGTGACGTCCCCCTGCTAATGACGTCACTCATCACTTGTGCTGTCACTGAAAAGCTGTAAGCCCTGATACGTTTGCTGGTCGTGTGCCAAAAAAAACTTGTTTTTATTGCAACTAAGCCAGCAGACAGCAAGGTCATGGAGGTGGGCCCCCCCCCCACCTCGCTGTGGTGTGACAACCCCCGAGGGAGGGCCGGCGAAAGTGTCGACCTCCTGTGTTTTTGGTGTTTGCGGTCAGTGAGGCTGTCTGGGCCATCTGGACCGACCGTGAAGGTGGGCAGATGCTTTTGGACAGTGGTCGGTGAGTGATGCGGTACAAGAAGCCGGCTTCACGTGCATGACAGCACTGGTCAGGGTGTCCTCCTTGCTGGCACGGTTGGTCAGCAGCATCCTTCCTGGCAGTGACATGACAGAATTAGGCCTTCCCAAGGTCGGGATCGGGACTTTGTTGTAGATTGCTCGCCACATGCTTGATGTGTCACAGCTCTCGGTTTCAGTTCTAGACAGGTTACTTCTCTTCAAATCCAGTTTTTCTTATTTATGCTTTTTTACTTCCCCTTCCTCTCTTAACAATCCGTTCCTTCTTTAACTTCTCGTCTGTTTGTAGCTCCTCCTTCGCCGTCTCACTTTTTTTTTTATTTCTCAGTATTTGTTCGCAATCTCATCTCTCCCCCCCTCCTCCCTCAATCTTTCGGTCTCCCTGACAACCGCTGCTGCATCGCTGCCTCCCTCTCACATTGCCGTGGTAACCATTATGGGGCCAGTCGCCATGGTAACATACTGTCCCGATTCCACCATCAAGGGCAGGGAGAGGTATTAGCGTTGGAGAACACATTTTCCCAAAGGACACTCAGTTACACACACACACACACACACACACACACACACACACACACATATATATATATATATATATATACACACACACACACATGCGCACACACTCACCCCTCTCTCTGTAACCCACACACAGGTACATCTACAATGTATCTGCCTTCAGCGAGCAGTTACACCTACGCACATGCACAGTGCGTAATCTCTACCAGTCTTCTTCTTTTTTATTGCAGGACACTTTTTTATTGACAAATCATCGCCGTTATAAACAGGGTGAGAAACGCTTCATGGAAAATGCAGCAGGAAACTGTGTGGTCCTTGAAAATGGACATTACGGGAATGTGCTACACACTTTTGTTATTATAAACTACTGCAAATATTATTCATTATATTCAAAAGGTGACAGAAATAAGTGTCTGCAGCCATGCTAGCGGCTCTGTGAGGCTGTACTTGGGCTTTCCTAACGTCTGCATGCAAACAATAACAACCTTTGGCACATGCACTGAAAACAAATGTCCAATGAACATTAAAGGACTTTACTCTGCCTTAGTACAAAGTCCATGTAATGTCCGATTGCAAATTACAGCAAGTACTGGGCATCTTGATGACGTTGCACTCGTCATCTAAACGAGTGTTTCTAGTAGGTGAGAACATGCCTGACACAAACTATCTTCTCTTTCTGTCTCTCTGCACTAACTGTTATGGCATGTTTTGTTAGAAATATAAATATGAAGCTCTGATTCAACATGCTGTTTTGATGCAGTAAGTCTAGAAACTGAACTAACACAAACTGTTTACACATACCTGCTAATCTGGAAAAGATACAGGCAGCTTGTTTGGACTCTTTTAGTAGATAATGATGCAAAAAAAAATATGTGCAGGATAAACCAGTAATGTAAGTAAATGTAAATGTAAGTGCCTGTCTGCCTCCAGCAGCCTACAAGTCAAGCTTGGCAGTATCAGACATGTGAGGAAACGAAGAAAAGAGTTAAGACAGGAAAGTTTTTAGGATTTGAGAATTGAAGTTTCAAACTATTGGCATCGGACGCTGCCAACCTAATAGAGAATAAGAACAGGAGGAACGCAAAGATGACCCTTCTCTTTATTTCTTCTGTTTCTGCTCGACACTGCTGACACGTCACTCAACTTTGACAACTCGAGCACATCTCTGGCACACAAGCCCGGACAGAATTCAGTTCAACAAAGTCCAACAAAGCAAACCGTGCTAGTGCTCCAAAGTTGCTGCTTCCACTTTGAAGCTTTCTGTGCCTTATGTTATGACTGTGGTCATTTTTTTGTAGCCTGCGGTGTGTTTGCTTTTGTTTTGTTGCCAATTTCACATGTAAATAGGGATGTGCCATCCCTGGGAGATGATTGGTGGAGTGATTCCAGGCCCTAGCCCGTGATTGGCTGCAGCTGACACATAAGGAGCCAGGATGGTGGCCTTCATGTGGACAACCAGCACGTCCTCATCCTCTCCCAACCAGCCACATGTCCTTTTGTGAAAACCTTTGTTCTAGATTGGAAGTAGTTTTTGTTTGGATAGTAGGGGTGGACTGCCATTTTGAGTTGATCTTGTTTTCTTCTGTTTTGTTAGTTAGGGAGGTCAGTCTATTGTCATTTGTTTTCTGAGGTAAGTGATTTATTTTCCAGATAAAATTGTTTTGTTTGTTGTTTTGGCCTTGGTCCACCCTGAAGCTCATACCTTAGTTATGATGAGGCCCGTTCTGGTTATGCTCTAGGCACCCCTAGACTGGGGTATCGTCCGTCTTCTTGTTGCGTTTTGTTTGTTCAGTCAATTGTTTTTCTGGTTGGCAGTAAATTTTGGTGTGTGGGGGAATTATGGAGTTTGCACTTGATGAGTTCATGATCAGTCCACCTCTGGATAAAATAGAAAAATGCAGAAAAACAGACCTATTGATTTTGGCCAGTTGCTATAACGTGCAGGTGCCTTACAGTGCCAGGAAGGTAGAAATTAAGCAGTTGCTGTGTGCGGAGTTGGTGGAGCAGGGCATCCTTCCAAACCCAGCTGCTGCAGGTGACAAGGCGAGTGACGCACCTGTAGCTGAGGTGAAAGCAGCGGAGGTTGTTGGCACACTCGCTGCTGGTGTGAAGCTTGGGCCGGTCACAGATCCAGTCATGGGAAACAGGATTAGGGAGGATCTCCACCTAGCCCTCAAAATAAAGGAGGTCGAAACCAGAAATAAGCAGCTGGAGGTGCAGGCTATGCATCTGTGGATAAGAGCTCTTAGCCCTGTAGCCTCCACCCCGGTGTCTCCTGTTGGCCACAGCTCTGTTCCTGCTCCTGCTTTTGAGATCAGTAAGCACATTGCACTAGTCCCTCCGTTTCGTGAGTCCAAAGTTGACTCTTATTTCAGCGCTTTCGAGCAGTTAGCTGCTGCCCCGAGTTGGCCTAAAGAGTTCTGGTCACTTCTCCTCCAGTGCAAACTTGTAGGGAAAGCTCAGGAAGTCTGTTCCAGTCTTGTCTATTGAGGATAACCTTGATTATAACATCTTGAAGAAGGCCGTGTTGCAGGCCTACGAGCTGGTTCCCAAAGCCTATAGACAAAAATCCAGAAATGGTGAAAATATGTGGAGTTTGTGCAATGACAAGAGCATGTTGTTTGATAAACGGTGCCAAGCATGTAATGTTAAGAGTCTGCCAAGGCGTTATTGTGTAGCGCACCTGTCCTCGCAGCAGCCTGCTTTTGTGCGACCCTTCAAATTAGAGGTGGACGCCAACGCGATCCAACACAAAAAAGGTACCGAGCCATAGAAATTAAACATTTAGGGGTATGTTTAATTCTTGGGTGTGGGGGTGTTATGACTGTGGTCATATTTTTGTAGTCTGCGGTGTGTTTGCTTGTGTGCCTGTTTTTTTTTGTTTTGCTGCCAATTTCACATGTAAATAGGGATGTGCCATCCCTGGGAGATGATTGGTGGAGTGATTCCAGGCCCTAGCCCATGATTGGCTGCAGCTGGGAACCACCTGACACATAAGGAGCCAGGATGGCGGCCTTCATGTGGACAACCAGCTCATCCTCATCTTCATCCTCTCCCAACCAGCCATATGTTCTTTTGTGAAAACCTTTGTTCTAGATTGGAAGTAGTTTTTGTTTGGATGGTAGGGGTGGACTGCCATTTTGAGTTGATCTTGTTTTCTCCTGTTTTGTTAGTTAGGGAGGTCAGTCTATTGTCATTTGTTTTCTGAGGTAAGTGATTTATTTTCCAGATAAAATTGTTTTGTTTGTTGTTTTGGCCTTGGTCCACCCTGAAGCTCATACCTTAGTTATGATGAGGCCCTTTTTAGTTACGCTCTAGGCACCCCTAGACTGGGGTATAACAAATGCAAAGATGACCCTTCTCTTTATTTCTTCTGTTTCCTGCTCGACACTGCTGACACGTCACTCAACTCTGACAACTCGAGCACGTCTCTGGCACACAAGCCCGGCCAGAATTCAGTTCAACAAAGTCCAACAAAGCAAACCTTGCTAGTGCTCCAAAGTTGCTGCTTCCACTTTGAGAAAGGACGTTGCTCCAGTCTTCTTCTATGCCTTAGTTCTAACTATTACACACAAACTTTGAACCTAATCAACATGTGACAAACGCTGCCACTGCATTTCCTATTACAACCGAGGCAGGTGGTTGTGGGAAGGAATCTCAATATGAGAGACAAAAACAGAGAGAGACTCTGGAATCGATTGCTCCGAGAGCTCCCTGGAGCGGACGATGCGAGTATCCCTCTTTCTCTGGTGCAACCATCTAACACACTGTCATGTCCAGGACATTATGTTAAGTTCATCCATTCAGTTTTGTCTTGTGATTTCCTGTTTTTATTTTGGTTTCACTTCCTGTCTGTGTCTATGGTCACCAGTTTTACTTTCTCCAGTTCGTCTTGTCCCATGTTTTTATCCATACCATTGTCAGGTCTTCTTGTTTGGTTAAAGAGTGATTTTCTGTTTGTTTTCTCATCCTCATAAGTGTTTTTTTTGTTAATAAAAACTTTATTTTGAAACTTTCGTCCGAGAGTTGTGCATTTGGGTTCTGGTCCATAGTTCGGGGGGAGGAGAGTCCAGTGTTTGAGGATGGCAGAGGCAGAAAAAGGATACTTCACAGAAACATGCTGTTACTTTGTGATTTCCCTCCAGTTACTGCTAACAAGAACACAAGTAAAGTAAAGACACAGTCAGAACAGACAAAACCCTGTGAATAGATCCACACAGGAAACCGATGTTGAGGAGGAATCAGATGATGACTTCCCTGCAGTGATGATCACCTGGCCTCCAGCTGAATACCATCACTCCTCTGCACTCGACCCCCACAGCACCAGAAGTGAGCCTGATGGAGCTGCTTGGGGGACACAAGGACCAGGTCCACACAGAGATGCCAGAGGAAAAAGCCGAGGATATCGTTGAAACAGAAACAGAGAACTCAGAGGATGATGTTGCTGAGACAGAGCAGAGAGAGGAGACAACCCCAGACTCTGACTTATGACAGACTCGGCCAGCCAAGTGTCACAGAGAGAACAGTTTCTACCAGAGGGGGGTCTTTCAGTGGCTACTGGCAGCCCTGGTAATGAACTGGAACTGGACTTCAAACGTGATAGAGTTTGTTAGCTGAATTTTTGTGTTTTGTGTGCGGGTTAGGTTAGGTTAGGTAATTTCTATAGGAAAAAGAAAAAACCCGCCCAAGTGTGTGAACTCATGGTGTGGCAATATATATTTATGGTGCAATTGATCAAAAATCAGGAATATTCATGACATCAGTGCACGGTAGTCTGGGTTTAAATGTTTGCTGTTAACATCCCAACATTCAGTTTTAATACTGTCCATGTATCCATGTGTAAGGCATAGAGAGGTATAATTAAAATATTGGGACGATATTTTTAAAGTGGGGGAGAGTGTGAGAAGTCCACGGATATCCAGATGATTAATTAATGGTTTTAGAGATTGTTTGTGTTATGAAATGTTATTAGGGTTATTTTATTTTGTTAGTTATTTTTGGTGTTTAGTTTATTCAGCTGAGAATTATTTCGGGTTCATGTTGTCGTTGATTCTCTCAGGCTGCAGTATTCATTCAGACAGTAGTAACGTAGGAACATGATAGGATGCACTGCACGTCCACGTGGCGACAGGACGGCTTTGGACGAGCCCTGACTATAAATTAAAAGATTTTTCACTGTGTTAAAATGAATTATTTTAAAGTGAACTACATCCCAGCGCCCGCCCGCCTGTGTTTCCGGCTGCAACATGTGTGTTGTGTTCCCAGAATATGACACAAAAATCAAAAAATAGCTGCTGCGTGAAGAACAAACTCAAACTAAGCTTTTAAAGTGAGATTCTCAAAGTCATCCTCTGCGTTAGAAGTGTGACACAAAGTGTGCACATGAACCAGCAGCCTCTGTAGAGACACATTTGTGAGGCAAAAGAAGCTCCTGTTACTATTCTGCCTTTTAAGACCCCCGTGGCAACGAGGCGGCTGTGGCTCAGGTGGTGTAGCAAGTTGTCTAGAGGGACTCTGGTTCGATTCCCTGAGTTTAGTCCTTGGGCAAGGTGCTGGACCTCGACTTGCAATGGTTTCGTGTAAGTGTGTGTGTGTACAGACGAGGTTAGTGAGCGGTTTGGATGTCGCCTCTGATGAGCAGATGGCACCTTGCATGGCAGCCTGTACTAACAGTGTGAATGTGACAAATGTTGTAAAAGCGCTTTGAGTGGTCAGTAGACCAAATAATTGCTACATAAACACATCAATTTATCATTTGCATGGCTGCTATTAACATCTCATTCAAAAAAAAAAAAAAAAAAAGGCGTTCACAGATCTTGCACTGTATCGCCTCGGGCTCCGCTGTCGCTGCTCGAGCTTCAATTGCTCTAAAAACGCTGTGCAGTGCTGACACACACTAAGTGTGAAGTTTCATGTGTGTGTGAGTGGCTTATAGTGATTTTCCCATGGAGGGCTATGAGCTTTGAGCTGTGAGGGTCCAGATTTATGGTGATGCATTTCGAAAACACAACCTCCCATTACCATTTTGGCTTTTATTTTAAGATGCCGAGGCCGACCTGCTGCGTTGCATGACTGTCAGCCTCCACGGACCAAGCCAAACTTCTGTTCTTTCCATTTCAAACATGATTACATCACTCATCAGGGCTTATTACACAAACAAAAATTGTTGTCTTAGATGTATTCTGTTCTTCATAGCAATAATGCAAAGACAACAGGGTGATGAAGAGATGAGTTTATGGCTCCTGTCGTCTTCTCTAAACACAGATCAAGCGTTTAAATCGAGGTTTCTAATCTGAACTTTCTCTCCTGTCAAAGTTTGCAGTGCCCTTTCAGTTATTTACCAGATGATTTAAAAGTGATTCTGCAATTTTGCAGATACACTTTAGTAATTTTCCACCACAGCGCTCCTATAACACTGTGAGACTCACAAAGGTCATTGTAGTAGAACCAGAACCAGAGATTTCACCTTTTTTATTCCACTCATTGTTTCCTCTTGGTGTAGTTTTGATAATGTAGGTTTTAAGGTGTTAATCTAATAACCTCAAGCAGAGATTAGGAACGGGCTAAAGAGGTCTGGTGAGTTTCTCTATCAAGATCTTTTTTTTCATTTTCAAACGTGTAGTCTTCAGCCCCAACTACTAAAATACACTGATATCACCTGAGGCAATTTATTAAATAGAATGGACTACAGATAGTGAGAAGCACCGCTGTCCTGAGGTCATGCTGTTGTAAATTCACAGCTGAACCCTTCCTCTAACAACATCGTCAGGCCTACAGGTAATGCTCTTGGATTAACAAAATACCATTATGTTGTTGTGTCGACCAGCACATTTGACTGAAGACTGGTGGCTTCAGACTTTCAGTCCAGGTTGTGTCAAGGCGGTAGTGTTTCAAAGCAAGTCAGGGTGGATGAACAAAAGTCGTAGGTATATAAATATTTCCAGGTTTGTAGCTCACCTGGTAGATCACACATCTCATATCCTTGATTCCAACCTGCAGTCCCTTGTTGCAGGTCATCCCGTCTCTTTTTGGTCTCTCTCTTTTCCCAGATTCCTGTCTGTCTCTAGCTGTCTCTGTCCTAATAAATGCTCCAAAATAATTGATTAATATGCAAAACTGTGTATTCCAGGTGTCCCATGACCTCCTGATAGATGATTATTCATCCTCACACTGTGTTGTGTTTTATTACTTTGTTCTTTGTTTGCAGAAGTAGTCGCAGGTCAATTCTTGAAACAACCTGCAGATTTATATCCCGGCTGATTTGACCGAGCTTTGCGCTCTCCATCACGCCATCGTTGCTTTGTAAAATGAGGAAATGACTTGTGACTAATGCAAAGTAGAGGTCAATGAATGAAATGAGCCGAAGAAGTAAAGAGCATCAGTTTTTTTTTTCCACAGTCCTGAGCCGTGTCTGTGCTGCCCGTTAGTGCCGGTTGCGATATGAACGTTAAATGAACCTCGGTAATTGGGCCACACGGTGGCTGTGGGTGATTCACTACAAACGTGGGGGGGGGACGTGAGGGCCCGAGGTCTATCTAGTCACTGCACTGATAGTTAGAGCAGTATCAAAGCAAACATTAGGGATGCATTCAGCTTTTTTTTCTCTACTCATTAACAGGTTTTCCTTGATCTCTCTCGCTCTATCTCTTCATCATCTCCTCTGTTTTTCTAGGCTCAGGACCTCCTGCAGACCAGACAGTGGTCATCGAGGAGTTTCGCTACCTGTCCCAGAAGCTCTTTGTGTCTGTGTCTGTCTTTGCCGGGCTGGGAATCCTGCTGGGAATTGTCTGCCTCACCTTCAATATCTACAACAGCAATGTCCGGTACAAAAACTCACCTTTACCAGGACAGAGAATATTGTATATTTCCTTTTCAGAATACGTGATATTGCTGGATTCAGAGCTTAGAGCTTCATGCAGGTATGGCAGGACTGAATATCATTTTAAGACACTAAGTTAACAGAGAAGACCGTTTTCTGTCCTCTCAGAGGCTGCATCATTGATGGATCTTATTCTGCACCAAAGCCTTAATTAACAATCGACGTGAGCCGTGTTATTAGAGAGTAAACTGCCTGTCCAACGTGTACAAACACTGGCAGGATGACAGGACGTTAAGTTCCAACTCCTAATTCTTGGTATCTAACATTCATTTAGCTGACCAGGTTTTAGATATTATAGCTTTTGATGATTGGTATGATTTATTGTTTATTTCTATTCATCTAATTCTGTTACATTACACAGAATATGAGGTGTGCAGAGTTTCTGCTGTCCTCATGTCAGTGGTGAGCAAAGGGAAAGCCGGGACAGCAAACTGTCATGATTTTGTTGCGCGGTAGCTTTGTCCCTGTCATAGAGGGGGAGTAAAAAAGCCGATTGGCAGTAGCAAAGCGTAGTGGACAGGCTGGGGTGTCGGTGATGTAGTTACTACCATAGGTAGTACCGGTGTCTTGAATTGGATTTCAAGGCGCCGGTAGTGAGTACAGGGTCTCGATGGATGAGCAGGGTGCAAGTGCAAGATCTTGGATAGGCTGAAAAAAACAGCTGGGCTCCTCGGAGAGGGTGAGGCGAAGGGAATTCAGTTAGTTGAAATCTGCAGTTTCGCCACACACTGCACTTTTTGAATTATTCAACTAAACTCAACTTTAAAATATTTGATCCCACAAGAGGAACTTCAGGTGTGGCAGAGTCAGGAAAGTTAACAAAGTTGAAAAGTTGAAAAATATAAACGTGCATACATACAATATACTGTATGTATGAATTATATACCATAAGACGGTACTATGATATACAAAACTGTAAATTCTGAAATTCAAGTTGCACAAAGTTTTAAAGAGCAAATAAAAACAGTTCATCTAATGTTTGAAATGACACTTAAATGGTGTAAAATGCACAAACTAAATTCAGTCTAACCTGGAGGCAGCGCCTACGCTGTGCCATGAAGAGAAGCGCACATGTAGTACGGATGGAGGAATCTATCTAACATTCACAGCGCTCAGTCTGAATGTTGACAGCGACTCCTAAATAGGCATGCATGAGGCAGACAGTTGAATACACGACGCGCTGCGGTTCATATCTCTGACTGACAGCTAATATTCTTGACTGGGTGACAGTCTGACTCTGACAGCAGGAGGATGACAGCGAGGAGCTTTGTGTATCTGTTTGTATGTGCAGAGGGAGATAGACACAAATATCCTTCTGTGCATGATAGTGTGTGTCTACTGTCATACATACAGGTCAGTGCAATTCATTTATTCACTGTCGCTGTAACGGTTACACAGTGACATAATTGGCGTTCAACTTTGCATCATCAAACAAGGTCAACAAGACAAGACACAGCAGCCAGCTAATATTATTTACGAGTCCAACAGTACAGCTTGGCGTCTGTCTTTCAGCCTTTTATTTCACCACTAAAAGTCAGTCTCAGATTTACTCTCATCTGGCGGCTTCTTGCTCGCTCACTTCCTCCCTGATTTAGAAAACTCAGGCTTAAAAGAACTTAAGAAAGCTGGTTCTAATTAACTGTTACAGAGGTTTGTGCTGAAGAATTGGGGTCGAGTATCACCATTGATTGTGCAGTTGCTGTTAGCACGTCTTTGTTGGTACAAACTGAGTAACAAATTTAACCTTGTACGATGTGCAGATGTGCTTCAACATCATACAGTATTTTGAAGTCGAAACAATGGGTACAAATCAAACAAGAGTTTCTCAAATCTGGGGTTACCATTAAGGCGGTCGTAGTGGGTTAAGCGGCCGCCCGTGTGTAGAGGCTATAGTCCTCGCTGCAGCTGGCCCCGGTTCGAATCTGGCCCTTTACTGCGTGTCATTCCCCCTCTCTCTGCTTCCTCTCTATCTTCAGCTGTCCTATCATTAAAGTCCAAAAAAATTAATCTGGGGTTACCATCTAGACACAGACACACATCTACTGTATGTTTGTGCGTGGTGGTTATGTCACTGACTGACGGCGTTTTTTCTTAAGCAGGTTTATTTCAAACTGCAGACAGAAAGCTCAGCTGCACCCGTGCTTCAGATAAGCTCGGGAAAATGTAGCTTGTGTCGACACTAAGTAAAGAGCTAAGCTGCTGACAACCTATTTGATTCAGAAAAACCCCCAGTTCTACCATAACGCTACGGAGAAATGCAGTCAAACTATTAACATCACGACTTGTAGTGAAGCCAAAGATTGTCTGAATGAGTCTCTTTGTGATCCGTTCCTTTCACTATTATCTGGTCTGTTGTGTTTGTTTATAATAATATACAGTGAATGTATGTTTTTCTGCTTTTGCTTCAGGTACATTCAAAACTCTCAGCCGTACCTTAACAACATGACCGCAGTGGGCTGCATGATGGCTCTGGCTGCTGTCTTTCCTCTGGGCATCGATGGCCTCCACGTCCACAGGAGGCAGTTCCCCGTCGTCTGCCAGGTACACTTTAAAAAGCTGAAACACGATAATTGAATTCCAGGTGCCAAAACTGAAGATCAGTTCACTATCGGAAGTGCGGTTCAAAATTTACTCGTACGGTGTCAAAATGATGATAGCTGCCTTTGACAGATTACCGATAGTAGTCCAACAAAACACGATCTCTACTGAAGTAGTCTCTTCAGCATTTTATACATTATACAGCGTCCTCAGGTGAAGGACTCTTCAGCATCTGGTATCTTGAGCTCTTGTGTAGAGGACTCCAAGACGTATGTGTTGTTTGGTTTGTTAAACGAGCACACAGAGTTCTGAGATGTATATTTTCACACAGTTTTCATAATTAGGGGAAGAAACGCAATGAAACTTGTTGGTTAATCCGTTATTGTTCAGCAGCTGCCGCATCCGACAGACACAGAGCGACACGAGTTTACCACTGGAGTCGTGTTTCTGGCCACCTAAGACAAATCCCTTACAAGTATGGCTATGAAAGTGTCACCCACAGTGCAGCCCTGTCTTACAGAAGATAGCGTAACAGATAGGCAGTCCCTTTCCTTTCAAGGTCAGTTACAAAATACTATTAAACTCAAGCGGGGCTTAATGACGGAGAATGACTGAGGAGCTGCTTTGATTAATCTCTTTGATATATTAATCAGTTTCATTATAAAAACCCTTCGTTTCCTTTTCTTCTCTGCTAGTTTCGCCTGTGGTTGCTCGGCCTGGGTTTCAGCCTCGCTTACGGCAGCATGTTCACCAAGATCTGGTGGGTGCACACCGTCTTCACCAAGAAGGATGAGAAGAAGGACAAAAGGAAGGTAAGTCCACCCTGATTTTCTTCTGTCGAGCCACTTTGGGGCGAGGTTAGGCTGTACATAATCATCCCCTTCAAGGGGAAGCTCTCGGGGCCGTAGTAGCAGCTCAGTCTGTGGGGACCGGTAACCGGAGGGTGGCTGGATCCAGTCCAGCATGGAGTTTACTGGGCACTGCTGAGGTGCAAACAGCTTGGGGCGTTTTACTATCTGACATTAATGCAGGTCCTGTTGTGTTGTGCATATGTGCGTTATAAATATGCAGAATAAAGTGATTTGTTCAGGGTGTACGCCGCCTCTCGCCCAGTGGCAGCTGGGATAGGCTCCAACTTCCTGCAGCCCCGATAAGGATGTGCAGTCACAGAAACTGGATGGATGGGTGGATTAATATGGTTGCCGGAGATTATTCCTCAATTGAGTGTTTTTTTTTTTTTTTTACATTTACTCTCTGCCCTGCTTCTATAGTTGGCCCACAATGGGATAGTTGGCCCACTGCTTGCCCTTGAGCATTGTGCGGCATCTATTTGTCATGCCGCCTGGCCAGTGAACTCTTCCAATTGGTCCCAGTGGTAGAAGGCCTCTCGTAGTTCTCCATCCCCCCTCCCGGCTCTCCTGTCTCCTGCATGTAAAACGACATGTCAAGCGAACGCTGCCGCATCAAGGCAGAGAGCAAGGATCTCACTAGGAGGGAGATACAGTCTATTTATGAATATTTATTAATATCTTTAGTTGGATGAAGCCTATCAGGTGGGATTATTTTATCAAGCGCTGTGTCAGAGCTGATTGAGCTCACTTTAAATCACTTAATGCCGCTGCTGCTGCTGTCGCAGCCCTTCTCTGTGTAGGAGGACGGGATGCAGCTTCAACATTTAAAACCAGAGAGACAGCCCTCTGATTGTGAGCACATTCGATGCCTCTGTCATTACGTTTTGTGCTGACTGTATCCACACGATAACAGCCTCCCTGCAGCCAAGCGTGGAGTTTTTTACGGCCAACATGAGATCAACTTGTTATAAAAAGCTTTTCCAACAGAGGAACTACAAGATGCTTCAACGTGAGATGGTTTATTAATAGTGCAAGATAAGTGATTAACAAGAAGACAAATATGAGACACGACGAAGCAAAGGCAGAGGAATGTAGAATCTGTGTTTGTGATACGAAGCATCCTGTGACTGGCATAGCTGCTGTACATAAACACTGCAGTGGTCCTCTCTCTCCTCACCGGACAATAAAAAGCCTAAAAGGTCGCGGACGAGTGATACACTTTTGATGAGGGTGACGAAGACAAGGTGCCAACTGCTCGTCAGAAAGAGTGACCGATCACATTCATTCACACACTCGCACACTGACGGCACGGCCTTCGGGAGCAATTTAGGGTTTGGTTTCTTGCCCAAGGACACTTGGACATGCGGACTGGAGCGAGCCGGGGATCGAACCGCAGATGTTCCGACTAGTCTAGATCTTATGATCATCCTATAGTTTTCACACGTGTTATGCCATTTCATTTAATATTAGTACAAAGGGGAAGCAAAGGTTAAGTTGAGGTGACGTGCATGTATATTTAGACTATTGAAGTCGGGCATGCTTAGTGGTTTAAATGTGTAATAGAGTGAGGTACAGTTTTATCTTTTAAAACCTTTTTTGAGAAGCTGTTATTGCTTTGTGTTCCTTGGGAGGATTAATGTTTATAGTTGGTTTGGATCTCCAGTTTGTACGGATGGTCTTTGTGTGTCTTGGCAGAAGTTCAGCAGAGGAGAGGTTATCAGTTATACACAGGAAGGTGGAGGAGAGAAAGAGAAGAGTCCTGCAATCCAAGTTTGCTAAACCAGAAGCGTTACACAGGTGGACAGATGGTCATCAAATGTGGTGCAGCGTAAACATTCATCACTGTCGGACAGAGCTCTGTTGTGGAGTGCGCGGGCGACACCAACATCATTGGCCGGATATCAAACAATAATGAGAATTCATATCGGCTGGGTAAATCAACAATCTTCCAAGAGAGAGCCGAGTGTTGATTTTAGTAAAGACTCACACCGCCGTCTGCATCCGTGCAGCTGAGGTCGGTGACAGGAACCGCTTGGCTGCAGGTTTTATTGGAAAAAAAAAAAAGAAAAGAGGTCACCGACTTGGAAGTAAAACTTTTATCTTGTTGGTTGCTATTAAGGGATTCAGCGGGGAATCCATCTGGGCCAGGTGCCTTATTGTTTGTGTTAGAGCCTTGTGAAGTTCAGAGAGTCTTAATGAAGCATCGAGGACGTCGGCTTAATCTGTGGATAATTGTGGTTGTTGCAGATTAGAAACAATCGAATAGCTGTTGAGTTAGGGTTATTTTCGGGGGGAATATAGATTGGAATTAAGTCTTGAGGTGATTATGTATGATTCCTAATGCCTCTCTGTGCCTTTATCTCTCTTGTATTGAAGTTGATTTGCTAAAAATGTTTCCCAATTTACTATTAATTCAGTTTTAGTTTTGCATGAATGTTCTTCAATTGCCATTTGAGGGGTTTGACTCTGATAGTTCTTTGGGACTGTTTGCAGAGTTATCTTTTAGTTCTTTAATTTTGTTTTCTCCTTCCTGAGATGAGTGTGAAACACTTTCTCTCTTAATTATTGTCTTCCCGGTTTGCCGGAGGAGTGTTGGAGTCGTTAATTTTCCAGAAACGCTGCCCACCTCGCTGATAAAGCTGTCAAACCGAAACTCCTTAAGCAGCGATGTGTTAAAACTCCATTAGAGAGTGGGTGTAAAGCATGATTCGAAGTTTATGGGGAGTGATATAGGTACTAATTGTTATGGGATGGATTTTGGTGTCATGCATATACGGTATAATAGAATTGCATGAACGGTTGTCATCGTTTGGGCCATAAAGTTTGCAGTTATGAACAGTTTGTTGTTAACTGAGGGCATGTATTGTGATATATCTTCCTTGTAGGTTCAATAATGGGTTATTAAGAATCAAATGTATCAGTTTATTAATCAGAATGGACACATCTATGTTTATTGCTGCAAGTAAGTGAATAAAACAGGTTGAATCGGCATTTTTGAATTTGTTATTTGACGTTACGTAGCTGAGTTTCTTGTAATAAGGTATAATTCCGATCTCAATTTTTGGATTTCGGATTAAGTGATTGATGATTTTTTTATATTTGTTCGCCTGCGAGCAAATGAAACTCTAAGAAATAAAGAAAGCACAGCGGCGCATGATGAAAAAGAGAAAGGAAGGAAACAAACCTATGAGTTGGACCTGGAATGAAGTGTGTGGGTGTGTGAAATAGAAAGGGCAACGCGGGGAAACAAAACATACATACGGTGTGTAGGTGTGAATACAGTTTTTCATGCACGTGTGCTGTAACTGTGATAGATAGCTGGGTAGTACAAGAAAAGGAGGTACGTGTAGCGGGATAAATACGAATGAGAAACATGGAGAATGAGGAAAAAATCTAAATAAAGGGTGGGTGTGCGCTGTGGCCGCACGATAGCTACATTTAACTATGTGATGTGGCTACAGTTGCTATGGAGATACCACACTGTTATGGCTACTTGTGTGTTCTTTCATTTTTCTCCTCCACGTTTTAGTTAAATGTAAAATGTAAGTCTGATTTTCAGTGACACATCTCCACTGTAAACCTTCTGCTCTGAGTTTATGTCTCTTTCTTTACATGGTCTCCATTTCAGTAATGAAAATATATATATTTTTTTAATCCTGCATGAAGAGGAGACGTGCCACACATCCATTCACCGCCCAAACTCCCACTTCCTCCATTACATTTACTCTTGCATAAAAGCAGACGCTGCTTCCCGCATTCGGCACTAAACATCAGAATTGGATGTAAATAGTTCATTGCATCCGATATGAACACAATTTTCCTAGAGATACTCGGAAGTCGGTTCCACCGTTCCCTTCTCTATTAGGCCCACGGCGATTGGAGTGCTTCCTGATAAGGACGAGCGTGCCAGGAGGAGAGATAAGATTCGGTAGAAAATAAGTAGGACAGAGAGAGCTGATTTAAAGTGTAAATCATATTTCATAGTGCTGGGAGATCAACACATGCCAAGTTATACACAGACAAAGAAGGGGAGATATGGAGTAAATCAGCCATAGGATAAGGATAACTACTGCAGCTGTGGATGAACAGCGGAGATGAGATGAGATCGGATCTCTCTTCTGCCTTTGCATCTTTTCTTGTTCACTCCAGTTGAATCACCAGAAAGATTTCATATCGTGGAATAATGCAACAAAATCAATAACCACTTCATAGTGTTGGGCTTATTTCCACGAAATCTTTCTTCCTTTAAAGCCGAATACATAAAGGAACACCTTCTGTTTATTGACTGAGTCAGAGAACTGTGTGCTCTCATCAGTATGGCCTCTTTGTCTCTTTCCCTGTCATGGCCCAGCGCTCTGTGGGCAGATTGAATTGGCCTCAGTTAGTGATGGATCATTGTTTTCTCTTTCAGCTCAGGCTACTCTATTTATGGCTTCATAAATCCCTCCCTCACAAAATCAAAAAAAGAGAGAGAGGATTTGTGCCTTTTTACTGATCCCCTCACTGTTTCCCTGCAGCACCTGGAACCGTGGAAACTTTACGCCACCGTCGGTGTGCTGCTCGGCATCGACGTCCTCTCGCTGATGATCTGGCAGATTGTGGATCCTTTACATATCACAGTGGAGGTATGATCACAACATGAATGTGTCTAAAAATCAAATAAGACGAACCTTAGATCTATGACTTTTATTTGATGTGTATGAATACTAATAACTAGGTTGATGCGGAGTTGTAGAAAGATGAAAGTTAAGGAAGCTCGTGGCTGCCGATATTAAAATTTAATCAAAGTGAATTTTCCATTTGACAAAAAAAAAATAATTCAGAATTAATTTTCATTTTCATAATTAAAACAATTTGATACAAGTTATGTTACGATACGGTACGATACGATAAGTTTCTTTTGGGAAATCTAAAATAAATTATTATGAAAACAATAAAGAGGTAATTTGCATTTATTTTCATGAGAAATTCATAAAATGTATCCAATTAATCAAAATCTTACACGTGCCAACCAAAATGGAAAAAATAAATTTAAAAAATCTTTAAATCTGAGACTCTATAATCTAATATTTAGCATTTTTGCATACTAAAGTACTTAGTAATCAAAGAAAAATAAATTCAGCTTAATTTTAGCATCGGCATCCACATGCTTCCATAGAAATAGACTCACATGAGTAAAAGTGCCTATAAATAATGACACATGCCTTATTGATTATGTGCCTACAGTTAAACTTAACTTGATTTTATCTTACATGTTTGCTGTTGGAGCTGCTGCTCTTTTTCTCACCTGTGTCTTCATGTTTTATGGACTATGTATTGGAGCAGAAATTCACCAGAGAAGCCCCCAAAGGAGACCTGGATGTTTTGATCCAGCCTTTACTGGAGCACTGCAGCTCAGAAAAGATGAACACCTGGCTGGGTGAGTGGAATACCAACCCGACTCACTGCGTCACTTTTTCAGTTCTGTGTTTCCGTACGAGTGCTTCTGCATGTTTTTAGCCACACACACGTCTGTCCAGCAGAGCCGCTGTTCTGACGGCAAAATAAATGAGGTGAGTTTGTTTTGTTAACTTGTGCTTCCAAGGTTAAGAGTGAACTTCAGCATTTCCTAATTAGCTGCATCAGCACAAAGTCGTTACAAATTACCTGTTTCTCTGCCAATCTCTGTCTTCATTTCCATAACGAACGGCCCATTTAGCTCCTGATAACGCAGGTTCATTACAAAATGATAAAAACAGCTATTCGCATCTTTAATTTTCACGGTATAATAGCGAGAACTGACTCCAAACGTCTGCCTTGAAGTTTAGGAAATCAGTGTAACAGACCATAGAAATTGGAAAACGTAAAATCACAGGTATGCTCCTCTAAAAAGTGAAACTTCAACCGTGCGAAATGAGAAGCGGTACAAACAGTCCCATCGTTCCTCACAGCTGCCACCTCGTCTTATCTCTCCAGGTGTGGTGTACGGTTATAAAGGCTTACTGCTGCTGCTCGGCATCTTCCTGGCCTATGAGACCAAGTCCATCTCCACGGAGAAGATCAATGACCACCGCGCTGTGGGCATGGCCATCTATAATGTCGCTGTGAGTTCAGGGAATTGTCTTCTCTATGTGTGTGTGTGTGTGTGTGTGTGTGTGTGTGTGTGTGTGTTACCAAATCATATGCCTTTGAAAACATCTTTCCTCTTTATTTCACTCCACTATTTACAGATTTGAAAATATGTGTGGAAGAAACTTGAGCTCATGATCAACATTTGTTCAGCTTGTCAACCTTAACCTGTTTCTCTATGATGAAACTGATCAAAATGATGATAGTGCACATTTATAAAGAACTTATTCAAGATAACATTAGTGACTGACATAAAATACATAGTTTTTAAAGTATAGTGATAATATCAGCCTTGCCCTGTGATGAACGGGTGGCTTGTCCAGGGTGTCAGCCGGGCCGGGCTTCAGCCCCCCACAACCCTGATAAGGATAAGAGGTTATGGAAGATGGATGGACGGAAAATCAGCCTTTAATCTGAAATTCTTGTTCAAGTTGTTCTAGAGGTTTCTTCACGGGTACCTCAGGTTGCATAGAGTAAAGATTGAAGTCGGCACAGTCACTCTAGTCATTAGAAATCCTCAAATCAATCATGAAACAATAAGAGAATGGATGCCAGTTTGTTTAGTTTGTCTAGCAAACACTCTTTAAGCTGGAGGTTAAGTATTGTAGTCCAAACTGTGACGGCATTAGTTCTTTAGAATATGTTCGATTTTGTTACTGAGCTATCGGCGTTTAATGTGGCTTTCTGTTGAATGCCACAGGCAGTTTATCCTGCCACCTACTGGCGAGTGCAATAACACATCACTGAGCTGTAACAGTATATCATAAAATCAAATGTCAAACTCAAGTATCTTGGCATATATTTAAGAAAATCTTTTTTTACAGGTGCCACAAGAGACTCATTCAAATCAGTGATCAGACGCTGCCATGGGTTAAGCTTCAAAAACACTGGATCAGATGTTTTACATAACTCATTAAGCCGGATTTTAACCCACAATTTGTCACCCACGACTAATTATAGAGCCGGTCCAGATGAATTTCCGCCAGAGGAGCTGTCGCTTGATTTTCAGGCTCCATTGCCACATAACATATGATCTGAAGCTGCATACATTACCCGGGTGATAACAGGTGATCCACGGCAAATGGATTTGCATTTAGTCCTGGTATTAGGAAGCGTTCTTCATCCTTTTCTTAAAGGCGTAGTTTGGATATTTTTAGGATCCGTCATATCACCATATGAAAAGAGTGATTAGAGTGTGTGTGTGGTTGTGGATGTAGCCGTTCACAGCCAGACTCATGTGTTTGTCAGTGGCGTGAGCTCTCTGCAGGCTCGGTGTTAGTCTGCAGACTTGGTTCTTTCGTTTCCAATCCGTCACCGGGCGCAGCTTCTCTCAGCAGCACAGTGACTTTTTTTTTTTCTTTGACCTCTCTTCCTTTGTTTCACGCTCTGCTGAGGAAGCTGACGTCCTTGGTAGCGAGTCTCACCTGCAGCCCAATTTGTGGACCTAAACGAGGGCGAAACCAGCCGGTAGGCTCTGCAGCCCGGGACACGTGTACCAAATGACCGCCACATGCTGCGTGAGGCTCTGCAGCATGGTCAGGGACCTGAACTGATTGTTATGTGTCCTCATTGGCAGGAATAAAGTCACATTCAGAGAGTCAACTGTGACAGCCAGTTTTCCATATTAGACACTAGTATTTTGTCTTTTATTTTAGTCGTCCACTGTCTACTTGTAAATAGATCTGCAGCCCAGGACACGTGTACTAAATGACCGCCACATGCTGCATGAGACTCTGCAGCACGGCCAGAGGCTGATTAACCAACAAGTCGATGGATAAGTGTCAAATATCGCCTAGCTGCAGCTTCTTAATATATTATTATGTTTCTCTCTAACATTTTAGAAAAGAAAATCCATCCGCTGGCCTTTAAAGCTGTTTCAAAGTAACGAGAAAATGTAGTGCGTAGATTAGAGTATCATCCTAAGTGCTTTGGATAGTAAACATCTCAACAGAGCTCCATTTTTTAAGGTGCAGCGCTTCACTGAAGAATAAGAAAGTGGAGAGGAGGCAACTTCGGAATAAAGACCCCATGTGGGTTAATCCGTGTCAAAGTAGTAGTGAATTAATTATGAGCAAGACCTCACTTCAGGATGGGGAACATATCGAGTTAGAGACTTCACTCATAGCTACTTGGACACTATTAATACTTGTAGTTTTGTGTTTTGTCACAGAAGTATAGACCACATTCATTAAGTGTGATTAAGGCCTGTATGGAGCAAAGCATATGCAGATCATAATTCATGTACGACAGCTCCCTTCCTTACTGTTAATCAAGCAGAAAGTTGGAGGTTAGTAGCGGAAAACTTTGTTCATGAGCTTAAAGTTGTTGGATATGCAGAATAAAGATGCAAAACAATAATAATGAATATGCTACTTATATGCATGCCAATAAGTGAATGGTGAATTTACAGTATGTGCCTTCAATACAAAGTGTTGTTATAGATTTTTCTAGAATTATGACTAAATCAATGCAAACATATCTTTTCTCTACTAATTTGTTTTTACTGGCTGACATAAAGGCAGACAGATTATACAACCAGCATCTAATATTGGTTGGTTTTTAATATGCGGTCGAGCAGCTTCTGAATGTTTAGACGTTTGTCTAAAAGTGCAGGCAGACAAAGTGTGACTGTGACCAGGTTCATGAAGGATTTTCATCTCCTCAGTGTGAATAACTCTGACACTTTCCCCCCTCAAGTGTTTTTCAAAAAGACATCGCTGCTCTGCTCTGCGTCTCGATGATTGGCTGGGCCTGTCTGCTCAGTCCCGCGGCCAGATAAAGCAATCATTTGTTCGGCTTTATAATGTGTATTCGAGAACGAGAAGTCCCTTTACTGCAAAACAAACTCGCAGAGTGTTTAAAAGACAAGAGAGGCATCTGTTGCTGCTTTGAAATGCAACTCTCTTTCCAGCCAAGCTCTCTCTCACACACACACACTCACAAAGTTGCATTTTTTAATCAGCAACATCTCCAGTACGTCTGATTTTCATTCCCGTCGTAGCATTTTAATTCATCTCAGAGGATTATCCATTATGCACTGAACCCAATTTAAGCCCAAACTGAGTGGGTGATATGCAGATTGGTACCACGAAGGAATGTGCATGTGTTTTATTGGTGTGTTTCAACTCTTCCTCCAGCTTTTTATGAATGAGTGGCCTGTCAGATTTCATCGTTTTGGACACTGCCACAAACTTTAGCCCAGTTTTGTTTGGGAATAAATTCTATCAGTGTCGTCTTCAGTAGACGCAGGAGCTGCAGTAGTATTTGCAAGGAACAATCGAAGAACATGTTGATGTAACAGTTGTTATTTAACGCTGGTGGCTCAGCTGGTAGACCGTGCGCACATGGGGTGCAGAGGCTCGGTCTTTGCAGCAGCTGCCCAGTGTTCAATTTCGACCCGTGGGCCTTTGCTGCATGTCGCTCTCCCTCCCTTTCCTTTTCTTTCTTCAGCCTTCTCTGTCAAATAAAGGTTAAAAGCCCAACAAATACCTTTTAATACAAAGTAGTTATTTCATTAAGTTCACTTTCAACAATCCGTACAGCTCCTGACCCGTGTTTCATGAATTCCTCAGCTACATTTCCCTTCTTAATCCTGCCTACAAAGCTTTGATTGGTTAATTCGTTTCTCCAACAGCAGCAGGTCTATTTGAATCACTCACCAAAATTGAGATTCAGAGGTCTGGAACCAGGATAGGAATAGTGGCTGAAAATGCAATTAGGCCCGTGTTGTATTAAAGCAGGAGCCTCCTTTTTTAAAGTTGTGTCTGTGAAGGCTGCAGACTGGCTGTCTTCAGATGAATGGCAGTGGTTAGCTCTCCACCAAGAATCCCAAAGCGCACAGAAAATGCTATTTGTTCCAGTGAGGTGGGTGAAATGAATTGGATGAGTTGTGTATGAGCGGAGGGCAGGATTGTGTTTGCGCGTCGCTGTGTGTAAGTAATGACACAGCAGAGAAAACATGGCTGCTGCTGGTGTCGGCCTCCTGCTTCTATTTGCCGGTCCGAATGGGATTTTTCAGCTTTTGCACAGAGATGACTGACTGTTGATCAATGTGTATCGATTTCCATCCTCCACCTCTCATGTTTCATTTGATGTCGTGCTCAGTCTCTGTCCCTCACTCCTCCACCGTCTCATATTCCATCTCAGACTGCCTCCAATTCATCTCCTCCCTCTGTCATCTCACTCTGTTTTGTTCTTCATCTTCTCTTCTCTGCCACATCTCTCTGACTCCTGTTCTCTCTTTCTGATTTCAGCTATATTTGTAAGACAGAAATGAAACCTGTGTTGCCAAAGCAACAGTACAAAAGCATCAAAACATGCAGCTCATTAAGGAAGGAGTTAAAATCAACAAATTATCATGCTCTGAGGTCCGAGCAATCACCCACGATTGCACGATTACCCACGAATCAATCCACCATTCAATCAGTCCATCCATTTTCATCCATATCAAATTGAGGCATAAACAAATAAATCAATATTGTGAAAGTAGAAGTCATTAATGCAGACAGATGTGTCTACATGTCACTCTTCTGTACTTTGACGTCTTGCTGATAATATTGAGTTTTCTGTCAGTAGCTGGTAAGTTAGAGCAGCAACAAATAAATAGTAAGTAAGATAAAGTAGACTAAAGAAGAATAAGAATAAAGATGTAGTGTGCTAATAACACAAAATAAAATAAAATTAAATACATGCACAAGCAACAAAAAACACTAGAGGGCGACGTTATTCAGCTTAGGCTTTATAAGAACGTCAAGGTCGTTCATGTGTTTGGTTTTCATGAAGGCTTTAAGTTCCCTGAACAGTTTTTAAAGGATGATTCTTATTTATTACAGTTATTTGGTGATTATCTCTATCAGTTATGATAACTGTGTACTGACTAAAGTAATTGCTGAGGTCCAGGAACCGTCACCACGATGTCCAACAGGTCAAGAGATGACCAAACAAGTTGGCTAGAAGCCGATTTTATTTTTTTATTAGTAAAGGTAAAGAAAAAAATTATAGTTTAATCTATTGATTATTTTCTCAGTTATTTAATTATCGTAATAATATTGTTTATAATTCAACTAAAATAGAAGTTTTCATAGATCGATGAATTAATTCTCAGTATAGTTGGTGATTGTTTCTCTGTTGATCGATGTATGCAGATCTAATTTAAAGCACTTTACTTGGAGGTCAAACTGAAACCACCGTATCTTTTTGACTTCCCACCTCGCAGTGACCTGACTTTATAGTCTGTGATAAAACAACATGTCCTTTCTGCTCCTTTTTTTATCCTTAGGTCCTGTGTATGATCACAGCTCCGGTCACCATGATCCTGTCCTCTCAACAGGATGCCTCTTTCGCCTTCGCCTCTTTGGCCATCGTCTTCTCGGTCTACATCACTCTGGTGGTTCTGTTCGTCCCTAAGGTAAAATCATAGGACTGTCCTCTCATCGTCTCCTCCCTGCAGATTACAGCGGCGATTTAAGTGTCAGACGTAATGAATTGCCTTTCATCAGCGAAGTCATCTGGGCTGGTATGATCTATTACATAATGAGCTGTAGATTGGCCCTGGCTTGCTGTGTCAGCCGCAATACCTGCTCGGGTTTTCAACAGTCTGCTATGCTTTGTCGACGTGAGATACTCTGGAAACCTGTTTGATTGTTGAGTATCTTGCATAGAGAGACTTTGATCACACACTATATGCGAACACCCAAAGATTACACCTATATTTTGCAGTTTAACATGTAATCTATCTATCTGCTATGCTGCTATGATAACCACATCCCGACTCCAGCTCAGTATTTAACCCACAGATATGAGATTGATATCCATCTTCTCATCAAACACAGGTTAATCCATTCATTTGAATGTGTTTTGACTGCGGTGGTGCAGGCTGCAGGGGGTTGCTAATTAAAACTTTAACGACCCGCAGCGGAGAAGTTGAGCCAGATTCAACTTCTAGAGAAAAACGCAGCCTGATCTCACTCTGCGACCACCTGTCAAACCCTCCACAATCAGCCTGAAATATATATCCAGGTGGATTCATGGACTTAACTATGATACTCCATCTGTTGTGCTCTGGCTTTGTTTATTTCATGTATCCAGCTTTTAAGACTGTGTCTGGCTCGATTGAATTTACGCTGCAAAATAGTGACACTATGAAGTTTCCTTTGTGTCCGATCATTTGTAGTGAGCAAGCAATAATCAGGTGTCCGAGGGTGCCCCTAATTTGTTTATGTATGAACATGTACACCGTGACACCGTCACAAATAAAGTTAATTTACCTTAGTTGATATGGTTCAAACTCCTTAACAACTGTACAGTTAATTAAAACCCAAAACTAATTGCTAATCTGTTGATTATGTCAGATACAAATGAGATTATCTCGGTTAAATGAGGAGTTTTGTTTAAATCTCTCATATTTCTTGTCCTGCTGGACTCTAATGATGTCGGTGCAAATGAATGTGAATAAAACGTTTGGACCCAGGTGGTAAAACACTATCATTTTCTTCGAAGACGTTAATTAGGAACAGAGTGTGTCCCACCCAGAGACTCTCCACAGGAGAGGTTATTTGTCTGACGCTTGAATGTGGCGATACAGAGAACAGGTGGTAATGCAGCAGTTTAAACTGCACACCGTCAGCAGAATATTCATAACACACACACACACACACAATAGGAATGACTTACTCAGCACAAATGTATAGTAGTTCAGATTCTTTGTATATATAATATAGCAGTTTTATTTTAAAAAAAAAATATATATATAAAGGTTTCTGCAGGAAAATTACAAACACTGAGTGGACAGGCGCAAAGTGCAAAGACAGACTAACGGACAACAGAGTCGATAGAAATATGAAGTATAGCTATATTGTGCATTTCAGGTTTATTCGGCAGCGTTATGTAAATAAACAGAAATCAATCACATCTTATCGCTGACAGGACAGGCTGATAAATATTATGGTAAACAGCGTCGACTGGTTTTTAGGGCGATGCAGCAGCTCGCCCACTGAATGACTCAGCGTTTTTCCTTCTGAAGTGGCATGGAAAGCAGCTTTTATTTTCTAGAGTGGAAGCCAACGATTTTACCATAATTTTATTACTGTTCAGCGTGTGGAACACTTGGTTCTCTTTGTCATTAATCAAATCCAGATTGTAATGTGTTTGTAGTGAGGCCCACTCACGATCTAACTAATCTGAGTAATAACGTATAGCAAGACTAGAGATGGATGATTATTCTTTTTGTTAAAAACTAATGTCTGATGTTCATAGACCAAAAAAAAAAGTGATTAATGGAGAAATAATCTGCAGACTAATGGAAGTAATGATTAGTCACAACCACAACAAGTCCAACATCTGACCCCTGATGGACACTCTGAGTAATACATGGTGTGGCAGTACTAAATTTAATCACAGGACTCAGACCAAAAAAGGAAAATTATTTACAATCATGACCTCCTTCAACAGATAACTGGTTAACATACATGAAAAGTCTTCACGTGTGTAATTATGCTTTTATGATTTGTAGATGCGGCGTCTGATAACGCGGGGTGAGTGGCAGTCAGATGCCCAGGAGACCATGAAGACCGGCTCGTCCACCAATAACAACGACGAGGAGAAGTCCAGACAGCTGGAGAGGGAGAACAAGGAGCTACAGAAGATCATCCAGGAGGTCTCTTTGTCTTTTCAACAGCATTCTTAATTCATCATTTCATTTCCATCATACCTGGCAGGTAAAAGTCTTTTATGAAATTAGAGGAGAAATGAAAAGGATAGAATATACCATAAAGATTTAACTGAACCCATTAGAGAAGAACCATTGACAGGCCTTCTGGACCAAGTATTGGTCGCCCAGATACCCAGTTCAAAGTTCAGAACAAGACCAAGGATTGTGTGATTTTCATATCCCACTACGTCACACAAGAGTGAGTTAATTAACAGATATAACATTATTTTTTATGTTTAATTTGTAAGAGAAATATAAACTTAGTTATTCCAAAATTTGAGAAAGGTTCACTTGGTCTTTCAAGTAGACGATTATGTCGTCTGCATAGAGACTTACTTTTAGTCAAAGCTTCTGGTATATTATTTCTATTCTATCTGTGATTCCTTTAATACTATCTTGTGTTTGTCATCCTGTGACAAAGCCAGTTTGGTCTTCTGTCAGGTCAGATACTATTGATTCAAGTCTGTGTGATGGTTAAAGTAGTGAGAAGAGGGGACTTCAAGTGCTAGCCGTCACTTTCAGGTTGTTTTTAGTTTTCCTTTTCTTATTTAAGTGGATTTGTTTTTGGATCATGCAGTTTATGAACTGTTGCAGCTTTGGGGCAGTTATTCATAGCAATTTCGTTTTTATTATTTAGTAAATCACTGATTTCCATTCTAATCTTTTTCATTTATTTTTATGTCTTTTGGTCAGGTATTCCTTTATGTTTTGTTCCAGTTGCTTTAGGTCTGTTAAAAGTATCTCTGTTTTACTTTTTAATCTTGTTTGCAATTGCTATAAAATTTCCTCGTATGACCACTTTTAACACATCCCTCAATCCTCATGAGTCTGTTTTGCCAATATTATTTTCCTCCAAGCAACTGAATAACACATTTTATTTGCTCAACAACCCACGTTTAATCTCCCTTATATTTTTTCAGTCTGCAATATTAACCTCAAATAAACCTTCAGTTCCCTCTTTTCTTTCTGCATGAAAAATAATCGATTCTTGAGTGTCTTGCTGAGTAATAGCTGGTGTCTGTCCGCAGAGGATGTAAGTCCCTCCAAGATCTTTTGAGCTTTTGCTTTTTGCAATTTGAGTCTAGGGAATCTGTCTGAAATGAACCTGGGTCTTTGCTAATCCCCATTTTTCAAGTGTTTCAAGACAACTCCTGCGAACTATCAAATAAATTGAAACATAAGCACAACCAAACAGTCTTAGAGGACTTGTCCCAAGAGAAGACTGTTGTGTCATTGTCACTATTTGCTCCCTCAGAAAGAAGAACGAGTATCAGAGCTGAGAAACCAGCTGTCTGAGCGACAGGCTCTGCGATCAAGGAGAAGAGCATCCACTGTCACCAATCAGAACCACAGCTCTCCACCCCTCGCTATCCCTCACAGTGACCCCAGGTCTCTGGCACCCCCTCCGGGGTACCCCGCCCCAACCTCCGACCCCCACACCATCTCTCCATCCTTCGCCAACTCATCCAGCCTCTACCAACCGGACAGCAAGATCAGCCGGAATAACTGCCATACCAGCCGGCTACAGCTGCTATATAAGTAAGGTGAACACTGGAGGGATGACAGTATTTGACGTTGGAGAAGATGAAGTACAAACATGAGTTTGAATGAGAAATCAGTATCTGTTGGAGGCCCTGACTCCAAAACTCATTCCACCAATCAGCAGAGGCCAGAGGATAACCAGTGGAAAGGTTAATATCGAACTTTTCCACCAGTCATTTATCATGTGTCATCTAGAGTTTGAGAAAAATCGCTCAGAAGTGACCGATCGCTAAGCTCTGGCCCCCTTAGCTACAGTTGATAACCGATAGCGTTGCACATAATGCGGTTTACTAGGATAACAGTGAAATTTGTGGTCATGTCTGAAACAAAAAGTCCTTGTCTTTAGACAGAAGAAGAAAAAAGCTACATTTAAATAAGTTGGTCTCTAGTTGAATCATATTAAAACAGGAACCTTGTGAAATCCTGTCTTCAGCTGACTCATATTAAAAAGAGGAACCTTGTCAAACGGCATTAATATGCACATGACAGGTACATTACAAGGGCCTCGGGATGAGCAACGCTTTGAAGTCAAGGTCTAATAATTTGTCTACTTCTGGCGGAAGTTTCTCATGTGCTCGCTCTATTGGTTTTACAATGCGGAAGTACATGCAGAAATTTCGGTAGTTCTATGACGAAGTCACTGTCCACTGACTTTCCATATTTCCAGTTTCTATATGAATCAGGCCCTGCCTCCAACACTGTATCCAGTTCTCTTTACACATCTGTGATTGACACTGAAGTTACATATCACAGTGAAAAACACCAGTTGATGATCCATGTAGAGGACATGGAACTAAAGAAACAGTTATTCTTGTCCTGCAGAGTATCTAGTCAACACTATGATTATAGTGCAGCATAATAAAAGAAAATATAAATGTAAGCCTCCTCAAATCCAATAAAAATCACGAGAAACTCCAATATAGTTGCATCCCCGACCTGATCCCACTATCTTTGCTTTGGATGCACCACTAGGTTACTGCTCTATGTAGTAAGCAAGTTAGCCAAACATACTTATCTTCGCAACGTACAGTATAAGCAGATACCAAAGCATTTGGAGGGTGGTGCCTTTTTTTTTTTTTACCCCCTCCCGAAAACCAAAAACACAAGTCTAAGAAACAAAATATACAGTGTGTTTACGTGGCTTTACAAGGTACGAGATACAGGGTTGTGCAACAAAATGCAAAGTTATAGTCCCTTTATTCTACTCACACATCTATGCAGATTTAAGAGTGGCTTTTCAAAAGTCACAACAACAAAGTCTTCAGCCAACACTAGTGTTAAATCGCAAAATCCAGCTGATTAAAATCTGCTAGCGACAGTTTTTTTCAATCACTTTACCAACAAAATCAACAAGTGACAGCTGCAAGACCCGTGTTAAATACTAAGAATTTCGATGTTAAATCTGCTAATGTTATCATTAAAATCTGCAGTGCAAGCATGGAAAGGCGTAACAGCAGTAGTTAATTGGGGGTGGAGCTTAGTAAAGGGTCGTTTTGAGACCATGGTGTTACGGCAAAACCTTTATCATATCTGTACCTTACAATCCTAATGTGTTTAGATAGTGCTATGTACTGTATTAAGAGGCTGGACAAAAGGACAGACTTCATGATGAGTGATGCCAGTTTCATGACAAAGTTACTGGTCATATCCATCGCATAACAAGCTTTGTCATTTTAACTCCTCTTGTTAAATGTTTGATTGCGGTTTTTACATTGTCTCTGTTCAAAGAGACTGCTGAGTCATTGTACGTAGTTACGCTGTGTTAGTGTGAAAACCCTTCACTGTGGATGAATTCAGTCCTGTTGATTCAGGGTTAAAAAGGACACTGCTGTCATCTGTCAGGTATCTACTGTATCAACACTCTCAAGTGCTGAAGGAGTGTTACATGAGGCTAAAAGCATCGATCCAGATATCTTGGCTGCAGCTGGCTGTTTCATTTTCCTGTGGAGAAGACGGATAACTTCTAGAAATTAAATACAATGGACCAGCTGTCAGCCGACAAGTCTCAGATGTCCAACCTGATCTTAATGCAGTAGGAATTGTTGCTTTGTCATTTGTTCTCCAGGAGCTATTTTCATGTCTAAATGAATATGTGTGTCATGGTGCATGTTTGAGAGATTTGTTTCTGGTTGAGGGAACAAAGAAATGATTGCGGCACAGAGCAGTATTAGTTGATATATGCAGCAACAGCAGGGGTGGAATTTGGTCAATCTGAATTTGACATTCATAATGAGGTCCATATGCAATTTACTATATATTTTATATTTGTATGTATAGTTTTGAAATTTGAATAAGTCAGTATGTTTTGGGTTTTTTTGTATACAGTGCAGTTCAAATCCATTTCTTTTATTTGAGTTATTCCTGTATATGACAGTATTTTTAGGGACTGAGATAAAACAAAGCACTAAACCAACCTACAGTTTTAAAACCATCAAAACTTTTCTGACTTTTCTAAAGTCACAACTGTTTTGTCTCGATTTTTAAAAAGGGATCATGCTCAGCTATCCAGTCATTAATTTGCTCAATCCTCCATAATCAGAATCCACTAAATATAGGAATCAGTGGTGGTGTTAATCAAAAATGGGAGCGTGTTTAGATTAATTCGAAAGGGGCCTTGTATTGAGCCTTGTGGTACTCCACAGTGAGATTGCTAATAACCAGTCTTTCATGCTCTGAAATTTAAATTCAGATATAATTTAAATCCAAGAAATTCAAGTATAAGCAGCATGGACTAATACTGCACACGACCCACAAACAGTTTGTCACAGATCTTTTTGTGTCTCGCCAAATGTCATACTTCCCCCTTTGTTTCAGCAGTTCACACATTTCTTCCACAGCTACAAACAGAGTTGTTGATTATTCTTGACAACAAAACTAACACTTGCATTAGATTTCCCCTGTAGCATTTCACTCAACCCACTATTATGCTCACATTTTTTTCTTATCACTTTCAAATACCACAACTTTTGTGGGGATTTTGTTGCCAAACAGGAAGTTTCTGATACAGTTTCTGTGGAAAGGTTTTCATGGCAGAAATTGAAATCGCAACATGTGCTTGACTTCTCCATATCTAATAATAACCTATGTACTGACAGAGATAACAACATGGGACTTTTGGTTTCTTTGAGTGTCTGAATAAGTGAAAAAAGGGGGAAGAAAAAGTCTCACAGACTTAAGTGAAATGAGAGTTTATGATGTTTCAAAACTCTGACTCCTTTGTTGAATCACACACTGATTAAATATTTGTCAAAAACTCCACTTCAAAAATAAAGCGACCTTTACTCACACAGTATTTCAGCACTGTACTGAAGCCTTGGAAACCAGAAAACCAGCATTTATAGTTATAATCCTTAAGATATGTAAGAAATCAAACCCCATTTTGATACTATTTATGCATTTTTCTGTACATACATACAGTAATTATCTCAATATATCATAGAGATTCATATTTTTTTTGATCTGCCACCTCTGGTTAGGGTTTCGTAACAATCATGGTCATGGTTTAAAGAAATTAAAGTGAGTGTCAGTCAAACAGGAAGCCGACAACAGTAATTCTTGTCAAAGATGCCCACCTTATTGACTCATACATTATGTCTCTTTAACAGCTCCACCTCACTTCGTCATTGTTTCTGCCAGAGTCATAATCCACAGCCACTTACCAGGTCTCAGTCACGTAATTGTTGTGATTTGACCCAGTTAAAGATTTTCTTTTCCATCAAGTCACCTCAGCGTGCATCCTGTCCCATTAGGTTGCCACATTACCCCTGTAGATAGTAATCTAATTGCTAATTTCACTTCAACTTTTGTGTGACATTTGAAAAATAATTTAAAATGAATCAAACCTGAAGTTCAAATCATTGGCTGTTTCTGGCTCTTTTAACCGCTTGTCGTCATCTTCTTCAGAGAACAGTTGTCATGGAGATCTTTAGTTATAATTTTGGCCCATCTTCTGTTTTTAAGGTCAAGATTAAATTTTCATTTTCAGTATTGACAGCACAGGATTAAATGGAAGTGCCATGTAATTTGAAAGTTTGTCCCTCTGCAGTCCTTGTCACAGTTCTTTATTCTCATTTAAAGGTCATGTTTGTTTCTTTGAATGCGGTACATGCTCATGTCATGAACTTTCATATCAAATATATTGTGTGACCTCTTTTCCCGAGGTATAGAGTCGGCCTTGACTTCCAGTTTAGTCTCATGTACTGTCTGCGTGGTAGCACAGCGTTGTTTCAGTAGCGTGGGTGATTAAAGTTATCGTAAACACTTCTGACTTGACTAAAAACTACAGTACGAGGCGCAGATGTATAAACCACGAGAACATTGTGCAGTGCTCCTGCTGCATTCTTTCAAAGTGACCATGTGTAGATATTTTCCGTATGTTTGTCTGTAACGATGTATTTTAACTGTCGAGTCTGTAAAGCCAGTGACGATGTAAGTGATGTTGATATACATGAGATTATGCACACCGACTGTAAATAATGACGATGTAAATAATGACGACGTTGAACCTTTGCATATACAGGCTGTATTTCATGTGGTACAGTATTCAAAATATATTTCTATATGCTGTAATATCTGATATCGGAGATTATTTGACATGCAAGAAGGAAAATAAAAGTCAATGTTTTTCTCAAACGTCAGTGTGGATGACTTTTTATCCATCTTAGCGGGGTCAGTCGGTCACAATAACTCTTGTCCCCAGAGGATGAACCCTGCTGACTTTGGTGGTCCTCTGACTTTTAATTTAGTGCCACCAGCAGGTCAAATTGCTCACTTTTCCTCTGAAATAT
This sequence comes from Larimichthys crocea, assembly GCF_000972845.2. Classification (NCBI taxonomy): domain Eukaryota; kingdom Metazoa; phylum Chordata; class Actinopteri; family Sciaenidae; genus Larimichthys; species Larimichthys crocea. The sequence goes on along the minus strand of NC_040023.1, from coordinate 7,528,486 downwards.
CCAGTCTGCTCCATGGATTGATGAGATTTTATACAGACATCATGATAGCTCGTGAAGCTACAGGCCACTTTTTTATGATTTTTTTGGCCTTTTTATGCCTTTAATGATAGTACAGCTGAAGATAGACAGGAAGCAGGGGGCAGAGAGAGGGGGAGTGACACGCAGTGAATTAGCCGTCCGATGCGGGATTCGAGCCGGGGCCAGCTGCAGCGAGGACTATAGCCTCTACACACGGGGCGGCCGCTTAACCCACTACGCTACCGACCGCCCCCCTACAGGCCACTTTTTACTTGAAGTAGCTAAACTACAGCATATTTATTGAAAATATCATGACTCAAAAAAGGTGTCTTTATTCAAAATTAAAATTAAAGTCAGATCAAGAATTTATTTTATAACTTTTCATAACTACAGTTATTTGTTTTTGCCACCTTGCAGCTTAGCTACTGGAAGCATTACATGATTATGAAACAACTCATGGGAAAAAATACTTCACTTAGTATATACAGTATATACAGTTTACACTTTTGTTTCCGGTGCCGTGTCTCCGCTATCGGATGACATCCATGTTCCCCTCGTATAAACTGCAATAACCTTGACGATCCACATGCTGATGTTTGCACAAAACAGGGTTTTGTCACATTGCAGGAACAGAAACCAGAACCAATGGAGGGTTACATCAGGGGCATTTCACAAAACCTCTGTTACATATGGAGCACTCCACACTATAAAGGAGAGACTAGATCAGTTTCAACCACACTGGGTTTGTTCAGGTTGCGGTTGGGAAGCTCTTGTGCATTGTTTGCAGGGCATCGAGTAGACTGCTGTGACAGTCATCTTAAGCTTTCAGTTAACCCTGATTGATTGAAGAAGCTTTTTTTTTTATGTGAACAGATTTTACATACATTTTGCTGCATCACAATATATTGATAGACAAACGTTCTTATGTACTGATGGCGCCACGGTGGCGCGGTGTCACTGTCACCTCACACCAAGAAGTTTCCTAGTTCAGCTGGCGTCTTTCTGTCCGCGTGGGTTCTTTCCAGGTCCTCCCACAGTCCAAAGACATGCACCTAACAGCTTAATTGGTGACTCTAAATTGCCCGTAGGTGTGTATGTGAGTGTGAATGGGTGTTTGTCTCTATGTGCCCTGGGATGAACCGGCGACTTGTGCAGGATGTACCCCACCTCTCGCCCTAAATCAGCTGGGATAGGCTCCAGCTCCCTGCAACCCTGATGAGGACAAGCAGTTACAGAAAATGGATGGATATTATACAGAGATTTCATCCAGCCTCACTGCACTATAGCGCAGGCCACTACACTTTCTGAGTCTTCTACCTTCATAACTTTGAGGTACAGTGGAACGTTCAAAGCCGACTTTAACAAGACAGAAAAGGTGGCGCTAATTAAAAATAATGAGCCGTGTGGGTTGTCCCTCTAGCAGCCATCACAGCTGCTGATATCTTGAACCCTCATCACACCTCCCTCAGCTGAGAACAGGGAAATGTGTCCGCTACACAGCTTAGTATTTCATTTTATCAAGCCCTTTTTATTGAAACAATTTAAATTCAGCGTGCGGCCTGAATGTGAAGGTTGTTGTTGATAGCCTAATATATGGTTATCTGTGTCATGAAAGCAGCAGGAGATGTGTTGTATAATTCAGCAGGGCTGCATAAAGACGTGTAGCCTATAATTATATAATATTCCTATGATTTTTTTTCTCTATCATTGTATTTATATCTTGTAATTTTATCGACAATTATAGCAGCTGCAGCGTCAATATAATATCAAAGTGACTTTCCTACACTCTAATCTTCTATCTTTACACATAACAGGCAAGACTAGCTCATATCACTCCACCATCAGCACTGACACATCTGGCATTTCCTGACTCACGCTCTCAGCCGCTTATAATTCACACATACAAAACCACGTTGGCAAGTAAGCTACGAAATAAAACTAGGCTTTTCAATTATTGTGATCCCCGTCCATGCTTTGCTGCTCAGACTTTTAGCTGCGGCCGACTGACTCCACAGCCAGACTGAACACCTGTGCAACAATTCGCTGAATATGTATTTTTTGGACATTTCAGTGAAATAGTTGCAGAGAAATATTGGATGTGATGGTGTCAGTGAGCTTCAGGACAGAGCCAGACTAGCTGTTTCCTCCAATAAAATAATATAAGACATCATACAGATGTCTTTTTTTGTCTTTCTCTCTCTCTCTCTCTCTCTGCATAACAGGCAAGTTATCATACCATATTAAAAAACACATCAACATTTACTTCACACACAACATAAGCAACTGAAATACAACTACTGTGTGCGCCTCTTGGACCGCATGCAGAATCAAAGTCACACCTGGGCTGCGGGTCTTTTTTCTGCATCCATTTTGGCTCCCCTACCCACAACCAAGTGACCAACTACTCTGCATTAAACAAACCAAGGGACTCCAAATTTAACCAAAAATAATTTTACCTTTTTAACATACACTTATTAATTACATTGAAGTTCCAATAACAACCCAATAAAACCTGCTTCTAGAATAGTTACAGTAGTTATTATATTTAACAGACACTGATGGTAGTTGCATCTATCTTTTCATATGTCTTGGTTCAGCCAAAGCAAGGACACCCCTGCCTCACACTTCCTAAAGAATACAAGAAAACTACAAAAAGATGCAAAACAACCACAAACACGTGTTGAAGGACCAGCAAGAGATGCAGAAAGTCTCTGCTCATATGTAGGAGTGGTAGGAGACTCTCTACACGTCAGTGCCCAGGGGCATTGTCTCATAATACTATCTATATAATATCCGGAATTAACATCGTCTTACTTATTTAATTGTTTTTGCTCGTCCCTCTTGTTATTTTTATTTCCCTTTCTCTGTTTTAGTTTTAGCATTTTTAGTTTTAATGTTGCCTTTGCCGCATGTAATCGTATGTGTGATATCACGCACAAACAAAATACCAATTTCCTCTCCTTGCGCACATGTAAAATTGAAATGAAAGCCCAGTTTAATCCCACTTTGAGATCAATACTTTCCACTACTGGTGTGTGGTATTGCTCTGTAGGCTGCTAGAAGAGGAAGGAGGGGGATTACCAGATTACGAGGGAGTTCCCCTCCTCCCTTCCACTCTGTGTCGCTATTGAGGAACTGTTACTCCGCTGGAAACTTTCTCATACATATTAAGGGCCACGCATTAATAGTTCACAGCATGCAATGGCAAGTCACGGTGATTTATGCAATACCAAGGCTATAATTATCTATCATCATTAACAATGAGATCACAAGAGACAAAAAAATAGTGACGAACCTCTCCACTGTCGTTTCACAGGTAAATACATACCAGTTGTAACAAAGCAACTATCATGTGTGAAAACACTTTCTGACTGTAATTCCTATAGAGGTCATTATTGAGGCTGCCTTTGATATTTTATCAACCCAACAACATACACACATAATATAGGGCTTCATCAGAAAACAACAGTACATTCCCATTCTTCTTCAGAAGCACGCTGTCCTCCTCCATTGGTTTCAAAAGGGAAATATTACATTTGGTTTCATTACTCAACACTATTTTTACCTACTGCAGGCAGGAAATCCAAATTTGGGCAGAGGGCTTTGGTAGAGCAGATGTGGGATGAGTAAAAGGGAGTAAGAGCAGTAACCAACACAAACTGTGATAGGCAGAGACGGCCTCACTGTTTCCATGTCCAGTTGTGCTCAGGGTGCTTCCTCTTTTCCTCACCTCCTGACCTTGGAAGCCACAATATATGCATGCTTTTCCCCAGTGTGCACTGGCAGACCTATAGTGCTAAAGCATACTTGTTTTACTGAGATAATGAAGTAAAGTCTGGTCTGTATAGATCCAAGCGTCAAGCATCACCTGTGGCCTGCAGGAGATCTCTCCCTGTCTCAAGCTCATCATGGAAACAATCATTGTGTGCAGACTGAGCAGCTGCAGTCCAGGTTCAGCAGTCAATGCATCCTGCAAGCTCCATCTCTACCAGCTCCTTGTTCCAGCTACAGAAGCTGAACTTTGCCTTTCTCTTCATGCATAGTCCTCCAGGGATTAGGTTTGTGTTCTTCTTCCCTCAAGCAGTCATCTCTCATATTCAAACTGCAGCTCTCTTCACCCTCAGGATGCTCCTCCGTGGCTTGCATTATTTCCCAGCTCACAGGAAAGGCAAGAAATTCACATAGTCCCGATAGTCCTGAGAGGGGGAAGAAGTCCATCACATAACTTTTTAGTAACGTTATTTTCCTCTTCGGTTCAGAGACGTTATAGCACACCGCCCAACCCCTGAGACAGAAGGAGCTGCAAGCTTCAAATTGTTGTTGAATTCTTTAAATTTCTTCACACATCACTGGCTTTTAACATTAACCCAGTGTTGACATGAAAGTGTGTTGCTTGCTCTGTTCCGTGGATGTCTAGGAGTCATAAATTTGCTAGCGGCAAACAGAAGTGCATTCAGCCATGCAGTATTTTGGCAAGTGTGCAGGATATATTTTAAAGCACAGCAGTAGAGAAGGGGTTTTTTCATAGGTTTTATGGATGTTATGATACATTTTTATTACAGCGAAGCTGTAAATGTTGACAGCAGCTCCAAAAGAACAATTTAAAAACGTCTTCTGGGCTAGAAAGAGTTTAATAGTCGTTAAGGCAAGTTAAAACTGGCTTCATTTTATGTTTCTGTTATGGGTGGACCTCAGAAAATGTAGTGGTATTTGTCTGTGTGAATGTTGCAGTGCAAAAAAAAAAAAAAAAAACTCTCTGCATGGTTAGATAGCTCAAAACCACTGGGGTTTAATTTAGGTTAAGTGTCACATCAAACTGACACAGTTCGTTTTGAGGAAGTATGTCACAACTTCCACTACAGTGCTGCACAGCGTGAGGCCATAAAACACTGGTTGTTGTGCCTCGTGGCTGACGAGTCAACACAATTTAACCACAGCGCTGCGACTTCCTCCCCGGCAGTGCCAGCTGATGCTTTCTTTAACTGTCAAGCAATAATCGACTTGTTGACCCTGTTGGAGTTTTGTTGTCGTTCACATTATTTAGTTGCATCACTTTTTTTTGTTGTTGTTGCTCTAATTCGATGAACACAGGAACACGGCTCTCGCAGACGTTTTCTTTACAAATTTTTTTTTTTTTTATTCAAACATTCTTACAGCACCACAGGCACCATAACATTATTTGCAAATGTCAAAAGTACAAAATTCTGATCAGGTTCAATAAATTATTTTTTTTATAAATTATGTCCAGCATAAATAAGTTTAGGTCATTCATTTAAAAAAAAAACAAGTTAACACACACATATAAATAAATAAATAAATAAACAATTCAATAAATAATTCAATAAATATGATAATATGATGGAACAAATACATTCTCCAAAATCCATTTCTGTCAGCTTGTAGTGACAAAATAAATACACAGCAGTTATAGCACATTTGTACTGTTTCAAATACAGTAGAGTTGGAGCATCGCAGTACAACAAAAGGTACTGACACTCTGTAGTACATAGTACGTAACATTATAGAGCCATAGACATACTTATATCCATACATTACTGAACAATGGACAATCTTTTATGTCTGCTGCAGTTAACATAACTCATTTTTTGTGCTATCATACTTAGCAAAGTTTGGTCTATACTGAAAGTGGCATTTGTGCATCTTACAGTGTGAGTGAGTTTCAGGTGGAGCTGAAGCCCGATTGCTTTTCTTTACGTCATAGCATGAGCATATCATCCCCCGTCAGCCTCAGTCATCTGTCCTTACAATGCAAACACGCCAAAGAAAGTTTTCCCGGAATCGTCCTCCAGGTTTTTCAGCATGCTCTCCTCCATCACCGTCTTCAGTTTGTCCCCCCTGTTCAGGCTGAACACAGCTCCCATGTATATGGTTGAGAACCAGTTCCCGTCCTCATCCGGATTGTTGCTGGCTGTCTTTTGACAGGCAGTGCGGACAGAGTGCAGGATGGTCTCGTAGGTGTTCTTACGGCCATACGTGTTGGACGAACGCTTCACAGTGTGGCTCAGGTGCACCATGGGATCTGAATCGTCGTCGCTACTGCTGCAGCTAACACTGAAAGATGCTTGGCTGTAGATGAAATAGAGACCATCACGAGGAATCACAATTTCGTTGTTGACGAGTTTCAGGCCGCCTTGAGAGTAAGACTGGTCCACCTGGTTCTCCCATTCCACTGATGTGGTCAGTTCAGGGTTGTATACTCCTGTAGAAGAGCAAAAAGAGATGGCGATGAGATGGAGATGATCACAATTTCTTTCAAGACGGACAGTGAAGATTCATTTCTTGATTCTTGAGCTGTTGATCTATATCTGATCTGCATCAAATATCCAGGTACCCACCTAAGGGACTAGCATTGCCTTAATGGGCCCTAAAACTTCCTAAACAATCCCTCAAATTTCTGTAAGAACCAATCGATACCCTCAACAAGCTATAAAAGAACACAAACTTTCTTAAGACGAAGTTCTTACCTCCCAAGTGAATGGCCGCTCTTGTGTTTGAAATCTGCCTCAATGTGCGATGAACATCTGCAAAGAAGAGAAGACAGAGTTTCATGAAATAGGGTATACCACGACAGATCTACTTTTCACTCTGTCATTTTATCAGAATAAGATCAGCCAATTATTAGATACTGCAAAGGCATCATCATACAATATTGAACAAGTCCTTACCAGAATTGTCTTCCTCTTGTGTCTCCACCTTGGCTTGCCTGGTGGAGCCGATGATGGCAACAGCAGCAAGAACAGCAGCGAGGCAGAGCGTGAACGTCAGCAGAGCCGTGGTTAGCTTTGAACTGAATCTCTGCGTCGTTTGTTTCCCGGCTTCTGTGTCCACAGTGGCGTCCAGCTGTACCTTGCATTCACCTTCCATTGTATTGAGTGAGTTTCTTCTTTTGTCACTTCAAATGAGCTCTTAGCTGTCTTATTGAAGCGTTCTCGCTCTGGTCTGTCTGTCTGTATGACTGACACCTAGTGAGCAACGCTTATTTAAACAGTTTCCTCCTAGAGGGAAACTCCAGTGATGTCACTTGTGAGCTAGCGGAGATGATAGAAGGAGAACCAACCATGGATACACACCCCCACACACACACATATCTGTATGACTGTGTTCTCCCAGTAGCACTACACACCAACACCTGTGTAGAAACCCCTTTTGCAACAACCTACAGTATGGTTACTTCAACCATATATGGAGAGATACATCATGACACATGCTCTCGGACACACTGTCATACAGCTGCATACCACAAAACACACCAAGTCCGGCACTTTGAACATTTTAGCCAATATTACAACATCAAATGTTTAGTGTTTGCGTACGTTGTGGTGTACCTGTCATCTTTATGTGGGTCAAATAAAGTGGGGGGTAACAAGTCACAGATACATCATGCAGTTATTCTTCGAAGTCTACTAACGACTGATTAATGAACTGCCTTACTAAATGGACTGAAGGTCAATGTCAGTGTTAGAGGACAGGCAGAGGTTTTACAGAGAGCGTCCTCTGAAACTTAAGTTTATACTGACACATAAGATGTTTGACGAAACGTCAAATCATTACTCTGCTGTCAGGTTGAGTTTTGAGGTTTGTCCTGAGATTCTCATATTGAATATGAACAGTGACAACTTTTTTTTTAGTTTTTCATATAAAATATATTGAACTTTCATGTTTATAATGTCTGTTATTCGTTGATTTATTCAGCTACTAAATTCAGTTCGATTTCAAAACATGTTTGAATATGTTTGGATGCTTTTCATAGAAATGTCATTGTTGGTATCGAGAACACATTGTGTCACTTCCCTTTTCTGTAAAATAGTGTGTTGGTGTGTACAATATTAGCAGCAGGGTCAGAGGTACAGTTGACACATAGAGAAAAACACAAGTACACACCATGAAATTTTTTTAGAAAGTTTCATTTCAGTTAAATCTTGTAATTTTCCCCAACAGCTGATCTGCGGCGTGATACACTCTGCAGAGCAGTAGGAAGTTCTACAGTGAGTGCCAAAGAAAAATGCTTTCTGATAGTAAGGTAAAGCACTGAAAATATTCTTAATTCTTACTTTTCTCACTTTTTTTTATCTGGGTATTTCTTACGTTTTTCTGATGAACCTGTTCACAGCAGTGCATGGCTCTGCTTCTGTGCCAAAATATTTGTCTGCCTCTGCAAACTGGAGAAGCAGACAGGTTTTTCAGCATGCTCTCCTCCATCACCGTCTTCAGTTTGTCCCCCGTGTTCAGGCTGAACACAGCTCCCATGTATATGGTTGAGAACCAATTCCCGTCCTCATCCGGATTGTTGCTGGCTGTCTTTTGACAGGCAGTGCGGACAGAGTGCAGGATGGTCACGTAGGTGTTCTTACGGCCATACGTGTTGGATGAACGCTTCACAGTGTGGCTCAGGTGCACCATGGGATCTGAACCGTCAGTACTGCTGCAGCTAACACTGAAAGACACTTGGCTGTAGATGAAATAGAGACCATCACAAGGAATCACAATTTCGTTGTTGACGAGTTTCAGCCCGCCTTGGGAGTAAGACTGGTCCACCTGGTTCTCCCATTCCACTGATGTGGTCAGGTTAGGGTTGTATACTGTAGAAGAGCAAAAAGAGATGGAGATGAGATGGAGATGGAGATGCTGGGTTCCTTGTGGTTCCTATAGTTTCCAAAAGTAGATTGGGAGCCAGAGCTTTCAGCTATCAAGCTCCTCCTCTGTGGAGCTACCATTCTGGGTTTGGGAGGCAGACACGGTCATCACCTTAAAGAGTAGACTTGAGACTCCTTTTTGATACAGCTTATAGTTACGGGTGGCTCAGCTCATCCCTTATTCACGCTGCCATAGGATAAGACTGCCGGGGGACTCACAGGTCCTCACAGGTTCCACTGCTACTGTAATCATTTCATCATTCATTGTAATTGTATAATATGTTTGTGTTGATTTGTTCTGTACACGTGACATCTATTGCACGTCTGTCCGTCCTGGGAGAGGGATCCCTCCTCTGTGGCTCTTCCTCAGGTTTCTTCCACCTTTTTTCCCTGTTAAAAGTTTTTTTTTTTTTTTGTGGGCAAGTTTTTCCTCACTTGAACCGAGGGTCTAAGGACAGAGGGTGTCACTCCCTGTACAGATTGTAAAGCCCTCCGAGGCAAATATACTTTGTGACTTTGGACTATACAAATAAAATCTGATTTGATTTGATTTGAGATGATCACAGTTTCTTTCAAGAAGGACATTGAAGATTCATTTCTTAATTCTTGAGCTGTTGTTCTGCATCAAGTATACAGGTACCCACCTAAGGGACTAGAACTGTCTTAATGGGCCCTAAAACCTCCAAAAAAAAAACCCTCAAATTTCTGCAAGAACCAATTGATACCCTCAACAAGCTATAAAATGTTCTGAAGAAAACAAACGTTCTCAAGACAAACTAAAACCTCCTCAAAAACCCAAAGAACGTCCTCAAGAAGACATAGAATAAACATAAATGGCCCGTAGAACTGTTTGTGGATCTGTGGTTTCAGAACGAGAGATCTTGACTAGTCTGCTACTGGGGTTGCTACTGCAGGTAACACACTGAATATAGACACATGTCTTATACAACCCCACTTCAAAACTCTTTAGGTAACCAGGGCAACAATTAAAGATAATTTATACTAATCATGCGTACATATTGAATATATTGCCTGGGATCAAGGTCACTGGGGAAAATAGAAATACAAACTGATGAAGCATGTTTTTAATAGTTTTACTATACTTTACTTAATAAAAGTTTATAATCTAATGTAAAGACCAAAAACTCGGTCAGGCTTATTACCTGAAACAAAATGATTTTCAGAAGCAATTCATGTTACACAGTGTCTATGGCATCACAGAGCAACTCGCAGTAGTTGACAAGTGCGATGAGTAAGAATAAGTCTTGATATCCCGCATATATTTACAGACAGCTGTTGAAGTTTTGTTGCATCATTTAGTTGCATCATTTTTATTTATTTTTTGCTCTAATTCGTTGAACACAGGAACACGGCTCTCGCAGACATTTTCATTCCAAAATGATTTTTTTTTTTTTATTCAAACATTTTTACAGCAGCACAGGCACCATAACATTATTTGCAAATGTCAAAAATACAAAATTCTGATCAGGTTCAATAAATAATTTTTTAGAAATTATGTATAAAAATCCAGCATAAATAAGTTTAGGGCATTCATTAAAAAACACGTTAACACACACATATAAATAAAAAAATAAACAATTCAATAAATACTTCAATAAATATGATAATATGATGGAACAAATACATTCACCAAAATCCATTTCTGTCAGCTTGTGGTGACGAAATAAATACAAACGAAAGTGGCATTTGTGCATCTTACATTCAACAGTGTGAGTGAGTTTCAGGTAAAGGTGAGAACAGCCACAGCGAAGCCTGATTGCTTTTCTTTATGTCATAGCATGAGCATATCATCCCCTGTCAGCCTCAGTCATCTGTCCTTACAATGCAAACACACCAAAGAAAGTTTTCCCGGAATCGTCCTCCAGGTTTTTCAGCATGCTCTCCTCCACCACCGTCTTCAGTTTGTCCCCCGTGTTCAGGCTGAACACAGCTCCCATGTATATGGTTGAGAACCAATTCCCGTCTTCATCCGGATTGTTGCTGGCTGTCTTTTGACAGGCAGTGCGGATAGAGTGCAGGATGGTCACGTAGGTGTTCTTATGGCCATACGTGTCGGACGAACGCTTCACAGTGTGGCTCAGGTGCACCATGGGATCTGAACCGTCAGTACTGCTGCAGTTAACACTGAAAGACGCTTGGCTGTAGATGAAATAGAGACCATCACGAGGAATCACAATTTCGTTGTTGACGAGTTTCAGCCCGCCTTGGGAGTAAGAGTGGTCCACCTGGTTCTCCCATTCCACTGATGTGGTCCGGCTTTGGTTGTAATGTCCTGTAGAAGAGCAAAAAGAGATGGCGATGAGATGGAGATGATCACAATTTCTTTCAAGGCGGACAGTGAAGATTCATTTCTTGATTCTGGAGCTGTTGATCTACATCAGATCTGCATCGAATATCCAGGTACCCACCTAAGGGACTAGCATTGTCTTAAACTTCCTAAACAATCCCTCATATTTCTGCAAGAACCAATCGATACCCTCAACAAGCTATAAAATGTTCTGAAGAACACAAACTTTCGAACTAAAACCTGTATGTATCAAACAGCCCACATAGTCTTCAATGATAAATTTAATGCTTGTTCTTACCACGTAAATGAATGGCCGCTCTTGTGTTTGACATCTGCCTCAATGTGCGATGAACATCTGCAAAGAAGAGAAGACAGAGTTTCATGAAATAGGGTATACCACACTATACTTTTCACTGTGCACCTTTTAGGTGCATTTAATATCAGAATAAGATCAGCCAATTATTAGATACTGCAAAGGCATCATCATACAATATTGAACATTTGAGATGTAAAAGTTCTTACCAGAATTGTCTTCCTCTTGTGTCTCCACCTTGGCTTGCCTGGTTGAGCCGATGATGGCAGCAGCAGCAAGAACAGCAGCGAGGCAGAGCGTGAACGTCAGCAGAGCCGTGGTTAGCTTTGAACTGAATTTCTGCATTGTTTGTTTCCCGGCTTCTGTGTCCACAGTGGCGTCCAGCTGTACCTTGCATTCACCTTCCATTGTATTGAGTGAGTTTCTTCTTTTGTCACTTCAAATGAGCTCTTAGCTGTCTTATTGAAGCTCTCTTGCTCTGGTCTGTCTGTCTGTCTGTGACTAAAACTCAGTGAGTTAAGTATCCTCCTAGAGGGAAACTCCATTGATGTCACTTGTGAGGGAGGTCTGTCAGTGACAAAGACTTGTGACGCTATTTAGTGTATTATATATATATATATATATGTGGCACTATTTGCCAATGTCTAATGTGAAAATGACCTACAACTGATATTGTCATTGTTGGCACACTGTGTCACTTCCCTTTTGTGTAAAATTAGATTGTAAGACCTTAAAATTCTGCACAAACAGCTTTAATAATCATGTGTAATATTTCTGTTCGGCACCAAGGCGATTGTGGAAAACTTGCAATGATTTAGTCCATAAAACTCAATATGAATGTTATATTAAAACTCACAAACTACATGTGATAGGTGACCAAAACAATTTGATTACTGAGCCTAAATTATTCTCATAGCTGACAAAATAACTTCTCTCACATCGAGTAGGTGTTCTGGTGCTTTAGATCTCTTTACATAATACACGTGTTTAAATTTCTGTTGTTCCGCAATGGCTATATATATATATATATATAATTTATAATAATTGCACGTATTGAATGCATTGGCTGGGATCAGGGTCACTGGTGAAAATACAAACTGATAAAGCATGTTTTTAATAGTTACATCAAATTAAAATTTAAGTTTTACATCTAAAGACCAAAAACTTGGTCAGGTTTATTACCTGAAACAAAATGATTTTCAGAAACAATTCATGTTACACCGTGTCTATGGCAACATCACAGAGCAATTCGCAGTAGTTGACAAGTGCAATGAGTAAGAATGAGTGCTGATATCCCACATATATTTACAGATAAGGGTATGCGTGGGAGAGTTAGTCAAGGATTGACTCAAGATCAATACCAGTCAGGTTGCCGTCCATCAAAGCAGGTTAGATAAAAACCTGCTTTGATGGACGGCAAACTGACTGGTGGATGGATGGACAGTTCAGTCAAGATTAAGATAACTGCAGATTAATAACGGTGAATGTATTTGAAGATGTCTGGCCTTTCTTGGTCTTTTCATCATCGCAGACAAACCCCCCCCACCTGGAACATCCACCTACATTTGCTGCCACAGTAAACAAATAAAAAACAGGTCATGTAGATAATGTAACAGTAATATATGAAGAAAACTGTTAAACCACAGTAGCAACACCAGCTATCCGTTGTAGAGAAAACAAAACTAACACTCAGTCCTACACTGTCACCTCAGTTTGCAGTTCTTGACTTATTTTCCTGCAAACACACATTCGGAATTAAGTCTGTATCTTTTTTTTTTTTTTTTCTTCGTTTGTGTCCTGTGGATAACAAATGATGATGAACAAAGTCCCAGATCTAGATTAACACCAAAATCTAATTAGCAGCTCCCCGGGCCGCAAGCATGTCTGCCACCATATTTCACGGAAAGACACTTTTTTTCTATCCCGAATCGAGGCTGAAAACCAAACTGTCCTGGACGAAATAACGTAGAAGAAAATTGGTGATTTAATCATAGATGACTTTCAGTTTTATTTTCATTTTTAACAGTTTATGACATTAAAGTTGTGCAAAATTGCAGCAGGTGTCAAACTAAGGAGGCTTTGTGGCTCATATCAGCCACATGACTACATGCGGTCACTCTGACATAGAGAGGGTGAGTCTGTCACGCAATTTATTTTCTGTGGAATATCAATTTAAGGTGGTGTGAATGACATCACTGTTAGTGTACCAAATAAGGAAGTTCCGTTATTCAAAATATGTCTTGGTCACTGGTTAAAACCAGTGTTTACGGTCAGTGCTGAGGCCTGCAATGGTGTGGATCTTTGTAGCTATCCTAGCGTCGTAATACTGGTTAGTATTGTTATGGAATTTTCCATCCTTAGGTTACACAAGGTCACGTGTGGGTCTTGAGGTTTTCGGCAGTATTAATTGTTTGGCTTTGATTGGGAACAGTAGGTGCCAGTCTATCTCAACACTGTGGTGGCCAGGGTCGAAGAGACCTGCTGCTGCTTTACTAGATATAATAGATAGTTTGCCGTTGACGTTCCAATCTGCGTAAACAGACATCTGTGTCTCCAGACTAGAATATGCTGACAATAACACCTCCATGGGTAAAGACATTCTCTTTGACTAATTCTGGGCGTATAGTATTTGTGGTGTTATCTTGGGGTTTTAAGTCGATCCACCAGGACGAGTTCGGCAGAATGTGAGACCGACTCAGGCACTTCTGATGAACTTTGAGAGTGTCTCTAATTCTCCTTGATTAAGCGACAATAAATAATACAGCATAAGACATCAGAGGCTCCTGAACACTTTCTTCCTTCCTGACCTCACCATTGACCTTTGACTTCAGCAATTTCTCCACAACAAGTATCAGTCTGCTTTATGCACTGTACAGGTGACCTGGAGGTAACTAAACAGCGCAGAGAGTGCCACAGAGCAGGGGTTAATCCCACTATAGGACCTATATAACACTTGACATTTGTTTCTGCTATCACAGCTGCAGATATACGTGGCCTAAATACCTAAATATAAAGGGGGCATCATTTTGGAAACACGCTGCGGTATTAATTTAGCTGAAATTCCTTATCACAAAGAAAGAGCTGTGACGTGTTTGCTGCTACCCACTAACAAGATCTTCTACGAGATACAGTGCAGAAGGGGGTGTGTAAGCAAGATACTCAAAGTTAGCGTGTCAGATACAGATCAGTTCGCAGGCGCGAAACAAACAACACTGTTAAAGTTTTACCACCAGATTCACCATGGAAACGCGGTTAGCTGCTGCCGTACAGCCATTGTTGACAAAAACCCTCTGAAATGGCCACTGAAAGCTGTGTTGAGGACGTCAATCACGCTGCTGTAATATAATGAAATTAAATGAGAACAATTCAAGTTAGATAAATGCATAATTATTCTGTTTTACAGTAAATGGTCTGTACTTTCAGACACATCTGTACGCATTCATTCACTGATGGCATTAGCTGTCATGCCAGGTGCTAACCACTCATCAGTTTTAGGAACACACCAGTGGCGAGGTCTTCCAGGTTCAATATCTTGCCCAAGGACACTTCGCCCATTTTACTGCAATAATCTCATCAACCTAACAGTAGCGACGTAGCTTCACTTCGATATGTATAAAAACACCCTAGAAATGTATTTTACATTGTTTACAGCAGTGGTTTGGGACACCATTGATATTCAACACAGAGGAACGAGAATTTGAAAAACTCTTATACTATAGGCTACATGTTCATACATACATGCATGTTAACAGGCACAGGCGTCAAACACCAGTGTGTGTGTTAGCTGGGGTTGGATGCTGACACAGATTTTACAAATAAATGAAAGGGGGGAAAAGAAAACATTGACCACAAACACTTTTATAGTGTTTGTAATGTGCTACTTGACATCTCATTTAGTGAGAATGACTAAACTTGCCTTTCCACTGATGTAGGAGTAGGAGGGGAGTATACCTGACTATAATAAGAAAGGAAGAGATTTCTTTTCCAAGAAACTGCCCCTATATGGTCTGCAGCCCACTTTTATGTATATCTCCTTTTTGCATTGGGATTGAAAGTGAAGTGAAGTCTTCAGAAAACTCCCCTCATGTCTCGGTACATCACCCTGCTCTTCACTTTTTTCTGTTTCTATATCTACCACAAGATCTCAATTCATCTAAAGAAACAGAAATGATACTCTCCCCGGAGCCGCAGAGGAATACAAAGTGGTTTTGGTAGATTGGTCCACTGCTCAAATTTATCATTACAAGTTAAAGACATATATAGACATCTGCATTTCCCTGGTATCAGCTCATCTCTAAACGAAACTGAAAAAATACCACACCAACAATGGTATATGGTAACTTTGATAACCTTAATTTAACATGGGCATAATCATTTGTTTGTATTACCAGCTAGGAGTTGGGCAAAGGCAAAGGTCTTGGCATGTTGACCTCTGGCGACAGAAACTTGCCGATGGTACATGGAAAACGAACCTCTTTGGGGAAGGTGAGCGATAACAAGGAGCTGGATGGCATATTGCAGGAGCATAGATTTATGGTAGTATGGCCCTACTCTAGCTCTACCCTTACTCTAACACACTGAAAGGATTGTAGTATCCCATCTGTTCTTTTGGCGAGGCCTCGGGAGGACATCTGGGCTACTTTTCTTCCCCTGCTACTAGAAAAGGGTCAGAAAATGGATGGTTGAGGAACATCATTGAAGAGGAACATCAGTTCAAACTGAAGTAACTAGGATGCAACAATGCACAGCTGCGAGTGGGCTAATAAGTTCTCTGGACATTTAAAGAACAAAGATATCGTACGTAGACACTTTCCTGTGATACAGTACAGAACCTCGTCTTGGTTTTCCTGTGTGATACTGTGAATTGTTTTCTTACTTTAACCTGGGGAGGTTCACACATACCTTCCTGTTTGCCACAGATACAGGTATCTTTAATCTGCCCTACATGTATCCCAGGTGGTCATAATGGCTTGACCCACTTACAGATTTCCATCCATTTTAGGGGAAAAGAGTTTCCTCAAACGTAACCACATGAAAGGGTGATGATGGAGGGGAAAGGTAGATGATTCAGTGGAGGTATCAGAGGTTGTTTGAGGACATTGGGGAAGGTTGGGGGGGAAACCCCATATCTTCCCTTTTTGGTTTGTTTAATTTTTTAACTCTTCATTCATCTTTTGAGCAAAACTGCTGGTCAATAAAATCTTTTCTGAAATGGTTTTGGGCATCTAGTCATATCCGGGTCATTAAAGGTAGTTTCAACAGAGCTGGAAAAAAATCTGGAAATAAAGTCTCTGTTTACACAACATGGCCATGACTACTTTAGTGTATTATATGCTAGTTCATGATAGATCAACACTGATGATGATATAGTCTGACTGTCCTAAATAACTGAGACAGAGGTGATCACCTCCTGAGGCATGTTTTGAAGTGATTATCCAAAATATTACTGCTCATCATAAATAAGCTAGAAATCACTTTCAGTGGTACTAAAATCTCTTTAATAGATTATTTCTTATTTCTGTGAGCACAGTTTCATCATGGACTAATTTGGTTTTCTTTTTGTCTCAGCAAACGACTTTCTAAAGTATAAATAAATAAATAAATAAATAAATAAATAAATAAATAAATAAATTAGATATTTAGACTACACAATTCTCATGTTAATTGCTGCTGTGGATATTACTAATGAAATTAACGTTTTTTTTTAGATTAACATATAGTATAAGAGAACAAAATGTAAACAATAGGGGGGATTTGGGGTAAAATATCATCTGTATAGTGACTGTATATTTTTTCTCTGAGCATGCAGTTGTAGTTTTTATAGTTCACATAGAATATAAATAGAATTTAAAAGTTAAAGTAATAATAATGATAAAACCAAGACATACATACATACATTTATAGCAGTAAGGTCGCAGTTTGAATCTTTAACTTGCTTTTCAGTACGATGCTCCAGTTTACTTTAGGGGCTACAAAAAGTGAGTAATCCTAAGATAACAATGGAGTAACTTGACTGCTTAGTAACAAAGTACTTAGTATTCTGGTGAATGGTAAACAAACTTGTGTTTATAGAGTGACTTATTTAGTTTTTCTAGCTTTTACACACACACCCATTTACAACCTGATGGCAGAGGCTGCCATGCATCATCTGGCTCTCGCTGGCTCAGGGTTTATCAGGACTGACTCATAAAAAAAGTGGTGGGCGTTATCGATTCACAGATATTATCTAATGGTTGATTAATATGGGATCTCCCTGTCTGTTCTATAGTAATTCATAATTTCAGCCTAAACAGTCCTGAATTAGGAATTATTAGAGAAGTACTTATTACCAATGATCCAGCTGTTCCAGATGTGTTCCTCACCACACCACCTCACCAGTTAACTCACCACTAGTGACTCATTGACTAATGTTATTTTCACAGTTTGTTCCTCATTTGTTCTTTGGAAATGATTCCAAATGTTGAGGTAGGTATGACGGAAAACTATTGTCTAGACTTTAATAGCTAATATGATATGATTTATGAATAATAGTTCCTCTTATTTAAACTGAGAAGTTTAGGCCAAGTTATGAAAAACAGCCACAGATCAAAGGTACACAAACGTGTGTGTCTGTATATATTTAGCTTTATGTTATGTGTATTCATCTTCTGAACCAAGCTGAAGCAATAAACCTCTTTCCTCATGCAATGACGAAACACAAAACAAACTTTTCCAGGGATATTTTTTCACGTGGTGGACGAGTTATCACATGGAGTTGTGATAATGTGGTGTGATGATTTTTGGAACAGAAGGGAAACTCCCAAGTTTTGCAATAGCGGCTGGATGATAATGAGGCAAACGCTGAATCCCAGACCCAGTACCTGGGTGGGGCCTGCAGAGACTCAGCGAGGCTCATGAGGGAGGGAAGGTAGATTGGCGTGTCACAGGTTGTGGATGATACCAGGTAGAAAAAAAACTCTCTGTGAAACCTGCGGTTTCCTGTATTTCATTTCTAAAGCAAATTGCTGAGCTGTTGCGTGTGCATAGTGTTTGTTCCTGTCGTTAGGTTAACTGCGAAACAAACACATCTTCCACATTCATCGATGGGCGGTTTGACCCATATTTAGAAGGTCAGTAACACTAAAACGGAAGCAGTTCCTGTTTCTCAACAGATTTAGTATTTTTTAATTGAGGATGTTTTAATTTAATCATTTAACTTTTGCTTAAAACCCACCATTATTCCACTTTTACTACTTCTTCTTCTTCTACTACTATAAATAAAAGTCATACTTCTACTAAAACCCCTGCTGTTTACAATAATGCTGCACCTACTACTCCTTAGATAAGATAAGATAAGATAAGATAGAAATGCACTTGTCACAGCGGCTTTTATAGAAGGTTGATAAGAAATGAGTCATTTCCTTTCTCAAGTAAGATATGTATTTTTTTTAAAAGTAATGCAGTCATGCTGGTGTTAAAAAGTGACAGCTGTGGTAACGCTCCACCTCACATGGTGGGAGTAGCAGTCTGGTCCCCACAGCAGGGGGTGGAAGGCGTTGCTCCTCTCCCCCACTTCCCTCTTTGAAGTCTAGGGGGCAGCCCAGGACAGAGCTGACCTTTTTGACCACTTCCCCCACCCCAACAGATGCCTGCATATTAAAATGAAGATGCCACCACAGTTTCATTGAAGGTTTTTAACAGAGTCCTGCACACTCCACAGGACCTCAGTCTCCTCAGTAAGTGGAGACGACTTTGACCCCCCACTGAGTTGAGTTTATTGCTGAGGTGAAGGTATTTGTATGCTTCCACTATCTCTATATCCACACCGGTGGGAGGCATCAGTCATCGTACGCTTTTGTCTTGCTGGCGTTGATGTGAAGTGGTTGAGATCGCACCAAGTCGCACAAGAATAAAACTGAAATATTGGTTGTTGTTGCCAAATATGAAAGACTGAATGTCACTGTGTAAGTGTTGAAGCTGCACTAATCAGTATTTATTAGAGTAATAATGAGTCCAGTGACAATGTGTAATGTGAAAGCTGTTGCTCATAGTGACTTCTTTACATGAATTTTAAGCCTCTGTTAAAACGTCAAATTGTTTTTTATCTCCCACAGATTCTGTTCTCGTAACCTAATTTTAAGCAGCAGGCTGCTGTTTGTTTGAAAAGTCCAAATAATTTAAAAGATTTACAATTGCATTGCTAGTGAGCGTAATGTGGAACCGCAAAAGTGGATGTTTCTCTCAGGATACGGTTTAGGATGAGAGTATTGTATTAGACTTCAATCGATCAGATATCCAAATAGATGACTCAAAATGAAAGATAATGGAAGGCCAACACTTTGCTATCACGTTTCGTATCACAGTTTTATATGTCAATAATATGTCAGTGCGGTTACGGCTTGTTTCAGTGGACTCAAATAAGCAAAAAAAAAAAAAATCAATGAATGCAACTTAGTCCCTGAAAACAAAACCCAAGTCTGAAACCGCAGTAGTATTGATGAAATCAGACCTGAAATTCAAAATGTTGACTCTAAACAGCCTTCAAAATATAAGAATGTATATTCATCATTGCTCCAGCCTCTTTGTTAGGCCTCTGTGAGAAAAATGACATAACCTAAAATGAGTATATCTCTGCAACCACAAGGTCTGTTTCAGTAATTTTGACTTCATAGTAAAGGAAACACTTGTGACATTTGTTCAGACGTGCATCAGCGTCACTATGTATGTCACTGGCACGCATCATGAATGAAAGATTTTTAAAAAACACACTTTTACAATGAAATGTGGTGAGTAGGTTGACTTTATGACGATTTTCATATTTGATCATTCATTCGCTTGGTGTTGGAGTTGTGTTTGGTGTGTGTAACTATGACGTATATGTATATGTGTAGCAGAGTTTCTTCTGTTTAATATAATGTGCAATATAACTGTATTGTTAGACCATTAGTGCAGTGTTTCAGGGCTCTTTGTTGCAGCACGACCCCAGGGGCCCCTAATTGAGGTTATTTTATTACCTCCACAGTTTATTTGCCTCCTTTGTCTGCTTTTTTTGTCCTGTTAATGTTTTGAATTTTCTTGTTTTAGGCTTGGCATCGGACGATATGAAAACCTTGCAAGCAAAGGTTAAGGTGATACTTCCGGCGGTGCCAGATTACTGCTCCTGAACCTACCAGTGTTACTCTTAAAACCACAGTTTGGTAACAAATGAGAGGAAACACCAACACAAAGGGGTGTTAGTAAAGTGTTGTTCCACAGAGAGCCTCCGGAGCAGCTTCTCGTCATAGATTCTTCGATGTGTGAAACTCATACTGGGGGGGTTGAACAGCATTCTTCCGAAATGTATTCACACATTTCATGTTTTGTTGATGTTGATGGAGAATCCAACGTGTTGCTCCGAATAATCTCCCACAGGTGTTGAGATCTTTTTGACTGTGAAGGTCAGAGGATGTGATTCACATCAACAATCAAGCAGCCCCCCTTTTACCTGAAATCTATAAATATGTCTCCACTAGTTCACTCTGTTTTTTAACCATCTGAGGTCCGAGCAATCGCTCCCATCAGTGCAAAAGCATTCGTTAGGGCCCTAAAAGGTTTCACCCACATGTACTACTGGCTTCTTTATGTTAGTGCCACGTCTTCTACTGTATCTGAGCATTATCATTATTTTATTCTTATGAAAAATAAACACAGCTGCGGCCCTTTGCTGCATGTCGTTCCCCATCTCTCTCTCTCCCCACATTCCTATTACTCTTCAGCGGCCTCTATCAAAAATAAATCTTGATAAGACCAAAAAATATCTTCGTAAAATCATCATATAGAGGTTATAACTTCTTATAACTTCCTCAGTTTGTGTAGTGCTTTGTTTACGATGGGGTGAGGTGTTGAGAAAATGTTTATTGCGTTACATGTTTTGCATGAAAAGTGCTATACAAATTAAGTTTTATATAACTGTTGGAACACATGATAATGCAATAAACAATCAACAGGCAGTGTTGTATAACTCTTCCTCTGTCAGGCCCTAGATTATATTTGCTTGCAGCACCACCATGTGGTAACACTGGCTGCTGACAGTTACTGCTTTACTCACACAGTACCTGTATGTTGTGATACAATGCAGCATAGCAACCCTGTGATAACTACTACTATACTACTAACTACTGTGATACTACTGTGTTACAGTTATTTTGTGGCTTTTAGGCTGTACTCTAATACATTTAATGTACATAAATATTACACATTTAATAATAAATGAATATGTGTTCACTAAAGGTGCACTTCATACTTTTGGGACATCTTTAAACTGTGCTAATACAATTATTCCGAATGGACCAGCTGTATTATTGTTGCTGTTGTTGTTAGTGTTGGTAGTTGTAGTCCGGTCGTGCTGCAGCTTGTTTGCAGATAGTGAAGTTGTAAATTTAAACCTCTTTCACGCATTTTACCGTAAAGCTACAACAAAACGCTCCTTAACAAATTAAATTAGGGACTGAAAAAAATAATAGCAAATATTTACATTTCTGTCTTATTCAGATACATTATCTGATAATGTTAACTTATCTTTGACTTAACGGTGTTAAATGTTATATGAGGTCCACTAATTCCTGGACATTTTTCACTCCTCTGCTAAGTGACTTTGATTCAGTGTGTGTAGTTTTTTAAATCTACATTGTAGTTGTATTTGTATAAAACCTTTTAATTAATTTGTTTTACTTTCTTTATATATATATATATATATATATATATCTTTAGTACGTTTTATTTCTTAGCATATGTTTAATATCTTATCACAGACTTCATTTATTTGCACAGGTTTAATTTAAATCCAGATTTATCTTATAGCTTCATTTTAATGTTTGTTTATGTTTGCTGCTACTGGATGTTTGATAGATATGTTTGACTGACACTCATACATGCATTTGTACATACATAGTTGCTACTGATACACAAGCTGTATATATCATAGTGTTCTTCATACTTTATATATCTTGCGTACATATTCATATATATGTATATATCTGCACTGTTTATATATCTATACAAATACGCACATTACTTTGCACTAAAATTGACTCTAATCTAATATTAGAGGATTTAGGATCCCATGAAATGTTTCTAAACTATTCCAGTTTTTACATTGTATTATATATCTCAGATCATCTCAGACTCTTGAAAGTTTTAAAAAAGGACTTAAAACTTTCCTTTTTTCCACATCTTACCGTATTTGACATGATTTCTTCTGTTGTGATTTATTTGTTTTTTTGTTGCTTTGTGTGCATATACTTTGCGTGTGTATTGTAGCACTTTGAGATTTGATTCAAACGTAAAGTGCATTATAAATTAAACTTATTATTATTATTATTATTATTATTATTATTATTATTACTATTATTATATAACAGCTATATACATCTACATCTATATGTTTATGTCTGTCTATGTACAGCCAACTGTTTACATATTTAATTTTTGATAGACCTCACTGTTTATACTGTAAATTCTGTTATTGCCATATTTATATTTATATTTATATTGACAATTCTGCTTATACTGTGCCATATTGCCACACGGATATCTTCTACTTATATTTTATATATTTCATGTTTATTGCTGTTTGCACCGGGATGAGAGGGAAGCGCAATTTCAATTATCTGTATGTCCTGCACATATAGCAGCATTGATAATAAAGTTGACGACTATCTATCTATCTATCTATCTATCTATCTATCTATCTATCTATCACCACATATGTGCGGCGCGTCTCTTACAGACATTACGGTTTCGCGTTGCCGGGGAGTGACCTCACAACACAGAGACACAATGGAGCTGCAGTGACAATGTAAATAGACGGTGCCTGTTCTTGCAGCTCACACGGGGCATTATTTTAGAGTCTCTCTCACACGGTGCATGTGATGGTGAAGAGGTGTTGTTGTGCACAGCGAGATAACTGTTGTTTCTTTACGGTAACGAGCTTTTTGGGTGAGCCGTGAACCAGCTACGCTAAGCTAAGCTAAGCACCTGGCTGTGTGTGTGTGTGTGTGATATTATAATACCTGTGCAGCTCACCTGTCTGACACCTTATTATCGGCATTATCATGGAGTTTCCCTTTGATATCAACCAGCTGTTCTCCGAGAGGGTCTCTGTTTTGGACCAGACCCTTGTTGGAGGTCGTAAATCAGCAGGAAGGTAAGTTTAATTAATAATAATTAAAAATAATAATAATTTCTCTGTTAATTAGCCTGTTTTTTATTTATTCAGGTTAAATCAGAGGAAATGCACCCAGCATTTTTTTTTATTTTGAAGCAGGATGCATGCAAAATGTTTGGATTAAATATTTGCATTTTTGTGTCACATCATTTGAATTAAAAAATAACACAATATTTAAACAGTGTGTGTGTGTGTGTGTGTGTGTGTGTGTGCATTCACGCCCATGAGCCATCTACAGAGTCCTGCATGTAGTTGTACTTTATATGAGAAACAAAAGGGGTGGAGCAGCATCCATCACCGCCTCCATCCATCAGCATCTGTTTATTTATAATAATAATAATAATGTGTTTGTCTCTGCAGGCCGGATCTTCAAGCCCACATAGCCACAGTTATCGATGAACTTGGGAGAGCCTCGGCAAAGGTGTGTCTCTGTCTAATAACACGTCTAATAATCACACGGGCGATATTGCAACACGTAGCAGCAATCTGGAGAAATAAGAGCAAGCTGTGAATATCAGTTAAACAACAACAACAACACCGTGATTCTGTCTCCAGGGGTTTTTAAGTATGCATTTAAAAGCATTCAAAGAAATCAGATCTTTTGAGTTTCATTCCAATCTGAGGCTGCAGGCGTGTACGTTTATACTTTTAACTGAGTTGTTTGAGTAAGCATGCATGTTTAACTTATGTGTAAACTACTTTTATAGATGTACACAAATAGAAACCAATATTTTTTTCATCACTTAGCACCAGCATGGCATGTACACACACTGTGGCTGTGATTTGCCATGCAGATGTTTGTGCTTTGTGCAGTCAGACTCACCTCGAAGATGATATACTGTTTATATCTACAGCATATTCATAAGTTCCTGTCTATACTGTACATATCTGACCTATAGTGTATTCATATCCAGCTGTTTATTCTGTATATAATGTCGATTTAATCACTTGTACTTGTATAATTACTGTTCATACTGTACATAGTTTAAATAACCCGTACTGTATAATTACACTCATACATGCAATTGTGCTGCTGATGCACAAGCTGTATACATCATAGTGTACTTTGTTCATACTTTATATATCTTTCTTACATATTCATATATATGTATATATCTGCACTGTTTATATATCCATACAAATACGCACATTACTTTGCACTAAAGTTGACTCTAATCTAATATTAGAGGATTTAGGATCCCATGAAGTGTTTCTAAACTATTCCAGTTTTTTACATTGTATTATATAACAGCAGGTAGTACGTATGAATATTTATATACTGTCTCTCCTGCTTCTTTCTCATTAGCAAAGAGCAGCGACAAATTAAAAGACAAATGTCACCAGCGACAGGTCGTATCAGCTGTCAGGAGGAAAGGTTAATTAATTCCATTACTCCACAATTTGATGACAGGCCAGTTTAAAACATTAAAACTGTCCCAAGTGTGTGTGTGTCTATACTCACTTAAAGAGAGACAAAGATCGTCTGTAAGGTAAAATCTCCACTCTGTGAGAGTGAAGTGAGAGTCCTAACAACTCCAACAGTGTGAGACGTCTTTTCTGCAGCTGATCGATTCACGTTAATCTTGGATCGAGTAGCAAATAAAAAATAAGATGTGTCAGATTTCATGTAGTTGTTACTTCAACGCGTCAGTAAATATTTAATCAGCATTTAAGCTAGAGTCTGTATCAGCACATATTCAGTATTAAAGGGCTTGGATTAGGATGTATTATCTTAATCATAACATATCTCTGATGCAAGAAACTCAATAAATAATAATAAATAAAGAACATGGAGCAACCCCTCACACGACCACAGGGGATATCCTGGCCAACAGTCAACAGCAGCGAGTCGCAGAAAGTAGAAAACAGACTCTCTGATTCACACTCGCCTCTCACAGACTCTCTTTTTGTGTCTCTCTCTCTGCTCCCTCTCACACTGCAGCTGCCAGATATGGCAAAGTTCATTCTTTAAAATGTCCTTTCGCGTCCCTTTAACAAAGTCAGCAAGTTCTCGTACGACTGTTGTTCTGATCGACTATAGCTTCTTTTAAAACGTGGAGAAAAAAAAGGTTTTATATAAAAAAAAATGTCTTACCCTAAGGTGGTCTTACTAGCTTTTTGTGAAGTTTTGACATTTACTCATGTGCCCTTTGTGATCGTTCTGTTTCTACACATGTTTAACAGTGTTCATGTTTACTCTCCACAGGCCCAACATCTCCCAGCACCTATAACAAGTGCGTCCAAGATGCAGTCCCAGAGACATCAGCTCTACCTGCTGAAGGACGGAGAGAGCAACGGGTACATGTATCTCACATCCTTCCCTTCAGCTTTCACCCATTAAACACACACACACATACACACACACACGTTTCCGTTTGACTGACCGAGCTGCTCGGCTCAGCAGCAGTCACACTGAGTCACACTGTAGTCACAATGCATGTACTGTAGTGCTGAGACACACGAGACACTGTGTTTAATGCTCATGGCAGCAGCTCACTTCAAATCATCCAAATAGGGAAACTAGGTTGAGAGTCTTACTCATTGCACTTCACTCTACACCCTTCTCCACCCCCCGACCAAACTCGCTGCCCCTCCTTTCCCCTACATACAGAGGACGTGGTGTGGCCGTGGGATTTCTCAAGGTCGGCTACAAGAAGTTATTTCTGCTTGTGAGTCACCTAATTTCACATGCTTCACTGATTTTAAGCCTGTTTGACCTTCTTGTATCAGATGTACAGGTATGCTCGATGTATTTCCTTCCTCTAGGACTTACAGGGCGTGCACATAGAGGTGGAGCCACTGTGCGTTCTGGATTTCTACATCGCGGAGAACTTGCAGCGACATGGCTATGGAATGGAGCTGTTTGATTTCATGCTGCAGGTGAAGCATTCCTCTTTCTGGAGCAGATGACTAGAACTCAGCCTCTGTCTAATGGGGATGTTATTAGTTCAAAACATGCATGACGTAAGCTGTAGGCTTAATGCTTGTCAAGACAAATCCTGTAATGGAAACACAAGAATATTTTCGGGACTGTACAAACCTGATTTACCTGATCGAATCGCAAAGGGAGGCCGGTTTCCCCCTCTGTAAACATGTTTTCTTTTGATGATCCTCAATTATAGCCTGACTAATACTGGAATTATTGAGATCATTATTTATATAGATATATTAATCCAACCAGCTCTTCCTTCCTCTGTTCCTCAACACAGAAAAATGGTAAACAAACTGTACTCAGGTAGCAAATTTCTAGTTTTCTGACCACTCAAAGCGGTTTTGGCTGCCATGCATGAGCTAATCATTCATTCGCACCTTTGGGTATCTTGCCCAAGGACACTTGAGGACTTGAGGACTTGAGATCGAACAGCTGATCATTTGATTATTGGACAACTCGCTCTACCTCCAGAGCCGCCTAAAAAGAGGAAAAAGAGGAGCTGCCTCAAACAAACTGTTCATCATTCATCCATTTCCCATAACCGCATATCGTTATCTGGGTCGCGGATCACGGTTGGCATTGGGTGAGAGGCGGGGTACGCCCTGTCAGTTCATCACAGTGCACATAGAGACAATCAACCATTCACGTTCACACCTACAGGCAGTTTAGAGTCACCAAATAACCTTTTGAAACTTGCATGCCTCAGGACTGTGGGTACAAACCAAGAGCTGCTGACAGAGAGAACCCACGCAGACACGGCCCGAGAAGAAAAGCCTTCTGTTACAGGGCTGATAACTTCAGGCGCACACCTTCAGACAGGAAAATGCAAAGAGCAAAATCTTTTATCTAGGTTATTAAACTTTTAAGGTATTTTGTGTTTCTGAGGAATGAGGGAGATCTCCTGCCCTCCGGCTTGGCTGTTTTTGTATTTCACATCCTGACAACATGTGGAAGTGACCAATCATCTCACTGGTCAGCCTCCCTGTTTGTGTCCACATGCACACACCTGGCACAGAGTCAGTAAACGAGCCCGTTTGGTTAAAAATGATGAAGCACGTTTTTCCTGTTTCAGTATGAACTCTTTAACCGGTAGCTACATGACAGAGAAGACACAGAAAGAAACAAGAAGCAGTTTGTCTGTTAGGATGTTGGTACGAATCCCCTTTGCTATGAGAAACAACCTGTCTCAGTCAACCACATACTAAACATTTTTTTAAATGTCAGGCCTCACCTCCCTCCATGTAATCTCCTTCCCGCAGTACAGATGCCTACAGTTCACTGATCTGTGCCGTTCATCAGTGACTCATTGTGTTTTTGTTTTTTTTTTCCTTTCTCTACTGTAGCACAAGAATCTGGAGCCCGTTCTGATGGCGTACGACAGGCCCTCGCCCAAATTCCTGTCTTTCCTGGCAAAGCATTACTGCCTGACACAAAGTGTTCCTCAGGTACAGTCTGTACTTTCTACTATCACGCCATAAATGTATGATGACACCTGGCTCCCTCCTATCTATTATACATACTTTACTAGAACAACTTCCAGTTTTTTCTCCGGGAGAATATTCCTCAGGAGACTCAAAGAAAATTTATTTAATCTGACTTTTATTTATAAGTGGCTTCAGCACATTCAGCAGACTCGCTGAGCTGAGAACACTGCTCATTTTGGTACCTAATTTCATAAACTTGATATTTTTAATTATTCAAATTTGGCTGTGTGGTTAATAACACTTTATTCTTTGGTGTCCGACAAACTCAGACACACATATTTATTCTAACTTTACATGGACTTTAAGAAGGTGCTTCATTTTTTGCTGTTATGTATGAAACACAAGATATTAAATTAGATATTAGACAAAGATAAATAATAATAAAAAGAGGAGATATGAAGTAATGCCAGCACAGTCGACAGAAATAAACGTCCGTAAGTTGTCCAAAAACATCAAACATTACATTTTTTGTTAAAACATCAAACTAGAACCGAAAACTTCACTTCACAGAGGAAATGGCAGCGTTGTCTCCAAGCGGTGCTTACAAAAGGCGTAACTGTCGGGCAGACACGCTGATCCTTGTTGTTACTTGTCGAGGAGCTTCTCCGGAAAATCCATCAGCTGATCGTCTCGCGTCACTGTCAGGAGTCACCTTCTTCCAGTTAAATTAGAATAATAGGAATTCTGATCGGGATCCAGCAAATAATCATTACATACAGTGTTTCCACAAAACAAGACTGACTTTACGCAACTCCTTAAAGGGGAATGATGAGTGATTGGCACATACCTGGTGGATGTTCTGTTCGGTGATTGGTGGATAGCCAAAGGAAACTTACTTACTTACTCCCTATTTCCTAAAACATGCAGGGGGAATTCACCTGAACCTGAGATGTCATACTAATGTGTTTTTATCTCTTTACTGTGTCCAGGTAAATAACTTTGTGGTGTTTGAGGGCTTCTTCTTCAACAGATCAGGTAACTTTTCCTCTGCTCTGATCCCATTACTCTTCTGTTTCTTGTGAAAAAGGATTATCTGACTGTTTTTCGTCCTCTCTGTAATGGTAACGTGGGCCATGAGGTGTGAACAGGTGGTTGCCCATCGGCCTCACCGGTTTAACCTGCGCTCGGTCGGCATTCTTGCCGTCCTTAATCTCCTTTTTCAGCCGCATACTTTTGTGGATACATCAAATTCTCTTACATTACATATTTTGCATGCTTTTTAAAAGGGACTCCTGCTTTTGGCATCACAAGGAATTCATCTTTGTTTTGTTGCACATACACAAAAAATCTCCCTGATTAGAGAAATGTAAGTCTAAAAAAAACAAAACAAGGGCACTCGACACTCGAGAGTGCTGATCTGCTTTTATTTCAGTTCCGAAAATCTTTTGTTTCACCAAACTCTCCCAGGCTCGCCCTCCACTCCTCTGACGGATCAGGGGATGTACGGCTTTTTGTAAGGACTTTTCTATCTCTTTTCTTTTCTCATACACCCCCCCAGCATCTTGACCCCTCTTTTCCTTTCGGCTCATAGTTAGGTCCATATTATTCTTTATATATGCATGACGTCTCTTTTTATCTCACTCACTTTCTCTTCCCTCATAATTCCTCAGCCAAGTTTCAGTTCCTCTTTCCCATTGCTTGTATTTGTAGTATCTGCCTTTACGGGTACAATATATGTCATTTATTATGTGTCATGTCATATATTGAACCGGTCGGTTCCAGGTGTCAGAGCTTTACAGTATTCACAGAGAGTCACAGCCTGTATGCAGAGCACAGTAAACCCCCACAGATCACCTGGTTGTTTCTTGACCCTCCAGTGTCTCTAAATGTCTGTCAGTTTATGTCATTTAAAAGCCAGTTAAAGGGACTCCATGTGTCGATAAACCACATTAATGTGTTCACTGTAAACAATTAGACCCTTGTTAAAAAGATGGGTAGCCTCTACGCCAGCTTCTACACTGTATTTTGTAATCTATGCTGAAGGTTTGGGTTGCTGTATGGCAGAAAAAATGGTCTAGCAAACCTCTCAGCTCAGTTTTGATTTCCTAATCAGTACACTAAATATATGTTTCTCAAAATATGTGAGGCTTTAAAGAGGAAATGCAATTTGTGACCCAGATGTGTTCCCCCTGGGCAGACCTGCAGCCAAATGTGTCTTATCAAATCTGGACCTGTGCCGCTCCTCTGTCAGTCATCCTATAAATCTACCCTGTATTAAATAAAGCTGTGATTAACTCGACCAGATCCAGCATGGGAAGGGCGGTCAGACACATCTGCCAGAGCAAATGAAACATGAGCTCTGTAGATCTGTCTGGTTCCCAGGTTAAAACAGGAGTCAGCAATATGTCCAGAAGGTTCTGTCTGCAGCTCGCAGTTTACAAAACAAGGCCGATACAAAGCAATGGTACAACACCTGCCATCAGGGACAGGCACACCCACACGTTTTATAGAGTATAAGCGCTGGAGCTGAAGCTTCTTTCTAAAGCAGAAAATAGGACAGGCGGTGAGACGGTCTAGAAAAGGTGTCATGGTGTTCTTTTAGCACCTTAGCACATTTTACTTGAAAGTCACAGATGCTAAAGATAGTCCTGACATCCAGACTCGAACACTCGCATCTGTAACTCAGCACAGTCTCTCGTGAAACATGCTGCATATCCGAAGATGAATGATCATCTTCTACGAGTAGCTGCTGTTAGACTATTTCTGCACATAGTAAGCTGTAAACTGTCGGTATCTATAATACCCCCCCTTACTCCTTACACCTTTATATCATGTTTCCACATTTTTTTCGATGTAATCTAAAATGTCTACAGCGCTCTGCACTCGCTGTCCTGCTGGATTAGCTGCAGTCCAGCTCGTAGGAAATGGTGTTTAACTGAACCGGGAAGTTTCACTTTGTCTCTCGGCAGCTAGTTAATAGTTAATTAATAGTGCTTAAGTGCGTCTCTCTGTCCAGTCAGTGGATTATATGATCGTCCAATATTGGAACACGATTTAGATAAGGATGTATTTTAAACATTATTCCAAATCATCTATTTATGATAATAGATGCTTGTAAAGCGCAGATTATACTAATAATGTTTTATCATTTTAATGATGATTGCTTTTATTGCTCGTTTTTATTGGCTATTTTGTACCATTTTAGCCTAATGTGGCGTGTGCTGTACCTGTTGAGTGTGCGGCTTGTTTTGTTAAGCTTTCTTAGAAAAGCAGTGGCAGATGGTGGAAGATAAAAGATAAGAACGGGGGTCACGGGGAACAGCGAACATCTGATATATGTTGTAAATGTAAGAAGCACTGGTCCAAACAGTGAGGATGGTGTCGGAGTGAGGCTACCAATCATTTTAACCAGACTTATTAGATAAAGATGATTCAAACGGCGTCTTTGAGCTAAAAGTCTACATCAAAACAGAATTTGGATGTTAGACTTTGATTAAACTATTTACGCAGTTTATTTAGTCTTTGAGATTATACGTCAGGAACTCTCTGTCCAGCCTTAGTTTCAAGTTTTGAGAGAAATGCTGCACTACTGAACATCTCAGGACTTCTGTCTGGATTCTGGAGCCTTCACCCCTACATGATTTTACAGCACCGACAGAGGAAACACTGTTTAAAATGTAGCTTTTTTTAAAGGACAACATGTAGGGCTGTGTTGCAGGAGGAGGGAGAGGAATCCCGTCATGTCGTGTTTTTGGCTCGGCTGCTCTAAGTGTGTTCTCTCCGCCCCCCTTCCCTCCCACAGCGGCCCAGTTGAGAAAGGTTCCCCTAAGAAAGCCAGACGGAGAGATCAAACCCTACTCTTTAATGGAGAGAGAAGGTAAACACTCACTTGACCTCATAGAGCTCAGAGTTAATTACATTTTTATAGCCCTGCATCACAAAAGCACGAGATTTTACAGCACACAGTGGTCAGCTTAGATTCAATTAATCAACAATCAATCTGAAAAAGATGCTGTCAGGATGAATTTTCTCTTAAATAGTAACACATGGCTACATTTCTTATCAGTTAAGACAAACAGTTTAAGTTATAGGTTATAAATAAAGTCACTATATCGAATTATTTTTCTTTCCAAGGGGTACGTCAAGAGCAGAGGACTCTTCCCTGGCCGTTTGCTCCTCCGTATTCCCCCCAGCGGTCGGTATCCTCCCAGTACTCCCACTCCCTCAGCGTGGGATCCTCCCCGAGCAGGGTGCCCACTCGAGCCGCCCCAGCATCTGCCCCTGGGGGGAGCAACAGGGATCAGAGCCCACAGTCCCCTCATATCGATCGCTGCAGGGCAAGACGCACCAGGTAAGAAAACGGCACACGTCAAAGTGTTTCTGCCCACCGGGCACATTTTTCTGCTTCTTTTTGCTCCTGCAGTTTCGAATGCCATCACCCCAGGGTAGATACGCTGTCCGCTTAGTATGAGTAGTCAATCTCTCACCATTCTTACTGTCAGTAAACTATTGCAACACCCTCTGCATATTTAGCCATAATATATATATTTTTAAAGATTATTTTTTTATGCCTTTAATGATAGTACAGCTGAAGATAGACAGGAAGCAGGGGGCAGAGTGACATGCAGTAAATGGCCGTCCGATGCGGGATTCGAACCGGGGCCAGCTGCAGCGAGGACTATAGCCTCCACACACGGGGCGGCCGCTAAACCCACTACGCTACCAACCGCCATAATATTTTAAGGTTTAAGGTTTTAATGGAATTTATTGTCGTCCTCTTCATATAAAATACTCAGTATACCACCACAACTGTACACAATAATCAAAGATTCAATGAAAACAAGAGAGGAGAGGAATCTTTGATCGTTTTGATGAGTCCTGCTGGTGCATCGTTGACGTTACTGCTGATGTCCCAATCTGATCTCAAAGATCAGTTATTGGGCCTGATTAAGTCATGTAAATATAAATATAGACTCATTCTGAATTTGATGCTTTCTGTTTTTATTTACATGTTACACAGCGTCATATCTCAGCTGTCGAACAGGTGTTTTTACTCGTGAAGCAACACAATGAGCACAGCTGACGTCAACGACTCCACCGTCTGTCTCTCCTCCACTCCACTGAGCACGGACGGAGAGACAGACGAGCCAAAACAACAACAACAAAATAATTTATTAATGTGATCCATGCAAAAGATGCACAGACAATGAAACTAAACAGTCAACAGAATACGGTTCGTTCAGGTAACTCAGGCTGAGGCTGCAGCAACAAACAGAGAAATTCCCTCGAGATGGCAGCAAGGCCTAAAACAATACAGAGAGAGTTTGTCGTGTTACAGCCTACTTTGTTACACTAACAGCTTGGATGCAGGTGATTTATCTCCTAATGCGATGCACAGCTACTCAGTTGTAAAGTATTTTATTGATTTTAATAACTTTAATGAAGTGTGCACAGATCAGGACTCGTATCGGAGGCAAAGAAACTTGATTCTCAGTCAGCAACTGAGCAATCTGCAAGTAGACCACATTACCGTGGGTGCCAGGCCGTATTGGAAGCATCTGAAGTAGCCTTACAAGGCCACACTAGCAGCTCTGCGAGTGCGTAGGTATGGCAGTGATTTGTATTGGCATGCTAACATTTACTAATGAGCATCAAACACAAACTACAGTTGGATCTGACGAGAGTCTCGTTAGTTTTACAGGTTTGTGATCCTCAACCAAAGTATTGGACAGATTGAAAATGTTATTAGGACGTATAGAGATATTTCACAGGGTAACTGAAAAGTTAGATTTGGTTGTGGTTGTGTGGAATTATGAATGTCTGTACAAACTCCATTCACCATTGAGCCACGACACTAAAAAACGTGCATGGCAGATCACACCCGTTTTCCATGGGTGTGATCTGCATTAGTCGTTCGGGTGGGAGCCTTGTGATTTTATGGATGAATAATTTAGTTTGTGGTTTTCTCGCAGCGTTGAACATCTGAAAAATTCATCTCCGTTTATAGAAACTGTCCCTGTCTCTCTTCACGGTGACGTCTTTAAACGATTCCAAGTGATTTATCAGGACATGCCTGAGGCTTCAGCTTGATGTTATTATCTGTGCAGCCTGAGAATGGATGCAAGAAGCAGAAAAGAAAACAGCGGTCTGTACTCGACCACTGAGAAATCCAGCAGAAATCCAGACGAATTTCACGCAGACATGTTGTGCTGCCAGCAGGTTTTTTTTATTTTACATGCAGCAGTGACTGATTGTTTCAAATGAACGTGCTGATTTCACCAACTCCCACATAAAACTGGCTGAATGGGATATTTTAAATACTTTATCGACTGTCTGCTCACCACTACACGGGGAGGGATGCCAAGTATCTCACCCTCATGGCTTGAGTAACCTCTACAGAGGGATATAACTCAAATCCAGTGTTTTATTAAGTCCATATGCTTCAGTTCATAAATCCAAAAAAGTAGCCGCCCCATGCTTTTTCTCCTTGTTGTGCCTGTAATGTCGTAATCCACGTTTTTATTTCTAACAGCGGCCTGATGTATTTTATTTGGCCCACGTATATATATATTTAAAGACATGAATGACGTGTGTGGGGAGAGGTAATGGATTCTTTCATGTCGTATTTCTTCTCTGAACGGCTGATTTTAATGTTGGCGGTTTGTTTTGATCCTCACTCCAGACGTTCCTGTGCTTACATCATTCATAAATCTTTCAGCTACATTTTAAAAAATCCATGATATATAAGAAATGCCTCGCATGGTCATACTCACACTTGCACAGGTAATAAATAAACCGACACGTCGTTGGCTCGATGTGAAAGAATCTGAAGAATGAGGAAAAGACTTTTCCTGCCAGCGCTCCGAACGTGTATTCATTTCGTCTGATAAACATTGTTAAGGGTTGTTTTTAGATGGCCTCCTTGGCCTCCTGTCATTTCTCTAAAGTGTGAGCGCTCGGCTCGGTGGAGGAGTGCTGCATTCCTGTCATTAGTCACTCACTGTGTTGGGGACAAAGAGGCAGTCGTAACTTTCTCCTTGCTTATTTGTTCTGCTCTGCTTTCTAAACACTTTCTCTCTCTCTCTCTTTCTCTTTCTCTCCTCTCCCCCTTCATTTATTTCGTTCACCCACTCCACCCCATTTATCTCCCTCTTTTGATTAATCCTCTTTTTCGCCTCTGTCGTCATCGCACCGTAATCCCTTCAATAGTTCCCTTAATAGATCTCAGCTGGGCTTCCATTGACCAGCCTCCGACTGGCACCGTCGCTTCTTCCCTTTTAAAGGAACGGCTGTGGTGTCTTGTGTAGCTTGATTAGATAGTTTCTGTGACGTCTTGGAAAGGAGGGAGTCCTGTTTTAAAATGATGATTTGACTCAAGGAAAAGAACGGACAGGCTCCCTTTAAGCCTTTTTAAAATGTAGTTACCCAGCAGAGCAGAACACGACGGCTCTGTCTTATCTGCTTGCCTTTTTTGTAGACCCCATTAAACTATCACACAGAACTGAGTGTGCGATATTTGTCTTTTTTTGTCATGCAAACCGTCACACATGAGAAACTGGTTGGTGTAAGATGATGCTGCACCTTTTTATCCAAAGTCTTATTTTCCATTTTGTGGCTTTTTATTTTTATTTTGAATGAATTTGATTTTTTTTTTTTATTGCTGCACCATGTTTTTATCCTCATTTCTGTTCTGTTATATTTTATAATTATGTCTTTTTTTTTTTCTCACTGTCTTTCTTTGGCTTGCACTTCCACCCCTCTCTCTCTCGCTCTCTCTCTCTATTTTATGTCCTGCTCTGTTCGTTTTCTTCTCATCCTCCTTGCTGGCATTTCTCCGGTAGCCAACAGGGTCTAGTTGCCAGATGCAGCAT
Source organism: Larimichthys crocea (assembly GCF_000972845.2). NCBI lineage: Eukaryota > Metazoa > Chordata > Actinopteri > Sciaenidae > Larimichthys > Larimichthys crocea. The sequence continues at coordinate 7,492,782 of NC_040023.1, read as the reverse complement.
GTACAGTCGGCACATGGACAGCAGAGCCGTTGGACTGCTGGACAGAAACTTGGCAGGTTAGTGAACACGTTAATGTCACGGTTGACTTAGACTGCGTGTCATGTTTTAATATTACGTGGTCAAAATGATGATTTTTATTCCTTCCTGTGCTCCACGTCCAGATTAAGATGAATCATTTGACATGAAATTGGTTCTGCACGCTGTTCATCACCTGTAGACAGTAAACACCCGTCTGTCCTCACATCTTCTTCAGATCATCACTTTACCAAACTGTTTTTAATAAACTATACACAGACGATAAACAATGTGCAGGATTTTCATTCCTGAGCATCTTTATGAGCTTTAATGGAGGAGAAGAACTTTGTAAATACCTGCTGGGATTTATTTAGGTGACAAAATAATCTCAACTCAGAGACGAAGAAGAAAGAAGGAAGTTTAATGTTCAGATTTTATGTCGCAATAACCAACCGACTTGCAAAACCAGCCTTCGTCCAGCCATTTGTTCATTATTTATTATATTTTTTTATGATGCATCCATTAACTGTTCACTTCCAGAAACAGTTTAATAGACTCACATGGATACCGCAGGTGAATCCCACAGGTCTGTAGATATATACTAGATTATTGATTTGTATTTTATTCGCAGAGCCAAATACTGAAAACAGAATCAAATATATTCAACCTGTTTGTGTTTATAGCCAAACAACTTTTCCTTTAAGTCCAGTATTTTCCATTTCTTTGGATGGTGTAGCTATTCAAGTGACAGGAAATGTTGCTGTTTATATGAATGTATAAATCTGTATTAAAAGACTCCTGGGTGAATAACTGGAGTCCGCTGCAGTACAGTGTTCTCCTTCCTCATGTTTTTTAGCACCTTGTGCCTCCTCAGGTCTGGGCTCGATGGGGGATCAGTCAAAAAACGAACTGCGACACACAGACACACACAGGTTGGCCAGTATTCACACACCACAAAGCAGGTATTTACACCACTGCACTAGACCCTTGGACGTGAAAGAAGAACCTGTATGCAGACATTTGTGGCTGAAACGCTTCATACAATCGACACCTACAGCTCCATGGAGATCCGTGTCAATGACCATGATCTCCATAGAGAAGCGTGTTGTGGGTAAGTGCAGGTGACTCATGAGGCACAAACAGACGAGCTCATTTGTCTCCTGTGGTAGCAGGGTTTGGCCCGGAAAGGAAAAATCGGATCATGTTCAGTAGAAATATAAAGGAATCAACCTGAATGACACATGAGCACGTTCCTGAATAAACATGTTACGTCATACAAGTCACACAAGCTATGATTGGTCAGTGTCCAACCTTGCTATGAATCATTTTTATGTGCCCATATTGGATCAAAGTATTGAGTCATTTTCTGCGTTGTGTTTCAGCCACATATGTCTACACATGAGGCTCATTTTCATCTCAATTCTTACCCAACATTTGCCCTTTGCCTTCATCCTTCCTCTTCCGTCCACTGACCATCTACTGTCATGCCCTCCGTCACTCAGGTCCCACCCACCTCCTTCTCTTCCACCTCTGTCTCCATCCAAGAAGGATAACATCTGCAGCCAGACCTCCGTAGACGGCGCAGAGACACACCTGGATGCAGACGCCGAAGCCCTCGGTGCTAAAGAGGAGATCAAGGAGGTGTCGGACAGTCCACAGCGTCAAGCGGGAAGCACGGCGATCAACCGGAGACCTGTGTTGTTGGGGAAGGTGAGCGACAGGAGCAGAGGAGACTGGTCGTGGACAGTAGGAGAGAACTGCTACACCGCCCAGTGGGTGAAGCAGAAGCAGGAGTACAGGAGCACGAGGCCATGGTGATCCAGGAGGAAGTCCTGCGATGACTACCAAACTTTTTAGACATTATTTACACTGTGCAAAGATTCAGTGTGGCCCTTCAGGAGGGGTTCAGGAGCGCTGACGCCAAATGCTCACTCACGGTGTTTCTGCTTTAAAAGGGCCATAGTAATGTCTTTCTTGGTCGGTCTCCAAGATGAGTCAAACTGGTGCTCGGAGACAAATATGGAGCTGACTCCATCCAACAGCCATTCATAAACATTAGATTAAAGCTGTAATAAAGCAGCAATGTTGTAGAATTTGAAAAGTTAAGCACATGGAAACGTGCAAGTCTCTTACATGGTGAAGTGTGGAAATATTTCCCTTTGTATGCCGAGTAAACTAACCCTTAAAGTCGACTCTTAAAGTATGAGGAACTGCTCTTTATCTGATCTATTTTTAGAACTGGTATTTTGGTGCTAAACCGTTTTGTTAGGTCTCATCCAAACAGAGGAGTAAACACACTAAATGTGGCTTTTAATTTATATACAAGCGAATATTCTGTGATTAACACGCAGGATGATTCAAAGGAAGTCTGGAAAACCTCCAGACGTGTGCTACCTTTCATATCAGAGGGTATATTTTGATCCCTGTTCCCTCTGCTGCTTTCAGAACAATGAACAAAGACTGAAAAAAACATTTACAATCAAGCCTGGAGGAACATTTTCAACCTCTAAGCCACTTTTTACATCAGGGTCACAGCAGGAGTTCAAACTGTGATGTGTGTTGTTGTTGTTTTTTTACTGCATTTCTGTCAGCAATAAACTGCAAAAGCAACTGCAGAATACAGGAAAGTTTTCTGTGTTTATTCGCTCGGCTCTTGGATGTTTTTTGGCCGCGATCCAGAGGTTTCTGCTGCTGCTTTCAGCTCAGATGTCGTTAAGCAGATACACGTCCTCACCATGCTGTTGTATAAATACATGTAAATCCTTCTCCAGGCTTTAGCATCTCCCTGATCACTGCCAGCTGTTTAATATAAGAGATCTTGTATTGGTCATGAATAGATGCCAGTATGATAACTGGACCAGAACAGCCTTTTTTCAAGGTCAACGTTCAAGTCTTTTGTTAGGTTTTTATCAGAGAATGACTTGAAGACAACTGAGCAAACTCCAAAAATAGAAATTAAACTGCTGTAAGCAACGTTCATTTATTTAAATAAATAGATTTGGGGTGCACCCGGTAGAGCTTGCACCCCATCTACTAAAGCTGAGTCCTCACCGGGATTGATTCCAGCGGCCTGTGGCCCTTTGCTGCACGTCATCCTCTCTCTGTCAAGTTGTCACTGTCTCATTAAGACTAAATACATTTTCAGCTTTACACTGAATGTTCAGTCAGTAAACAGAAAAACATTTTGTGGCATCCCGTTTCCACTTTGTCCAATCAGGAGAGAGAACGCCACAAAAAAGGCGGGCTTAAAGTTAAAAAGTTAAAGATATTAATGAACCTGGATCCTGATAAGTGCCAAAAAAAAATGAATTAATGAATTTTTAACAAATGAAACAGGATTACTTCTTAATATTTACAAATACAATAGCTGCGAGCTATCGAATCATTATTTTTAAAATCTTTTTACGTGAGGTAGAATCTACCGTTAACCCTGTCGATCCAGTTTGTTTTCCTGATTCCTCGGCTCTAGTACGTTTCACATCTGGCAACACGGGCAGATCACAAAAGGCAAATTTCCAAATAAGAAATGTAATGTGACTGTAGTATTGTTGCCAAAAAACTCAGTAAATATCTCACATATTGTTCCTGCAGAAAACATTTCTGTCTGGACCACAGCAGAATGAACTGTCCAGTTACAGTAAAAAGTTGAAATGAGTGGCAGCGTCACATCCTCTCTCTCTCTCATCTGTCTCCCAGCAACCACAGCTCTGAATCCACATCTCCATCACAAGAATCAACAGGACATGTCATGATACAAAAAAACAGGATTTTATTTCTCTCTCTTTAAAACTCTCAAACACTCGTGTCCGTTTCTTTCTTTCTTTCTTTCAGGTTCCTCACTGGAATTACATGAGGGAGTTTCGAATTTTTTACAGGACCGACATTCAAGGAAATACTCAACATATTCATTACAAACAACCTACTTAAATTACTAAAGTGTTTTCTGGGGCTATTGTATGCATACACAGTTTGTCTTTGTGTGAACGGCGGGTGTTTAGAATTTAGAGGCCGACCCAACTTCCCTGTTGCCGTGCATTCGTTTTGCCTGTCAGGATCACTCAGCTCAGGTTTAGGTAGTACTATGACCTTCTTAGCAAAGAGCTCATTCTCGTTGGACTCGTTTTTTTTCCCTTCCTGTCAGCAGAGGAAACTCAGGCTGAGTCACTGGACCGTGGGGATATGTGCCGCTCACAGGAAGGATGTTTAATGATTACAAGGAGCCGCATACTTTCACAGGTCACGTAAAAAAAAAAGCGCGGGGAAAGCAGTCTCAACATTTTGCTCCAGATATATTTCCTTTAAACAAACGTCATATCTTTTGAGGACATTTAACATTATGGTCAACAATATTTAGGATGTCCTGGAAACCAGCGAGCCACCGTTCCTCCTCCTGAGTCCAGGCGTGTTCCCGACACGAGGCTTCTTACTCAGCCTCTCTGAGTAAGGAGAGGTAGATGTAGGACTGGAGGAAGCGGGGATAACAGTCTGTGTCCAGGAGCGAGAAGATGCGTTTCTGTGCGTGCGACAGGGATGTGCGAGAGGGAGCCTGCAGCAGCTCGATGGTCAGATCCCGAGTCTTGCTGTCCAGGTTCACCTACGACAAGAAGGCAGAGTGTATTACGCTGCAACTGTCTGTCCAACCTGTCTCATCATGCTGAAACTTCTTTTTAGAAATCTAGTTGGCGGTTGCAGCGTTGTTTGTTTAGGAACGATGGCAGAGCTGCAGCTGTGCTCGCTGTCGGTGGCCGTGTAATGTCTGTCTTTAAAAAAAGGACTTAAGGTGTCACATGGTCTCTCCTCTCTGTAGTATCTAGCAGTGCATTATAACTGGACTGTGCCAATGATGAAGAAGGACATCCAGACTTCCAGAACAACCCATGCAGCTACAGGGTGCAGTATATTATTTGGACATTTGTGGCACCTTTAAAAAAGGCACAAAAATTAAAATAAATGAATATAAAAGGTGCCTCATCATGGGTTACGTATCGACTGACGCTACACTGATACGGTACCTGTGAGTTTCCTCACAGTTTCATCAATGCCTTACTGTGAGAAATATAAACATGTTGCACTTTTATTGGTTTACTGCTGAACTTTACTGTTTCCACAGAATATACGAAGCCTGGACAGAGGTCAGCTTTCTGTTTTTATATCAGAACTAGTAAATGTCAGGGGAGCGGGAAGATGCTTTAAAGCTTGTAAATGACAAAACAAAGGAAGAGTTGTGCCAGGGAGGAAACTTTGTGTGTGAAGGTTTAAAGTGTCGCCACGTGTAACACAAGCTTTCTCCTAAAAAAAAGAAAAGTCGAATTCAGAAATAATAAAACACTTTAAACAGAGGATATTAGATTAGATATTGTATGTAGCTGACCTTACTGAGTCACAGTTTGTTCTCCATGAGCCTTTAAACATTAACACTGTGGTGCCACATGAACTGATTAGTTTTTATTTTCATGGGGGCTCATTAGGAGGGAAAAGGCGATGGCACTCACTGTTTTTCTGCCTGAAAAGAGGTTTTCAATTTTAAGGAAGTTCTCGATGGTGTTTGCGCGAGGCATCCTGGTTCATTTCTTGTTCTATTTGTGGAAAAGGGCTCCACATGAATGCAGCTATTGATTGTAACGTTGTGACATTAAGCTCCAACCGCCCACGCAAGCTCCTAAAATGACACACGCTGCAAACTGTCGGGAAATTGAACGGCTGAAAAGAGAAAGGTGTAGACACTTGTGGGGTTTGTTTTTTTATGTTACACTGTTTCCTGATAAGTTGCGTAGTTGTGCATGCATCTGGATTGAATAGAAAAAGCAGGGGTGTACCTCCCGTGGGGCACCTGGTTGGATGTAGGTGACGCAGATGTCCTTCGCCCTCCTCTGCAGACTGAAGTTGTTGGACGAGTGCCTGTACTGCTCGCAGGCCAGATAAAACTGCAGATTCTCCTCGCTGAACTCAGAGCGCAAGAATGCTCCAAACACTGAGACGCCGGCTGAGAGGAGGAGGAGGAGGAGGAGGAGGAAGAAGATGAGAGGGACTTGCATCACCATGCAATGTCAAATTACGTATGTTACACCCACACACACACACACACACACACACACACACAATCCCTCAGGCGAAACAGCAAAGTTTTACAAGGTCATGGCAAAATGTTCAACACCAGGGCCAAACAATACTTAATCATGTTGTGATTGTTCACTTGAATTTCTTCAGAACTGAAGTTCACGGGGCGGTCGGTAGCATATTGGGTTAAGTGGCCGCCCCGTGTGTGGAGGCTATAGTCCTCGCTGCAGCTGGCCCCGGTTCGAAATCCTGCATCGGACGGCTAATTTACTGCGTGTCACTCCCCCTCTCTCTGCCCCCTGCTTCCTGTCTTATCTTCAGCTGTACTATCAATAAAGGCATAAAAGGCCAAAAAAATCATCTTGAACTGAAGTTCACTTCTTCAGAAAGAAGCACGTTGGATGAGAGGATCTACAAACAAGTCCAGATCGGCCCAGATCCACTCAAAGAAATATGACTGGGACCTTCCTCGTGATATGATTTGTAGGCCGTGTTGTCTCTGCAGCACCACAATGCTTTATTTATAATGCTACGTTATGACACATGTTGAAAAATAAAATTTAATAAAAAGATACTGCATTAGCCATTTTGAGAATATTTAGACCTGGCACCAGCTAAACACACTTAGGCTTCGAGCCAAACACGACAAACTGCTTCGTGCTTCAAACTGCTGACATCGACGGACAACATGCCACAGTTCACACACACGTCAGCTGCACGGGACAGCACTACAAATTAACATGGCACTGATAAGGAGGCCAAGTCTCACACAGAGTGCTGAGGTTAGTGCTCAGCAGCAGCACGGTTACCAAAACATATGTTATATATCACTGAGGCCAGAGAACACAAACCAGCTCCCTACAGCTGAGATAAAAACTAAATAATCTGATTGTTAGGAATGTAACAGAGGAAGTTCCTGTCATGAAAAGTCCACTGATAGTGGACTTAATCACAGCGATGTCATGAGGCGTTCTTCCCGTTTTGCCCAAAAAAGTTTGTTTGTTTTGGGAAATGACTGAAGCTTTTTCTTAAGATGGCAGATTACTGTACATTTGCGAGTTGGTTTAAAGTCGGACAAGCGTTTAGAGGATCATAGTGATGCTGACGACAGGCAGCACAGGCCAGAATGAGTTGTCCTGACAAATGAAATTGTTTTGACCTCTTGGAAGTAGGTGAAGTTACTCCAAAAATTGTTACTCTGTCTCTAGTATGGAAGTCAGAAAGCAGTCACGGCTGGTTTGAGTCTACATAAGATTTGTTGTATATGTTTCATTTAAAATGTTCAAGAAAAGCTCATTAAAAGTCAAATCCAGTTGATTTCTCATCACCAATACGGCTGAATATTATTTAAAAGGTTTCGATATCGGTGCCGCTCTGAGATTTGGTATTAAGTTTTTGAGGAACAGAATCAGGTTTTTCTGCAAATTAAAACAAACTTTCGAAATGTGTCAGGGTTTGATTTTTTTTCTAACACGAGCAACTCTACAGCTTTTGCCTTAAATTAACAAACTTAAGATTTAAATGAAGAAACATCTGATCACGGACGACTAAACATGGACTTTTCTATTATTAATTAACCAATCACAGAAAAAAAAAACTACAACTCCCAGTGAACAAAGCAGACATGGGACTACCAAAACTGATCTTCTCTCTGCTTGATGCTGCTTGCACCAGAAAGTCCATAGTCAAGTATTGAAGAGAATGTATGCCATTAGCATGTCTAAATCCATTAGATTGGCATCCGGGATGCAGAACCATCCGGTCCATTCCTGTCTGCAGGATATACAGTACACAGGCTCGGAGCTCGGATCAATAACACAGACGTGGTTTAAGTTGCACATGTTGGTGGAGTTCTGTTCTTGTGGACAAATGAAATAAATAAATAACAGCAGTCATTTATATCCGCATAATTATCAGCCTGAGTTTGAAATACGGTTGCACTCTGTGAGTCTTGGTCATGAATGATGTTTATCTTGTGGTTTAAGAATAAATTAGATACACGAGGGAATAAGTAAAGAGTTTGCTTTTCTTTTCTCTAAAGGCTAAACTTGAAAAAAACTGGACAACTGAGTAAACACAACAAGTTGCTACGACTGAGTTGTCCCGTGCGTCCCGTTTTTTAAAAGTTAACCAGGCCATTCATAAGTTTGGACAGGAGGAGGACAAAAAAACCTTTAAAAATAAGAAGTTAATCAAGGAGTCTGATCTCCGTCGATCGGCCAAGTATGTGGCCCTTGTCTGTCTGTCAGGGCTCTCTGAGTGGACTCCATCTGCTCGCACATACCAAAATATTTGGACTGGTTCATGAGGCCTCTGGACACCATTTCACAATATTTTGCCAAGGCTACTGCATTTAGTGCTGGTGGAGAGATTGAAACGTTTAGTTTAAAACTGGGATGGTTATGCCCTAAGATTCAAGACTTTTGGGAACAAGTCCACAGCTGTATAAAAAGGAGGTCACCAGAAATCACACCTCGCTCTTTCAGTTTGCTGTGCTGGGTGACCCGTCAGCTGAAAGGCGGCTGTTCGGACTTTATCGAACGAGCTGAGAGAAGCTGGAAGCTCCCTCTTATCGGGGAGTGCTTCAGAGCGGATCAATAGTGCTCGGTGGAGAATCGATAAAGTGTTATCTCGATGCCTCATTCAGGGTGTATTAATATTGCAAGAGAATGTGAGGCAATAAAAAATATTACTCATGCTCTTCCTCTGTAATTAGACGCATCATTGAGAATGGGACTAAACAGATGGTCCTGTGAAGAGACGACACATTCCCCTGCTTACCGAAATAACGTCAGTTAAAGAAGGGCGAGCTCACATTACGTCATTACTTGAGGGATCTGGTTCTGCTAATGGCTTTTCTTTGCATTCGGGCCACAAGTTAGCACTGTATGTCTTTTTTTTTTTTTTCCAAGTCTTCCATTACAACCTACTGACGTTGACAGCGGATAAAATACAATCACAGGACACGGACCACTTAACATTCAAGGACACGGAGATCCACTTTAAAACCACAGCTGTCCAAAAGTCCCATCTGGTTGTTTGTCTGGGCAAGAACAACAGTATTGAGCTTTCATATAGTTTTGGGAACTTTTAAGAGACAGATTTGAACGAATAAGGAACAAAATCAAAAGCAGCAGACGTTGAAATATCCAGACTTTTAGCCTGCGGAATGAGTCAAACTACAAAAACACATTCCGCCCCGATGCAACTCGCCTTTGGTTAACCATTCCTGTCCGGTAAAATCTCCTTTAAAAGTAAAAAAATCAACCTTAAGAAGATAAATTAATATTCATAGAAAAGAAATCCAAATGTGAGTCAAATCTGGTAATACAGCGCGATCCTGACCTCATTAAACTGGATATGTTTTGTCAGATCCTGGGTGATATCTGAGAGAGTTTCCACGGGTATAAATAAACCAACACGTCAGACACCATAGACCAAACTTTTTTTTTAAATTGTGGCCGAGATATGGAACCGTAACGTGTGCTCTCTCTGCTGTAATGGAGACACTGTCATTATCTTCTAAATATTTGCCAACATATTGTCTTTGCTGAAACAGATATCAGAGTTTCGATGGGTGACTCATCAGGCAAAATTGGGACAGTGATGACGTGATGTGAGCTCGCCCGGAAAATTTTTATTTATTCCACAGTCATTCTTATATATAAAGTTGAATTCGTGTTGTTGCTGCCAAATACCTGGAACAAACAGGGGCAAGCAGAGAGCCGCCCTGCCTACCAGGAGACTGAGTTACAATGAGATTGTTCTGAACATACTGTAATGACTGACAACAAAAGGGCAGTCAGAGATAATCAGATAGTGAGCTGTGTTCATGAAGGAACAGCGAGTACTAAGACTGGAAAATTAGCCAGCTGTTTTTTTCTTTAGTGTGGGATTAGTTTGGGATAGAAACAAACATTTGAATGAATGAATCTAAATCTGAAAACTGAGTGCCATGGAGCACTGAAGACTGAAGGAGGGAAGACCCCTATTAAATTTTAGCACTTTAAAAATTCAAGCTACAGTCTCAGCAGGTTGGGGTTTTTTTTTTTTCATAGCACAAATGAAAAAGCACAAACACCAGAGCACGCTCTCAGAAATGATAAGCAATCATGCTCATCATAAGGTCATCATCTTTAGTGCTCTTATGTGCAATCTCTGTGACATTCAAATAACCCCTCAGTGCTGTCACTGTGGGTTTTATCATCAAGGCCTGGCCTGGTTTTGTTGATATGGGTGACAATGTAAGTACGTCTTTAGATATTAGATAGAAAAAAAACTGAAACACGCCAGGAGAAGACACGCTACTGGCAAACAGAGAAGTGAATCAGGAGATCTACCTGTGCGAACATGCATGTTTCATAATGATGTTGTAATCCTTGTTAATGTCAGACTGGTCAAACATCCTCCAGCAGGAGAGACTTGCAGACAGACAGACAGTGATTTATAACAGCACTGGTGTTGACTATCTGTTCTATTCGTAGAAGCTGCGGGGTTTTAGAGGAAGTGCCGCTCTTTTAGCTTTATTGCACAGCACACAGTAACCAGTGACGTTGGGGCTCAGATCTGCAGCAACGTGTGCGAGGTCAGATAAAAGCCAGAGAGGGAACTTGAGACAGATTTGACTTTTAGTTGCACAAACATTTCTCCGAGGCAGAAGCGGTTAGTCCGTTAAATGTCAGGGTGTAGAGTTCAGGTCTAGGAAAAGTACAGAAGAGCTATCATCTGACGCCGGTTAAAAAGGCAGTTCTCATTGCTATGAAGGAAATAATTCACATTGCTGTGCAGGTGTTGATGTATTTCCTGCCTCGTAAAAAAAAAAAGTCTGAATGGTTCACATTAGCTTAGTATTCTTTGTTTCTTGGCACGCTGAACTCTTTTATGTCATGACTTCAACTAATTGTTTCCGGCCTTGCAATGGTTGTTGCTTCATCTCCACATGCAGATGTGCTCACTGGTAGAAGACACGATACAAAATATAAGTGGGGTGACTCATCAAAACATTGCTCTGCAGCACCATAAGTGGTGAGAAACTTCTGAATAATGTGATGGATCTAAAAACGGAAACTAATAAACAGGCTAAAGCTCGGGGCAGCAAATGGAAAGACTGTTCTGATGCTGAAAGTACATAGACGGTCTATCCTCTGGGGAGTATGAAGGCGCTCAGTAAAATGTTATGGTTCATTGGATTTGAATATTTGGGTTATGTTTGCAGACACCATCTCCACATTTAAGAGCAGACTTAAGACTTATTTTTTGAAACCTTGAGCCGGGTTCTGCTCGAGGTTTCTGCCTCTTAAAAGTTTTTCCTTGCCAGTGTCGCCAAGTACTTGCTCAGGGTGTGAATTGTTAGGTCTGAGTACAGCCTGGACCTCCTCGATATAGAAACTGTCATGAGATAACTGTGTTATGAAGGATTGAATGAAAAATTCATTGTTATATGAACATATTATATGATTTATATGCTCGATAATACTCACTTTGGCTGGCCAGCAGGGAGTTCAGGGACTCTGCCCATTTGTCGAGCTCTTCTCGGCTGAATTTACCCTTCCTATTGTGGCCCACCTGACTCCACTGACGCATGAAGAGCAGACGAGACCTCCTCTCTGTAGCACTGTGGACCGGGATCACGTAAGAACAGGGAGAGGGCAGCAGGCGTCAGCCAAAGAAAATCATACCAAGAGATACTGTATCAGATCTCAAGCGGTTCTCAAAACAAAAGCGACTCGCCCTCGGGATCAAACAGATTCAATTTCAAGACATCCAATATTTGTCCAAGGATGGTCAATTAAAAGTTTTGACAGTTGGTATTTTACGATCTCTTAACTGACAACGGAAGATGAATGTGATCCTCACCTGTCTTTTTGATCGGTGTTGGACAGGTTGGAGTTTGAGGAATGAGGACTCTGAAACAGAAAATACAAAGTTCACTGGAGATCTTTCTCCGGTCTCGCTCAGGAATCACAACGAAGCAGCTTTCAGTGTAAATCTTTCCACGCTAAGAGACCCTGTGAGCATGCAGGATTACAATAAGTTTAGAAATCTATTATATGACCTGTATCTTTGTCATCTTTTGAATAAATTAGTCATTTTATGTTGTCTTTAATGAGAACATTAACTAAATTACAGCAATAGTTCTTTGCTCTTTTTTCCAGAGACACTACAGTAACTCAGCGCCTTAAACCTAACAAACATCTATGGAAAAACCTGCTTCGTACGCCACGCCCTGTGAACTACAAACAAGGCAACACGCCCACCAGTTAACACAGTGGAAATTTGGTGAACAAGAATTCATAGACACCCCCCCCCCAGTTACATAAACAACTCGTGTTTGCAGCTGTAATACAAAAACTAATCCCAACTCAAACTACACTTAATGGATAATCCAGCCACATCACACACGGTTGTCACGGAGCTCAGACGCTGTATGATTTCATCCTTGGTGGGAAATGTTGACAGTCTGGATCTGCTCTATAACGGAAAGAGTCATGAGACAACTCTGTGGTTTCTTGTCGTGACGAACACATCTACAATTATCACCAATTCTGCAGGCGCCCACAGCTCGATTAAACTTTTTTTTATAGCCTCTTTCAGCTCATTGTGTCCTACTCTCTCTCTCTCTCTCTCTCTGCACTAGATTCAGCAGCAGCTGCAAATAAATGTAAGTGTTGCTCTGCTCTGTTGTCTCCTGGATGTGGAAATAGGTAACTGTTTGCCAACACGATTGCAGATCACGACATTTCAGTGTGTGCACTGTAAAACATCATCACCTTTCAAGTCAAATTCAAACAGGTTTCAAGTCTCTGCAAGTCCGTTTCAGTGACACACAGAGGGATTAAAAATGTCCAGCAGTCATGTAATGTTTGGTAAGATTTATACCAAACAAACCTTTAATACGGATCATCCAACCTCAAGTTCAGACTTGTTAAAAAAGCCGCTATACACTGCTCTACAACGAAGACTGAAACTGGTGTCCCACCTGTCCAAACAGACTCCTGAGGTTCAGTTTAGCACTTGACAGTTTGGGTTTCTGCTGCCTGTGTTGAGATTTGAAGTTGGAGGGGTTGGTGGATGGGGAAGTGTCGCCTCTCTCGATGTTCTCCGTGCTGCCCTTTGCGCCCGGGCTCAGCTGGCTGTCGCTGTAAGCCCTGCACGTTTCACTGATGAGACACACTCCGAGGTGAGTCTTGTCCAGTTTCCCCTTCTCGTACAGGTTCTCCACGCTGATGCTGTGCTCCCGGCTCAGCTCATTCTTCCCCACCCCGTCAGGGTTCGCTCTGGGCTCCTGGATGATGGGACCAGTCGACCCATCGTTCAGCTCATCTCCATCCGCGTGAGGCGTGTAGGTGCCAGATTCACGGTTCTTCTGGTTGTCTGACTTCTTCAGTGCCACCTTCCTCCACGGGAGGAAGTCAAGATCCAGGAGGTTTCCCTCGGAGCTGAATCTACGCATGGTGGCAGTGTGAAAAGTGAAGGAAAAGGGCAGGAAAAGAAAGTGCTGTGAAGAATCGAAAAGGACAAAAACGTAAGACGAGATCAGAGCAGTGACGCGCAGAGAGGCAATAAAACTGAAAAGAAAAATGGATCATAGACACAAACACTTCCTCCACATCACTGCTTCTGCCCACTTTGGGACAAACTTCCCAAATAAAAAGTTTAGATCCGCCCTTTAACCCCTCTTAATTCAAGCACACACACACAAGCGTTAAATCATTAACATAGGTGTGGATTACTTAGGATCAAACACAGCTGCTGCCTCGTCGCAGAAATCTGCATAAGCATTTTACCTTCATCTTAATGTGGGACATTTAGCGGCTTTAAGAGGCACATAATTAACGTTTCCACATGCAGCACCACGAACACACACACCCACACACACACACACGCACGGTAAGTGTTTCAGCTGTCAAATGGGCACAATAAATCAGATTCATGCTCTCTAGTTGGAAGTGGATTAGGAAAGATTCTCTATGTAGACATCAGACATCACTTTTGACTTGTGACACAGATCTGACACTCCTAATAATTTATATAAAAGACTTATTTTACAGAACTTAGAAACCTGTTTGTGTCCAATATGTGTTTTTACTGTCAAACCAGCACGATAATATATTCTCCAGTTGGAGTTGGATTAACAGTGATTGTCTGCACATACACCAAGACACAAACAGAAATAAAAATATATAGTTATAATATCAGAAATCATACTACTAATAATTTATATAAATAGTTATTTTACATGGACAAATACAGTCAGAGCTTGTTGTTTTCAATGAGCTTATAAGGAAGTGTCCCCACTATATAACTTTACATTATTTGATCACTTCATTTCATGACACTCACACTCCTGACAGACCTTTGCTCACCGCTGCAATGTAAGGAAACAACAGCTGGCTGTTTGGACTCATTAACACCGGTGTGTGTGTGTGTGTGTGTGTGTGTGTGTGTGTTACCTTATTAAGCTTTCCTCATGGCAGATGGTTGGGTTAGTGCAAATCTTCTCAGCAACATGTGAATAAAGTGATATTTTCTTTTAAATCTGCAAAAGGTAAGAAAAGAAAAAAAGAAAAATCCAGCCGACGCTCCTGTCGCTGTGTCAAGGTTTTTTTCCTCTCAGTCTCAGAGTCGGACCTCCCTCCGTCCAAAACACGAACATATGCAGCTCACACACTGACTGAAAGCACTCGAGGAACGAGGAGAGGCGCAGACAGAGAAACATGCCATAAAGGTCTCCCCCGTGACATTTGAATGGCACAGATATGCCTCCTGCTCATGACTGCTGCTGCTGCTGCCACACCTTCACTTGTGTGTCTGAACTTGTCCGTCAGACCAGACCGACACTTCTCAGAAAAGTGTGTGTGTGTGTGTGTGTGTAAGATAATAAGTACAGATAATAAAATGCCATGCATGCCTCCCACAGTGGCGTTGCTATAACAACGGCAATTACTACTACACAAACAATGACACAATCATAAATACTACTATTACTACTACTAATAATAATAATTTATTTTTGTGTATGTGTATATGACAAAATGCTGAAATTAAATCAGAAATGTACAGCATAATTTAACACTATTTATATAAACTATATGCTACAGAGTGACAGCTATCAAAAAACAAAAACAAACAAACAAACAAAACAAAAAAAAGCGCTCAGGCATGAAACGGACACTCCTCTTTACGTCAGTTTGGGTCCTTTGACGTCGCATATTTGGAAAAAAATCAAAGCTAGTTAGCTTAGCTACCGGCTCAACCTGAGCGCGCGTCCCTCTTTTTATTTATTTATTTATTTATTAGTTTATTGAACATTACACCTGGTTGTTGTGTTTACTTTAAGCAGTATTTAAATCGAAAGGAACGACCTCTGTCCGGTTTCCCCGTTGGACGGTGGATAAACGATCTCGATTAGGTCGGTTAGTGCCGTTAGCCTCCCGAGGTGTTTCGGTTGAAAGGGAGACCGTGTTAACTGGTGACCTTTCAAGTCAGGTTGGAACACGACGAGGATGCGTAGCTGTTAAACAAAACACCGAAGACAAACCGGGTAGGTGTTTTTATTTATTTATTTCTTAACGTTGTAACGTTAATTAAAAAAAATAAAATAAACAACGTATATTGCTGCTTTCAACGGCCGCCGTAACTACGGCAACAGCAGACGCATTCGACTGAAGGTCTCCAGTTAACAGGGTCGCTCGTTAATCCGAAACACCGGTACCTGGGTTAAGCTAATAACAACAACAACAAGGCTCCGGAGCTGTCTGCAACCAGGTGCTGCCTCGTTTAACAGCTTCATAGAGACTATTAGTTTATGACACAGCTGCAGCTCATGTGAAAGATAATAATTAATGCACAGCAGCCGCCTCACAGCTCTTTATTATTCTGCTGTTATTGTTTCAGACGTTGTGGATTATTATGGAGTCCAGCGGTTTGATTGAAGTGACCGTGAAGACTTTGGACTCTCAGAGCAGGAGCTACAAAGTCAGAGGAGAGGTAATGCTCTTACTTTTAAATAGTGCCAGGTGATAATGACAGGTGTGACAGTGTTTTTTTGTCTCCACCCAGCTGACAGTGAAGCAGTTCAAGGAGCACATAGCGTCTTCAGTGGAGATCCCAGTGGACAAGCAGAGGCTCATCTACCAGGGCAGAGTGCTGCAGGATGACAGGACGCTGACCGAGTACAGTGAGTAAATGAAACCGAGTAACCGCCTGTACAGTGCGATGGGATGATGTCAGGTCAGTGCAGTTAAATCAAATCAAATCAGATTTTATTTGTAGCACAGAGTCACAAAGTCATTTGCCTCGGAGGGCTTTACAATCTCTACAGGGAGCGACACCCTCTGTCCTTAGACCCTCGGTTCGAGTGAGGAAAAACTTGCCCACAAAAAAAAAGGTGGAAGAAACCTCAGGAAGAGCCACAGAGGAGGGATCCCTCTCCCAGTAGATGTCACATGTACAGGACAGATCAACACAAACATGTTGTACGATTACAATGACTGATAAAATGACAATGAAGAGAGAGATTTCAGTAAAGGGAGATGTGACTGCATCTTCAACCAATACCGTGCCCGACTAGGCATAACCCTGAAAGAGAGGGGGGGGTTTCGGGGGAGTCCCCGGCAGTCTAATCCTATGGTTAACTATCAGGTGTCCTGATAAATCCATCTCTGGATCTCGAGCACCAAGACTAAAATACCCTGTACCCTGTCCAAGATTCACCCTGTTATTTAGTGTGTAAAGTGTAGAAACGGCGGCTTATTGTCACCCTTAGGAATCAGTAAATGTTTTGCAGCACAGACAGTAACGAAGTCCGTCCGTTCGTTTCACCCTCAGATGTCGATGGGAAGGTGATCCACCTGGTGGAGCGTGCCCCACCTCAGGCCAACATGTCTGGCTCTGGGGCTGCGGGTGTCTCCACCGGCGGCGTAGACGGTGGAAGCAGCAGCAGCAGCAGCAGCCATGCCTCCACTTCCTCCCAGGGTGCGCCACACGATCGCAATGGCAACAGCTACGTGATGCTGGGAACCTTCAACCTGCCCGTTAACATCATGGACCCTCAGCAGATACAGGTGGGGCATGCAGACCACACCTTCACTACATACAGTATAGGGTTTCATGCTTTGTGACAGCCAGTGTTTGTTCTGTAGATGTCTGTCCAGCAGATGATGGCTGGAGTCGGTGAAGCTGGAAGGAACGCCAGGGTCAGCACCAGCTCCGGGGTAAAGGCTCGTTATTCCCCATCATTGTAGCGCTTCAGTCTCACTCCTCCTGTACAGCTGACACATGTTTGTCTCTGTAGAGCAACGGCTCAGTGGACGTGCAGATCAACTTGGACCAGTCGGTGCAGAGTGAGCCGAGGATGAGGCTGCAGCTGGCTGAGAATCTGCTCCGAGACGCTTGTTCTCTGATCCACAGGCTGGAGGTACAGTATGGCCTGACGGTATCCTCACTGCATGTCTTAATAAGTTATTCATCATTTCCACAAGTCAAGCTACCAAGAAACGACATGATCAACAAGTTCATGGTCATGGATTGTGATACTCCGAGTTTTTCTTGTTCTTTCCATTCAGCGTGTTCAAATGTTTTTGTTTTGGCACTACAGTTCCCATCATGCTTTGGTTGATATAAACAGGAAGTGTACTGTAACTTTGCACAGGAGTCAGTGGATTAAACGTGGATTGTAGCTGAGTCCCATTATTTTATTATTCAAGTAGCAGCATTCGGATTACTACAAGGGACAAAATTCAAACTTTTAAACTGGAGAAATGTCCGAATATGACAAGAAAAAGTCCAGAATCATCTGTGATAAATGGGTTTATTTGAATCATTTGTCATAGTAAACGAGGAGAGTTTCACCAATCAACACCTGACTGTCATAGAATTTAATATACTGTAATAAAATTGCACCAATTACAAGATGTATCAGAGTAGAGCCGTGGAAGGGAGAGTCAACAAGGTTAACAATAAAAAACATAATTTCTTTAAACAGCTCGTACCAACAAACACATATTCTATTCTGCAATATAACCAACATTACTGTATATATTCAAAAATAGGCAATTAAATATACAACATGCATTATTTACCTTAATCAACTGAGATTTCTCCACATATTGAATCAGCCAATGGTAGGCGTGCTCTCTCTTTATGCACATGCCCAGATGAAATATTTAATATGTGTTCAGAAACAAACTGTGTGAACTGTGTTCAGTTAAATAAAGAAAACAAAGACAATTGTGTAATACCAGCCTTCTTTCCGTGCAAAGATGGTCCAGCAAATAGTGTGGGAGTTGGCACTTCCTCGCAGCCACATAGCCAGATGTGTTTAGAAACAGAAAGAGAGCAAAGATGAAAACAAAAGTTTGTGGTACTGGGAACGAATAAAAGTTCAGTGGGCAGCAAGAGGCAGGAATAATGTTAATACTGGTAATAGAAAGACTCTGTAAAGAGTGTCAGGAAAACATGTAATCTAACCTCCTCGGTCTAATGAATCATCATAATCTCATGACTGTAATAATATAATATATCATTCAGTCACAGTCAGATGGACGACAGCGCTCAGTGTGTGTTTGTGTGTCGTAGGGAGTGTCCAGCGACGGCAGCTCCCAATCACAGCCGGAGGTACCTCAATCCTCTTCCTCTCCGCAGCCATCCTCCTCTTCTGTCGGAGGAGGAGCCGGAGCATCACAACCCATGGACACTAGCTCTCCTCCTGCTCCGTCATCCTCCACCTCCACGCAGACTGAGGGGCCGGCCAACACTGGGCCTAAGTAAGTCAAGAGTTAGAGGACAAACTCACCCCACATCTGACCTACAACAAAGATCGATCTGTTTCCATTCATACCTGGTATTAAAATTAAAACCTGTCAGCAAACAGGTTAGCTGCCTCGTAGCTGCTGCTGCGACTTGTAGCTTGTAGGTACAGATAGTAACGGATATAAATACGAAGATAACTGCTGGTTACATTTAAGTTTGGAGCCACTGCATCGTCTTACCTTACTTCAGAATTTCTCAAAATGAACAGACGGTGACACCAAAACAAGGAGCAACAAGTACACCCAAGCATATCCAGGGTCAGTATGTGTAAAGCAAGTTTTAAGAATGAATATCTGCTTTGATCTGTGATCATGCATCTCAAATAAGATCCGTCGTGGCTCGACTATATCAGAGGAGTCCACCCATCATTCGTTGTGTCCAGCTTTTTACGCTCTAACATACAGAAATATACGAGGAAGAGGAAAACTTCAATTCAATATATGTATCTTGAAATGTGACTCATAAAAAATCTTGGATAAATTTAAGAGCGACATAGTAATCGTTCTAAGCGAGAACCTTCTGTGGGAGTCTATAAAGTGTTTACCCATTAAACATTTTACTGTCAAGTTTCCAAAAAGATCTGCACGCTGTTCACTCCCCAGCAGCTGATGTCTCAGAGTAACTCACACACAAACAACGTGCAGATTGTTTGCCTTTATTTTAATTCTTCCACCACAATGTGTCTAACACTCAGAGCGTCAGGTTGCAGCGGATCCAGACACCATTACACCACCTTTGTAATCATAATAGGTATGAACCATCACAGAACAACACAGCGTTCACCAGCAGGACCTTTTTTGTAGCACTCACTCCTCCTCCGTCTGTCCTCCGTTTGTCCTCAGTCACCCGAGTCCGGCCGAGTTCGTGGAGGTGCTCTCCGAGGTCAGGAGGGTGGAGGAGAGGTTACGTCCCTTCATAGAGAGGACGCACTCGATTCTCGGAGCAGCCACGTCAGCGGACTACAACAACAACGTAAGAAGGAAGAACAACCTAAGTATGACCTAAGAACACGTCCGCTGACGCTCGTGCTGCCAGAACACTTTGTTCGCTTTAAAAATCTAACCGTGTTTGGACTGCATTATCGGGGAATAGTTCCAATCAACAGCACATGTTCTCTTGTGGGAATACACTCCATGGTGTGCATCCCAGTTCCCATGCTTGTCTAAAGAGAAATGTTAAACAGACACCAGAGCAGTCTTCTCTGGAGTCTTTCACCTCACCGACACACCCTTTTACTGGAAATCACAGCTGATCGGACTCATCTGATCCGGTCTCAGATGAGTTTTATACCAAAATAACAGAACCAGCTCAAGGTTTTATTTATACAGATGTATCTGTATCAGAAAGTGTGTAATATCTACCTATGATGTGATTTCTAGTCTATTTATTGAACACATTGATTTAATTCTCTCTACATGGAAGCAGTGACACCTCTTGGCTGCAGCTACTAACAAAGATTGCCATGAACTTTGCTGTGAAATTCTCAGAATACGGTGACTCACCCTCAGGACAGCCTTTAAACTTTTAGAGCCAGTACTGCGAAGAGTGAGAAGTGTTCAAACGTTTCATTAACGCTGCGTCCTCCCGTCTTCATCCACAGACCCAGGAGAGAGAGGAGGATCAGCGCGTTCTCAACCTGGTCGGAGATGCTCTGCGTCTCCTCGGCAACACCTTAGTTGTCCTCGGCGACCTACGTTGCAACCTAGCGACCTCTCCTCCACGTCACCTGTATGTGGTCCGCCCCATGGCTCATTACACCCACCCGGTCCTGCTCCAGGCTGGTCTACCGCACATGCCCATTCCAGTAGGTTCACAACACGCTGATCTCCAGTCAGCTGTGAAGGCTCCTCTGATATAACAGGTGTTTTTATTGTGAACAGGTCGTGGGTTCTCCTGATGAACATCTGCCCGCTTTCTCAGACGTGTTAATGTTCAATCCGGCTGTCAGTGTAACCTACTGTATGTGAATGATGGTTAATGACCAACCTGCTGCTTTTTAGAAACCGTGTCCTAATTAGGATTGCAAAATTTGGAAACTTTCTATGGGAATTAACAGGAATTAATGGGAATAAATCGTGAATTTACAAGATTGGCCCTTTAACAGGGAACTTAAATATAGTTGGGGAAAATAAATAAATATATATTTTTATATTTCTACAATCTGTAGCACACTTTGGAGTCCAAAGCAACAAAACTATTGAAGCCACACGTTAAAGTCTGTGGACTAAAACTTCTGCTTACAAATAAATATAATAAAAATTATAAAAATAAGAAATTATACATTTAAATTACCCCCAATTTCCAGTTAATTACCATAAATTTGGATTATTTCCAAAATTCCCCATGGAAATTTACCGCCTCTTTGCAATCCTAGTCCTGTTATGAAAGAGAAAACACATAATGATGATGTTTATCTCCTCCAGATAAACTTAGGGACGACAGTGACCATGACCTCTAATGGGAGACAGGCGGCTGAAGGGCAACGCCAGTCCTCTCAGACTGCTGGCCAATCAGATCAGCAGGCTTCAGGCCAGGCGACGCCTCTTCAGTCCAACGGGACCACTCATCAACAAGGACCGGGCGGACCCCGAGTGATCCGGATCACGCACCAAACCATGGAGCCGGTGGTCATGATGCAGATGAACCTCGACGGTATGTGCCAGTGTGTCCATGGTTTCACTGAGTGTGTGGAGGGACTGCATCCTTGAAGCTGACGTAGTTCTGCTCTTGTTGTGTTGAACAGGTGAGTCAGCTGCTGGCTCTCAGGTTCCGGGGCAGCCAAATGCTGCAGGTCCGGGACAGCCTGGTGAGTGCTGCTCTGCTCTAGTTTGTTACTGTGTTAATAGATGTCTCCTCCTCCATTGACTTGGACCTTCTCTCTATCCAGGAGTCACACCCGTCCACTTCCCGGGTCTGCCCCCTGAGTTCATGCAGGCCATCGTGCACCAGATCTCCCACCAAGCCGCCGCCATGGCCGCCGCAGCCTCAACAACAAGCCACTCGGCACAGATGCCGCCTGGCTCAACACCCGGCCCTGAAGGAACCGCTTCCCCGCAGCCCCCTCACCCTGCTCAGGCCAGGGTCGTCATCACAAGACCATCCTTCGCCCCCCGCGTCCCTCAACCTGCGGGAACCAGAGGAACCACCATCAACCTGAGGGCCACGGTACCCACGGCTGGCCAGCAGCCAGGACCGGTAACACTAACACAGAGTGGATAGATGAATGAACTGTTGTAGCGTGTAGCTTGCTGATTTCTGCCTCCGTCACCTCTCTGTGCAGCAGGGTACACCTCTGGCTCCGTCCTCCCTCACTCAGATGATCAGCGGTCTGGTCGGACAGCTCCTGATGCCGGGGCAGTCAGGTCTGTGCAAATATTAATGTCGGCTCGACCTCTAAATCGCAGTATCCGTCTGATTGTATCTATCTGCTCCAGGTGATCCCATGTCCACCTCCTCCTCGACCAGCTCCCAGTCCTCCTTCTCTACCTCTTTCTCCTCCGATTCCTCCACCATGTCTCCTCCGCCATCCTCTGCCAACACCTCCGGACAAACATCCACCTTCACCACCAGCACTACCTCCATGGGCCAGTCAGCAGAGGGCAGTCATGAGGGAAATCTGGCCCAGCTCCTGGGCTCTCTGCTGGGTGGAGTATCTGGGCCGGGGGGTCCGGGCTCTGGACCAGCTCCCTCCATCACTGTGACTCTGCCAGGCTTGCCCGGCTTCTTCCAGGGCATGTCGGACTTCACAGCAGTGAGTTCAGTTATGACGCTACCGAAATGGCTTTTTTAGTTGCTATCACGTCATGAACAATGTCGACTTTATTTGTGCCCAGTCACCTGCCGGTGGGACCGGTACTCCAGCCCCGCCTCAGCCCACCGGTCCTGCCCCGCCTCAGGCAGGCAGTGGTGCAGGCGGAGACTCCCTGAGCCCGGAGCTGTTCACCGGCATCGTGCAGGGAGTCCTGTCCACCATGATGAGCTCTCTGGGGGCACAGCAGGGCAACGGAGAGAGCATCGCCCAGTTCATACAGAGACTGTCCCAGACGAGCAACCTGTTCACGCCCGGCTCCGGAGATGCTGTGGGTGAGTCAGGAGAATGAACGTGCCTGCAGCTTTTAGTCAACCTCACACTGACCCTGACACTCTCATCCCGGCAGGGTTCTTCGGTGACCTGCTCTCCCTGGTGTGTCAGAGCTTCTCCATGGTGGACATGGTGCTGTTGCTTCACGGGAACGCTCAGCCTCTGAGCCGCATCCAGCCTCAGCTCACCGAGTTCTTCACCGAGCACTACCTCCAGGGCAGAGAGCCCACGGACGCCAACATCGCCGTGAGTGCTGCAGACGTTTGCTGTGCTGTAGAGATGATAGGCTGTGCTGTATGATTCTGATCTGAACACATTGTCCTCTCTGCAGACGGCAGCCGAGGACCTCATCAACGGGCTGGAGGAGTACATCGCCGAGAGCTTCGTAAGGACGACCTCTTTCTATCATAATGCACTGTGCTGTGTGTTTGGCATGTGGCGATGGACGTAAGTGAATTGTGTGTGTCGCGTCTAGGCCACGGTGACGGTGCGAGAAGGAGTGGACATCGTTCAGACGAACCTGTCTTTCCTCAGGCAGCAGTTCACACAGATGGCCTCTCACATCCTGCGCTGCAACAGTAAGTATACAGAGGACATATGATGATCAACACCACTGTATCACCCTCTCAAACCGCTAGGCCTGCAGTTATCAAGTGTCTCAGGGTGGAAGTCAGTCTAAACTGGCCACTTCCACTCCACTTCTGCTGCTGATATGAGGTGTTTGTCTCTCTCTTTCATCCAGATCACACGTTCGGCCCTCGTCTGCTCTTGCTGTGCACTCAGGGCCTCTTCGAGTGTCTGGCTCTGAACCTGTACTGCCTCGGAGGAGAGCAGAGAGCTCTGACCGCAGTCATCAACCACCGCATTGTTAGTATCCACCCCCTTTTTATACCCACAGCACCACGCTGCTGGATTACTCTATATGAGACAAGTCAACAAGCTGTTTGTGTGTGTGTGTGTGTAGAGGAGGATGTCTGCAGAAGTCAATCCCAGTCTGGTCAACTGGCTCACCAGTATGATGTCCATGAGGCTGCACGTCATTCTGGAACACAACCCGGTCACCGAGGACCAAATCCAGCACTACGTCATCTACACGCAGGTAATAAACAGCTACACCTGCAGCTGCACAAAGATGCTGCCTCTAAAACCACAAACAATATATATAATAATTAATACACACATAATTAGATACTGCATTTTCTCTAAGATTTATAGTAGAGACTTTAAAACATTGTCGTTTCAGCGGCCGATGAGTCAGAGCACAGAGGCTGAGGTGGAGCCACCGTCAGAGAGTCTGAACGCAGAGGTGAGATTCGTTCTTTCGTTTCTTTTCTTTTATTTCTGTCTGTCAGTCACAGCTCTTCTTAGAGGATCAGTTCAATGTGAGTTGAAACTCATATTGTGGCAATACTTCATACGTGTATGTATGTGTCATAGATCAGCCACTGATTTTTTTATTTTCTTTAATTCTCGTCAGATGGAGGAGACTTTGTCTCCGGCTCCTGCCACCACAGCGGAGGAGGCCATGGCTTCATCAGGCGACCGTGGGGAAAGAGGAGCACCTCCTGGAGACAGTACCACCTCATCGGGGGACACTCAGTGTCTTGCCGGAGCCCCAACAAGACGGGAAGAGGCGGCCAATGAGGTGGAGCAATGGGCAGCAGCTGTTCCACCTGTAAGGAACAAGGTTTCCCTCACGATTACATGCCTGTGTTGTAAATCTGTTGCACATGTGAGCATCAGTTCTTCGGATTATGACCGTACTATAACGTCTCGGACAGGAATGGGTTCCCATCATCAGACATGACATGCTGTCTCAGAGGAAGATCAAAGCCCAGCCGCCGCTGTCTGACGCCTACCTGCACGGGATGCCGGCCAAGAGGAGGAAGGTGAGCAGCGCCCGTCTTCTGACCTCTGCTTCATCCATCCTCTGTCCTGGACACGCAGAGATGAGACTTGATGAGACAAATGTGCCCTTAAGAGTGGCTGTTGTTGTCATGCGGTGGAGAGTAACAGCTGTGTTTCTGTTCCTTAGACGACCCAGTGTGAAGGACCACACCTGTCCCTGTCAGACGCAGTGAATCGAGCTGCTCGTGCCGCGGGAGTCCTGCCCGCCACCGCCCCAAACAGCCTGCAGGTGGAGCTGGAGAGGCCAGAGCTGCAGGAAGCGTACACCAAACAGGTAAGGCTGAATTAATCCAGGATGGCTTGATGTTTGTCATCTTGAATTATCAGCTAGGTCGGGGATTGATTGGTCGGCTGCTCATCTGTCTGTTCACCTCGTCAGGTAAAGAGTGACCTCAAAGAGCGAGTGAGAGACGATCCGGACTACAGCGCCCAGAGGTTCCCCAACACACACCGAGCGTTCTCTGCAGAAGAGTCCTAATGATCTGCGGCGCTGTGCCACAGAGGAGCAAGGTTCAGGTCCAGAAACAGGATCTGTGCACACTACCTGCAGCATGGAACTCTGGTTCATGTAGTGTCCTAACATCCCATTGTAAACATGGACGACTGACTTCACCGAATGATCCCTCCTCCTCCTCCTCCTCCTCCTCAGAGCGTGACGTCATCTGCTGTAGTTTAGTTAGAAAGGAGAGAAACCTGCAGACCCTGAACGCCTCGCGGCTTCAGGACGTGCGAGTCACCTCATCGTTAAAAAACATTCCCCCTTTTGAGACTTAACGATGGAATCAGTTAGCGAAGCATCGGCGAGGTCTGACAGCAGGTCGTTGCGGGAGAGAGGACCGGGCCACAGATCTGTAGGTCTGAAGCAGTCTGAGCAAATCCACTCGACACATACCACGGAGCACGAGGGCCACTGTTGAGTCGTAATGTTTAGAGAAAAAAAGTTGTTTGTTAGGTCCCAGCTGGAGAGGAAAGGAAGCAACATAAAGTAGATGTACTCAGTGAAATAAAGTTACCCATTCTCTGGAGTTTGGATTAATTGTAGCAGCCGCTATCCATTAAAAAAGAAATGGGCTCGTACTGAAACAGAAGTCCACAGTCACGTCAAGTAACCAAAGAGCAACAAACTTTAATTGGCATAACATGACAAACTAAACTAGAAACGATATGATATGGAGCCATGTGGCGTTGTGAAACGTGATAATAGTGAGACGGTCAACAGAAAATATTACAGCCTCTTTGTCCAACTCCTCCAACCTTGCAACCTTTGTCTTGAAATAATACGACTGTTGACAGGTTGAGTCTTCTGGTCTAAGACACAATTGATTTCACACAACAGACGACAAGTTGACGGTTTAATATCAGGAGACAATCTCACTCAGCATAGAAAGATACAGACTTAATGGACTCTCAGCACGCTTCACATTCCTCTGTCCGTTGTCACTTGAATCAACATTTAGGTTTCTCCTCTGACCCCGATCCTTTATTTATCCTACGGTTACAGGAAAAACAACTATATATCTGTCTTGGGCCTCTGCATGTCAAACTGTTACAGGAATGCAAACATACTTATACACAAACTTTTGTCACAAATCCAACAGCTTTATTCTCATATTTGTACTTTTTTTTCTTGTAAAATTTCTGACTCGAGTCTCATTCAAAGATGATTTTTCTCTCTAAATATTATGACTGTTTCCTAACAGTGGTCCTGATTCATACTGAGCATTCCTCTCCTTATGTTGTAAATGTAGTTGCATTATTATATATCTGTATAAGGCGAAACTGTAAATGAGTTCACTCTGTACATAGTAAACGAGCAGTAGAGCTTTGTCGGTGTCGGTCGGGTTAACCAGATTTTAATTTGATTTTTTTAGCATCTTCTAGAACCGAGATGATTAGCTCATGTTTATATTTTAGGGCATTGTCTTCATCGCTCACACTGGTGTCTGTTCAAACAGGACGCTTCAGTGATGTTATCTGACCGTGCGTTCAGCTGTGTTTTATAATAATTATAATAATAATAATAATCAGCCTGAGCAGGCCGTGCTGATGTTCGGCTGCAGTCAGTAGAGGTTCGTCAAACTGTGAATGGTTACTCTGTGCTTGTTAACATCACTGAAATAAATTAACTTAATGATGTCTCTCTGCTGCTGCTTTTATTTACAAAGAATCTCTCACAACGTGGTTTCCAAACAACAGGGTCAAGACCCAAAGAGGGGTCGCGAAGTTCTCTTTAGGTAGAGTGGCGGCTGTGGTCTTGAAAAATGGATTCAGAGACTGGACTGGTCTCAAGACTACTTTTTAAAGACCAATCTTAAGTACTACAACCAGACTTGAAAGATGTGGTAACGGTTCAAGAGCCACCAACAGATCATGGTTCATCCTCTGAGACCATGACAGCAAATCTAATGTTAATGGGGTCTGTAGTGGTTCATAAATAGGGCTGGGTATCGACTCAAATTCCAAGAATCGATTCGATTCTCAAGACTGAGAATCGATTATCATAATCCAATCCAATCCGATCTCGACTCGGGTTAGTGTTATTAGAAACCATTTTTTTGGTCGCCTGAAGCCCTCGTTTTCAACAACGGAATATGGGCGCATATCTTTGCAAATGTAACCCGCAATCGCCTCAGTTATTTTAAGAGAACGTACAGAAGTGGCTGGTAGTTGTAGAGTTTTCCTCGAGTGTTCTTTTGTCTGTAGCTTTATTATATTTCCGGCGAATTTCCATTTTTCCCACGTTCATGAACGCATCATAGTCATTCGAATCGATCTTAAGGAATTAATACGCAGATCGATTCAGAATCGGAAAATCGATTTTTCAACACAGGCCTGTTCATAAATGATAAAAATAAACCGATCATTGTTAAATCATAAGTTTATTTTATTCACACAACCAGGATTCACACAGTGGAGTTATTGCAGCAGCAGTACATGTGGAAATGAAGCGACACAGAACCTGATGAGTCATGTTTCTATACAGATATACAACGGCTGATAAATACACGTCGGAGAGAACGTCCATTCCCTGACGTACCACACACACTACTCTTACAGCATGCTTTATTGCTCGGTTTTTAAGAAGCACTAAATATTACGGAGCCGTGTGGAAGTCAACAGTGAAGTCACAACGCGTGTTGCTAAGGTGCCCGGCCTCAGTATGTACAGCTAAAATCACTGAGCTACAACTTAAAGAAAAACTGCTCCTACGCAGACACTGTTCAGCTCAGGTCTTTTCCAATGGACTGCTTGGAGTCTAGAACCATGCATCCATGCAGAGTCGTTCATTGTCCACAGAGTCTGTCGGTCGGTCAAGTGTTTGTTGGCAATACAATAATAAATTTGCTTTTTTTGGTTGTTTTTAGCATTTCACAAAGCAGATGGCCTGATCGACTGATGAGTTTATAGTCTATGCATGTATATGGCTGGTTTCTACCTTGTGAGTCTGTCCCCACCACTGAGGGGGATGATTTGGCAGATGTTTACATCTGTCTACAAAACTATTAAATGGCACGGACCAACGTGAGAGACTTCATTTTATCCATTTATTATGACAGTGACGGCGAGCTTCTGCCACTTTTTTACGCTTCAAAGTCGAGCTGAATTGCGTCAGGACAAACTCTGCTCCATCATGACTAAAACTTATTTGGGATTGCGACATTCTGGACGTCTCGTCTTTGTATTCTTAAAGTTTCAGTTGTGTACTCTGCTGTCATTTCTGCCTGGACATGCACTTTGTTTTTGCAGCTTCTTTTTGGAAATTACCACAAAACCAAAAAGACTAGAGAGTCTAACCTATTGATACATATTGTATATTACATGGTAATAATCAGGTAACTTGTCATTGTATGAGCTAGGGGTGTGTGAAACTAGTACGTAGTACCTTCGAAGCTCAAAAGGTGATTTAACTCCCCACTACAGACAAATTCAAATTAAAAGTATCGACTTTGACTAAAACTAACACCAAAGAAGTGAAGGTGCATTCATCAGCGATCAAATCGAACCATTAATGATCTTGTTTGTGTCTCATCGTGGTGCTGCTCGCTCTCTGTCTTCATCTTCTAATGCAGCTGCTCTCCAGGCACTTCCTTACATTTATTCCTATTGCAAAGTACTGAGCTGTCATCAATATTCTGATTATACTTCCCAGCAAAACTACTTTGTTTGATTATTTTCTCAACACACGAGCCCGGTTGTTGAGCTGAATTGGAAATGGATGGACGTCCAGTGTTTCGACGACTGTCTGCAAAGGTGCTTTGACATCTCTGAAAAATCAGGATCATTTGATTTGAAGAGATTTCCAACAATCACAACATACAAAGCGAATCGGATCTCCAAACAAACAAACAAAAAAACACACTCTGACCCACAACGTGTCTTCCCATGTGTGTGTACAGATCATATTCTCATCCTCTCACAAATCAAGGACACCTTGGATTTCTGATGTTTGCAAGAATCAACTATGGGAAGACGAGAAAAGCCTTTTGACGCTGGTGAAGCTTACAGGTGTGAGAGACATGATGGAGGAAATGTGGCCAGAACGTTCTGCCAGAAGATAAAGAAGAGTCGGAGGGGACGTAAAGACATCTGTATGAGACTCATGACAGTCAACAAGGATAGTTCAGGTACTTCGAAGTATCTATTATTAGGTATTTCTCTGTATTCATCTAAAAAAACTCAAAGTCTGTTTAGGTTTTCGCTATATTGAGAATATTTTCACCACTTTACTTTGGTGCCAGAGAGTCTGAAAGTTATGAGATCAGACTGAAATCAAACTTTTCTAAAAGATTTCAAAGATACAGAGTGCTAAGAGCTGATCATGTGTAGGAATACAAACTGTGGGTGGCACACTGATTAGTTCCTCATACGACCCCACTTAAAAAATACCTGAACTATCCCTTTACTTGTATTATATTCTACCTGTGCTACTACGTGACGGGAGCCAGACAGGCAGAATAAAGCACCTGCTGACTGAAAATCTCCCAATTCAAACTTTGGCAAGTTTAGTAAAAACATTTAAATCATCTTTGAGTTTATTCTCACTGACAAATCAGACCGTATTATGGAAAACGAGATTACGATGTAATGATCTCGAAAGCAGTATGTGGTGTTAAACACGCCAGCTTCTCCGGGACCTGACCCAGGTTGGGAAATCACTGATCCACATGAAGCCACTGCAACACCGAGGTGGGGTATTTACAGTAATAATTCAACATTTGGGGAGATTCACTTCCTGACAGAAGATGACAGATGACTGACTTACGACAGAAAGACGTGTCCCATGCCTGTGTGAGCTGGACTCAGGATGTAGCTTAGCATAAAGCAGGGGAAGGCAGCTAGCCTGGCTCTGGCCAAAACATCAACACCTCACTGATTAACACAACGTGCCCCGTTAGTTTATCTTGTGCGTAAACCGAACTGTAAAAATTAAAAAATGAGGTTTAAAGAAGAGTTACATGGTGGAACATTTCTTCTCATTTGTCTAGAAACATTCACAACATGTAATTCTCCATGGGATGTCGGCCACTTTCATAATTTCAAATGATAATTAAAGTATAATTAGAAAAAATGAAAACCAGTGTGAAGTCTTGACTTTGTGTTTAACCAAACCCTCCGTGTTAACGTGTTCCTATGTTGAGAATGAATTAACTCTTTAGAGTCACGTGGACCTCGGACACATGTTGATTCCAATGACCGTCCCTGGGGTCAGTTTCTGTTCTGTCGTAGCGAGGACAGGAGAAGGGGCAGCAGGTTGAGGGCAGGTCGATGCTCCTGCACCCCGAGTGCCACCAGAGCTCCGGCCAGGAGAGAGGTTACTCTGGACAGGACAGGCGGCTGAGCCGGCATTACCTGCGGAGACACGGAGATGGAGGACGATCAAACAGGGACTTCGTGATCACATGAAGCACAACTTATATGACTATATGAAACTTTGCTTGTAACAGTGACATCTAGTGGTTAAAATGTGTACTGCAGTGCAAATTCAAGCACTGGAGAGAGAGAAAGACGTTATTCTGAGCCTTTACTGACAAACAGCACAAACACAGTTAGCTGCTTACCTTTTCAACTTTATGACAGTGAATGAGTCCGTCCTGCCCGATGTAAAACGTAGAGAACGCGTCATACGACCTGTAACAGACGAGATATGGATCATGTTAGATCATAATGAGACGAAACTCTTAAATTAATTTATACATAGGTCTGTTAAGTCACTATTTAACTGAGTCATAAAGCGTGTAGGAGAGGAGAAAAGGACCAACATGGGTCGAATATTTTCCTACTGCAATCCCAAGAATATAGACTACGAGTTCTACGTAGAGTCTAATAGTGTAGTGTATTAAATAAACAGCGGAGGTGGATGGACATCAAGGAGAGCACAAACACCCATTCCTGCTCATATCGGATGAGATTTGATCGATTTATCCTGAAAAATTAAAAATAATTCAGCTGCAGAAAACTAGTTAGTTAATAAACATGTTTATTCTGCAAGTCATGTTTCAAAAAAAAAAAAAAAGGGGCGTTTCACAATAAAAACCGAGGCATGAAGTTGCACTTCAGCTCTGATGAACATGCTCTGTCTTGTTCTGCTGCTCTTTCTCACTTTCACTACATTTCTACTGCTGCAGCTTCACATTAAAAAGGCATTTAACTGGCGAAACAGGAGTTGACTTTTATTATGAAGTTATCACAGGAAATGCAACGTGTTTATCAGTGACCATGGCCGACATCTTAAGGGTTATAACTTCTGCACTTGAAATCTTGAAACTGGTCAGATTATCGTCGGCAAAAGAACGGCACCAGCTCCCTCTAGGTGTGCTGTGTGTTACCTGTACAGCTGAGATTTGTCTTTCCGATAGAAGCGCAGCAGCAGAGAGTGGAAGGGAAGACCCCTGACCCTCCAGCGAGCCTTAATCGTCTTGTCCTCCGCGTGCTTGGTGAGCTTCAGCACCTCCAGCTGAAGCTGGGCGTTGTAGCACAGACAGAGGAAGCGCCACAGGGAGAGGGTGAGCTGGTACACCACGCGGCCTCTACGCCGACACAGACAAACAACGGCAGGTCAGGTCACACGGGAAGTGACACAATAAAACAGAGGTCTGTGGATGAATGTATCACCGTTAAACTGAGTCACCTGGTCTTTGTGTTTATGAGGCCGTTGATGAACTCCACGTCGTTCGAGTACATGGTGTAATCGTGGTTCTTTACAAAGAATCTTGGGAGCTGCGACACAAAAACACAGAAAATTCATTTCCTGATATCGAGCTGTAGTTTCACACAAGTTACCAGTGACTCTGTGTCGAATGTTTTGTCAGGCAGATTGTTATTTGTGGTGCTTTAACTCCCTGATGGGAGGAAGAGCACGCTCCCTCGTGCCTTTTTGACACAAAGGGTGGATTCCTCTCCTGCTTTGCTCTCTGCTGGACTCTGATATGATACTGTGATGCACTGTGCAAGTACCGTAACTCCAGATCCAGACCCCTATCCTAACAGCTGAGCTGGTCGTAAGGTGAGGCTGAGGTGGAGGTATTAGGTCCTGTGTGAGTGAGCAGCAGCCTGTTAGAGGGCTGCATCGACACTTACAGACACTGGAGTTCTGGTGCGTAACTAATGTTCGTGCCTACTCATTTTGAAATGGCCAAAGAGGAAACGCGTCACTAACAAATGCTGTAACTTCATCACTCAGTCAGTCAGTCACTGACACACACTGCTCGCCTCATTTTGCTGCAGTCCAGTCGTCTCAGAAAATGTGCTGTCAACGTTACCAAAGGTTCGCTCACAAATACAACAAAGGTGAACAGATCAGAAAACAGCTGTGACACAGTTGCGTCTTATTAGTTTTAAAACGTGACTTTTAATAGGTTATGAAATACTAAAGGCTGTGCAGCTCTCCTTTATGTTTGTGAAGAACATAGTGTACTGTGGTAGGTGTGGTGATTAATAATTAAACTGTCACATCAATGGAGCTCAACAAACTGCACCAGTCTGCCGTGTGCAGACGTGTGTGAGGTGAAACGCGATCATGTGCAAGGCTGCAGATTTATCACACATTTATAAATTATTAACACGTTTATGAATCACATTTATTGTGATATTCAACCATAAAGCAGCAGACTCAAAATTTGCTGACTGCTTCACCAACATTACGTCAACATTTCTGATGCTTATTATTTAAATGCATCTACAGGTTGTAAAAAATATTGCTGCAGGTATTTATTTCCATCTTAGTGACTGTTGAAATCACCAGATTGGCAGCAAAGTGACTGAGTGCACCTTCGTTTCTAACAAAGTGCTGATAACTTGCTTTGCGCCGCCTCATTTGAATCCACCTCTCCCACACTTACAGCCACGTTATGAACACCTGTGTCTACCTTCAGGACAGCGCATCACATTTTACAGGCAGTGAAACAGGCCTGTGCAGCTTCACTTCACTCATCCGGACAGAGTGTGCATTCTTACCTCTATCCTCAGTCTTTCGTACATCATGGCCAGCTCCTCCTCCCCTTCTCGGTCTCCTCGGTTATGCTCCCCCTCTGCTCTCTCGGCGTAGCTACATACAGTGATAGGTGGCAGCAGAGACAGCTCCACAGGCTTGTTGTCTAGTCCAATATCCTGCCTGGATTTCAGCCCGCTGCCAGGTACGGGCTCCGTGCCGGGGCAATGAAAACAATAAAAGTGAGAGCCGTACATGAACGGTGCGGGACACCTCTCTGCCTCGAACAGATTTCGGAAACAGCCATGTTCTCTCTTTACAGCGTCAAAGCTGTTTCTCCTGAAGCTGTCGACGCTGATGTCGTCCTCTCTGCTGCCGTCCACCGTGGTCAACGGGAAAGAGAACTCGGACGGTTTATGAGCCTCCAGAGCGAGGAGCTCTCCTAGTTTATTGTGACCGGACAGTGGCATCTCCAGCAGGGTGTGGAGGCCGTCGGACTCGCCCCGCAGCACCAGCACACACACGCCGAGCGACTCCTCCAGGTCCCCCTCGTAATAACTTCCTCTCTGAGGCTGGCTGGCATGGTGGAACGGGTGGGACAGCACGGGCTGCTTAATGTTCTGATATCTCAGGCTGTTCGGGGGCGACAGGGCCCATGATGCACTGCTCAGGGGCCGTGGCTGACGGATCCACGGGCAGTCAGACGTCTGAAAGGAGCAACAAGGCTTTGGTGAGATTATGATCCAAAAACTACATGTGAAACAGAAGCGAGGGTCTTGGATTACCTGACTCAGACTCCAGCATTGGTTCTTGATGGGTTGCCTTCTCCCATGGCTGCGGATACAACCCACCCAGAAGGCGACGCCCCCTCTGCTCACAGCCATCCGCCACAGGGGCCGGGGCAAACCCCGATCACCAGCTGACCATCACCCAAAGTACGGAGGACACGGCAAAGACACACAGACTGTATCCTGAGGACCTGATGACTCCGGATGATTCAGCAGCAGACGCTCTACCTCAACAAACCTGAGAGAGAAAGAGAGAGAGCAGAGCACAGGGAGTTACCAACAGGACATCAGTTAGAGGGTTATCATCCTCTATCCACTCTCATTTTAGCCTCTTCCCCGACTCTTGACAAATATCTGGCTCGTGTTCATTTAAATAGCACAGCAGCAGTGCAGAGAGGGGACCAGACGGCTCCAACATGCCGTGTTGGTCAGTGCTCACTCGGTCTACAGCTGCAACGATCGGTCGATCAACTGAATATCAATTAGTTTTGGGTCTGTGGGAACTGTAAGCACTAATTTTTGACATTTTTATAAACAATGTGTTTGATAGAGAATCTGCAGATGAAGATAACTAACTGGGACACTGGCTACAATCATAGTCACACCGTATAATAAATTCCTGTGCAGTCTTTTGGCACCTTGAAACTCTAAAAACTGGATTTATGACCCACATTGGGATTTTCCTGGATTGTATTTCATTGTCTAACCGTCAGCTAAGCCGACACGCTGGGCTGTTTTTAGGTCCGAACACCTTGTAACTTTGTCAGGGGGGACAGGTTTAACCAACTAAAACCACGAGTAGGGCTGCACAATCATTCGATTGAATAAAAAAAAAGAGAAATATGAGCACAGGACTGGTGTCATGTTCGATTAGGGAAGCTTCTTCCTGACTGACTGAGGTCTTTTTAGAGAGACTATGCCAGGAGCACATGACCTGCAGCAGACCACAAGTTTATAATCAAGAGGCTCCCATGGTGACAGACTGAATCAAGCTGAACATGAACATGCAAAATTTAAAATGTTTTCACATTAGTCTGTGTCATATGAAAAGGACTGACATGACTTGATATGAGGAAAGATGATATGAGCTCCTTCAGGCAGCACTTGTGAAGGACATGCCGTGCTTTTATTTTGACATTTGACTACATAAACGTTACTTTAACGTTAGACACACATTGTGTGTGTGTAAGCAACAGATGACATGACATGATATCGCTGGATTATTCTAGAAAGCACTGTTGATAACTGTTTGATAACACTATTTATCACATTAGCCTCATTATTTAGCTCATGTGAGCTGCATTTTAAGTCGCCATTGAACCCTATTTTTTCTCCCTGTGTGTCACCTTTCTCCCTCCACATGCAGCTTTACATGTCTCCCCTTTTTAAACCTTGACTTTATCCTTACATGCTGTTAGCTCGGCGCTAGCTGCTAACTAGCTAGCACGGAGCTAGCCCAACTGCCGGCGTCCCGGTAACGTTACCTTTGTTTTACCGGCTGACGTCCGTCCACACGCTCTGCCTCTCCGGGTTAAGTTGTGTGTGGTAGTCACGGCTGGTTACAAGCTGGTAACTTGCAGTAATGTCATCCTGTATGTGTGTGTGTGTGTATATGTGTGTGTGTGTGTGTGTGTGTGTGTCCTTGCCAAACACGCCTCACGCTCCGCTCGGGTCGTTGTGCTGCGTTCACGGCACGCTGGGAAATGTCGACACTGCTACCGGTCAGTGTGACCGCAAACGGCCCGGGCGGAGAAAGAATGTGTCGAGTCCGATGTAAAGGAGGAGGAGGAGGGAGGAGAAGGAGGAGGAGGAGGAGAGCACCGTTTATATTTCAGTCACATCAGACCGAACTCACATCCTCATGTTACTTTCTGAGAATTACGATTAAGATATTTAAAACAATTCATAGAAGCCAGTGTTGCAAGTGTTGCCTTCATGGGACCGAGCTGAGCTCAGGTAAACACAGGAGCAGCTTCAGTGGAGTAATGAACTGTTCTACATTTACCTGTGCTTGGTTTGTGTTTGAAGATCTAGTGCAGGGGTGCAGGGCCAAACTTTTTTTTTTTTAAAGAGGGACACATTTGACAACACTAACATTTAAAAAAAAGGATAAAAGTTACATACAAATGCACTGTTCTGTAACAATTTTTGTTTTCATTGTCACAATTATATAATATATATTTTTTTTTTGAATGACAATCTAACCAAATCTAAGCCAATTAAGGTGAACAAATAAAATCCAAATCTAGATAGTAGATAGATAGATAGATAGATGATAGATAGATAGATAGATAGATAGATGATAGATAGATAGATGCAGTGATGTTGGATACAGATCTTTGAATTGTGTATCAGTCACATCATCTGTTAATGTTATTATGAATTCTATACTATATATCACAGTATGTATGTTTCAGAGATAACTCCAAAATTGGTTACAGTGGTGTTGGAGACCAGGGTGATGCAGAGTAACTCATAACTATCACCAACCTAAGAATAGCTCTATGATAGATAGATAGATAGATAGATAGATAGATAGATAGATAGATAGATAGATAGATAGATAGATATTTTTCATACATTTCGCTATTGATCCTGAAGGAAATTCAAGAAATGTAGTCCAGCTGGCAAAGAATAAATTGTATGGAACACGTTAAACTTGCATGAAGTTAGTACAAATCTGAACCTCATGTTTATTCTAAACATGACTTATTATGAGTGATGCAAAGTCTGTGAACATTTAAGTTTAAAAAACGTATCACTCTCACAAAATCATTCAGAAAGTAATATTTTGTGTCACATCTACAGATACATAATAGTTATGTCAGTTATGTCCTCAATTCTTATGTCAACCCCAAAAAGCCAAATCTTCCAGCCATACAGTATCTGACAATCCTAGCAGGCCTAAATCCTACACCAAGTCAAGTCAACTTTATTATCAATGCTGCCATAGGTACAGGACATACAGAGAATTGAAATTGTGTTTCTCTCTTATCCCGGTGAAAAGATGTAAAAAAAAATAAAATAAAAATAATGATAATAAAATAAAAATATATACAAGCTAAAAGACATCCAAGAAAAGACAGTGGCAAATCTGGAAGATATAAATAGTATAGATATGGTGGTATTTTTGTTCTTAATAGATGGTTACTTGTTTACATATGTTGTTTTTGTTTGTTTGTATACTGGAGTATTGTAACAAAAATAATTTCCCCCTGGTATTTCTGATTCTGATGAACAGAATGAACAATATAAACGGAAACAACAGTCTAACAGTATGAGTATGGCAATATGGCACAGTATAAACAGAATTATCAGTATAAATATAAATATGGCAATATGTAATATGCAGTATAGACAGAATTTACAGTATAAACAGTGAGGTCTATCAAAAATGACAAAAGAAGGATTAATTAGGATATAATGGCATACATTCAAATAAAAATGAAAAAAAATCAGAAACAGTAGTGTGCACTATCTGAAATATATTGTAATATTATTTATATTATGATCACTACTCTTGCAATAATATTTATTATTTATATCATGATCACTTTCAATATTTCTTACACTATGGTCACTTTACATTACAATACTCTTTTAATATATCATGGCACTTTTATCCTCGGTACTCGTGTTTGTTGTGTAGGTTAAAGATATTTCTGTCTGTTTATTGTGTTCATTTTTAGTTTTTTGCCTTTTCTACTTTTTTCTAATTCTGTAGTGTATGCTACACTTTCCTCTGCTGCTGTAACAAGTAAATTTTCATGTGGTGGGATGAATAAAGTATATCTAATCTAAACTAAAGTAATCTAATCTAATATAATATAATATATATTATATATAAAAGACAAGCAGGAGCCTGTCGGGGTTGGTTTAATCCAGCAGGTGGCGGTAATGTGACAGTAACTCTCCGAGCTCGCACACAGAAGAAGAGGAATGAAACTTTGTTGGTGACCCGGCATGTGCATCATCACGTCTCTGCTGGGCCGCGGGACATGTGTGAGCCTGACAGACCTTTCCCTGGATAAGACACCGGTTTTATTTACACCCAGAAAGTCACATTTAATAAAGTAATAAAACGAAAAAAAATGCCCAAGAAGACGAAAGAAGAGGCGGAGTGGGTGGACGACGAAGCCGCCCCGGCAGCTGGTGAGTGCATGTTGTGGAGCTAACCGGCGGCTAACGGTCAAACGGCGGCAGTTGACGCCAACGTCCGTTCAAAAATGTAACGGTTTAACAACAAACCGCCTCTCTGCTTAAACACAAAAGCGTTAGAAACAAACTTTAACTCTTTTACGAATCTATAACATCTAATGTTTCATTCGTATTCACGACAAGTCACCTAAATAGTTTAATTTAGGTAAAATCTGAACTTTTATTCAGCCTAACCGTTAGATTAAAATCAAACAGGGCCCTTTAACGCGACAGCTAGTGTGCTCATTAACATAATTAAAGTGTTATGAAGAGGTTAATTAACATGTAATCTATATCAGATGGATTATTAGACGCTGCGTCAACCAAACAAAATCATATTTAATCGCTGTTTTTGTGAGTTAAGTTTGCGCATATAGGGACATTTATCTATGTTAGTGGTAATTAATGTAATAATACACTTAATTTTTAAGTGGCAGTGGTTTTACAGCGACATCCATGAAGGTGATGCAATACTGAGACATACACTGACAGTGTGTGTGTGAGTCCAGCCTCAGTTTGACAGCAACAGCAATGACTGAGATGATATATTTGGATTTTATTTTAAAAGCTTTGACTCACTGTGACTGTGTTAGACAGAGAAAGTAGACGGCAGACATGAGACAATGACTAAAAGTGCTGACTCTCCATTGAGTGGACAGCGAGAAACACAACACACACACGGGGGGGCGATGAATGACAAAGGGAAAGTGTGTTTGCTTTTTATTAACCAGGTGTGTGTGTCACACACGAGGGATGTGACCCCTGACATTTGGTCATTTAGCGGACTAAAGCGACTTTTGCACTTCAGTATCTTGCCACTTTAACATGCAGACCAGAGGAGCTGGGGATCAAACCGGCGATCAGATGATTAGTGGACGACCCGCTCTACCTCCTGACCCACAACCGCCCAGTTATGTACACAACAGACATAGAAAAGCTATGTACGGGGCGGTCAGTGGCGTAGTGGGTTAAGCGGCCGCCCCGTGTGTGGAGGCTGTAGTCCTCGCTGCAGATGGCCCCGGTTCGAATCCCGCATCGGACGGCGTGTCACTCCCCCTCTCTCTGCCCCCTGCATCCTGTCTATCTTCAGCTGTACTATCATTAAAGGCATAAAAGGCCAAAAAGAAAAGCTATGTATAACAAAAAATATTTGTAGACTGGATAAAGAGCTGATGATAGTGCAAAGGATGCTGAAATAAATATGGTCATACGGCAGGTTGTACATCGTGTATGAGTGGTGATGTTGACAAAATAAATTTATAATTTACAGGTTATTGCACAGGAAATGTTCCTGACATTATTTTCTGTCTCTGACTGAGAGACTCTATGTTGAAATGGATACTCTGTTTTTCTGTGGATGTCAACAGCCTCAAATGAAATCGAAGAGTTCTCCATGGATAGATATGGACTGTATCTGTATCGCGCTTTCCTGAGGCATATCTAACTCACCCGTTCATACACTGATGCAAAGTAATCATTCGTACACATTCACATGCCACAATTTGGGATTCAGCATCTTCCTCGGGGACGCTTTGATATGCAGACTGGAGGAGCTGAAGATCGAACCACTGATCATCTGATTAGTTAGTTAGTTAGTTAGTTAGTTAGTTAGTTAGTTAGTTAGTCGAGTGTTGCAGCCGCGTTTACGTGCATTTCATCGATCCGTCTGCACTTAAGCTCATGATCTCACATGTGAACACAGTGTGCTGGAGCCACAGACTCGACAAGAGTCTGAGGGAGATATTTGACGTACAAAGTGATGTAAAAATATAAACAGGTTAATAATGTTGTGATAGTGCCGTACACGTCACTGATTGTCTCTGATGTTTTTTTTTGTTTTCCAGCAGAGAAAACAGTGAAAAAGGGGAAGAAAGACAAAAAGGGCAAAAAGAGTGTGAGTATTTCAGTTTCAGTTTCATCAGTTTTCTCTCAGTCTCTGTGGCTCAGTGCTGATTTGTTGTGTGATTGTTTCTCTCCAGTTCTTCGAGGAACTCTCCACAGAAAGCAAACCCGAGAAAGCCGATGAGGTGGCTGTGAAAGAGACGCAGGGAAAACAGGTGGGACTCATACTTACTGTGTATATAACCAAATTCATGTAGCTCCTGGTGGTTTTATAGGCCTAATTTCTGAGATTAGGTCGATTTGTGACATTTCAGTTTTAAACTTTTCACCCTCAGAAAAAGAAGAAAGACCGGCGGAAAGGAAAAGGAGGAGATGCAGACGAGGACGATGACGAGGACGTCATGCTGAAGCTGAAAAAACTCTCGGTGCAAGCGAGCGACGAGGAAGACGAGCCAGGTCTGATATTTCCTCGCAGTGATATAATTCTCAGTCTTGCGCGTGCACAGCCGTTATTCAGTGCGCTTTCATTTTCTTTCCACAGTCGTCGCCCCCGCCAAAGGAAACAAGAAGAACAAGGTTTGTCATCAGTCTTTATTGTGCTTCATCTCTACTTTCCTGACTCATCACATGTCAGTAAAGCATCTCTGGTGTCCTTCAGGGTGGAAACATCTTTGCTGCTCTCAGCCAGGGCCAAAGTGACGAAGAGGAAGGAGAAGGAGAGGAGGACGAGGAGGAGGAAGAAGAAGAAGAAGTAGTAAAACCAGTAAAAAAGGTAGAGTGCTGTATTTGTAGTCACGGCTTTGACTGGAAGTTAACAGAACTTTATTGAAGATTTAAAATGCATACATGGAGACAAAAAGCAAAGAAACATAAGATAGATTTTGTCACATTATTTCAAAAAGATAACGGTGTGCTACAGTTGATCGGACGTCTTTTTCCCCACCATTGTAAAGTTATTCAAGGAAACAGTGAATCACTTAGTATCGATCGTTTAATAAGGCTGTCACAAAGATCGATAAGAAACAAAGAAACACTGCAGAGTCCACCGATAATGTGACACGTAAATCAGCTTTGTATCACTTTGTTACTACTACTCTAATCTGCAGAAGGCGGCGTTTTTCCTTCTCCTGTATCATAGGAGGGACGGTGGCTGGTGGTGGCCTTGTATACAGATCTGTCAGTTTGCAGCGCACCAGCTGGATTCAACAACGAGTTAAATAAACCAATTGTGAACGAACAAAAGCGCCGGTAAAGAGAGAAAATACTGATCAATACCAGCTCGTCTGCTAAGACACTCGCTGTCTGTCTTCGTACACAGCGGTACTGAAGCCAGCAAGTGTGGGAATGTTCTGGAAGCCGCTGTGAACGGCATCTTGCTCACACATGAAAGTAGTTTGTGCGCAAAAGCAAATAATTTAAGTGGATATTGGATTTTAAGATAAGAAACCAAAAACCTTCGATTTAAAAATATATATATTTTTATGGAAATCCTGAGAATACAGCTGTTTCTGACCCCGGCACAGAAGACTCACTTAAAATGATAAACTGGGGTAGGCTGTTGAGGCTACAAGTGTGTCATTAAAATGAGCTGCTGGCGTTTTAAAGTAAATTAAATTAGCATCACACTGGGCTCTGGTGTGTCTCTGAATTGGTGTTAATGGAACAGGCAGCAAAACACAGCATGTAAATATCCAGATAAGTAAACTGTACGTAACGTGACGGTACACTAAACATCTAAATTCTGCTGTGTGGCTTCTTATTGTGTTTTTCTTCTTTGCTTTGACATCTGCACTCTCTTAAAGTTCTCGGTCTCTCTGTATCTGTGTGTGTGCGTCTTTGATCCAGGAGGTTGAGAAAGACAAGAAAAAAGATAAGTCTAAGCCCAAGAAGGCAAAGGTGGGTGCTGGAAACTCTTTCCTACGTCATCTATTTCCTGCACGTTTAACTTTTCCATCCACTCGTTCATCGATGGACAAACTTTCTTTTTCACATGTATTCTCATTATGTCAGACTCTTCATCTCTCTCCGCTGTCTGTCGGACAGTTTACAGTTCTTCTCCATAACTGGATCAGACTGTGTCTTTGGACACAGATGTTTCAAACTTTGATTTTCTTTGCATGTGATCGTCAGGCTGTGTCCGATGAGGAGGACGAGGTAGAGAAGGATGACGGTGATGAGAAAACTACAAAGAAGGCCAATAAGGTAGAAGTCAAGTCCAAGGTGGGTGCTTTTGTTACTCCATATATCTGGATGAGTTCATGCAGTTAATGTTTGTTTATTAAATAACAAAAAAAAACACTTTGTAGTCACCAGAAATCGACGAGAAGCCAAAGAAGGGGAAGAAAGAGCAACCCAAGGCAAGTGATCAGCGCCGATGTTTGCTTTGTCCTCTTCAGCATCTTCCACATAACCGTGACATAATCTAACTCTCCTCGTGTAGAAAGCGAAACCTGCTCCACGACCACCGAGCGAGGATGAAGACGAGGCGGAGAATGACAGTGACGGAGGTGACATGATGATGGTAAGTTTTCCATCCACAAAGCTCGTCTGTTTCCTCCCGCTGCTCTCGATCAAAGTATTAACTCGTCTCTCTCTCTCTCTCTGTCTCTCTCTGTCTGTTGGAACCATCAGAGCGCTGAGGACGCCATCGCCGACCAGGCCAAGCAGCAGGAAGATGACCCGTATGCCAACCTGAGCAAAAAGGAGAAGAAGAAGAAAAAGAAACAGGTAATCACAGCCTGAAATGTCTCTGAAGCAGAGACTGCCCAGGTGGATTCACGGACTAAACTCTGATAATCTACCTGTGTGTGTGTCCAGCTTCTAAATCTGAGTCTGACTCGAAATTTATAGAGTTATTAAAAAGAGTGAAATCCCTTTCAGGTGGGGAGTTGCACGTTGGGATGACTTGACACATGTTGTGACACCTTTTTCTTGTTACAGTTGGAGTATGAGCGTCAGGTGGCCAGTGTTCGAGCTCAGAACGCCATGGAGGGCGATTTCTCCATTTCCCAGGCCGAGATGTCGTCCAGACAGGCCATGCTGGAGAACGCCTCCGATATCAAGGTAACGCGCTTCTTACCATCCTCTCAGTGAATCGATTAAACTGCCAGGGTCTGAAATTCTGCTGTTCTGAACCTCCTGAGATGCTTTTAAATAATGAAAACGTGTAAGTAATCTGTGTTGTGTCCTCTAGCTGGAGAGGTTCAGCATATCTGCTCACGGCAAGGAACTCTTTGTCAACGCCGATCTGCTGATTGTGGCGGGAAGACGATACGGTTTAGTTGGACCAAATGGGTAAATAGTTTTGTGGTATTACTCAAGTAATTAGAAGTTGGTTTGAGCATGTAAACAAACATGTCTTCGTCTCATCTTTCAGAAAAGGAAAGACCACTTTATTGAAACACATAGCCAACAGAGCTCTCAGTATTCCTCCCAACATCGACTGTCTGCTGTGTGAACAGGGTAAGTCGCCTATCAGAGTGTGTCCTCCATCACTTCTGCCTCTGTCCACGCTGTTATCACACGCTGACTCTGTTGTGTTTGTGCGCTTCCGTTAGAGGTGGTAGCCGATGACACTCCGGCGGTGCAGGCGGTGTTGAAGGCCGACACCCGACGTCTGAAGCTCCTGGAGGAGGAGAGACAACTCCAGGCTCGTCTGGAGAAGGGAGAGGACAGTGTGGCTGAGAGGCTGGACAAGGTGTGTGTCACCATGGTTCATTCTCAACATACTGATTTTCTTCCTGTGCTGGATTATTATGCAGCCACCT
Organism: Larimichthys crocea; assembly: GCF_000972845.2. NCBI lineage: Eukaryota > Metazoa > Chordata > Actinopteri > Sciaenidae > Larimichthys > Larimichthys crocea. The sequence continues at coordinate 7,448,886 of NC_040023.1, read as the reverse complement.
ACAGTTTGACGTCTAAGAAGTGGCTCAGAGTCTGAATAAACTGTTGTCTGATTGTGCTTCTCCTGTTCGACAGGTCTATGAAGAGCTAAGGGCGATTGGAGCCGCAGCAGCCGAGGCCAAGGCGAGAAGGATCCTGGCCGGTCTGTCTTTTACCCCTGAGATGCAGAACAGACCCACCAAGAGGTTCTCCGGAGGGTGGAGGATGAGAGTCTCCCTCGCCAGGTACACCGCAACAAACTTCATGAATGGAACTGGTCCAACATGAACCTGTTAGAAGTTCCCTTACCTTTTAACTTACCTTACCTTCTGCACCCACAGAGCTCTGTTCATGGAACCAACTCTGCTGATGCTGGACGAGCCCACCAACCACCTGGACCTGAACGCCGTCATCTGGCTCAACAAGTACGAGGCAGCTCTATGATCAACTTTTACATTTGTTGGAGCTCTGTCAAGTGTCTGTGCTGGTCCTTTAGTGAGATTTATTTATTTATTCTCTTTTTCCACTCACAGCTACCTTCAAGGCTGGAAGAAGACCCTCCTCATAGTTTCCCATGACCAAAGTTTCCTTGACGAAGTGTGTACAGACATCATCCACTTAGACAACCAGAAACTCTACTATTACAGAGGGAACTACTGTAAGTATCCCCACAGACTGAGGATATGTATTGTGTTTAATATAACTCTTGGAACAGAGTTGGGAATATCTTTTTACTCCATTTAGTTTCTTGTTTTCCTCCAAGTAGTAAAATGGATCTGAAATCAATAAAGCGACATGCTTTTGTGCATGTCGTGGTTTAAATTTTCTGTTTTATTGCATCTTGTTGTAGCTCTCTTACAGTTGGAATAAACTTGATAATTAATGTGCTGAAAACGCAGAAAATGTATAGATTTCAACAGCCTAGTGGCGATGGTAGAAATATTGGAGAGTACTGTAGAAAATCAGGACTGGGTTAGTGGTGTGGTTAGAATAAGGCGTATACAGATATCTGGAAACTGATGTTTTCATTCTGCTTTTATTTAAGTGACCTTCAAGAAGATGTACGTGCAGAAGCAGAAGGAAATGCAGAAACAGTACGACAAGCAGGAGAAGAAACTCCGAGATCTGAAGGCTGGTGGCAAGTCCACCAAACAGGCCGTGAGTCCAGATTTTATAAAACGGTGAGCACAAAACAACTGAACCGGTTGTTGATGTTGTTTTGTTTTTTTAATGTTTCCTCTCAGGAGAAGCAAACTAAGGACGCTCTGACCAGAAAGCAGCAGAAAGGCAAGAAGAAGGGAGGTCAGGAGGAGGAGAGCCAGGACGCCACGGAGCTGCTGAAGAGGCCTAAAGAATACACCGTCAAGTTCACCTTCCCCAACCCACCTCCTCTCTCACCACCCATCCTGGGACTACACAGTAAGAACATCTGCTGCGTCAGCTTTAACGCTCAGGGCTGTTTGTTCGAAGCTATAGAAACTGTGTTAACAGCTGACTGCCCTAAATATAAAAACTGAGCTAAACACAGAGGTAAAGACCTTGAAGGAGGCACAGGAAGCAGAAGCCGGAGACTCAGCTTGTCAAATCTCCACCTGTTTCAACAACCAATCAGCTCATAGCAAAATGACAAGTTAAAATGTTTAATTATGTCCAGTAGTTAGAAGTGAAGTAAAGAGGTAGGACACCATCTCGTCTGTAGTTTCATCGGTGTAAACTGGCATCAAATGATGTCACTGCTACTTGTTTAATGTCATCACCACATCCTCTTGAGTGTGTTTACATTGCACTAGTTGGAAACATTATGACTCCATGGTTTCTCCTTTTTTCTTTACAGGTGTTGACTTTGGCTATGTGGATCAGAAGCCTCTCTTCCTAAACGTGGACTTTGGAATTGACATGGAGTCCAGGAGTAAGTTTTCTGCTTCTGTTACAGTCTTAGGGTAATGTTGTATCATTCACATATTTGCCAGTGCACTTGGTGTATCAGCGGAGGGTTAAAAGTTGTGTCCACTAGGGGGCAAATCGGGGTTGAATCAGCCTCTTACTGACGGCAGAATATCTTCGAGAACTTCTGACTTTGCAAATGAAAGCATTCTTAATGTTGACTTCTCCGTCCTTCCTCTAGTCTGTATAGTTGGACCCAACGGCGTTGGGAAGAGTACACTGCTGCTGCTGCTCACTGGGAAATTAAATCCTGTAAGTGTGAAGATGCTGTATAAAAAACATTTCCTAAAAATATACTGCTGAGCTAACTGGATGTTTCTTCTTTTAGACTAAAGGTGAGATGAGGAAGAATCATCGCTTGGTGAGTGACTTATTATTTATGTTTGACTCAGTTCTAGGCAGGACCAGTTCATGTAGAGTTTGTAACTTGAACGTTCTGTCTCTCTGCAGAAAGTGGGTTTCTTCAACCAGCAGTATGCTGATCAGCTGAACATGGAGGAGACGGCCACAGAGTACCTGATGAGGAACTTCAACCTTCCCTACCAGGACGGCAGGAAGTGCTTGGGACGTTTCGGCCTGGAGAGCCACGCGCACACCATTCAGATCTCCAAACTGTCTGGTATGAACGTGAGCCGTCAGACATTTACCGTCACCCCTCATGAAGGAGATGTTTTCTAACGCTGTGTCTGGATTTGTCCTCCAACAGGTGGTCAGAAGGCCAGAGTAGTGTTCGCCGAACTGTCCTGTCGTCAGCCCGACGTTCTGATCTTGGTGAGAGCCACCGAGCCGTTTATCCACATTGTAGCACTACCAGATTAAATTCAAACACCCTGACCAACTCACTGCTTTTTCCCCCCACAGGATGAACCGACCAACAACTTGGACATCGAGTCGATTGATGCCTTATCAGAGGCCATCAACGAATACAAAGGAGGTAAGACGAAGAAACAGGTGGCAGTAACTCCTGTATTATGCGACTTAAAGTACATTATTTATTTTCCAGTGAAGTCTGGTGTCTTTAAACAAAGATCTATGGTGCCAAAGTATCTTATTCTTTAACAGAGTCTCTCTGTTGGGACATTTATGTCAAAGTTAACCTTGATCTGTTGGAGTTGTGACTGATGAATCTCTACAAGCATAACACAACCCATTCGCCCACCCAACTGTCTGTGGGCAATGTAGGCAGGCAATGCCAGTATCGATCAGTAGACAAAGCTGTTGAACATCAGTGTACTGGTGTGGTCTAACAACACGTTTCCCGTCTCGTCCAGCCGTGATCATCGTGAGTCACGACGCCCGGCTCATCACGGAGACTCAGTGCCAGCTGTGGGTAGTGGAAGACCGCGCGATCAACCAGATCGACGGTGACTTCGACGATTACAAGCGGGAGGTTCTGGAGGCTCTGGGAGAGACCATGGTCAACAAGGTCAACCCATGATCACGCAGAGCTGCTGCTGCCAGGACACACTGCTGCGCTACGCCGTGTCCCTGGATCATACGCTACCTACACTGGGTCTGGAGAGGTCGGCATGTCTCACAAAGTAACACTGATAATAAAAAATATTGGATACTGGATCTTCCGGACTGTAACATCATGAACAGGGTGGAGCTGGACGGATAATAGAGGGTTCGTCCTGTTATTAATTTCTATGAATATAGAGGGAGGTAAAAATGTCAAGATCTACTAAAGCTGAACAATAAAACAATTTTTCATCATTTGTTTGTTGCTGCATTTTTATTTGGAGGATGAAAACGTTCAAAGAAATACACATGAAATACATCCATCAGGACTAATTAGCAGACTTTAAGTACGCCTTGTACGTCTTCTTCACTTTAGCCACTTCGTTTTCATCAGGCGTTATTTCACCGTACCACTTATACCAGGTGTCACCGGAGGTTAGGGACGGGGGAGGCGGTGTGGACCCCACGGCATCATGGGAATTGGAGTAGTCCTCTCCTGAAAACTCCACAAATGGGATCTCGAATGGAAGTAAGCCTGCGAGAAGACACGGGGTGTTAGTGTGATACCTGGCAGGTTCGCACCTCTCTGATGTGTTTCAATCTCTTTAGTCAAGCTGCTAATCACCTGTAAGGTCGTTAGTAGTGTGTCACACGAGTCAGTGCTTCAACAAAGGTTTTTCCACTCTGAGTAGTAAAGGACTAAATTCCAATATTTCTATTTTCTTAATTAAAAAGGCAAAATATGAATAATACTGTAGTACCTGTCTATTTTTATATCTTTATATATTAGGGTTCAAACGAGAAGCAAACATTAAGTTACCTAAGTGTGGCTCCATATTTGACATGTGTTACGTACCGTGATCCTTTGCTGTGTTTATCGCCACGTGTAGCTTCTTCTGCTGTTTCATACACACACCTGGAGACGGCAGAACCGTCAACAACACGTTAATCAACCGGATTACATCACGTGATGTCACTTTGGTGACGACGTGTTGACGTCTTACCAGTTCGGGTGGGGTCGTACAACATGCCAGTGTGGGGACTAATGAACTGCTGCAACAGTTTCACATTCTGCAAGACAAGATATTTACATTTGGGTCACCACAGTGCAAGAGAAGGAATGGATTTTTTGAGACAGATACAGATTTTAGAGAAGATTTCACAGATTTAGTGATTAGTGAGTCTTTGAATGAAGTGTATTTTCTAAACTTTTCATATGATCTTTATGTAAAGATGTCAAATAAATGCATACTGAAATTTAGTAGAGTTGAGGTATTGGGTAATTGAATAAAATACAAATTATTCAGATGGTCTTCAAGCAAAAAATTAATCAGGTTCAAGCTTCTTAAATGTGATTTATTGATTTTCTGTACTCTGATAACTCTATGAAAGTTAACTGAATGTATGATTCAGTTATTTATTTATTTTGGTCTATTGGCCAGAAAATGTAAAAAAAAAAATATGGAGACATCACCTCAATGCATGCCTTTTTCACAATTTGTTGACATTTTATTAGACTGAGCAATCAGTCAACAAATAAATAAATAAATAAATAAAGAGCACATTAATTGGTAAAAGGAAAAATTCATGGTTAGCTACAGCTCTAATTATCACATCACAGATGTTTGAGGTCATTTAGTAACTGTGTCAACATTATTGAGTTAAAAAAAAACAAACACATCTTAGGATCCATTGTTTGTTTGTTATGTTGGTTATATTGGTTGAAGATGTAGTCACATCTCCCTTTACTCTCTCTCTCTGTGTAAACATACATGTCTCATTAATGCATGTAATGTTTGATGTGTGACCCACCTGATGATGGACAATAACGTTTGGATCCCGACAGATCGGACAGGGGTTCCCACATATCTTGTCTCCTCTCTACAGAAACAGAAACAGCATTAATGCCGCTTGAAATGACAGATGTGATACATGGATTTTAATGTACGGGCGGATTCAAATAGATATTTTTACAATGCAGGTCTTGCGTGTCTTCTGTGGAGGGATGCCTCCTTTGTGGTTCCTCCTGTAGTCTCTCCACACCGGATTGGTTCCATACCTCTCAATGTACTCTGTCAGGGGGGGACAAATACACAGTGAAACCAAATGTACTGACTATAACAAAGAGACTTTTGAGTTTCCCTCATGTACCTTCACTCTCCAGGTATTCCCAGGGTTTGTCCTTGTAGCGAGAAAGATCCTCAGCAGCCTGAGCAGCATGCTCATCGTGGAGCGATGCTTCTTTGCAGTAGAAGTGAGCTGGGGTGACAGATACAGGCAGACCCGGGCATGATCTTAGAGGAAGCCTCTGCAGACTGGACTGAAACCAGAAGAAACCAGTGTTAATTTCGTCAGATGAGACGAGACTAAATATGTTCGTCAACGAGCCTTTTTCCCTTGACTAAGACGAGACGATACAATGTTCTAAAAACACTGACGAAAAATGTGCCAATGTGCATTTTTGTTAACGAATAAAAACGAGATGAAAAGGTCACGCAAGAAATAAATCCTCCTTGTTTTTATCTACTATATAAGAAAAAAAAAGCAACATCCAGTCCTTGTCTGAAGAAATGAACACTGCTGTAGACCTCCCTTTAGTGATTGATTCTTCTTTTGAATCGGTCTATTCTTGTTTTGGTGATTTATTAGAACATTTATGTACAGTATATATGTTTTCACACTGGTTTTCTACTGTAGACCTCCATCTGGTAATGCATTTTTCTGTTTTTGTGATGTATTATTATTCAGAACATGTGTTATCTGTACAGTATTTGATATACTGTGATCTTTTAAGTTTTTTATTTCATTTAAGTCTGTCTGCTCAGCTATAAAATTAGCTGTAAGTGTATTGTTTTTGTGTATGCGTGTGTTGGTGTTTCTAATAAATATTTAAAAAATGAAATCAAGTGCATCTTAAGTGTGTATTGAAACAACAGACATGCATTGAAGATTAATTCATTTAAATTCAATTCAATTAAGACATTTAATCAATATGTTAGCTGTGGAACACAAGTAACTGGAATTAATAAACAAAAAAAATATTCCTATAATAGAATAAAAATAGAAAAAGACAAAAATTTTGAGACTTTTAGTGGACTAAAATATGACTAACAAAAATGATTTGTGAAAGACTAAAAGTGACCAAGACTAAGAATGAACTTTGACACAAAACTAAGACTTAATTAAAAAGTGAGTAACAACATTAACACTGGAAGAAACTGTTATCATCACAGCAGCCAATGCATGACCCAATGCTGTTAACACACAGAAACCCTCCTTACAAACTAATTACACATGCATAAATCGAATAACTAGTATATAAAGAACATAATTAAATGAAATACCGGATACTGTCGCAGTAAAACTGAAGGAGACAGGCGACACAACACCCTCACGGTGCGCTGGATGGAGGCAGCCATTTGTTTCTTGTTCTGTCACAGCGGGGTTATAGGTGAAGGGTGAAAGATCATTTTTGTAAGTCTTCAAATTCAACGTTAAATTAAATATAATATCAAATACAGTATTTTTATTATTATATAATATATGTTTTTTTTTTACATTATTGAATTACAAATAATATAATACAGTATTAAATTAAATAATAAAATATAATAAGCATTAAATCCGCCAGGTTTCATGTATTATTTGGATTTTATTGTGTTAATTTCAGTCGGTTGTGTATAACTTTATTTATTTATATTCAAAAATGCTGCGTTATTTATATTCAAAAATGCTGTTATTGTGAGGGTGTTTCGGTTCAACGAGTGGCCATGTTAACTGGTGACTGGTTAAGCCGATATTCGTCCGTTGGTTGCCCTAATTACTACAGCCGTTGAAACACGAAGATATACGTAGCTGTCAAAACAAAACACCAAAGACGTATATAGTAATGTTTTTGACATTATAACGTTTATTAACAATAATAATACTTAAAAAATAAAAATAAAAAATACGTGACTTCCTGTTTCAACGCCAGATGGTCACCAGTTAACATGGCAACTCGTTGAACCGAAACACCGGTCGCCATTTTGAAGAAATAATATTAACTAAATTTATATATCAAATAATCACTACAACCCAGTTAACTCGACGAAACTCTTTAGTATTCTTTTGTGTCTTTTTAATGGTGCAAGTGGAAGTCACTTTCATGGTGTATTTAGCGAGTTATTCTTATTTGTACATAACTACGCCATTATGCCCTTCACCAGGGGAGTGAAGGTCGGTCAACCGCCATTTTGTTCGGGCGAAAACGTAGAAAAAACGTGGCCGTTGACGTAAAAATCGTCACGCACTATAAAAGCTAAGTCCCACCTCTGCGAGCTCATTCCTGGATTTGGTCAGAGGTAAGTGAAGTCAGAAAGACAGCAAGGCTTATTTTCAACATTTTGTTCGTCCTAAAATGCGAAAAAAAAAAGAGAGAGAAAAGAATGTATTCAAATACCAACCAAGGACTTTTAATATTGACTTTAAAAAAAGAGAGAGACAACGTACATTTGTCAGTCGTAATTGAATGTGTGTTTCTTTTTTGTGTGTGTTTTGCAGGTATGCATTTACTTTGCCGAAGACTGAACCCGTCCCGAGGACTTTGAACAACTCTACTCTCAAAATTCATATTTTTTTCTTCAAGTAATGGACATTTGATTACTATTTTTGCCTCCAGCAGTTTGTTCCCGAAGGAAAAGGCTAGCCTTTTTAAAAAATATAGCTACCACAGCCCCAACCCATACGAAGTTACTTCAGTTGATATTAAAACCATGAAGGTTGACGATATAAAATTGATGAAATAAGAGATATAAGTGCCCGAAAAGCACACTCTAAATATACCCGTGAGACGCTGAGGATCTATATTAACAATAGTAAGTTTTGATTTTGAAGTTTAAATATAATCGCGGTTTTAAAAAAAAAGAAAAGAAGCTGGCTGTCGTTAATTTGAACATAGACAAAAAAAAGTGATAGTAGTATGAGCTCACACAGGAAAGTGGACGGAGGCACAAACAAAACAACAACGCTCCGTTTTTCTTTGTGTGTGAGACTGAATGGACGGCTTGTACAAATAAAAACTTAAAAATAAAAGAGTTAAAATTCGTTAAATAACCATAAGCAATCTACTCATAAAGATTGCCGTAGGCATAGATAGAGAAGAGAGAAAGAGAAGTCGGGACTTTTCGCTTTGCTTTGTTAGGGGCTGCTCCACAACCCCGCAATCTATACATAAAGATTGCGTCTAGTTTTAATTTGACAGGATTGTTTGTGGATATATATATTTTATATGAAAGCACTCCTGTGTGTTCAAGAGAAAACAATGTCGATAATTATATATATATATATATATATATATAGCACAGGGATTTCCCCCCTTCATGTACTCGGCAATCTGTGGATAAAGATTGCAGGAAGAAGCACTAACGGTCGGATTGTAACAAATATGGCGGATTCGGTTGTGGTTTTTACTTCGTCCTCCTCGGTGGGTGACAAGCTCCGGTGTTTGCTACGTGTTCACCTCGGGGAGCTACAGCGGACGTTTTTTTTCCTTTTTATTTATTTATTTTATTATTTTTTTGTTGTTGTAAACAAGTAGAGACTTGATGTGTCTTGTCTTTGACTTGCTCCGCTAGATATCTTCAGAGTACGGTGTTGTGCTGCTCTTTGAGAGAAAGAGAGAGAGAGAGCCATTGTTGCTTGTGTTAGGTTTGCTGGTCGTCGAAGTGGTTAATGGAGGGAGGTGCTCTTAGCTCCCTCCCTCCCTTCTTCTCCTCCTACTCCTCCTTTTTTTTTTTTTTTAGTCGAGCAGGAGCAGGCTTGTTCTCAAGCTATGACAGATGTCAGGTTAGAGCGCAAGCCATTTATAGGCAAAGCCTGAACTGCCCTTATATAACCGTTATTCGGTGTTCTGTTGCGCAACCGTTATACAAATTACGGTAATTCATTGTTTTTGTTTTTTTTTGTTTGTTTTTGTTTCTAGGGTTCTCGGTCATTGATTGTTTTGCAATAATGTACCAATAACACCACAGTATGACTTATTCCCCTCCCCCAAACTGAACCAGCAGCTTTAACACTGATTGTGTGTATATTTATTTATTTAATTATATATATATATATCTATATATATTTGTGTAACAATTGTGACATTTACAGGAATTGGGTTATTTGGAGTGTTTTGGAGGTCTGAGACTATATAAAACTTCTACTACAACAGTTACACGGGTAAGACCTAACTGATTCCTCACATCATGACATTTCCAATGAATTTGATTTCCGCCAGATTTTTACAGGTTTCTTCTGTATGTGAATTGGCGCCAAAAAAAAAAAAGACGCGTAACAGTGAGTGCATGCTTCCAACGCTCAATGAACCATTTGGAGGTTATTCATAAGACCCTTTTTTTGTGTCGTGATAATTTATATAAAAGTGGAGACATTAATAATAATATATATATATTTTTAAAAAAGCCGGCTGAGTTAGTGCTGGATCTTTTTATAAATCATAAACGACGCTCACAGATGAATGTGTGGCAGGTCAGATTGTCATGTGATGTTGCACTAACAGTTGTTTTTTTAATTTGTAATGCATCTCTCTATTGTTTAACAAACAACAACAGCAGCACAGACAGCACAGTGGCAGTGTGTAACCACAAACTAACCTCTAGGTGTCAGTAAGCGGCCTGACTTTGCACCCTCTGGCTGGATCAGTTGACAGTGATGTCATTAACACCACTGTAGTCCAACACAGAGATGCCTTCAGTCTGACAATCCCTTTTTCTTTTTTTTAAAAAAAGGACACAGATGAGTATTTAACTGAACTAATTACTCCAGTTTTCAAGCATTTCATTCTTCATACAGTTACCTTCAATCACACTTTAATTTTCTTTTTTTATACCATTCATCTTTTCATATTTAATTAATGAAAACAAGCTTTTTTACAAGGTGCCTAATGATGTTTCTGTTTCCATTCTCCATGTTTTGAGTTGCACAAATGTGAATGACTGTGATAGACGTGTGCTATTAAAAAGTTGATCTATCATTTTCAGTAACTTTTCTTGCAGAGATTCCTCTCTTCGGCTACTTTTGCTTTAACCAAACCTTCTCACCTTGTTTTCTGTTTGATATATATCAATATAATACATATGTTTGTAAAACAAAAAAAAAAGGATAATACTTAACAGATATTAAATACATTTTAAGATTTAAAAGTAAAGTAGATTTATTGCAGTTTTATTGTGTTGTCTTTTAAACCTAGCCTGTACTGGAATAAACAGTGTTTGCCTCACACACAAAAAAAATGAACATCGTAACAGACTATATGTCCTGTCCTTACGCCTGCGAGTCAAAGTCCCAGAGAGGGGGAACACTCTGGTTACCGAGGAATAAGTTACAGCGTCCTGCCCTTGTACCTGCTGAACTGTTGGCCTCACCAACCACTCCAAACATCTCAAGTACGAGGCGGACAGACTGAAGCCATCCTGCACTGTGTGGCTGCCTGTACTTAAAAGGGATTTGTTGTGACCTGATCATCAGTCTAGATGTTGTTTTCAAACCATTTATTGGGTAACGTATTCGGCGTGGTCTGCTCCTGAATCACTGCGTTGTAAGTCGGTTTGTAGCTCCCGGTTTGAGTGCTGTGCGTCACTTCTTTGGATCTTGGACTTGGTGGGATGTGCTTGATACAAACGGAGTTGGTTTGTCAGTGATTGAGTCACTGAGATGACTCAGTCATGAGTGCAGGATGTAGAATCTGGCTGTTGTTTTGGTACAGTGTTGCTGTTTTGGTGCCTTCTGAGCCTTTGGTGGCTCCATTTTTGAAACAAAATAGATTGAAGTTGTTGAGTTTTAAAGATGCTCTGGGTGGAATTGTGTAGCATGGAGCGCCCCTTCCTGTTTAGCATGCGAAAAGTCCTCAGTAAACAGTATTTAGATACATCTTAGCAGAGACAAACGATTGCCTGTGCTTGTCAGAGAGTGTAATACACCTGTGTCCTGTTGGATCGTGTATCAAATTGCTTGCTTATGTACATTACAGATATGGCAGGGGGACCAGTGGACCCCAGAGAGATTTTGAAGGGGGTGGAGAATCTCTTGGGAAAAGATGGAGAGCTCCGCAGCCTGGAGGGAGTCCCGAAAGTGTTTAGGTGAGGAGCCGTGTGTACACACTGTGAACATTTAAACTCAACAGTCAGATCACGACTCTCAGATTTCATAACACCTTTGCTCTTTGTCAACGCAGCCTCATGAAAGCTTCTACCAAGATGGTCAGTAGGTGTATGTACCTGAACATCCTGCTGCAGACGAAATCCCACGATGTTCTCAACAGGTAAGCCTCACTTCTGCTTTGTGCACTTCATATTGTAAGGCTCAGTCTTTAATAATAGATGTTAAAGACGTAGAAATACTCAAAAACAACTTGCTTAACTTGTTCCAGAGCTTTTTAAACAGGCTGGAAACAAACCATACTTTTTAAAGTAAATGTTTCTCTGACTTGTCTGACTCTGACTGACAAGTTCCAGTTACACTTGCTCTTATATAAACATTAAAAAAATCTTGTTTTTGTCACATTTTCTTCAGGTTCATCAGAGTCGGTGGCTACAGGCTGCTCAACTCGTGGCTCACCTACTCCAAAACCACCAACAACACCCCGCTGCTGCAGCTCATCCTGCTCACGCTGCAGAAGCTGCCTCTCAAAGTGGACCACCTCAAACAGGTAAAGCCCCTCGGCCTTGAACAACACCTCCAGCTGTGCCACACAAGCAGCCGTGCCTACCTGTCTAACCCGCCGCTGTTTGTGCTTTTCATCTTCTCCCCCCAGAACAACACAGCCAAGCTGGTGAAGCAGCTGAGCAAGAGCGCAGACACAGAAGGTCAGTGTGCTGAAACATCAAAAATCTAAGCTCTCATATATTTATAGACAGCAGTTTATAAATGTATCCAACTCATGTTCTTGTCCTTTTATTTTTAGAACTGAGGAAGTTAGCGTCCGTGCTCGTAGATGGGTGGATGGCTACAATCCGCTCGCAGAGCGTCTCGAGCAGTGGCTCTCCTGCAGGTACAGGACCGATCACACTTCACTTCTTCAAAAAGTCTGTCTCTCTATTCTCCGCAACAGTTTGTAACACGCCCTCTGTTAATCTTTTTAGAAAAGAAAAAGAAGAAAGACGAGAGCAAGGTGCCAGTGCGGGAGGTGAAGGAGAAGAGTGGAGACGAGGAGAAGAAGAAGGAGAAGCCGAAAGCTCACGCACCGAGCCACGCGAAGATTCGTTCCATAGGTAACCTGACTAACTCTAAATGTTATGGTTTCGGTTCGTTTAAGTTCTGTATGAAATGCTCATCATGTTTTCTGCCACGCAGGACTGGAGATGGACACTCCAAACCCGGCCCCCCCTAAGAAGACGCCAGCTGCCCCACAGCTCGGCGACAAGTACAACATCAAGCCTCCACTCCTCAAGAGGCCGAGGTACTGTCTCTGTGAGCACAGCACCATCTTGTGGTGTCTTCATGTAAATGCCTCGTATGTTACTGACGGCAGCACTAACATGTTTGATCTTCCCTCCAAACAGCTCTGGTCCGTTTGACGCTCCGCCTCTGGAGAAGAAGTACAAACCTCTAAACATGCCCTCTAACTCTGCCAAAGAGATCAAAGTCAAGATCATTCCAGCACAACGTAAGTTTGAACGTTTAAGACGAGAAGTGTGTGTGTTTAAAGAGACGACGTGGTGTTCACCGCTCTCTTGTGTCCTTTCCACAGCGATGGAGTGCACAGGGTTCCTAGACGCTCTGAACTCTGCCCCAGTGCCCGGCATCAAGATCAAGAAGAAGAAATCCGGCGGTGGTACTCCACCGAATGTCAAGGCGGTCTCCCCTACGTCTAACAAGGTATTGACCGATCTCTCCTTGCTGCGCCGTCTTTAATTAACCGATGAAGTTACTGATCGTGAATTTGAATCTAAACTTCGTCTTGTTCCTTTTTTGTCCTCAGGCGAGTCCGTTTGACAGCAAACCCTCTACGTATTCCTCAACTACTAAACCGTCGTCTCCAGAGTCTGCTGCTTCCGGCGCTCCTGCTGACGAAAACATGGAGACAGAGCAGCCTGGGACCCCCGTTCCCTCAGAGGACCCAGAGGCCTCTGACAACGGTATTGTTCTTCACAATACTTGAGCTTCTTGTACGTTATGCTGTCTTGTGTTTTATGTTTTATCCCCTAACATATTTCTTTCTCATTGTCTCCTGTCTGCAGGCGAGAAGCCCAACGCTCTGGCAGAACCACGTGGAGAGGAAGAAACCCTGACCAAGAAGGGCAAGAAGAAGAAGACCGTTCACTGGGCCGAGGAGGAGCAGCTCAAACACTACTTCTACTTTGATCTGGACGAGACAGAGAGAGTCAACGTCAACAAGATTAAAGACTTCGGCGAGGCTGCCAAACGAGAGCTGATGATGGACAGGCAGACGTTTGAGATGGCCCGCCGCCTCTCCCACGACACCATGGAAGAGAGGGTACCGTGGACGCCCCCGAGGCCGCTGATGCTGACCGGCAGCCTGGTCGCAGCCGGGGCCAACAGCACCGAGAAACTGACCCAGAGAGACCGCGAGATGGGCATCCTGCAGGAGATCTTCCTCAGCAAAGAAAGGTGAGAGCTCAGACAACAGTCAGAATTTCTGTGGTAGTTTCTACGTTTTTGTTTGTTCCATGACCAAAAATATGATTTCCCATCTTTTTTTTTTTTATCATCAGTGTGCCTGACAGTCCACATGAACCAGACCCAGAGCCTTATGAGCCCATGCCTCCCCGTCTGATCCCTCTAGACGAGGTTAGTACACCCAAAACACACATACATTACACGTTCTGCACATCTGTGTGAGATCTTCCCCGCTGATCAGTCTCCATGTCTCATCTCATTCCCAGCAGGACTCTTCGATGATGGACGACGGCTACGGCGAGCCCATGGACACGACGTCGCAGCAGGCTTCTGCCATGGCCCAGAACGAGAGCTCCAAGCTGCCGCCCGTCCTGACCAACCTCATGCTCAACCTGGGCGGCAACTCCCGCAGCCCGCAGGCCACAAGCACCGTCAACAACCCGGTGGCTCCCACGGTCAACGTGCAGGATCTGCTCTCGTCCATCATGGTAAATATACAGTGACAGTCACCAAGCTGCCGTTGGATAGTCAGCGACTTGTTACTAATACCAGCTGTCTGTCTTCAGGGTGCTTCTGGTAACCAGTCCACTGAAGACCTGATCAAGCAGCCAGACTTCTCGGACAAGATCAAACAGCTACTGGGCTCCCTGCAGCAGACCCAGAACCAGAACCAAGGCGGACCTCCACCAGGTAAGATTATAATCAGTTGTGTTGTGTCACGTCCACCTGCTCGCGTCCTCGTGTCGCTCATCGTCATCTTGTTTTGTCTCATCTAGTGAACCAGGGTTTGCTGGGCCACGGTCCAGGCACCAACAACATGAACAACATGAACATGCACATGCAGATGCCCATGAACGGCGGCTACCCGCCCAACAACCCGCCCGGCGGACCTCGCTTCAACCACCCACCGCCCCCTCACAACCACGGACCACCTTTCAACGCCGGCGGCCCGCGCATGATGGGGCCGCCGCCGGGCCAGGGCCGAGGAGACGGCAACTACTGGGGAGACGACTCCATGAGAGGAGGGCCCCACCGGGGAGGCCACTTCCACCGAGGAGGACGGGGCCGGGGAGGAGGAGGAGATCCGGGCTTTAGGGGCAGAGGACGAGGAGGGCCAAGAGGAGGACACAACAACATGAACGGTACGTGGGACGCAGTCTGAAAACAACTAAAGTAACCGAGCTTGTTTTATCGGTGTGATTGTAACCCCGCTGTGTTTCCTCCCGTCAGACATGTCCAAGAGGCCGGTGTGTCGTCACTTCATGATGAAGGGAAGCTGCAGGTACGAGAGCAACTGTGCCTTCTACCACCCCGGGGTAAACGGGCCGCCGCTGCCCCCCAACCACCCCGCCAACAACCAACACAACCAGCACCCACAGCACGGACACTAGGCGACGCCGCTGCACCTTCCCGGGAACAACCCTCGATTAACTGTCGGCCTTTCGCGGAGAAGGGAGCCAATCCTTTTTGTGAGGGTGTCGACCCCGTTTCCGTTTAAAGACGCGAACATTAGAGCGAGTAGGGAAGACGTGTGAAGTCATCCCAAAGCAAGAACAAACACGAGGGAAGGGAGTGCGACCCGAGACGATCGGCGATGGGACTGAGTTGTTTTTTTTTTTTTTATTGTGATCAGTTTTAACAGTTACAGACCGTAACAGGCTGCCACACTTTGACCACTATGTGCTCCGTCACTAAAAACCATTGAACGTGGTCGACTGAACGGGAACAGCTCGAAAGCTTTCCACGCGATTAAATTCCCTCCGCGTTCGTGGCTGTTGTACTGTGTAACTACACGTGATATTGTTTTGTTACTTCATCAGGCAGGTTTGTACAGAAGAGGCTTTTTTTTTTTCTTTTTTTCCTCCCCCTGTCTTACACTATTCTCAAATGTGAGACAAAAGATTTAGGAAGCACTTTATGACGATAAAGGCCAACAGAGTTTATCCGCAGCTTATGATTTATTAAAACTGGGCCCTCCGGAGAAGAATTACAAAGTATTTAAACAGCTTTATTTGGTCCAATCCTGAGGACAACATAAAGAAATGAACTGCCGACCTGATGAGGAAGGCCTTCTCTCTTTCTTTTTGTTTCTTACAGCAGCTGATATTGAATGTGAAGCGAGGACGCAAACAGCGGTGTGTGTGTGAATGAGTGAGTGAGTGTGATCAAATGTAAGCTTTCCATCTGTGCGCTCCGGCCTCGGCAGCTCCGCGGTCAGACCTGCCGGCTTGATGCGCGACAATCATGAGCGTCAAACATGCGTTGGTTCTGTCAGAAGAGCGACCTCCCCCTGATCTCAGAGCTGCTGCCTCTGCGTCCTCTGTACTACTGTCAGTGTTAAGGAGTCAGACGAACGATGAACTGCTCTGCGGGTCAGCATTATTGAGTGTTTTCTGTGAAAACAAATGACCTTCGTGTCTCTTGTGGGACTGTTAGAATGTAATGAGGTTTTTTGTTTTTTGTTTTTGTTGTTGTTGCTCCCTCCACCCTCCATGATTTTTTTTTATTTTTTTTTTATTTTGATACAATCTTGAGCATCAACCCTTTTTTTTTAAAGATGGGTTCAGGTGAAATGTTTGTATTCATGTGTTTGTATGAATACGGGGGATACACATTCATACATGTCATATTTTCTGTTGAATTCTTTTGTACACAGTGTATTGAATAAATGTCCAAATATATACACGCTGCCTGCCGTGTGTTTTTTTTCTTTGAGTGGTCATTCCTTCTGCACACAGTGGATTTGAAGTGCTCCACTCCACTGGCTGCAGACTGGGAGTGACTGAGGAACCCTGTAAGCCAACGTGAAGCTGTAATTTTAAGGTAGAAAACACTAACGTTAAAATTAGTAACACCATCACTAATGTCGGGTATATTTAACCTGATATAATATCCCGGATAAAATACAGTTTTCATCAATTTATGTAAAAGTACAACACTGTATGTAAAATTGTAGTATTCTTCTTTAATTTCCCAATATTCAATATCACATAAAATTAAAAATAAAAGGTACCATGGGGTCCCTTTTTCAAAAGGCAGCAAAATTATTGAAAAATCAGGTAATCCTTAACGAGAAATTTCCTAACAAAAGAAATAATGGAGCTGGGAACTCGTTCTTTGGTCCACCCATTCCTGGGACATGTGAGCTTTGTCTTTCTGCATCAGATTGTAGATAGACAAAAAATGTCACTCTCTATCACTAATGTCAGGTGAAAATCACCTGAACGCATGCCTCTTGAAAACAGATGTGAGGAGGGAAACAAACATACCAATAATGACATCAGTGAGCAGCCTGAAGCTACCCAAGGACCCATGCAACTCAGACAGCAGCAACACAATGAAAATCACACGACGTTAGTGTTCGAGGGTTAAAGACTCGAACAAAACAACAAAACAGTGACAGTGGGCCACCCCAACACACCAAACCAACATCTGCTTAGCACTGAAACCCAATCACAGCATCATGGGGGTTGTTCAACATCAAATCATTTTGTTAGTGTGTATTTGGAGAGACTGCGTCTTTAAATTTATGAATAATACATTGATTTAAATAAGATAACAGAGGATTACATCCAGATCTGTACATTCACAGTCTCATCTACCTGATCAATAGCTCATATTCTTGCTGGTTGCTTTATTCAGAGCACCGGTTCTTAAACTGTAATATATGTGCCACTGTGCCACTAACATTATTTAACTTGGGGTTTTTTTTTGTTCCTAATACATGGTTACTTGTTTACATATGTTGTTTTTGTTTGTTTGTATACTGGAGTATTGTAACAAAAATAATTTCCCCCTGAGATTATTAAAGTATTTCTGATTCTGACTCTGGTTTTAACCTCCCTCTAGTGGTATGTGGAAGAATCTCTGAAATATTTTTAAATGAAATGAGAAAAAAAAAAAAAACAACAACCACATTTTGAATAAAAATGTAATTTAAAAAATAGTTAATAGTGCATTTTTTTATGATTTGGTTTGAACTCCAGAATGGTTGCCATTGGTAACCACTTTTGTGTTTTTTGTTGTCACAAACAAGCTTCAGCAAGAGTCTGACTGTATTCTGACCGATCTGAAGTCCTGAGGGAGTCGTGAGGCAATAATAATAATAATAATAATAATAATAATAAGAATAATAATAATAATACATTTTATTTAAAAGCGCTTTTCAAGGTACTCAAAGACACTTTACAAAGAAGAACATCAAATCATCAAAACAATAGTATGATGCCATAATTACATGCGCATCACTGAGGTGCTGTCATAGGCAGTGTTTGCAAAAGAAACGATGTAACCTAATGTATTGTTAATTGTTTTCAGGTGTTTAACCACTCCTGTCACCCTGTGCATGATGTCTAAATATGGGTGTGTTTTTTTAATCTTTCACACATTCTGACCTGACAAAGATCCAAGAAGTGGAACTGAAACATTTTCATTAATAAAAATTTTTGTGACATGAAGTACGTGTGTAGGCGTGTCACCTTTTTTATATTATTTTGAGCTGAGAGCTCAGTCAGGTTTTCATCCAGACGTTGCAGTAGCTGCTGCACCAGGATGCATCACATGTGGCTTTTTGATGTAAAGTTGCATATGTATTTATATTTTTATTGTATTTATGTAAATGTTGTCTGTTTTTACTTAGTGCCTTAGAGTGCTATGGACCTTTTTTGTGTGTTGTTGTTGTTGTTGTTCTTCTTCTTCTTCTTGTTCTTCATGTTCTTCTTCATTCTTGTTGTTGCTGTTCTTGGTCTTGGTCTTATTCTTCCTGGTCTTGTTCATGTTTATATTCATGTTTATTCTTGTTGTTGTTGTTGTTGTTGGTGGTGGTGGTGGTCTTGGTCTGGCTCTCACTCTTGTTCTTGTTCTTGTTCTTGTTCTTCTTAGTCTTAGTCTCAGTCAGTTAACTACTCCTTGCCTGATCATTTAGATGATTTTTCTTCCTTGTTTTCACAAATTCAACTACATTTTATTTATATAGCGCCAAATCTCGATACCTTTTCCTTACAGAGCAGGGGTCTGTTTCACAAAGCAGGTTCAACAAACTCTGAGTCAAATCCTGAACTCTGAGTTGATCTACTCTGAGATAGGAAACTCTGAGTTTTCGGTTTCACAACAGCTGATTTGAGTTGGTTTAATCAACTCAGAGTAGTTTAACCTGGAGTTAAACATGAGCTCCACAGACATATAAAGCCAGCATCAATGGAGCCCAGATTCGATGATTGAACATGGAAACTGACAGAAAGAGGGCAGCATTTTTCACCCCAATAGAATTGGAAATATTAATGACTGCATATGGAGAATATGAGCATGTCTTTAGAAAGAAGTGCAACACTGCAGCGGCTGCTAAAGAGAGGGAGAGGGCATGGGAGAGCATTGCTGCTCGGGTCAATGCGTAAGTTTAAATGTAATATTTTGCAATCACAATAACTATTGAAGGGCAAATTGCATGAATGGAGCCTATTAATTTATTTCATGTAGGTGCAATCCGGCGGGGGAGAAGCGCACTTGGCAGCAACTTAAGATGAAATATAAAAACATTGTTCAAACAGGTCAGACATCTGCATGACTTGACTCTGAACTTCTTTGATCCCTTCCATAATGCTCTTTTAACACTCAAAAATGTCTTCTTTATATTGTATTAAACAATGAAGCCTGGGGCTGGGCAGCAGCAGGAGACTCCCCTGACCTCAACTGCAGAGATTGACACAGTGAGACAGCTGTTCATGAAACTCCAGAGATTTATTGTGTGGAATTCATGTGCAACAGGTTAATTTTATGTCCTCTTTATGTATTCCCAGTTACCAGTAAAAGAAATTTATAAAATTCACCTCCTAAAAAAAATCCAGAAGACCGATAAAGAAATGCTATACCTCGACCGCCAGATTAAAAAAGCAGATTTGGAAATCCAAATACTGGAACATAAATTAAAGGTGGGTGCATGGTCACATGTCAATTATGTCAATGTTAACTATTGGAACATTAACTTAACTAGCTTTTGTATTTGTAGGAAATAAAGAAGACCAACTGAAATGTGCCTCATGTTTTTATTTGTGGTGGTGCTTTAAACTCAAAAGTGATTAGTACAAATCGTGTCTCTGACCGCTCGGCCATCCTGCATAGCTGGCAGGTGGACGGGGCCTCCACATTGGAGATTATGTGTGCAGCATCACATATGATCTTGACAGTGCAGAGAATGACAGATATTAGTTAAATTATGAGGAAGTGCTTAACACAGTGAAACTTCTTAGTCTACATGTACCTGCACATTAATGCTGTGAATGGACTTCCTATTCAC
Source organism: Larimichthys crocea (assembly GCF_000972845.2). Lineage (NCBI taxonomy): Eukaryota > Metazoa > Chordata > Actinopteri > Sciaenidae > Larimichthys > Larimichthys crocea. The sequence continues at coordinate 7,428,589 of NC_040023.1, read as the reverse complement.
ATAATCAGCCTCATTATGTGAGGGAGCCGTGATGGGAATGTGCGTACCATCTATGCAGCCAATCACATTGGGAAATCCTAAAACAAATAAAAATAATAAAAATTACTAATTCAAGTCTGAGGTGGCAGCACAATGTCATAATACAGCCTGATATTAAAGGAATTCAACAGATCTCTACATCCTTCACCTGCGATCCTGTGGAACTCTTCCTTAATGGCCCTGACAGGTTTGTGTCCAGGGAAGACAACAAATATAGGTAAAAGTCTTTTCAGGGCGAGGCAGACTCTTCTGATGGCCCTGCATACAGTTGCCTTACTCAAGTGCTCAGCATCTCCGATGTTATACAAGAAACTGCCATTGGCAAAAAAACGCAGCGCCACACACAAAATCTGCTGCGATGTGAGCGCATGACTGCGACTCGTGATGTTTGAAATGTGCGGACGGATGAGGTTGTGTATGTAAATTATAGACTGTGAAGTAAAACGGTACCGCTCAAAAAGAAAATTGTCCGGGAGGGCTGAAATATCTATGCGTGGTCTGAGTACTCTCTGCCGACAGATATGTAATTCCCTGCGCAGGATTGCTGCACCTTCGTCCACAGGATCGTGATCAAAAGGACACGCCATGTTCAAAAAGTTGACACCAAACGTTGCCTTCTGGAACTAGAGGACGTTCTGACAGCGCAGGAATGAGGAAATCAAATTCAGTATGTGGCTCTGAAAGTGGGCGGAGACCGAGAGAAACTCAGGGTTTCTTCAGGAAAACCTGGTCCCGACCAGGTTAGATTCACGGAGTATGTTACTATGGCAACTGAGCTCGAGGTTAAGTTACCTCACGTTGTGAAACAGGTTAGAGTTAACCCTCTCTCTCGGGTTTGACTGACCCTCCTTTGTGAAACGGAAAACTCTGAGTTTCCGTGATTCCAGGGTTAACAAACTCTGAGTTTTCAATAAACCTGCTTTGTGAAACGGACCCCTGGTCTGGACTATACTCTTTATAATATTATTTACAGAGACTCAACACTCACTTGAAAAGTAAAAAAAAAAACTTCCTTTAAACCTCGAGCAGAACAAGGAAGGAAGGAATATATTTGTGATATCACGTGGCACAAATGGAAAATTACAGTGAGAAAAGTTTCCTTGAAGGACTCAAGTGATCTGAGGCGAAGCAGTGAGTAGGCGTGTTAAGTGAATGATTATTAGTTAGTTAGTGCGACGTGTGTGTTAGTACTTCTCAGCTTTATCTCAGGTAAGTTCATGTCCTGGTGAGATGCAGCTTCGTGCTTAACTAGAAACCAGGAGGTTGCATCCTATTCGAATGGGCCGACCAGTAGTAGTGCGTGTGTGTGAAAGAGGGTGATCGTCAGATCCTGTTATCAGGGCAGGGCTGAGTGCAGATGGTGAATGTGAAATGTTAAAAGGAGTGGCCTTTAACCCTGCCCTTTAGTTTAAATATTGACCATGGCACTAAGACAACACACAATGACAAGAGACGGAGGCATACCAGTACAGAAAGAACAGGGGGTTAAGGACACCTCAGCACTAAACTGCACCCACATCCTGGTCACAACAAACGGCATTTAAAACAAGTATTTATTTAACATTATGCCGGGACATTCGGTTTCTTAAGAAGAATGCTATGACTGTAGTGTAGAAAACAGCTTTTACAAAGAAATAAACTCAAATTAAGTGGATAAAACATGATAAAACAATAATGAATCAAAGATCTAGAGATTAATGTTGAATCATAAAGTCATATAAACTCAGCATTATTTCCATTTGATTGAATGGTGCAGACAGAAACAGTATTAACACAAGGTCCCCTTACTAAGGCCAAGATGTCTTGAAAATGTCCTGTCACACTTGATTTTTGAAGAAGCCGTCCACAACTAAGTCCCTAAACGGTCATTAGTTTACAGCCAAGACGGATATGATCAAACAGAGATCTAAAATGCCACTACGACTCAAATAAAATATCAACAATATCAAATGAAAACTAACTTCTAAAGCCAGTTGCACTGGTTGCAGGTCGTGCTTCAACTCAGATATTAGTAGCACAAGAGTGAAATCTGTCTTACTCACTTAATTATGTGTAACAAAAATCTAGAAATATAAAGCAGGTTATATAAAAATAGTACTCTTATATCATATTCACAAGTTCATAGAGGTCCATGCATACACACCAACACTTATGCCACTACATAATAAACCTTATAATGCAAATGACTTGAATATACGCACACACACAAAAAAGATTTTACATGATCTGCATTGTTAAATGACAGACTGCAGGACACACAGTGTCAGTAAGGAGTCCCACTCAGATCACTCATCTCACTTTCACTTTCTGTAAGCTGCTTACATGAAAGTGTCTCATTGATGTACAGCAGGTGACAGGACCGTCCTGTTTGGCAAAACACTGCGTATAAATGTTAAGAAGAAGAATCTGGCACAGGAATTTTACCTTCTTAAGTTTCCTCAAGAAGTGCAGCCATTACTTTACAACGTATAAACCCTTTATAAGTGGTGTCTCATCAGAACAGAAGTAATATTATGTGTTTTGACCATTGTAAAATTAAACACAAACATTGCCCATCCAGGAAATAGTTTATTTGAATAAGTAATTCCTTTTGGATACGTCACTATGTCACTGAAGTCGCCTAGTGTATTATTTTTTTAATGTGTTGTCCAAATGAGCATATTTATTTTAGATATGTACCTCTACAATGACATTTTGACTATTTTAAATTCCTTTTTTTTTTTATTCTAGATATCTGAAATTACATATACTTACTGGTTACAATTTCAAATTGAATTATAGATAATTGATTTTGAATAGAAGTCAATGGTAAAAGTTGACCAGTTTTTATTAAACGATGCTATGACAGCAATAGTTAACATTTTGATCTATGAGAACTGAGTTGTATATATCAATAATTAGAATTGCAACTAGTCAAAATTAAATTATGGATATGTCAACGCTGAATTACAGATATTTGTAACTGAGTTTGAATAGAAGTCAATGGTAAACGTTGACACGTTTTAATTCAGCTACGAACATCTACAATTAACTAGTAAGAAATAAATTGTTGATATCACTAATTAACATTTTAACTAGTGATAACTTAATTTTAGATAGTAAGTCAGTGCATGCATGCAAAGCAGTTGCTGATATCTTCAATCGCCATTATCCTGATTAAATGTTAAAGGGTGTTGCCATTAGTGTGGACGGTTAGAAAAGTTTGCAGCCCCAGGATGCACGGAGGAGCTGCTGTGAAAAAAAGGACTGATTCAGTCACTGAGAGGAAGATTGTTTGTCAGGAGGCCCAGACCGGGCTGAGACCGAACAAGGCTGCCTTTGTCTGCAAGGGCCAGCTCACACTGAGCTCCCTGCTGCAGGACACAGGAGACTGTTGAGATGCTCCGATAAACCTGGGGCAGAATGCACACACATCACCTTTACGTCTGTGACGTTAACATGGAGTAAAGTGCGTTCACAAATTCACATTACAGCCATGCACAGTTCTGTCTGTATCACGGCTGCTCTCATGCAACCTCCATGTCAAACATCACTCATTGTTCATCTCCATCACTGAACAAACATGTTGACTTTGTAGGAAAGGACTCATTTCATTTGCACCTTTGTGCTTTGAGCCAATCAGAGAGAGACCAATCATCCAAACTCTGATCGCCCCTAAATTACTGCACAATGCTGACCTGTCCTTGGATCCGAGCCAAACATCCTATTTGAAACATCAAACATTAACCTGTGCAGAAATATGAATAAAACCGACCATTAATGATCCATCACGGTGTTCAAACTGCATGCAATTATTAATATAACACAATTAACACACAGATATTAACATATAAAAACATCAGGTATGTCAGACACCTGAATACCAAATCTCTTAAACAATTCAGATAATTTAAGAGTGCGCTGCTTATTGGCAAATACCACATGTAATACAGACTTTAACACACTGATACATTCGTCATAGATAACACACTAAAGCAACATTATTAAAAATGTATGAAGTATTTATAATAATTGCTCCAATTTATCCCTTCCATCCATCCCACACTGATTTATTAAAAAAAGCTGTATTTATTATAATAGATGCAGCTGCGTGATTGTGCCATGTGCCGAAATCAAGCGCTCATCATAATATTGCAAAATATTAACACTCATGCACTCACACAACGACGTCTGTGCACAATACACACGCAAACATTAAATTACCGTTTTTGCCAAAGGGAGTTTGGTTTGAAGACAAAAGAACAATTAGAAAAGTCACCGTGGCATTCCGGCAGGAGGAGGGTGGAGGGTGGGAAGAGGGAGGGACCGCAGCGCATGCAGGTGTTTAAATACGGGACAGGTGAGAGTGAGAGGTACGGCAGATCCTGGAGCTGCGGTCCACACACAGTCCTCACCTGACTTTAGACGGGAACAGGTAAGACACAAAGCCAGCCATGATGCAGCTTCACTGCAGGGACTTTATTATTTTTAAAGCTTTCATTTTCACTTTAATCGACCAAATGCTGCGTGAGTACAGGTTGGGAAGCTGGAAAATCAAGTTAGTGTAGTTGGCAGAAGTGAAGAGAAAATTCTAGTTTAGCTTATGAATGAGTATTAGAATTTAGACTAATTATTTGTCAGATTATTAGAATGTGACAGGTGACAAATCACAGGAGAATCAAGAGCTCTGTGAGAAGTGTTAATAAAAGCACTTCAGTTTAGTCACAACTCGCACTTTAAACTTGATTTGAAGCTTCATCTTCATTGCAGATGATCTTACTTTTATACTAAACACTAGATATTGTGTTTTATATCTAAAAAACAGTCTGTAAGTTGTTGCTGTAACTCTGTAATAACAGTTTCCAACAGATTCCAGTCAGGAGCTCATGTTGCATGACAAAATGATCTTTAAACACTAGAGGACACCAACCCTCTTTCTTCTCCAAGTGAAGGATGTTTAAGTTTCTTCCACTCTTCTCTGATTTGTTCCCTCTCTCTCTCTCTCTTTTCCAGTAACCCTACAAAGATGATCAAAGCAGCGTTGTCGGTACTCTTGGTCCTGGTGGCCATCTCCTCCGCCTTCGGGAAATACATCCCAAAGACTGGCAAGAGGATCCCTCAGACTCTGTCCAGAGGTGTGTGAGCATCGCCTGCATCTCTCTCGTGGTGTTGTGTGATAAATATTGAGATAAACACATTGATATTTAACCTGCGTCCATGTCTGTGCAGGTTGGGGTGATCAGCTGATCTGGGCTCAGACTTACGAGGAGGGTCTCTACTGGTCCAGGTCAAAGTGAGTGACACTGATATCGAAATGTTGCTTTAACCGACCTTAACATCGATTAAAACTGACGATGAAATGATTTGTGTTTTTTAGAAACAAGCCTCTGATGGTCATCTTTCACCTTCCGGACTGCCCACACAGCCAGTGTAAGTCTAAAATCAGTTTAGTTAGTCATTAAGTTACTCATGCAGAAAACAACAAAGCGTTCTGTTGAATTAAGACCCGAGTCTGTTTGAAGAGTCATTTGTTTGTTCATGTGTGACGTCACCTCACACATCCTGGAACCAGTCGTAACAATCAAATACCTGTTTCTCTTCCAGCACTGAAGAAGGCAATGGCCGATGACGTCGAGATCCAGAGGACTCTCGATGAGGAATTCATTGTCCTCAATCTGATGGTAAGTTACAGGACTTCACATTAGACTACCAGAGTGTTTTAAAGGTGCATTGCACCAAAGCTATAAAACCTTTGTGTTATACCACAACACACAGTCCCTGCAAATGTGGTTTCAAATATTCCACATTTCTCTGTAACTTTATATATTCCTGTTTGAAAACTGAACAATTTAAAGATAAAAGTTTAAGTTTTGACAAAAATCACTTGTATCTATTGTTTAAGAATCGTCAACATAAGCAGCCAACACGAGCAAGATGTCAAACTCTGATTAGTGCACAGAAATTCACCTTTTTTTCCAGCCTTACCTACGTTGAACTCAGTGAGAAGAGCTCAGGCAAAAACACAAAATACAGAAATCCCTCAAGTTTAAGGGGATTCAGGGAATTCAGGGAAAGGTCCGCTGTGTCTGTCTCTTTTATATCTACAGAGTCCCTCTGTAGATATAAAAGAGACATTTTCAGGTGATAATAAACTAAATATTCAAACATATCGTGCCAATAAATCCTCCTAAATCTCACGCACCGGAACTTGATGATGACGTGTTGTTCCTTCTCTCTTACAGTATGAAACCACAGACAAACATCTGTCTCCTGACGGGCAGTATGTTCCCAGGATCCTTTTTGTCGGTAAGAGCTTTTGACCTGTTAACACCCCCCCCGCCCCTCGCCATAGTTTAGTTTGGTCTAGTTTTAGTCTTTGCTACTGTTATCAACTGTTAGTTGACAGTTAGTTTTGCTATCGTGGGAGAAAGTTCGAACAATGGGCGCAAATGTGTGACCTTTGTTAAGACATGACATGCAGCACCAGTGTGTTTACTGTGTCAACACTACTCCTGTTATTTAGGATCAGTAAAGCAGCTTATCTTAAGTGGTAATTGTTTTACGGTATCCTAATGGTGTGTGGCGTTCAGTGATTAAATAAAGATCTGCGCTTCAGCAGTTACAGTGGAGGAGGAAGTAGTTAGGTCATTTACTTAAAGTAAAGGGAGCGATACTGCAATGTAGAAATACTTTAATACTTTAATTTATATGGGCTATACTGCTTGGTAGTAGCACCATTATCGTGTGTTTTAAGTAACTAAAGCTGTAAAATAAATGTAGTGAAAGTATAATATTTCTCCCTGAATTCAAGTGGATTGGAAATATAAACATATATAGAAATACTCACTAATTTGTACTTAAAGCAAATATTTGGCCAGTCATACATACTGTATGAACATTGCTACATGCAATAAATAATAATATGTGTCTGAACAGGTCCTGGTAATACCAGAGCAAGAAACGCTGCAGCCTTCTTATTTATTTATGTTTTATTGTGTGTTCAGTCGACTTCAGTAAGAAGGAAACAGTGTTATCTCCTCAGTGCATCTTTACAAACATGCAAATATGCTGCTGGATATAACCGACAGCATTTGAATACCCAAACAACTCGACAACACCTTTATTTTACTTTAAGTACACACCCTGTTCAAAGTTGTGTCGAGGTTTCACTCATCCAACACCATCACTGTCTCTCCACAGACCCTTCAATGACCGTGAGGGCCGACATCAGCGGTCGTTACTCCAACCGCCTGTATGCCTATGAACCGACTGACCTCAAGCTCTGTGAGTAACACACTGTGACGTTTTTTTGTGGATAAATCTCTCCCCTTTTACCAGCCGGTGTCTAAATGTCTCTCTCTCTCCCGTCAGTGGTCACCAACATGAAGAAAGCCAAGAAGCTCCTGAAGTCTGAGCTGTGAACACGAGGACGAGACACTCGCTCGATTTAGGGGCCCTCATCCAGAGTTTATCGTCACCGCAGGCGGCGGTAACGCGCCGTCCCTTCAGTTTACACGCCGAGTCCTGATTCCTGATTCTTACCTTTGTTATTATTGCTGTACATCCACCATGTCTTTTAAAATAAATATGGAACTTTTCATTCATACATGACGTTCAGTCTGCTTTTTTAAAAATTAAATATTAAATTAAATATTAAATATTTTAAAAATGTCACGCTACTGCTTGTATTATTATTACTGGTAGTGCTTCTGAATACCTTTACTAGTGATAGACAGATATTGAATGTCATCTTGACGAGCTTGCTGAACAGCAAAACAATGGGAGAGACTTTTATATGAGGGAGACTTGCCAGACTTGATTCTTCAACTGGTTTGTCAAGGTTTTGATCACATGTTCAACAGTTCACTGCCATCAACAGTCCGGTCCTCAGTCTGTATTAACATAACTACCTCTTTATAACCTGGAAATACTGTAACATTTATTCACATCAACCTCTAAGTGGTGGTTCGAGGGATTTTAGTGTTTTTTTGCTCCCTGAACTGAAGCGTTCAGACAAAGACTGAGGAGTCGGGTCAGGTTCAGACCATTTTTATGTGTAGTGCTTTGGGCACAGCACAGAGCATGAAAACAATCTTGTCAGGCAGCATTATAACATCTATAATCTATAAATATCTTCACATATCTCTATCACATTCAGCTTTACATATCTAGAGTTTAACTGTGTATACAGTGGAGGGAGGCAAAAGATATTTAGCGGGGACACACGAGGATGAAACACACAATCCTCAATCTCTAAACAAATAAAACAGATATCTTCTACATTTAGATCATTTTGCAAAAATCAGACTTTCCATCTCATGATTTCCGTCCAACGATCTGCTGTAGGTGGTTCGATTTGTAACCATTTACAGGTAAATGCTTTATTTGCTGCTTCAGAAAATATCTTTCTGGTAGGTCAAACACAAACAGAGTGTTACACGTTCAAAGGGAATCTCTGTCCTAATTTTATCTTTGGACAGTTTTTTTTTTAATGTGGCGGAGGTTCTTGTCGTTGTGTTCAAATGTGAAGAGAATGAGTCTCTCTCTCTCTCTCTGACTCGACTGCGCCAATTGTCTGCATCCATGCGAGTCATGTGTTAGAAGCAGTCACATGATAACCGGTGGCATGAGGGAAAGAGACGAAAGAGCCAGTAATGTTGCATATATGTCTGACCAGATATTGGTCTGGAAATAAGCAGGAATGTAGCCACTCCATAGTCCAGTCAGAAACTTGAACGCACCAGTGATCACAAAAGTAACACGCTTTTTTAAAACACACAGTATATTGGTTTGTTCTGTGGCTGATGCAGGTGGAAGATGAAAACATAGACTCACCTCCGATCTTCTGTTTTATCAGTGTAATCAGGCAAAAACTCAAAATCACATCAGGGTAATGAAGAAAAATCTCCACCAAGTCTTGGATTATGTTACATTAATGAATGAGTAATGAAAAGTCATTACTTATATGAGTAGATGTGTAATGACAAAGCTTTCACCACAGAGCAATGACATTATAATCATTTGAATGTTCCTTAGTTTTGTGGATTAATTATTAAAAGTCTTGAACTCAGTGCCCTGCGTCAGTCATAATAAATAAAGAAAAGAAAAGATCTGTCCCTTTTTAACTGGGTCACTGCTTACATGCAGCAGAGTTTCATGCCTTTGGCTTTAGTCTGTTTCAAACAAATCTAAGAAATGAGGTTAAAACATTTCTTCTCTCTGCCACCATGCAGTCTGCTCTACGGTCACGCGCCTGGCATGATGTATGTAGTAGAAACAGTTCAGGACAGAGGAACAAGCTGTAAACACAGTATCTGACATTATCACGAGCAGTTACCTGTCGACACATCCAGCAGACACGGAGCGACAAAAAAGTGGAATGATTTAAATAAAATATAACAAAATAAAATAAGTGTAAATGTGAAAGAATTGTGTGTAAAAGTGTATACAGAGGATTGAAGAAGTATCACTGCATGAATAAACATGAACATACTATATAAATATAGCATACTACACTCTATAAATACAGGAAAATTGAGGATTGTCTGTAAGATTAAAGTGACAATGTTACTGCTTAATAGAGTATACTCTAGTAAAAGAGTATTCTTGCAGACAGCAGTCCTGTCATGTCCGGTTATGAGTTAAGAAGTCTGATGGTCTGCTGGTGCACACAGCCGTGCTCCTGTAATATCTGCCAGACGGTTCACAGGGAGGACAGTCTGCCAGCTCGATGGCCGCGGTTCAAGATGATGCTGAGGCCACCGCTGATGAAAGATGTCCTGTATGGACGGGAGTCTGTTGCCAGCCATGTGCTGACTGTGTAAGAGCCATTTAAATCACATAGCTTTATCTGGTAAGAAATATTATGACATATTATTTATGTTTTGATATTATTTATGTCAAAGTCAGTGTATATGATGAATAGCAGATTATTCTAGTTGCTGATATTCTGTTTTGAGTCGTTGTAAGACAGTTTGCTGCAGTTTACGACAGTTTTGGTGACGCTGTGAGACAGTTTTGAGGGCACATGGGCACAAAAACAGGGTTTGTAGAAAATATGGTGATATAATACGCAGAGAAATCAACGGATTTATGCATCGATTGATGTTTTTGACCATCTGAAGTAGAGCGTCAAGTCAATAATGGAAAGGGGAGACATTTTAAATCACCTTTTAGGATGCTGAAAGTTAATATTTACATAAACTGTCCAAGTTTTCACAAGAGGATGGAGTCAAAATAAGATGCAGTACTCTGCAGATGAAGTGGACTCGGCCTAACTTGGAGCTTTTGGTAAAATGTCCCTTTATGAACTGCAGAATGAAAACAAAGAGCGGCAAAATGTGATACATAAATGAGACATACAAGTTATTTGATCATGTATTAATATAAATAATATTGATTTATGCAGCTTTAAAGGCAAACTAGTGTTATTTTTCTCAATGGCCCAGCACTTCCTAACAGTGCAGCGTGCTCACCTCTCACTACAGAAGAAGGAGTGTGAGTGCAAAGCAAAAAAAAAAAAAAGCAAAAAACCTGACGGGGCACAAAAGTTCCCAGTGCACATTTTCCTCAAATGCAATGCAACCTGGGAAATATGCCAAACAGCGATAACAATAAGTTTCTTGTTCGTCTGTTATCCGATCAGTTCTCCAAATGCTCGGCAGGAATGAATTGCAACGATCCTCTTTTACCGGTGAGGATTCTGCAGCTCGTGATTGTCATCTAAAGACGACAATAATCAGGTTCATACGGACAAACATATCTCTGGAAGGTGTGACAAAGAGTTTCATTGGAATGAATGGGTGAGGATGTGTGTGTGTGTGTGTGTTTGTTTAACATCCTGGATGGGCGGGTCCACACTGCTAACACTGAAAGCCTTTTCCTGTTGCCCGGTTACTGAGGCTCAACTGAAACTATTGTCCTGTGTAATGAGCTCAGCAAAGCAGCAAAGAGAGCGTGGCACAAGTTGGTTGGTCAGGACTTCAACCAACATCCTCTTCCCATGTGAAAATCAAACGAGACGGCAGAAACCTAAAATAAATTGTGAATCTGAATCAATTTCCAACTCTATAACTCCTCAGTGTGGCACATCCTTTAAAGAAAAGATGGTTTCCCTTCTTTACACCTCTAAAAATACATTCAGATCACACTGAATTCATTTCATTTTCAGCTTTCTTCAAGTCTCAGAGGTTAAACCCTGACCTTGTGCCACACTCAAGGACAATACTCTCAGTTCATTCCCCCTTTTTTTTTCCTGAGCTGATGTGAACACTGCTGCAGCTCAGTCTATCTGTGATTCACGCCTCAGCTTCACGTTACCGGTTATCAGATTATGATTTTCTGTGGCTGAGGTGACAGCTCCCCCCTCAGTCACCAGCGAGTGATCACCGCTCGGCGATAGTGGTGCGTCAGTTTAAAGATTTGTTGACTGGAGTTTGTTTGTCGTGTACTGAACACCTCCGAGCAGTTTGTTAACCACGTGACATTTACATTAGGTTTCAACTTCAGCTCACAGAGGAGCTATCTGTGGGTAAATAGTGGCAATAATTTCTATTTTAGTCTGTTATTAACAGTGTTTACTCGCGTACTTTTACTTAAGTAGCACTCTAAATGCAGGATCACCGATGCAACAGATCATAACTTCTTAAACTTTCTGGCTCAGTACTTGTCTCATTTGTTCCTGCTCTGAATTAAACAATAAAAAACAAATATAAATCCTTATTAATAATTAAATTCTACTAATTCTCTCACTAAACCTGAGCAAAATCAGGTAATCTATAAATCAAATCTTCACAACAGTAGTGTATGATCGAGCTCCTGCTTTCTATGAAAGTTGGCATCATATACGGAGTCCTTCAAGAGTCAAAACAAACCTGTGCATGTTGTCTATTGGATATTTAATCCAGAAAGTAAAGCTATGTCAACGTCACTGTTGGTGATAAACCTCTATGGCAAGAAAATATGTTCTCGTTTAGTCACTTTGGGTGAAAATGGGTGATATAAAAATATATTTCTGTTCACATTTGCAGTGGAGATCATGGTTATTAGATACCGCGGTCAGTATTCAGGCTGAGTGTGGAGCAGTTTGGCCGGTCTGATCGTCTGCTTGGCCACTGCAGCGTGTTTTCTCCAAAATCTGGATCAACTTCTCTGCTGCAGGTTGCTGCGTATTTATTTATTATTTTTTTTCCACCACCTCCTGCAGCACACACCACCGCCACCACAGCCAAAAAACAGCAGCCCCGTGTAAATGAAATACCGCATTTGGTCTGAATCGTGCCTTACACTGCAACAAAAATCTTTTCCTAATATCCTCAGGCACATTTGTGAAGATTTGTATTAGAAACAAGTTGAAACAATTGACATTTTCTGCACGTTTTACAGAAATAAAACTCCTGAAATGATTCTAGCAAGAATAAAAACAAAATACAAAAGAGCCAGCGTACCCAATTTCTTTTTCTCTAATTAGTGTTTTATTGTGGTTTACAGTACAAAGGCTCAGACTGGTGGTTTACAGAATCATTGCAGTTCTCATACAGGAGCGTCTATTCGCAGAGGAGTCATGCAAAAGGCCAAATAACACAGCACACAGCCAGGAGCAAGGCGAACACACACAGACATACCTACACACACTCTCTCACACACAAGCTAAAACAACTCTCAGCTCATCTCCTCGCACAATATTCACAATTTCATACACGTTTCAAATAATTTAGTAATCAGTATGCAGAGTAGTGGCTAACATTATTGCGTTCAGTTGGACCGACTGCAAAAAAAACAAACAGTGGATCAGGATGAACATCAGGCAGGCTGCATAAATACATCTGGACTATACAGCAGACTGCTGAAGACAATATTCCTTCTTTTTTTTTTTTACACCCGCGGGTGCTCAGTGTACTAACTGTATATGTTCAGACACTTTTCTTAGGCAGAGCTGGAGGCAACATGTGCACTGTTCCTTCACACACACACACGCACAACAACTTATTTCCAGAACTTCAAATTCAATCTTGGAAAAAAAAAAAAAACACGTCACATTATAACAGCATTTGCTGCAGCAATAAGTGGAAACACACACACAGGACAGTCTTGTATTTACAGTTAAAGCCCAGAGAAGGTCCATAGAGTTGAAGTTGGGGGGGTGAGGTGGAAGCCAGAGCGCTATCTCACAGGAAAGCGCTCGGGTTCGCTCGGGGGTCCTTCTGGTTCCTGTAGCGATATGTGAGCCACACTCCCAGAATCTGACACAGGGACACAAGAGTCAAAATCACAGAGAGCACAGACAACAACTGCTTATCTTTGCAGTATTTTTTTAAATAAAAAAATACACTGAAAACACAGCTTGTTTTAGCTGAAGTGCCAAAAACTGCAGTTCCTCAAACGTCCACTTGAGGCTGGCTCCAGAAGTGAGTCAGTCTCCATAAGTCCCCATGTTCAAATGTCCAACTTCACAGCAGAAATAAACATGTTTACAGCCTGGTACAAAAAACAGTTTTGGTCTCTGTAGCTAATTTCCACGTTCATGACAACTGTACTGAGGGTGGATTTATATACAACTCACCTGTTCACATTATATTAAGGTTTAAAGTTATGCAGGATTAAGAGCGTGGACGCTTTGATTGACAGGTAGGTGCAATCACAGGTGGCTTATTTGAGCAACCAGGCGTCATTCAGCTCCACAGATGATCCACGTCTTTGCTGATATTTAGATTAACTTTCAGAAACGTATTGGTGATGGTCACGGATACAGCGTCCATTCTTCACTCTGCCTATGGTGGTAAGCAATGGGACTGAGGCTGAGAGCTGCAGCCAGTGTAGGTAAGTCACAGTGTCTGAACATGGGATTTTACTACTTTGCTACTATTGCTACTGCTGTTACTCCTACTACTACTACTACAACTACTATGTCTTCTGACGAGCACCTAATTCAAATTCTGCAGCTCGGTTTACACACACACCAAAATAAAACTTTCATGATGACAACTAGTTCTGAATTCTGCCGCCAGGCGAACACGAGCATATCACAGCATCATCACATCATCTGTCCTGCATGAATTTAGTGGCTTCTTCTAAACTTAAAATTTATTTGCAATTAAAATAGATCTCTTAACATCCCATGAGCCTGTTTTGTGGTCCAATCATCATGTTAGGACACTAAAACTCTGCATTTTTACACTGTTTTTGTCTGTGCACGTATGTTTATGTGCACACGTGTGCAGGATACATTTGTATGTATATGTACAGTACTACTACATCAACGTCTGCTACTACAGCTAAAACCCTTTCTTGAAAATGAATAGCAACCCTGAGCTGAAAGTACTTCTCATTAGGACTTTATCTTTATTCTATTATCTTTGTATTATTATAGAACAGTTGGCAGCATCGTGCTCCAGTTTTTTTTTTATATAATTACTGTCGAGTTGGTTGTGATTGAACCGGTGTGTGTGTGTTTGAATGTGCACAGCTCTGTCAGCTCAGCCTGCAGCAAGGCTTTAATACTGAGCTGTGCCAGTCCCCACGACTGCTGCGACTCCTTCTACCTCTAGCAACCAGAAATCTACCGTTAGTGCGGCTGCCTAAAACTGCAATTACAGTTACTATCAACAAATACCACTAATGCTAATATTTCATCCGACAACCCTCAGCAGTGCTGCGATCGTGGCTCACCTCGGTGAAGCTGAAAAAAAGTCCGATCCCTCCTACGAAGCGGAGAGCCTCTCCGGCGTGTTCCTGGATCTTATCTGCACAGGGCAAACAGGAGTGGTTGGGAAAACATGCCTGCAAGAGAACAAGATTTCAACACGTCATCAAACAAAGGTCACATCGGGTTGAAGGATGTTTATAATTTTACTGCTGCTACTCTTCAAATGATAAAATCCCAAAAAACCAACAATCTATTTTAAGACGTAGCAAAGGTCCCGAACTCACAGCGTCACAGGTCCCGTTCAGGTCCACCTTTTTGAAGCCACAGCAGTTGAGACTCTTCTCCACGTCCCGCTGAGTGCTCTGAGAGTTATTCCAGCCGACCTCCAGCAGGTGATTCTACAGCACACACACAGACAGACAGGGAGCAACATGAAGCATCGCTGCAGGTTTTATCGTATTTATAGCAACATGTTTTAGGAGCACCCAACCACCTGTGCTGCATTGACTCCCAAGTTAAACGAGAGCATTCATTTGTGGAGGAAAGCTCGATCTAATGGTCACATTTTGTAAATGTATCCACACAAATGATACATTTAGACTTTCAGCAAAGCCTCATGATGCTTTGCCTGTGGAGCTCTGTTGTTCGAGGTGTACTTCGACACTCAGACGCTGTTTGTTGCTTCGTTTTGGTCGATCACTGTGCAGCATTTTATAGTATATCTGTAATTTTATTGATACGAAAATATAAGTGAATTAACCGGGTCACACATTACCCTCCTACTTCTAGCACAAGGTGTCAAGAACAACTTTCTTATCTGTGCTAATATCTAGGTGAGGTGAGCTCCAGAGGAGCTTCCTGGGGATGGTGTTCAGGCACAGGCAATCTAAATGAGGAGCAGGAGGAGAATAATGATTCACAGATTGTGTTTAGACAAGAAACAAATTATATCTGCAACTGACCTGGAATCTTTCTTTGGAAATAGAAACTTTGATGGCTTTTATAGCAGCTCCGATATAGCGGGCAGCAATTTGAGATTTGTCAGTGAGAGCAGACTCTAAACTTTTATTTGAACACAGTCACGTTCTTCTCAGTGTTGATGGTTGGTGACATGTTTTCGCAGACCTCAGGGCACTCACCTTAATTACAATAATTAAAATCGACCTTTTGCCTATACACATAACTGTGTGAGTTTGAGTTTTCCTTCCCTTGTGCAAGATTACAATTCTTATTTTCAGGTGATTATACACTGATGAAAACACACTTATCGAATATTCGATTCAATTTCTGTCACATTCTCTAACTAGAACCTCCTAAATCTGACACGCTGGACCTTTGAATCTCAGTTTAACATCTCCATGAAGTGTAATGTGGAAACTTGAAACTTCCAGGTCACACTGGACTTTACAGTGAAATAAGAGACACCTCGTGTCGAGTCGTTAAAAGCGCAATCTTTTTTTTAAATGTTCTAAAATATGTCCAGATGGGATCATTAATACATATGATTTGATTTGAATAAATAATGCAGAATAAAAAAGATTTGTAAAAAAAAATAAAAAGCACATTTCTTCCCACATACAGTCGTCTCTTGTCTCGTATCGGTGTCGGATACTCTGGCTCTCTCTGCTTGTTGGACGGCAGCCGGCTTTTCAGTCCGTCCTCGAGTGTGGCCACTCGGAACAACTACGCACTCTTACCATGAAGACCACGTCTACAGTGAATTATAACACTTAAAGACTAGACTTATAAACACACATATTGTTTCTGATTACACATTATAGACGTGACGTATTATTGATCCTCTCGACTGTTATCTTTAGTATTACCACTACTAATATTAGTCATATTTTTATTATAATTATAGTTGTAGTTATCATTATTATTATTGTTGAAGTGCATCTTTGTCTGGCCACTCAAACAGCCACAGACTGTGCAGATGTTAAGTCTTATATTCATGAATTTAAGTCATAAAGTTACAGGATGTTTTTTCCAACTTTCTCCTACTCCCTTTTTCCCTCAGTCAGGCTTTGCTTGTTGTTTGAGAGGTAATTTAGTCGCGTCTCAGAGAAAACAAATTGCGGTAAATTGTGTTTCACGCAGCACAATCCTTAATCCTTATCTCTCTCCCTCCAACTGCTCCATCCCAAACTAATTTGTCTTTGCGTATCAGTTACTCGGTTTAATGGTGCATTTGAGCAACTCCCCTCGACTTAAAGGAAATCCAGCGCAGGATGTAAAAATAAAGGAGTTGTTGAAAGGCCACGTAGGAAATGACTAAGTGAAGGAGAAGAGGACAGAGGAAGTCAAGACATGATGCTTTATTCCTGGAATGATTAAACATCCTAATCTGATGATGATTAATTTAGCTACGAGCAAACCAAAAGAACATTTGTCCTGTCTCAGAGGAACATTAGCCACAAACCACTTATTGAATAAATGAATGTGAGTAGTTAAACACAGATAAAAACCTCAGGTACCCTCAGGGAACGTTATCAGCGCTGATGCATATCATCTTCCCTTCTCAGGAAGTGGCTCTGCTTGTGTTTGGTGGTGTCAGTAATGATCATTTAAAGCGTTCGCCTGCTTCTGATTAGAGAATAATGAGATCAGACTTACTGTATATAAAGTGACCCATATTTAAAAGGCCGCTGTAACGCTGGTGTGGCTGGAAATAGGACACGGTCCAATCATTTCAGCACAGTTTCGCACTGGTCCCCTACAGACTGAATCAGCTGGGGGTGTACTCGATCAGAACTAGTTCTCACAGCGACCCGAAACACTTTCTGTGGCATTCATAGTGAATTATAATGAATTCCTAATGCGCTTCGACGACACTAATGAACCACATAATGCTCAAACTCACAAAGTGGTTGGAAAATGTCAGTTTTCTTGTGTTAGTGAGTAACTGTTTTTACTTATTTACCTTATTTTCATCTTACCTGCTGCTCTTTGTTGATGGCCAAACAGGCACTGGACACAGAGAACTGCACGATGAACACCATGAACAGGATGATCATGTACTGCGCTTCGCCGTCAAGGAACAACAACAACAACAAATCGAAACAAACATCTAAACCATATGCATGTGAAGTGTGAACAGTGTACATTAGGATAATAAAATCTGCAGTTTGTGAGGCTGGAAGTGGAGCTGTACACATGACTGACTGCAGAGTGAAAGACGATGCCGCTCTGGATCTTATTGCACATGCATACATGAATGGAAAATGGATTTTCCAAAACACTTCAGTGAAGAGAGCGCACCGTTGGTAGATAAAAACGGACTTTTAGTGCTTCTGACTCAAAAAATCAGCAAAAAAACATCTGAATTCAAATGTTTCAGGTGGTACTGTGTGCTCCTAGTAGTATCATTAACATTTTTAGTGATGGTAAATATCATTCCTGGAGTCTTGGAGTCAGCGACAGTCTTCTCTGCTCTCTCTAGGAAAGAAAAGCATTTAATTGTATTTCCTACAATGTTTAACTGTTCCTTTAAAAAGGTGCATTGCTCTGACAGTAGCCACGGATACATTTAAAGGCAGCTTTGAAGCACTGAAAAACTCCGGGCTTGTGTCAAATTATCAACAATCAGATCAAGCTGACTTAATTATCCAGAGAACAGGGCCCTGCTCTTCAAACGGACTTCAACTAATTCAGACTAACGTGCTGTTAGCAGGCCAAATTAATCCTGTTTATTCTCGTCTGTCTAATTTGGTTCTTCTGGGAAATAAATAACAAGAGCTTATGTTGAAATAAAAGGCAAAAACCACGATCGGCATTTATAGCAGCAAGGATACGAAGAACAGCAGGACCTGGTGATGCTTCATGGCCCCGATGAGGCCTGCCACGGCCACGAAGAAGAGGAAGACGCCCACACCGATGATGCCGCCAACCACCTGGAAACTGGAGACCAGACCGAACCACTTCCCCCACGCTGCGATGCCGATCATCAGCAGGCTCACCATCTGCAGGACGGACACACAGACACACAGCCCAGGCTATGATTAACGCCTAAAAGAGTCGGAACATGAGCCGCAATTAGAGATTAATTAATCTGCATATGAAGTCTGTCCTGTGGTTTAAAGGAAGCTGTACTGTCTTGTGTATACTGTATACTGTCGCTATGGGTGTGGACACTGAGTCAGAGGCACACAGCGCCTTCACCTGGACCAGTGACACACACTCAAGCTGAACAAAAACTTTAAAACCATTCATGTAAAAATGCGTCCCTCAAAACTCCTTCAACCTACAAACAGTGTGACAACATTAAATATAGTTCATACTCAGATCTCTCTTATTTCTAGTCTGGCTCATCGATTTTTGGGAGCTAACGATTGATGCACGTCCACACACTGATGGCGCAGCCTTCAGGAGCGATTTCGGGTTCATTATCTTGCCAAAGTACACTTTGACATACAGACTGAAGGAGCTGGGGATCGAACCACCGATGATCTATTTAGTGGACGACCCGCTCTACCTCCTGCTCCACAGCAGCAACACTAAAATGTAAAAGTACTTTACTAGAAAAAGTCCTAAAGAATAAAAGCATAAAATATTATATATATATATATATAATTAAAATACTTAAGTCAAATACCCCAAAACATACTTAAGTACAGTTATTAATTGCTTGATTTAAATAACCAAAAACAGGATGAAACGTCCTCTCTCTTATTATTTAACAGCACAAACACTGTCTCTATGTTTCTCACGTACAGAGCACTAACACCATCCTTATATAACCTGTATGATTATTAAGCGTTATGTCAGGGTTTTAAGTTTGTAGTTAAAGGATAAATTTACATTTTTCTTCTTTCTTGAATCAACATGCTAATATGTACACTGAAACTGTTTTGGATTCTTCCTGTCCTGAAGCGTTCCCTCTCCTAAAGGCCACCTCCTTTCTTAAAGTTAACAGTTACACAAACGTAGTGAGTGTCTTCCACTGTTACAAAACCCCCCCTACTTTGTGTTTCCCCAGAGAGTTTTGTCTCGCTCAGCCGCAAAGGAGGAATTTTATCCAAACATGAGAGGGAGCTCACTTAATTTGTCAAACACAGAAGCCTCTATTGACACCGAAGGAGTGACTGTGGGTTTTGTAACCACAGTTCTTGCACTAGAAT
Source organism: Larimichthys crocea (assembly GCF_000972845.2). Taxonomy (NCBI): domain Eukaryota; kingdom Metazoa; phylum Chordata; class Actinopteri; family Sciaenidae; genus Larimichthys; species Larimichthys crocea. Next base: position 7,408,807 of record NC_040023.1, on the reverse strand, counting down.
TGTTCTCAGATCTCTTCATGTTCGGCACAGAGCGACAGATAACTGATTCAATGCACAAATGTGCATGTACGCATTATTTTAACCCTCTCGGGTCTGAGCAATCTGCAACGATTACAAAGGGACACGGATAGGACTCTTGTGTGTAGGATAGACATACATCAATTTAGCATGGCACATTTATAAAGGTGGTGCGGAGAGAATGAAAGGAAATGATTAAAACTGAAGCAGGAAAAGGCGTCAGACAATAAACTGGAAACTATAAAAGGGCCGCTGTGATTGTGCAGCAACCTCCAAAGCCAATGCAGAAATTACAAGAACTGCAAAGTCCACTTTAGACTGGCTACAGAAGTGAGTCAGTCTCCATAAGTCCCCATGTTAAAAGCAGAAATAAACATGTTTACAGCCTGGTACAAAAAACAGTTTCAGGACAACTGTACCGATTCTGAATTTTTATAGCACTAACCTGTTCAAATTATATTAAGGCTTAAAGTTATGCATAATTAACAGCGTGCACACTTTGATTGACAGGTAGGTGCTGTTACAGGTGGCTTTGTCTGAGCAACCAGGCGTCATTCAGCCTGCAAAAGCAGAAGAAGCAGGACTACAAACATGATGGTGGCAGCGTAGCGTGCAAACTGGGCATGGAAGAGGACCCACACTCTCTGTAGATATAAAAGCCTCATTCTAAGGTAACAAAAACACCAACTATTCTTATTTTTTGGTGATTATACACTAATACAAACATAGTTTCTGCCATATTCTGAATGAATCCAGCTAAAATATGACACACCGGACCTTTAATATTTATAATCCAATCTGAGCCAACAGTGGTGACATCATTATAACATCATTGCTTAGCAGATCTCCTCCACACCTACAGAAAAAAAAACACACTACACACCACCACCACCACCAACAGGCTCAGTCGTACTCCTCCACCTGGGTGGAGCGCCCCTTTAAAATGAGGCCCTCACAAGCTTGTTGGACCCTGTGAGGGTCATAATACACACACCTATGGCTGAAGTTGAGAAACCAGCGATGATAAGAGCTGCAGAGGGGCCTCTGTTATGTAATAAAATGCGATGTAAGGAAGGAAAATAACATTTAAAGGCTTAAAAGCTGCAAACATTTCCTCTCTGATGAGAAACCAGGCTGTTTTTAAATGTCTTTTTCTTCATGGATAGATCATTTGATCCTGGTACAGTGTGAATAATTGATTAAAGCAGTGCCTGGCCTCGTCAGTGTGTTGTTTACAGCAGGATGTTTCTGAAAAACACTGAGCACAATGATCCATATGGCAGCAGCGCATACTCACAACATAGAGGATGTTGAGCACGCATAGGGAGTGTTTGGAGCAGGTGAATCCAGCGCAACCCATCTTGATCACTAATAAATACAATCAATCCTTCAAAATAAATGTTTCAATAAAAACTCTCCAGTGATAAAAAAATAAATAAATCCAAATTTTTTTAAAAAAAGAGAGAGAAGCTCCGCTGAAGGAAATAATCCCGCTTCCCCGCTGGAGTAGATGGTCGCCCAGCAGCAGGTCTAACCTGGAGAGAAACGAGATGGATGTCAAAGCACAGACAATGAAACAGGAGCAAAGAGGAAGTTAGATAATGAGCCTTCAGAATAAAAGCAAATAGCTGCATTTCAGCTGAGAAAGAGTTTGAATTCCCTCACTAAGTTTGTATTAAGGCTTTGAAACTTTTAAAACCTCCAGCATGGAAATAAAATGGTTAAAACGTAATTTTATCAGTCTGTAGTTTAAGAATAAGTTTTCTGGAGTGATTTAAGTTGGTGCTTATTGAGTTTTAGAGTTGTGTTAACTGGGTTTATACGTTTGAAATTAGTTTTCTTGCACTTTTAATGTTATATACTTGCTGGAAAAGGCTGGAAAGGTTTTAAAGCTGGGTAAAAAAAACACCTTGTATTGTTTCTTAGTATAATGACACATCAGTCGATCTGATTACAGTAAACGTGTCACTGTAAGAACAGAAGTCAGTGTGTTATTATGTCAAACAAACATAAAATGATCACCTAAAAGCCAAAAATGAGACATTAAAATTCAGAAAATTAATATTATGTTATTATTAAACCCCGTCAATAATAGTGTCTCTACCTTTAAGGACATTTTTAACATGTACGACTCTGTAGCTGTGAGATAAAACAATAATAATGTGTTGCTATGCAACTGTTTGTTTGTTTTTGTTGACATCTTTCACAAAGATAAGTGTGTGCCAACATCATACAGTTCAGAATGAGATCAAGGCTGTGTAAATCCATGAAACAGTGATGAATGATGAACATAAATATTCTCATTACACTGACATACAGATCTTCTTTATTTTAGTTTATTTTAGTTTTTTTCTGTGATGACATACATTGTTTTAATGAGAACAAATCTTGGTGTGTCATAATAAATAAATAAAAAACTGTAAAAGCAAATAAAGATTTCATTATGAAGTCAATATTCTCTTATAAAGAGACATTAAGGCAGCCACTCACTATCAACAATCAAAATGTATTTAAATGTATCTTTAGTTGCATTGTTATGAATGCTACTGGCATGGATGACAGTGAAGTTCATGCTTTTATTTTGAAGAAAACCTGACACTAACATCCGGTGTTAACATGGTCATCTATTGTAACTTGACGTCTGTTTGGCATATGACTCAGTGAGGGCGGGGCTCTGGAGCATCCAGCCCTCTGATTGGCTGCAGAGCAGTCCTGTTATTTCCTCTGAAAATCTTCCAGAAAGGATGTAGATCATGAGGCCCCTCCATCCTCATCCTGGGTGGATGTTACATATATATATATATACTGCTACATCAGCTGCAGTGATGTGGGCTCATTTGTTTTCCTCCACCATGTGATTCTTCCTGTCTCGTGTTACTCATTTATGATTCATCAACAACCCCTTGTCGGCTGTTGGAGCACACAAGCGTTTCTGGGTCACGCCAGGACTCACTGTGATCAGGACAAATGTAGAAACACACACAGAGCAATTCAAGTGTCAGTGTTTCCTGTGATCACTTGATATCAGGGCAGCAAACAGAACACAGACGGGTAGTATCAGATAGGAAAGCAGAGAGAGAGAGAGAGAGAGGGAGGGAACACACAGAAAAAAGACCTCAGGCTGAGTCGAAACCGGGTCACTACAGGAAGAACTCAGCCTTTTGTACGTGGGGGGTCGACTCTACCAGTCTGCCACCCCTGTTTGGGTCTCATCCACTTTGTTTATTGTTTCTGTTTATTCTGTTCATACCGCCATATTTGCCATATTTATACTATTTATATCTTCCAAATTTGCCACTGTCTTTTCTTGGATGTCTTTTAGCTTGTATATATTTTTATTTTATTTTATATTTTTTACTCATATTTTACATTTTCATGTTTAGTGCTGTTTGCACCGGGATAAGAGGGAAACGCAATTTCAGTTTTCTGTATGTCCTGCAGCATTGATAATAAAGTTAACTTGAACTTGAACTTGAACTTATTGTGAGCTGCTGTAACAAGTGAATTTCCCCGGTGTGGAATCAGTTAGGTCTATCGTATTGTATAGCTTCACATGACATTGTATCGCATTGTCTGGCATCATGTCGTATCGTGTTGTATCATAAAGGATCCTATCGGATCATTTCATCTGGTATTGTATCATATAGTACTGTGTCATATCGTATTGTGTCGTATTGTATTTTATCCTATCGTACCGTATCGCATCATATCGTATCACATCGCATCGTACTGTTTACTATTGTCTAGTATTGTATTGTACTGTCTCGCATCGTATTTTCTGGTATCATCTGGTATCGTATCGCGTTGTATCGTAAAGGATCATATCGTATTGATTTATCTCATCTAGTATCGTGTCGTATCATATACTATTGTGTCATATCGTGTTGTGTCGTATTGTATTGTATCCTATCTTACCGTATCGCATAATATCGTACTGTCTAGTATTGTATCATATTGTATTGTTCCGTCATCTCGTCTTGTCTTGTATCATATTGTATCGTATCAGATTGTCTGATCTGGTATCTCATCATATAGTATTGTGTCGTATTGTTTTATTTTTATCTTTGCATCATTTCTATTTTTGATATTACATTTCTATGACAGTATTTGATGTCTTCTGATTATATTCCTGTTTAAAAGATCAGTCACAATCACTGGGGAACAGATGAACTGAAACTTTGATGCGGCAAATGACAACTTAAACAGATAAACAGTTCATCTATGGACAATATTATTTCCCTAAGTTCATTTTATACGTCTTCATAGTCCCAGTGAAATCCACCATGTGACTGTATTTAATGGAAGAAAACAGCAGCGTACACACGTACATATAAAACCAGTTTATTCATAAAAACACGAGAGCATTGCCAGGTTACATATCCACACTTTACTTAGTCAAACTCACTTGTGCGTGTATTAAAACAAGTGCAAACCTACTGCAGAGGTCATGTTACTATTCCTGGATCATTTTTATAGATGGAGTCTTGTGCTGAGGTGGATGGACATCAGTAAGGCTGTCTCCATGTAGGACTGACTCCTGGTCCGGTGTTCACAGACATTCGCTGGTTATCTGAAGGTGTTCGGCTGCCTCGGGAGGGGGAGTGTTGTTGAACGGGCCTCCATATCAACCCAGATGGACTCTACACAACATGTTAACTAGCTGCTACACTGTCATTCAGGCCACAGGAGGCAGACTACAGGAACTCCTCCTGCTCCTCCTCTAACCATCCTCCCCCTCTGACTCTGACTCTGTGGACAAAGAGAAAAAGAAAGCATGAGACAACAGCACAATCTTCTGGCCACAATGAGGATTACAACTCATTTAATGCTGTCCAAATCCCTTTAACGAGGCCTGGATGCCATGAAATAAGAGAAGTAACATTGTTTCTTGCCTTCTTCAGCATTTTGGAGCCACTCCACAAACTTCTTCATCTGTTCCAAGAAGACACTCTTCCCTTTGGCAGCATGGGCATCTTTGTACCACTTTAAGATGGCCTCCTCGCTCAGGACATCAGCTGAGTTAAGACAGAGAGGACAGAAAGTCACGGACAACAATACGATTGATAGACTTGACACAGTATGAACGGGGCGAGACGCCGACCTTTGTAAAAGAGCACCACTATCTTGGAGAAGGACTTCATGAAGTGGATGTTGTCGTAGCAGTACTCCTGGATCTTCAGGAGCAGCACCAGCTCAGACTGACCCTGAGTGCTGAACACTGCCAGCAGAGGAGCGTAGTGCTGACAAAGAACACACACACATAGTTACACAGTGTTAATAATAAAAACTAATGATGATATCATAACTAATACCAAAACCAGAGCTCCTGGGAAAGGCGGGGCTGGAGCCGGGCTGACATTGGAGGACAGGCATGGGGACACCCTGGACAGGTCACACTGACACAAACAACCATTCACGCTCACAGTAAACCTGCATGCCTTTGGAGTGAGAGAGGAGATTTCTAAATATATCACACTATCATCAAATACCAACCGCAGCCGTTGTTGGGAAATAGCTGAATGTAGCAACATGCAGCAACACTCTTGGTTGAACGACAGTACGTGTAGCTTGCTACAGTCAACAAATGATTTGTAGAGTTGTCGTAGCTCAACTACTTCCAATGAAGACTGGATTATGGATTAGTCCAAAGTAGCTGCATATTAAATATAAATAAATACAAACATAGGAATCTAAAATCTTGCATGCCTGCTGCTGTCCTTGCATGTGGTTGCAGGCTTTCTCTCTGGACTCAAACCCGGAACATCCCCAGCACGCATCCCTGTCCTTCAGTGCTTGGTGGCATGTATCTATGTAGCTCTATATTTGCTCTACACAGTGGTGCATTGGGTATGAACCTGCCAGCTGGCTGGGACTTTTCTGTGTCGGGGTTTACACGTTCTCTCCGGTTACTCCACCTTCTTCTCACAGTCCAAAGAGATGCAGGTTTCTAGGTTAATTTGTGACTATAAAATGCCCGTAGGTGTAGGTTGGTTTGACTTTACGTGCCAGTCTTGTGATGAACTGAAGACTAAAATCTCCCCCTCCAAATCAGATAATATAGGTAAATGATACATTTTCTGAATCCTCAGGGTCATGCCAGTATTTCAGTGTTTGGATTTTGTTTCTCTGATGGTCCCTGGTGCCACAGAATTAAAAGACAAAAGATGACATAGGTGGAAATGGCAGGAAAATGTGTGTGATTGAAAGTTTGAAGAGCTCCAGGGTTGGCTGTACTTATCCAAAATGTTCACAAAAGGATTTAAGTGAAAGCTCAGAGTCTCCCCTTTAAAATGATACCAAACATAACAAAATAAAATATTCCAATATGTCCAATATAGACTTTCAGCTATATCAGTGTCTGCTTAATTTATACACATTATTTTCTCAACCTTAGCTTACATTATGTGTGATAACTCAAAACAGCTACTCTTGTCAGATGGCCATCATACATCATTGAAAAGCTGAGATTCCAGGCTTTCAGAAAAGGTATGGTAGCCTTTGCCACTTTTTCGGTAACGGCCAACCCTTCTGGCTCACGGACTACTAGTCCAGGTTGTACCCCACACCTCTTGCCCCAATGCCAGCTGGGATTGCTCAAGCGGTTAAAGAAAATCATTCCTGTTCATGTGCACGTTACAACCGTCTACACAGGCCACGTAACAGTTTGTGTTGTGCTGCTATACACATGCAACCACAACCCAACCCAGTAGTTATGTAGTTTGTGTGCTGGGCCCTGACATACACAGTAGTACTGTCGCCTAAATGCACCGTCTAAAAGGACTGAAAGTCAGACACTGGAAATCGAGGTCTGAAAGCCAGAAATCAAGCGGAAAGATGTGTTAAACATTGCAGCTCTTAGAAGTATGAGCGATGAGGGACGCTGTGTTGTGTATGACCTACTTTGAGGTGTTTGAGTGCCTGCTCTGTGACCAGCTCCTCCTTCTTGTTCCACTCCACGGCGTTCATCAGGCACGTCCACAAGAGCCCAATCACAGCATGCTCCTGCAGCTCGTTCCTCTTCATCTCCTCCTTCACATACAGCACTATCTGAACATGAACACACAGTAAGTAAAAATAAATAAAAATATGATCACACTGACAGTACGGTCTGTCTGTACCTCTCTGATGGGACACTGCTGGGACAGGCGCTCCTGCAGCTCTTTCTGCAGCTCTTTGCGGGTTCCCAGACTCTGCTGCACACGCAGGAAGTCGGACAGCTCCTTGAGCCCGGCTTCGTTGAAGTACTTGGAGAAATGCTCCACATTCTGCTTGTTAGCAGGAAACAGCTCCTGAGGTCAACAAGAAAAATGTGTCATACCACAAGCAAGTTAACCTTCTCAGGTACCAGTTGATTGTTGTTTTTTTCTTACCAGAAGTCTTTTATCGAGGTTCGCCTTCCTCAAAGATGAGGTCACCGAATTGGCGTCTTTCTCTGCGATCCATGCTTTGAACATCTTCACAGCGAAAGACGCAGAGATCCCTGAAGGATGAAACAAAGAAGTCGGTTTTGGAATTAAAGACGAGATGTTTCTCTCGCTCTCACTTAGAGAGTCGTATCCTCTCACCTTCTTTGACCACATTATCACTGAAGAGGCTGGTGATGATGGGAGGTGGTAGCGCGTTGTTGGCCAGCAGGATGCCCGTCAACATGGCGAGCTTGGTCTGCTCTGACTCACTGAAGGCCTTCAGGAAGAGCAGCAGCTACAACAGACATGAGGACAGTCACGGTTTACAATCAAACATAGAATAAAAAGGACTGTATCATACACTACAGCTTACGATGAAGCTTTACCTTTTTGATTTCCTCCTCAAAGGCTTTCTCCAGATATTTGTATCTCCTGATGAGCTTATTGAAAACCTGAAAGTACATAGTGACATAATGAGTAACAATCTAAGTTTATAGGATGTTAGCAGCCGGTCATCTTTTCCTGTTGCTTGGCACAGTCAGTACAAAGAGGGAAAATGTGGGCGTACCTGAGCATATAGGCGCAGAGCAGCGTGGCTTTCCTCAGCGGTGAACACGCAGTGCGCTGTCACCTTGGTCTTATCACCCTCATCAATGCGAGTCCCTCCGGGAGCTGAGGAAAGGACCGGGAGTTTCAGAGTTAGAGCTTTTGAACCTCTTATTGAGGTCTCAAGCTGGACAAGCGATGGTGATGGTCACCAAGCTGATGAGACACTCTGCTCCTCAGTTCTCTTTACTGGCTTCCCATTTCAGCTCGCATCAAGTTCAACTGTGTTGCTATCCTACAGGACGGTGAACGAACCGCTCCTTTGTGCCTTAACGCTTGGGCAAACCCATGTGGACCCACAATCAACATCCGCAGAGACAGATCAACTGGACATCATGTAAAAGGTGTGACCTCAGCTGTCATGGCTGCATAACCCACTACCTGTTTCATGTGCGTGTGTGTGTGTGTATTATTATTACCTCTGTGAACTCGTACTTCAGGCTGTGAGTAAACCTTTTAACTGTAATTGGTTTAACAGGTAGTGAACCAGGCTGAACGCTGCACTGGCACTCACAGAGAACAAACCAGTTGCACAGATTAAAGGATAGGATGTGTGTGAGTGGAAGGACAGATAGTCTTCATACTACAGATTAAGATCGGTTTGAAGTCATAAGGTCATAAAATTAAAATATGTAATGTTGTCTCCAGTGTACCTCTATCTTTTGCACAATACAGTGGTCTAAATAACTTTCACTTGTGCCTGTCACAGTGACCCAAAGTGTAATTTGTATTTGACATGGAAGACAGACAGAGAATGTTACTAAGCCAGTGACCGCAGTGTATCTGCGAGGAATAAACACCAACTGTACAAACTGTGCAAACTAAATGTAGTAAAAAAATAAATAAATAATAATGGACCAAACTGGGATCTTGATCTCATCTGGTGCTTAGTGAGGAGATCTCTTTGATTAGTGAGAATTACTGTGTTAATCTGACAAAGCCAGCTGTGATCTCTTTGTCCTTGTCTGTGTGAATAACACAGGCCTCGACTGATCTGGTGTATAGAGCTCTGCGAGGATACGCCAACGCCGGACAGTTTCTAATGTCGTATGGAAGAATACTGCCGGTCAACACGAAGTACAGTAACATCAACATCTTCCATGAATGTGAAATTAAAGGTAAGTATTGTCCCAACATGTTTGACCTCCCAGATATTCATCTGATTACTTCAGCCGGGGTAGACGGGGGGACACTCACCAAGCATGCTCCCGGCGACGAGGATGTCAAACAGAGTGTCAGCATAGCGTCTGTAGTCCAGTCGCGACCCTGTGACATCTAGAAACTTGGCTACAGCATCCAGGTCGCCTCCCGCTTCATTGAGGCCCGAAACAATTGTGTCTCGAAAAACTGTCGGCTCGAACTTCTCCTTTTCATCTAGGACAGAGGATCACACGATCAGGGTCAAGACAGAGAGAATGTGGCTACCACATAAACTTTATATTACTGTTCATATTGTTGTTCATTCAGTTCAAACAGCACTACATTATTTTTTATCAACGGTAAAAGAAACAAAACTAGTTCATGAGATGTGGAGTTTAGATTGTTGAGAGTCAAGATTTATGATCACTACATGAACACATTTATATTTTAGATTTGCACCTTACCTATAACATAGCACATAATGTAACATGGATGTGAGATTAGATGTCTAGGAAAGTTTACACTGCTTCACAATGGAGGCATGGCTCACAGACAGTCATGAGACAGGAGTCAGTGGTAGTCAGTGTGTCTCTTGACTAGTAGGATTGATAGAGATAAGTTAACCCACCCTGTAAATGACAGGTAGTCAGGTTATGGTGTGTTAAGATGTGGTCAGACTAACATTAGCATTCGGTCAATGCATTGGTGCAGCGGAGGTTATAGGCAGAGATGTATAGTAACGAAGTGGAACTACTTAAGTACTGAAATGCAGTATCTGTACTTTTTTCCCCCAACTTCCACTTTTACTGCACTACATATTTTTGATGAATGTAATACTTTTACTCCAATACATTTTTCATGTGCTGAATCGTTACTATTGTAGCGTCCAGCCGGACACGTTATGAATTCAACAAACTGCATTTATTGTTGAACGGTTTGCTTCCAGGACTCTTACTTTCAGTACTTGAGTAGCATTTTTTTTAACATACTTCTACTTGCAATACTTAAGTACAAAACATTTTGAATACTTTAGTACTTTCACTTAAGTATGGTGTTTAAAGAACACTTCAATTTCTACTCAAGTCCGTTTTTTGATATAGCACTTGTACTTCTACTCCACTCCTTTACTCCAGCACTTTATACATCTCTGGTTAAAGGATTGTGGAGGGAGCGTGGTGCATCAGCTGCAGGAGAGAAAGGCTCAGGAGAGCAGTGCCAGGTCAGAGTGGGAGTGATCGGCACACCTGCATCCTGTTTAAGCTTATCACTCTCCCTTTCTTAACACTGGACCAAGGGAGAGGTTTTAGAGAGCAGGGAGAACATGACACGAAGAATACAGCCAGTCCACAGTGAAGCCTGCGATCGGCCGGTGTGTGTAAAACTGTACACCAAAAAAAGAAATTGTACACCGTAACCTGTCTGTCAGTTGTGTCCATTGCTGTCCTGTGGTGTGGCGTCTGCAAAATGTTCAGATTCAGGATCTATTACTCCAACTTGACTTTCCTGGATTATATTTCAGTGAGTCACTGTTTTGGTTGGAAAGCTTACTTGCTGGTTACTCTGCAGCAGCGGGAGTAGTTGTGAGTAAGTCACCAAGCTTTGACATGCAGTGAGAAGGTACTGATTCATTTCCTTATGCCACTTTCTGGTGGGATAAGATTTTTACTCTTGGAATAAAAATGTCGAGCTTTGAAAGGAGTTTTTTTTCTCCATAAAATAATGGGACAGACTCTGGCACGGACAGATATACAACGTGGACAATACAAAGCAGTCAATCAATACAATGTATTTCTGTGCAGAAACTCATACTGACGCCAATGTGGCATTTCATCATATAACATTAATATCTACTGGGCAGTGTGTGTGTGAGGTCTCAGAGGGCTTGTGTAATAGTCAGTGAAACACTGCCTGACAAAAACAACCCGTTAACACTGAAGACGACTGCACACCAGCTGGGCCGATGGGAGTGTTAATGTTCTGCGAGAGTATAGTGTGTTCAGACTCACCATGAATAACTTGCAAATGTTTGACAAGCTTAGCTTTGGGTAAACATACGAATACATTAACGCTCTGTTTGGTACTCACCCCTTTTCCTGGTCTTGAACCTCTGGCCTGTCAGCACTGGCTTCTGCTGCTTACCGGTATTCATACAAGTCCTGAAAGCAGCAACCACAAACAAGATCAACCAAGTCAATCTAACGTGACTGAACCCTCGGGTGCTGGACATATGTTAAATCACATGAGAGCGGAAATGAACACGAGCTGTCTGTGTGAACCAGCTTGACGTCTGATGGTGAATATCAGGTACTGTACTGTCTCTGTGCCACCTCTGACCACATGATGTACTGTGACGTGCCACACATCCTGCTTGACCCGTATATCACTGACAAAGGCCTTAGAGTTAGACTAAGAGTTTTCAGTCCTGTGCGAGTGAAGGATAAACTCACTGTCCTGCAGCCAATAGAAAATATGCAGGGCCAAACTCTTCTCGCGATGAAAGCTAAAGTTGGTTCTAACGTTGCACAGACATCATCAAGCGTGGTCATGCATCAAGTAGAGATGTGTCTGAATGTGGAGATGTATAGCACTGACATCGACCCTAATATTGTGATTGTGGTTTGAATATATTTATTCCTCCAGACCTGCATCGGTGATCAAGATAAATATGTTACCGAACAATCACAATCATGTTTCTGCATTAACAGAATCAGATAAAATAACGCAGCTGTCTTCTTTCTAAACTTGAACTTTTAATAGAAATTTGATTAATTGAAATAAGATACTTCACTGGCAGTGTCCCATTCAGAAGTCACATTGCAGGTCTAAAGTTTCAACAATGTTTTGATATCTGACTGACTGTAATATGAATGTAATCTGTAATACCACCGTTAGTCCAGTTACAGTGTAAATAGTACAGAAACCTGCATGCAGAGAGTAGCAGTGACCAGACAGCAGCTATAACTTGTGAATTTAACAGTGGCAAACAGATGCTGGTGTTGATGGATGACTGTAGACCACAGAGGCTCATGAAGGACATACAAGCGAGCTGACCCGACTCCTGTCAGAAGTGACTCAACAACAAAAAACGTCTTCTCTTCATACAGCCTGCAGACTGCTTGTATGTTATTGTTAAAAAAATGTAGCTCTTGATGATTTTATGATATGAAAGATCAACCCTACTAACCAATAGGAAGAGAGAAAGATGAACCCAAGTTGTGAAAAACACAAGAGCACGACAAACGGCAGCTTTTCCTCTGAATGTTCTGTACCATGATTTAACCTCCAACTGTGCTTAATTGTCTCTACCCACCGATATGTAACTGTCTTCAAGAATCCAGCCTCATGAAAAATAACCTTTGAAGTTGGAAAAACTAAAATTCTTACCAGCAGTGAGTTCCCTGTGCTGCCTGTAAGTGAGCAAGAAACTGTCGTTCTGCCTGTTAAACCTTGTGCTCTGTTCTATATATAGTGCACTCATCCCTGCAGTCAGTGTAAACCTGCCTCTTACTCTTAGGCCCGGGGACACGTGTCATATTACTCAGAGAGTGTTGAGCTTATTCTCTCTCTCTCTTTCTCTCTGTGTGTCATTCATGCATGCATCCACACACACATGGTGCACTCATGTCTGCAGCAGAAGGCTCGGAGAGGTCCGCTGTGCTCTGGCAGACAGGGTGCAGTTAGTGCTACTAACGGGCTGGGTCACGGATTACAGCACTTTCTAATCCACAACGTCAATCCCTGTTGTCTGGGTCTCGGTCAGCTCAAGAGCACACTCGGCGTGTCTGTGTGACTGCCACTCACACGTTGCTCACACACACACAGTTAACGTTAAGAGGAACAAGAGCTGGACCAATCACCAGACTGCTCGGCTAAGTGTTGAGGTCAGTCCTGGTTCATCGGCAGCATGCCACAGGTTGGTGCACTGCTTTGGTGCTTCTGCTGCATGTGATGATGCACGACACAGCACCCAACGACTACTTGATTAATCTGGAGACCGGCTTTTGTAGCCCGAGGACCCAGGCAGGTGAACTTGAATCAGCAGACCACCCTCCAGGTCAGCCAAGTCCCTGCTGAGGTTACCAGACAGTTTCCAAGATAGTGGGAGGGACGTCATAAGGACGAGAGCACACAGCTGAGCTGCTGCTGAATTAAACTAAGAGGACACAAGTAGTACTCGACTGAATGAGTGTGAGTGATTGAATAAACCATAAGGGGCCGACTTTGCAGCAGCAATGACAGTTTCACCTTGAGGAGAAGAGTCAGGAATGAACATGTAACATTAACTTCCCAGATTGAGATGTTCAGACTCAAACAACTTTCAGATTGTAGTCAAGTACAAGTATTTGTTTTTTAAGCCACCAGTTCAAAATCCAACTTAAAGTCACCTTTTTTTTTTTGTTGAACATTAGGTCGAAAGACTCGAGCCTCCAAGTCTGAACATAATATGGGTTGTTCTCACTTTTTATTGCTGTGAAGGGAAGACAACGCAAAAAAGTGCCAAAAACTGCAGTTCCTCAAACGTCCACTTGAGGCTGGCTCCAGAAGTGAGTCAGTCTCCATAAGTCCCCATGTTCAAATATCCAACTTCACAGCAGAAATAAACATGTTTACAGCCTGGTACAAAAAACAGTTTTGGTCTCTGTAGCTAATTTCCATGTTCATGACAACTGTACTGAGGGTGAATTTATATACAACTCACCTGTTCACATTATATTAAGGCTTAAAATTATGTATAATTAAGAGCGTGGCAGCTTTGATTGACAGGTAGGTGTCGTTACAGATGCCGTATTTGTTTTATACAGTCCATGATTTGAACGTGGGAAATATAAATATTCAATCATCATCTGGCATTTCTAAAACGCTCCATTCATCTATTAGCCGAAGCTCAAAATACAATAACGTGTCTCCTTTTAATGCTTCAGTTCTTAAAATATTGGAATAAAGTATCTAAACGTCGCAGTCACAATTTTTGATGGTGTGACAAATAAAAACAGGGACAGCCTCCGTTGTTTTGACGTTTTGATTGGCTACTCAGATGAGTCTCAAAGTTTTCTTGGTTTTTAGGGCACTGTCTTCTCAGTCAGCCTTTTTACACCGACTTGTGTTATAGACGGAGGCAGGATGAGGCTAACGAAAGAGAATATGAAACAGACTAATTTAAACTTGATTTGTTTGCTCATTTAAATCTTATTGAAATCACATTCAGTCCTTCATTTTATGGTCAGAGTAAACAAAGTAGCCTGCCTGGAATTTGGTTGTAGCCAAAAAACTAAATAAAACAGGCAAATAAATGTATGACAGGATGGTGAAGGTGAACATCTATTCTGCACTTCTCTGTAAAATCACATTGGACTCTTTCGGGGTCTTTCAGTATCTGTGTGCATACTGTAGTAATTCACACCTATGCCATGTGCTCTCTGGGGTCTCGGTGTGTGTGTGTGTGCCCGTTAGAGATTCAGCCCCTCGCTCTAAAAATAATCTTTCCATTATTAAGTTCTGGGAAGTAAATCCAGGGAATCAGCCGGCGCTTCATTCAAAGCTGTGTGTTAATGTTATAGTGTGTGTTTTCTCAAGAGGATAATAAGAGTGGTGAGGTGTCACTAACAGGATCATGGACGTTACCTTTTGATGTTACTACACATACAATTGAAACGCAAGATCCAGGATTTTACAGGGTCACTAACCATCCAACAACAACAACATGAACCTCAGTTATTATCATGGTTTCTTCTACCATGCAGAACCACAATATCAGCCAGTTATTCCCTTCTCGGAGGCTCATTGGAAACAGATATGAAATGCAGAAAGATATACCAAATGATGAACTTGCAACCCCCCCGAAAACTGCATTATACTGCCGGTTAGTTAAATCTATAATAAAACACTATATCTAATATGTTTTTAATGTAAAATCACAGCTAACACAGACATCTAGAGGAGTAAGGAGAACAATGTTTGCTCTGAACTGCTTAAAACTGACCTCAAACTACCTCAAAACTGAGTATGTGTACTTAGTTATGAATGGCTCCACCTTAAAGTGGCTTTATTAATGGAATTACATTATCGATTAAAGAGTTCTACTTTTGATCTATTCAAATCATGTAATGACAGTGGAATAACAATGTTAAATGTCTGTTTTAACTGATGTAATATTACAGCAGCAATTCAATTAAATGAAGTCAAATGAAGCACACAGACAGTCTGTACTTTAGTTTAGACTTCAAACCTCACAGTGACTCTGTGAACACACATCAGTAACTACACGTGCACACTGCAGGTGATCAGTGAAGGTGCAGGCTCTTACCTGGATTGTTGTAGTTTAAGTGTCCTGCTGAGCTCCTCTGTCTGAACTGTGTCACACACAAGTGCTTCAGTCTGCTGTTAAGCTGGACAGGACAGAGCCAACACTTCACCGCAGGGGAGTTTGGACTTCTTTAAACCACCTTACAGGGTATTAAGAGGGAACAGTTAGAGCCGGAGATCCACTAATTTGTCTTTCATGTCGTTAAAATCAAATCAAGTCTCACTTGAGAATAACTTCTTCTTTTCTTTTGCGTATTTAAACTCAGCAGGCAACAGGTGTCTCTCCCTCTTTTTGTTTGGTATAGTGGTTTGTTCCAGGGATGGCTCAATCAGTGTCCTGTAGTTTACCACTCCAGCTGTAGACTGTGACTGTCAGCAGAGTTAGTTCACATCAGAAAAAGGACATTTAGCAGAACAGAGCTGATCACAGAGGATGGCTGCACCTCAGAAAGGAGATCTGTCAGCGTCTGAGAGGAAGATCCTGCAAATTATTGCTGCCGGTGAGTGATTATATTATTATTATTATTATTATTATTATTATTATTATTATTATTATTTATTTGAAAATGTTGATACCAAACATGATGTTTACATTTTATTCCATTTGCAGTACTGTGTAAATGTTTAAGATCATTTTGTAGCACAAGAAATTGACATTGTACTATATTCAAATCATTATTTACCATGTGGTTTTAATGATATTACTGGTGTTTGTCTGAAATGCATCAGAGGAAAATGTGAGGGCAACATTGCAACATTACAGTAGTCGAATTCTGGTGCTTATATATTATGGGTTAATTAAAATAATAATAATTTGGCACTAATTATTGTCATTTTACAGCAGGTGTGCTATGATTATGAAGGATCAGACCTCCAATATTAAATCAGTGGGTGATGAATATTTATTAGGAGAAGCTGTATGAACTGTATTCATGTTTGTTTACATTCAGAGGCTCCATCACAGCCATAGAGATCAATCTACAGATGCTTTTGTGCTCTCTCTCTCTCTCTCCACTGTCGTTGCTGCTATTTGTCGCTCTCATGTCTGAACTTCAATCCTCTCCATCAGTTGCATGTTCACAGTGATATTTTTTGCTCTGCAGGTGATGTGCAGGAGGCTGCACAGCTGCTTGACAACAACGAAGTCCGGGTCAACTGTTTGGACGAGGTAAGATTGATGTTAGCAGTTGAATTGTTTTAATTATAACAGAAAATCTCAACAGCATTCAATCAGAATATTGTTTTCAAGGTCAGGAATGAACTTTTAGGGTTAACTAAATGACATATTTAGGTTACAGATTTTCATATGAATACACTCTGCATTAAAATGAGTTTCTTTCTAAGTGTAACAATACTCTTTTCTTAACTGTGATCTAAGCTTACATCCTAAAATCCTGTGTGGGGCCCCAAACCTAAGGTTGAGAAACTCTAATTTAATTTCTAATCAAAGTGGGAAAAAATAACAAGAGTGTCAAAAGTGTGTTATGAGATGAAGCTGATGACGATGACTTTACGCCACCCCCAGCTCACCACTTCCTCCATGAAACGGTTAATTCACTGAAACATATGTTATCCATTGTGATGGAGACATATGGAGAAGACTCTCGAGAGGCTGACGCAGCCCTCGAAGGTGTTTGATAATAGCATCACGCCACTACAGACTCCTTCAGACTGCCGGTCTGTCAGAATCAGGTGTGGTGAGAGAGCCTCGCATCACTGCCCACGCAGTCGCCTTTAACTACAACGCAGACATGTTACGAAAGCGTTTTTTTTTTCTGTGTGTGATGTAAGGCGTACACTTGAAATGAATAAGTGTATAATTAAGTACAAGGTTTGCTCATTTGTCTGCATGATTATCTCAGAAGTTGCAAAATTATTTCTGTATATTCAGAATAATATGGGACCTTAAATATTTTATATTTATTCCATCCGTTTTCACACAACCTACACTAAAATGTAACTCTCCATCACTCCTATATTTAGCAAACTTAACAAATATAATAATGAGTTAGAAGAGTGTTAAAAATTTACTGAAACTTTCCAAACCTTGACACTGAAACAAAAATTAACCAAACATTCATTCAACAACACTTCAGATAAATAATGTTGCTCTGTGTCTGCTAGATCTGAGATTAAGAAACTGTTTCCTGACACATTAATTATATCAACTTGTGTTTTCAGCTTGTGCTGTTGTCTCTGCTTTGTTTCTTAAGTATGGCATGACTCCACTGATGCATGCAGCCTATAAGGGCAAGGCAGACATGTGTCGTCTGCTGCTGCAGCACGGGGCTGATGTCAACTGCAACCAGCATGAATATGGATACACTGCTCTCATGTTTGCTGGCTTGTCAGGTATAACTTTGTGTGGCACATTTTTTATGAATTTAACTCTGGTTTAATTAGACTTTAGATAAATTATTGGTGATGCAATGTAGTACTTCCCTCCTCCAGGGAAGACAGACATCACCTCCATGATGCTGGATGCGGGAGCAGAAACAGACCTGGTGAACTCTGTGGGTCGCACAGCTGCTCAGATGGCAGCATTTGTAGGTGAGACAGACTTCTACCTGACTAGTAACGAAACTTTAGGGTGCTTACATGTTGACCTGTACATTGTCCTTTCCAGGCCAGCACGACTGTGTGACAGTGATCAACAACTTCTTCTCACGGGCAAGGCTGGAGTACTACACCAGACCACAGGGGCTGGAGAGGGAACCCAAGCTGCCCCCTAGGCTGGCAGGACCCCTGCACAAGATCATCATGACCACCAACCTCAACCCGGTCAAGGTGAGGCCTGTTACTGAGCTTGCTGAGGAAAAATGAGGGATCATTAAAGTCATTAGGATTCATCCTCCTGGTCTAGTTTTCATTGAGATATTTTAGTCAGGACCAACACAGAGGAAGACCAAATGATCGAACAACTCGTCGACATCCTGATGAAGTAAATGGCATCAATCAATTCCAAATATTTTCCTAGCGTCGTGTTTATGACCTCAGAGCTCAACAGAAATGATGAATCCATGCTTGACCTGGGTGAGGATTCTCGTTAATGGTTGGTAGTATGACAGTGATATGTAACGTGAGTGCATTTCACAGTAGCGCTAGGATAGACCTGTGCCCTTCGAAGTTCTTGAGGGTTCATGTGATCAGTGTTGGCCCCGCTTCAGTCAATAGCCACCACATCTAAATATATCTTGACTGGAAGTCCGTCAGTTATATTTGGTAGCCTGTTTGTAACTTGTATGTTAAAGTACGAGAGTGTTTGCACAGCAGATAGCAGAGAATGTAAAACAGAACATATTTCTAAGGATATAAAGATCATATAGAAGATTTAAGGACTTTTCACATAATGTTAGTGGTAGCATTGACATGCATTAACTCTATGGATGGCAGAGTACGCCGGTCATTTCACCATTTCGGTTCATACTGAAATATCTCAACAACTATCGGCTAGATTGTCATATTGATGGTGCCCGGAGGATGAATCCTGATGCATTGGGTGATGTGCTGTACTTGTTTTGAGTGAAATAACTTGACAACTATTGGACGGAGGGCCATGAAATTGGGCGCAGACAGGTTTAATTGACATTACTTCAAAAGGTCAAGGCCTTCCGGTACAATTAGCGGTATTGCAATGACCTAAAACGGTGAACATGGTAACGTTTCTCTTGTTTTAAGATGAGGATGTTGGGTTTTGTTATTGTTTGTGCATCCTGCATATATTCATGATAATGTTTCAACACTAATTCAAAAAAAAAAAACTTTAGCAGAGAGGACACAATGTCCACAATTTCAGACTCATCAGACTACAGCACACTTTATGTAAATCCATCTCAGATGAGCTCAGGGCCCAGAGAAGTCTGGGCTGTTTTCTAGATGTTGATACATGGCTTTCTTTTGCCTGGTAGAGTCTTAAATTGTATTTGTAGATGCAACTGTGTATTCTGACGTATTCCCTGGCCCATGTATAAATATCCTTCATATAATCATGTTTGTTTTTAATGCAGAGGCCCCTCACATGCAGAGATCTCTCTGCAGAGTCTTTTAATGATATTATGGATTGTAGATTGATAAATTATCTGCAATTATGTGTTGTTGCTCTTAAACTGTGACCTTGCTTGCTCTACCTAACCCTCTAACCCTTTTGTAAACAACCAAGGAGTGTTTCACGACAGTCTTTTGTTGCCCCTGTCCCAACTTTTCTTGAACGTGTTGCTGGCATCAAATTCAGAATGAGTGTTTACGTATATATATGTTGTATATGTGGTGCTATATATTATTATTTGACATCTACTGGGCTTCTCTCCAAAGCACGAGGGCTTAGTGTCAGATTTCTGTTACTATCAACCTCAGTGTAAGCAGTGTGGTGTTAACAGCCACCTTATGAAGCTATGAATAACACAGTGTGAGATGGAATAACTCTTTGGATACGCTGCCACAGAAACGTTTGTCTAACCGACTCTCCGATCTGTCAGATAGTCATGCTGGTGAAGGAGAACCCTGTGCTGGTCGACGCGGCGGCCCTGGAGAAGTGTTACCAGGTGATGGACCTGCTGTGTGAGCAGTGTGTGAAGCAACAGGACATGAACGAGGTCCTGGCCATGAAGATGCACTACATCAGCTGCGTGCTGCAGAAATGCCTGGCCTTCCTACAGAAACGAGACGACAAGCTGGACGCTCTCGTCAAGAGGTGACGCTGCTGAATGAAACAAGTCTGGCCAATCGACAAAAACCTAAACTATATCTGCCATATGTATATTTGAATAATTACATTTTACATTTGAGATTAACAGAAAATACAGATTTAGAATATGTAGGTATGGATTAAATTAGAGGAAACTGCAGTTATCGATCTACTCTTAACTAAAAGAAAGATGTATTCATATCATATTATATTCAGCGAGTTACGCTCTGGGCTACAACTTGAGCCTCCTTATTTTTAACCTGTATTTGTTTACATTTTGGCAAAATTAAAGGATTGCCATATTATTATTGTTTACAGCTATCTCTGGATTACCTTCTATGGGCAAGTAATGCAGTTATAATTATTCCTAAGTGGATTTATGGACGTTTATAAGTGATGGACATTAAAACATAATGACACACTCTGTCTAAAAATATGTCTGTGTGGTCGTAATAAACGTCATCTCTCTCTTTGTCCCGTTGTCCTTGACCTGCTTTGATGCCGCTCGGCTCCAGCCTGTTGAAGGGGAGAGACAGTGACGGCTTCCCGCAGTACCAGGAGAAGTTCATCCGGGACTGCATCAGGAAGTTTCCTTACTGTGAGGCCACACTCCTTCAGCAGCTGGTGAGGAGCATTGCACCGGTAGAGATTGTAAGTGAAGAAGATATCAGAGACATAAGATATATTATGAAAAGGAGGAAGAACATTGATGGTAGCGGGTGTTACAGGTCACTGACTGAATCATATATTTTTATATTTTTGACCGACTGTTGTTGATACAACCTGAATACACCATTGCATCTTGTCTCCAGGGCAACGACCCAACAGCGTTCTCAGTGTTGGCCCAGGCTCTGACGGGTCAGATGGCGTTTGTGGATGCCGACTACTGTGCTACATGTGGAGACAAGGGAGCAGACAAGAGGTGTTCCCTTTGTAAAGCAGTAAGTCAAACACTGTCACCATCTGCAGCGTGTCATATTTCCTCAAATAGTGGCAGAGGCCTCTGTGTGAGAAGTATATTTGGTCTTTGTTTACTGACCTAACATACAGTTTGTGTCCAGCCCTGCTCTGAGTTTGCATGGTTTATGCATGGTTGTTGCTCCTTGGCACCTTCCACTTCACAATAAAAGCACTCACGTCTAGTAGGGCAGAAATTTCACAAACTGACTCGTGGCAAAGTGCTTTTTTGTACAATTCATTCTTAATTGCATCGAGAGGAACCAGTTAAGGTGGCTCGGGCATCTAGTGAGGATGCCTCCTGGACGCCTCCCTGGTGAGGTGTTTTTGGGCAAGTCCCTCCGGGAGGCGACCTCCGGGGAAGACCCAGGACATGCTGGAGGGACTATGTCTCTCGGCTGGCCTGGGAACGCCTTGGGGTCCCCCTGGAAGAGCTGGACGAAGTGGCCAGCGAGAGGGAAGTCTGCCTGCCCCCGCGACCCGATTTCAGATGAGCGGGAGAAGACGAAGACGAAGAAATTGTAAATATTTGTCCAAGAAGATTTCATGGCTTTGTGTTGGATTGGGTGTGGCTGAAACATCTGCACTCAGTAATTAATAGTTTCATTAGTCATGTCCACTGAGTTTTGGCCGTATAGTGTACAGAAGGCATATAAATATTGTTGAATGTATTCAGTTAAATTGGTGGAAATGTAGATAATATAACTTTATCCACCCTTGTGTTTTTACTTTTCAGTCATGTCATCGAATCTCCATGTTGAGCTTCCTCCATCAGGTCATGCTCTCTCTCTCTTTGTGTTTAAGGTGACTTACTGCAGCTTGACGTGCCAAAAGCTCCACTGGTTCACCCACAAAAGGATGTGCAGGTCTCTGCAGGAGCAGGACGCCGACCTGGAGAAAGACACTCCAAGGTTGAAAGAACTGAAAGGTGCTCATCTATTACCACTGCCATACACTTGTAGGTCACAAAGTTCAGTACTGTAAGTCGGCCTATTGAGAGTTGAGTTTAGTGCGCCCTCTTGTGTTAAATACACATCATTACTCTTTTAATTTTCTCTCTCTTAGATGATGAGAGCGACCTGGTGATGGAGACGGCCAACTTCCTGCAGGAGCTGTGTCTGCGGGCGGAGGAGAAGGTGGCGGCTGCTGGAGGCTGCCCTGCAGAGCTGCTGGCTTGTCCCTCCACCTCTGCCGAGGGACCGTCCTGTAACCAAGACGGAGGCAGGAACAACCGAGGGGTCCTGAATGATGCTGATGATGATGATGTGGAGAGGCATGGCTGAACAGAAACCATGTCAGCAGGGTCCATCCTGTTTGTATATTTCACACCGAGCCATGTAGTTTTAGATAACCAGCGAGGGATTAAGATTTTCGATATTGAAAATGAGAAAACGAATAAGTTTGTGGCAGAAAACGCCCTGATTGGTCTGATGAGTGAAGTCTAATCCAAGTTTTTCTGGGTTCAACAATCGCTCACTACTGTTTGTACCATCAAGAGGTTTGCTACTCGATCTTGATCTCCTTCTTTCTCCCATGTTTCATCTTTGTGATATAATATTTTCTTCATGTTCTATTAGTCGTTTATTAAGTTACCTCAAAACACTATGAGTTAGTTTGCATGTAGACTGATCATAGGTCAAAACAAATGATGAATATGGCTTAAGTTTGTGTGCAGATCAACAGACAGAGAAAGGGATGAATCCTCTTTTTTTGTGCTGGAAAACTGGCTATGTGGTGCTATACAAAGAACGTAGACCCTGTGGTAACAGTGTTAATGAGTAATTGCACCACACAAACACAGTCCGGTCAGGTGGGACAGCTGCACCAGGGGTGAACCTTGTATCTGTGCCTCAGGGGTAGTAACAAGGTAGTTTCTGATCTGTAGGTTGTCATTTCCAGTCCAGTACATAGTGACGTATGAGTAAATAAAATTATAGGTTCGACATTACCTCTAGTAAAATCAAATTTCCTTCTGTTGTTCTTTTTATTTACAATATTTTCATAGACTGCACGTCACTTTGATTCTACGTGCAGAATGTATAGATATGACATGAGTTATGGCTACACTGCATATAGTGCTTTAGTGTGGTTAGTGTATTTTTTTTGCCAATCATATTTTAAATTAAAAAACACGTCAGGTCTGTAAGTTGGATCTTTGTACAAACGCAGACTTGTGATCTACAGACTGAGTGAGATTGTATTTATGAAAAATACTTGACTTGTTTCCTGAACTAAACTGTAAACATACGGTTGTGTCATGGATGCAGTATTTCATAAGTAACTGTGTTCCTTGTGTGGTCTTGGAAAGGCTGTATTATATTATTTAACCAAGTGTCTTTTTAGATAAATGTTGTTGTTGTTGTGTTGTTAAAGTACCATTAATGTGACATTAGTGACATTAATCCTATAGTGGTGACTGCTTACTGGGCCCATGACCTGCCTTATCTTTTAAAATAAATAAAGTTTGCCTTCATCAGACGGACTGGATGAAATTATTTTTTTTATAGAAACACTGACTGGCATACAGATGTTAGAAAAACACCAGTAGAAATCAAATCAGGACAACACAATGACAGCAATCATTGATAAAACAATGCACGGGAAAGCATTTTTATCAGGGTTAGGGTTACATGCTCATCATAAATAACTTACATATGTGGTGAATTTTCTGTGGTTCAATGTGAAACTTGCATGATAATAATATTACAGTACTGTAGCAAATGGCTCTAAGGAAATAAAAAACAACCGACCATGTGGCAGGCTACAATAAGCCTAATCTTGTTGCTGAAGGACCTAGATATTTGGATATTTTAGGAGTTGGTAGAGAACAAAATGGAGCCAAATAGAGAGTGAACATTGGGCCAACAACATGTAGTCTGTTTCCACTTTAAGGAGTAACCCTTAAGGCTTAAGTTGGTTTTCATGTTTTTTGTCAAGCCTTTTCAATATTTTTTTAATCCAACGGCTTTATTTTCAAATTCTCATGATCACCACAAAGATTTAAAGTTTTACTGTTTAATCTTCCATGTTTTAATATTACTCCAGTTACAACACTAGATGGCAGCTTTTTCCTTCTCTTCTGGTTCGACTGACTCTTAGTTTGAGGTTTACTGAGCATCCAGATCAGATGCTAATTGGTAGATAAAATTTGCCCTTTTTATGGAAGAAAAAAAAGATTATTTTAAGCTGCATTCAAGTCTTTCTGTTTAGTTTTTGTACAAAGTAATTCAACCTTACAGAATTTGGACAATAAGTTACGGCCCCTGATTTAGAGATTAGTTTTAAACATGCATTCATCTAAACATTCATTAAAGTTTCTCTAACTTTACTGTGTCGGCTACACTTAACTGACAATCTAGATATTAACCGTGCGACAGCTCGAAGACGGATCTTCAAAGTGATGACAAAAGGGTTACAGAAGCACCTCCTCAGCCTCACTTTCTCACACATGATGAACATCCTTCGGCAATGCATTAGATTTCTATAGAGCTCTGTCTTCCTGACTTCATTGTTCTCCATTTTCCACTGCTCTGCTCCCATGGGAGCACAGTGACCCCCTGTCACTACTACATAGGCACAAGCAGCAAGCATGGCCACCGTCACGCTGATTGTCAATAGAATCACAACTACAAGCCCCATCCTCCCATTTCCACCCTCGCCCCTCTCCTGAGTGTCACACTCACTCTCGACTGCAGCTAAAGCATAAAAGCTCGATCTCAAATTTCCGGTTTCTGAGATGTAAAAATTAGCAAATGCTCCAGTCGGATCGGATAACTTACTTTCAAGACCCCCAGGTTCTTTTTTTTCTCAGCCTCTCCTCATCCATACCTCCATCTTGATGATGTGATGTGACAAACACAGCTTTTTGAGGTAATTGGAGATCATTTTGAGAGCAAAAAAAAAAAAAAAAAAAAACACTCCCTACCTCTGTGTATAATGGCATGAGCTGGACAGTTTTGGAGTGGATTTATTTTCAGTGGTATCAAAGGGGAGACAAGGAGAACTGGAGTAAAGTCATTGTCAGAGAGCCCTGGGAAAGGCTTGTAAGAGGACACCCTGAGTTTCAGCAGGATGAAGGTGGAGAGGAGGCTTTGTTTGGCTACTGTATGATTTGGATAATGGACATACACATACATCATGACGGTGAGCTCATCCGCACAGCTTTGGTTGGATGGCGGCTCAGTGAAGAACTTCATTTTTTTCAAGACAAAAACTTAATCCACAGCATGAAAGAGATGAAAAACTCATCCCCGCATCCTGATATCAGCTGAACATTTTACGCACAAACATGTCGAGGTGACATCTCAGGTTTCTCCAGATTTCATTCAGTCTCCTCATTCTCAGTTAGTATAAAGTGCTCTAAATCCTGACATGATTACTGTTGCACTAATGTCTTTTTTAGTAGTGTTGAAACCATTTCTTTGTACTTAATTATTCAAGTTATGGTTTATTTAAGTAACAGAATAGTTATTTTGGATGTGTACATTTATTCATCGGCTGTTCTGATTAACTGAGACTACCATCTGTTGTGTGAAGGTTGGGATTGACACAATCTCTGACCTCATGTTATAAGTTTAAAAATGTTTTGTTGTTGGTTATGTTTCAGGAAAAAAAAGAAATAAGCAACTCTAAGCTTTGTAACCAAGCAAAAGGAAAAGACATGACAAGAAGAGTTGTAGCAAAGTCGCCTCACACCAACCCTAGTTTTAACCTTGGCTGGGGCCTTTCTGTTTGCAGTTCTCTCCGGGTACTTCCTCCCACAGTCCAAAGACATGCACTTAATAGGTTAATTAGTGACTCCAAACACACATCATGTCATTCCTGACCACCCGTAGGTGTGAGGGTGAGGTTGTCTGTCTCTATGTTCCCTGTGATGAACTGGAGACTTGTCCAAGGTGGACCCCACCTCTCGCCCTCAGTCAGCTGGACTAGGCTTGAGTCTCCCGCAACCCTGAACACGTTTGTCTTTTGTCTTATCTTTGACTTATTATGTGTACACAACATGTGGAATACCTTTATTAGCCCTGATTAGTGTTTACAGGTATTCCTCATCAACAATGCTGACATCCCCAGGAACCGAAGACAAGCATATCAACAACTCTTTATCTCTCTTTTTGAGGCAACATATTGTCGGTTATCAACATTAAACACCCGTTTTGTGCATGTTATTTGCTTTGAACTGTAATTTAAGAGCATGCTGGTGCTAATGCAGGTTTTCCAGAAGGATGAGATCATCAAGAAAGCGACAAGGCTATCAAATGCTCCTCAAGAATTCTGTATTGTCACCTAATACCAGATGAGGAACAAACAGCGAAGCTTTTATGTTCTCCTGTCTGCAGGGGTTGTGTGTGTGTGTGTGTTACAATAAGACAGCCTCGTGGATAGGAAACCCTGTATCCTTAATGTGTACCGTAATGGACCGTCTTAGAGTTTTCATCACCAGTCCTGTAGTCATTGTTTTGTTTTTTCTCATGTTGTCCTGCCGATGTTCTGACTGTTGTCATGCAATAAAAGAAAAAAAATGTGATGTATATCTCGTCTATCTCCTCTCACCTTTAAATAATTGTAAGATGTAAACTTGGACTTTGCTGAAGGAAGGTCTGCATTATTTATCTAAAGTGTTCCATTGTCAATAGCAAGGTATTTTCTTTACACTGTTCTGGGGGCATTTCCAGATAAAAGGATTCTTTGATGGCGCCCGATTTTCACTGTGTTTAGCCAAAAGTGTCTAACAGAACAGTGACCAGAAAACTCAAAGCCAAGATCAAGACAAATCAGCCAGTACTGGCACAGGCAGCCCTTCAATCCTCGGTTTGGATCAGGGTCTAGTCGAATCAGGTGGATGTCAGCTGGAACAAAGTGTTTTTTTCAGGCAGTTTGATATCCCAAGTGTCTTGCACACCATCAATAGTTGAGGCTGTGATGTATTGGGGTCAGAGCCTGCCGGTGGTGAAGGCGGGGGGCTGGTGACGAGGCTGGAGGCCACAACAGGTCTGGTGAAAGTGACACATGACCTACTAATTACATCAGACAAAGGATTTGTCTTTGTACTTGACCTGTTAGATCTCAGTGCTGCATTCAACACCACTGAGCATCACATTGAGCTGGTTTCAGTCCTATTTATCAGATCGATGTCAGTTTGTACATGGTAACACCGAATCTCCCATGCAGTCAAGTCAAGACCAACTAAACCAAGACCATCGAGACTGAGACAAGAACAAGACTTTGAAGGGTCCAAACCAAGTCAATGCCATCTATCTATCTATCTATCTATCTATCTATCTATCTATCTATCTACATTGGCTATAAAAATAAACAAGATGATGTAAGTGACACCAATTCAAAGATCTGTCATCCAACATCACTGCTTCATCCGCCACATGCCCTTAAAACTTAAGGAAAATCGAGGAAAAATAAGTTTTCTTTCTGTGTGAAGTACAAGCAGAACAGTCAACACCAAACTGGTTGAACTGATGGTATTTATTCTACTTCTCTTTTGTCTTCTCTGTCCCTTCTCCGAGCTGCTTCAACATCTATAACAGCATTATAATTGGATCTAGCAGAGAGGGAAGCCTTGTGATCCCTGTGTGGCTGTGTGCCTTTGTCTGCCGAGAGTTTTTCTGAGCGCTGTGGCTGCGAGGGCATCCTTCTCTAACATCCTGCCTGAATGAGAAACAGGTGTGTCTGCAGCAGAGAGATTAAACTCTCTTTGACTGTTTGAGGCTATTGACTGCAGAACACACATGTAGACAGACATCCAGCGGCAGACACCTTTCACAGCTTCAGGCCTCAGGACACTCAACAAAATGGACCTTTGTGTGATTCTGTTTTAGTCTTTTTACTTAGCATGTTTGCAGAAGAAGGATTTCTGCAGCTTTTGATGTGGCTTCCACCCTCTCTTTGATGTATACAATACAAACAATTACTTCCTCATATGATTCATAATCTAGGAAAGAGGGGAATTAACACTTAAGGTAGAGGAGCTTTATGAGGTACAGTGTGGCTAAAACCTGGCTAAAAAAAAAGCAGTTACACAATATTATCTCCTTATTAATTACCGCATGTTCTGGTCTGGTTTATGACCACATGGCTTCCTGATACCCTCTTGTAATATTACAAGGATAACATTTAGTTGTGCTGTAATCCTCCCCATTTATTTATGTGTGAACGCTGCAGGTAGAGACGTGTGTTTGTTTGCATTCGAATAAAGACAAGTGCAATAAACGAGGATTTAGCCGGATGTGGAGAAAAGAAAGTATTGTAAGCCTGTTCTCAAGGGGGTTCATCAATAAGACATGCAATTATAGATTGTAAGGGAGGCTTTCATGGGCCTTAAACAAGTAAAGAGCTGTCACGTTCACTAAGTTGGCAAGACATGTTAAGCTGTTGGAGGAAGCAGGGTCAAGGTTCAACAGGTCATCCATTCTTTTTACTCACATTGTCCCGGTATGTGACTCGAGGATTTGAACTACTTCCCTCTTCTGACTCTCTAAATGACAGGCTGCCAGTCCGCAACCTCTGCACTTAGTCAACTGAATGTATATTAAATAAAAAACCCTGACTCGCATGAGTTTCTTTAAGGCATAGGCGTAAGTCTGGTATGGACAATGTCAAGGCGCTGCTGAAGTGTCTATATCAATATTTTTACTGACCTCTTGTCATTTAACATCCATATTGTGTTCCTGTTAAGGAGTTTTCTTTGGGCTGTAATGATGAAGAGTTAAAGAGCTTGATAAGAGGGAGTCCTGTGACACTGCCTGATGATCTGGCAACCCACAGCACAGTGAAAACATTGAAGAATGGATGATGGTTCGAAGCGGTTAATATTATGATGAAATGATGCGATAACACCACACTTATAAGTGTATAGAGATCAGTCCGTTTCGGTGTTTTCTTTCTACAGTGTTCCTGCAGTTCATTTGTGGTTATTTAAGTCTGTAGGAGCAAACATACTTAGACTGTCGGTGTTGTGGTGTGCAGGTTTGATGATACACCTTCAGCTCTCGGTGTAAAAACAGCTGTGTGGATTCTTTGCTCTGAGAAGCCAATAAAGCTCTTAGCTGAAATGAAAACTCTCGGTCACTACAGTATGGCATGGCATTTTAATCTCAATAAAAACATCTGTTGTGGTAGTTATATCCTCTGCTTAGAAAACCGCAAATACCACAACTGAAAATGACTCCAATGGCAATTAAAGTCTTTAGTATTTGTACTGAAATGTACTGTATTGTAAGTGTCCTCTGCCTAGAATGGCTCCATTCAGAGTGTCATTATGAAAACTGCATGAATAAATGTTTTTATTTGATCCAGTGACTATGTGTACCGTGAAAGGGTGCCACACCCGCAGAGAACTCAGCTTTATGAATCATTTTAATGTCTGTAAGCTCATTGTTTTGTTTTTTATGACCTGCATACACTGCCCTCATTAACCTGGTT
The DNA here is from genome assembly GCF_000972845.2 of Larimichthys crocea. NCBI lineage: Eukaryota > Metazoa > Chordata > Actinopteri > Sciaenidae > Larimichthys > Larimichthys crocea. The sequence continues at coordinate 7,379,257 of NC_040023.1, read as the reverse complement.
TGTAGCACCTGTTTTCAGTTTTTTATTTTATTTTAAAAAGGTACCTGTCCACCACCAAACAGCAGATAAAGAGCCAGATATTTCCCTCAGGAGTTAGAGTTATGGGTTAGGGTTAGAAAGAAATATTAAAGAATAAATATTGGACACAATCAAGACTCCAAATGAATGTTGCCATTGCTCTATGTCTAAATATGCCAACACATAAGCTATAACAACTTTGGTGGAGCTTTAATATGTTAACTTTATTGTCATATAGTGCTATACTTGTGCCTTATACTGTATACTGGTGGAGTGAGTTGGCTTGTTCAACTACAGCCACCGTCTTGTTGACTTAATATGGATTATATATATTTGTTCGCAAATAGTAAAGTCCAGAATATTTGGTTAAATATATTTATTATTTACAAATCCTGTTCAGAAATAAAGTTATGTGTTTTTCCCTCCATCTGCTAATCAACATTCCTAGACATTACATTGTTCTGATGCCTCTTCACTATATCTACAGGACTTCTTTTTCCCGCCGCAGGTAACACAAGTTAAACATCCTGTTGTCACCCAGTGCAGGTGATTCTATTCACTACCTACCTTGTGGAAAAAATGAACGGATACATGAGACAATAAAGCGTCTTAACATGTTGCCGCAGCTGGAACAAGCCCCAAGTAGCCTGGAGGTGAAGGTATCCCCTTCACAATAAAACAAAGTATGGTGTCTGTTGAAAAGAGAGTTTCATCACTGACTAATACCTCTGTTGTTAGGAAGTTCCTGTTTGCAGTGAGCCCCGGTCTGGCATGCCTGCAGCATTATGTCAGAAACGCAGCATTGTAAACAATTTTCATTCAACTATTTATTTCAAACAATGACAGAAAAAAAAAAAAAGGTATAAAAAAAGAACATCAACTGTTCTGGTACAAAAATAAATTACATCCTATTCACTCTGAAAAAACCCATAAAACTTTACCCATGCATTGTACATTACATTCACACTATAGGCTATCTAAGCATCACTCTATTATATATAAATCTAGCTTCACATTTGACTGTTATGAATCATGGGTAACATTATATTTTTTACATGTTTTGCATCCAAAGTCTGTCGAGCCTTTGAATCATCTAATGAATTATTATTTTTACATGAAGATGCATGAACCTACCTATGACTAAAGGTAAGACTATGACCTATCCTGGAATTTCTTTCCAACACAAACCAAACCTCCTGTACAATCAAACTTTTGCATATTGCTACATTACGCTGTGCTTTTATTGCCACCAGAACCTCCGTTAACATATTTGTGTTTGGGCAGTCCTTCTGTGTTGTTGTTGAGGGGAAGAGGGGCGCTCTCAGGTGACATAATGCAATGTTTGGAGGCCCACAGTAACAAATGTGCATCTCTGCTTGGCAGTTTCAGTCCAAATGAGCAAGAGCGAATAGTTTGAGCGAGGTAGAGCGCAAAATGAAGAGCAGCACTTACAAAGCAGATAACTGGCACGCTACGGACTAGATTGAAATGTAAATAACCGAGACCTGTCTCCTAGAAATGATGTTAATACGTAACTAATCCTCAACAGAGCAAATGTTATGAAGGAAATGTATGAGGTTTTCTATTAACACAAGGAGGAAATGTTGAACATTAATGTCGCAAAATGGTTAATACTGAACTTGTCAGTAAAATGTTCATTGACAATGTGTTTAATTTGCTTGTAGTGGCTACAGCATTATTAAACTCCAAAGTCCTGTGTTCGCCCAATCACCTCCCTGTAATTCATAAATGTAGCTCTTCATTCATTGGAAAATAAAATAAACCAGCCACCGATTTGCTACTGCAACACAATCTGGAAAATAATTTAGTGATATAAACAAAATTTCTAGGAGAGAGCACTGAAATAACCATATATTCATATAGAATTTTTGGACATACTTTGGAGAAAGTCAGCATATTTGAGGCAGAAAATCAACATACTATGTGCTGCTATGGCTTGTAAAGCTGCCAAAGAGAGCGCATTTATTTATTTATTTATTTATTTATGTATTAGGAAATAATGGCCTGGCTCTGAGCAATGTCGAACTTGCACATTTGGTGTAGAGCCCCATGATTCATCTAATCATTTCGCATCAGATCAGACTGTATTGTCAGGTTGTTTTGTAGCTTCAGCATGTTGTCCATCACTGATCCATAAACATGCAATAGTTGCACATAACAAGAACATATCTTGTATTTTGGGATATCAGATAAACACATCCAAGTCCTTCATCTGTACTGAATGACGGACTTATCTAACTGTGGCGTATTTCAATAAAAATATAGTTAAAATATTTCTTTAAAATTAGCATAATTTGCTTTACCAATGGCCGAGTCAGGATGTGATTAACCTTAACTTAGCATAAAGAAGGGAAGAAATGTTTGTTTTAACATTAGACAGAACTCGGCTAGCTGTTCCCCTCTGCTTCCAGTCTTTATGCTAAGCTAGGCTAACATGTCCTAACTCCAGATTGGTTAACGTGCGGACACGAGGACTTATATCCATCTAAACATCTAACTCTATGAAAGAAAGCAAATAAGCATATTTCCCAAAACGCTGAACTATTCCACTAACTAAGCTGCGCTTTGGTCCGGCGATGTCTAATCTTAAAGGTCCAATATGTAAGATTCAGAGGGATTTATTGGCAGATATGGAATATAATATTCATGTGCCATGTTTCTACAGTAGCCCAGAGTGGATAAAACCCAACACTGGCTCTAGATAAGGCATTTTGTGCTTCTTAGAAGTTTCGCCGCCTGTATTCAGTTGGTTGCAGTCTGCATCTTCACCACTAGATGCCACTAAATCCTACACGCTGGACCTTTAAAACAGTTTTCTGTTTCATAATAATCTAAATCTACACTATTAATCTTTACTTCTATTTGGCCTGCCTCTTAAATATTTGGTTATTATTTTCACAATTATATTTCATCCATAAACTTCATGATGAAGACAGCTGTGGTTGTTAGGAGATCCCCTCTGCAGGATTTCAGGGTTTTAGTTGTCAGTTGTCTCTGCTCTTTCCTCAGGCAGTACAGCCTTCCGCTGACTCTTCTTCTGTTTACCACTGTGGACAGTTGTGTCCTTGTGTCCTGAGTCATTCTGCTGTCGGTTGTAGCGCTTGCATTTGCAGGAGGTCACCACAGTTATCTTGTAGGTCCTGGAGCTGCCGTCCTGACACTGCAGCCGGATCCGCTGGGTCCTGGTCCGGTCAATGACGCAGCGCCACTCCTGGGCGTCACGGCGGCTCCAGTACCTACCAGTGTAACCTCCACCCCCGATCCAGTTGGGAAGCAAGTGAGCCGGCAGACACTCTCCAGCGCACACCAGCTCCTTGATGGGGTTGACACTGGTGCACTGGCCATCAGAGATGTACTTGGTGGACCTCAGCTCCCTGCAGCCAACCTGGCTCTGGTCTGGGCCTGAGACATGGAAACTGAATTACATATATGTATGCTTCACCTCATTCTGATGTTCCACTATCTAGCAGCAACTCTCGAGTGGTGCATAAATTTAGCTCCTCCTTGGCCTCCTTTAAACCGTGAGTCAGTTGGTCTACATTTTATCAGTCACACTAAAGGGCGACTCCACCAATTTTAAAAAGGTTATTTACAAAGAGTACCACTTAGCCTGTCGTCTGTGGTTTGTGTAAGAAGATAACCCTGATGAAGTTATCCACCTTCAGCTCGAGATTTCACATTTTTAACAAAAAGTCTGGAAAGTGTGTGGAGCCTGAAAGACACGGGCATTTATCAGGCAGGGTGTGTCTAATGATATATGCTATCAAGTTGCATCATAGGAAGTTTAGGATCTGTGGGGCGTGACTCATACCAAGCCCTAAAATCTCAGCCTCTGCTACATCGATTCTGATTCTTCTTCTTCATTTTCATCTGTCTCTCCCTACCTCTGTAGAAGGGTAAAAGGAATTAAATCACTGTGGGGTCTTCTCACATCTAAGCAAGAACCCCAAAAAGCTGAGCCATGCATTCATCTGGAGCAGGTTGTCTCTGAACAACTGCAACATGTTCAAAGCTGGTTGCCAGAGTTTAAAGATAAACAGGGAAATATGAATATATTATACTCAAATCTCTGAATTAATTACCAGTTAGAACTGGAATTTGAAATACTGCTACCAGTTACTACATTTTATTAGAAATAAGCATTCATTCTAACGTTGTTACTTAAATGATAGATCTTCTTAAATGCTATTTTCTGTCTCACCTCTCTAATCCCAGTGCATCCTGTAGAACATCATGAGTTGCTGCTGTGTATTTAACGTGCCATATGAATAAAATTGCCTAACATCTGAAAACGGCTGATACTTGGGGTTATTTACATTTGGTATTTCTATTTGCTTATTATCCATTTTTGTTTTGTTTATGTTGCATTGTTACGTAAGGACTGCACAGCACAATCACATCAGCTTTTATGTATTGTAAGTAAGCAGGTACAGGACCAGCGTGCACCTGGGAGGGTCAGCAGGAGCTGTGATTTCTTTGTTCTTTGTTTGCTTGCTCACCAAGGACAAATAAACCACAATAAAACCACAAAAATGTCCGTATGGATAACAGACTTTACTCTGTTTTTGCTTGTGGAGCCTACAATCGGGTACATTCAGGCTTGTTTCAAATTTGAATATAGACAATATAACCCCTACAAATCTGAGGAGTCTTCATATGATGCTACAATATGAATTGGTAATATGTTTATCCATAATCTGCCTCTCAACCCAACCATCCTGAAGAGAGGTCTGGGGTAGATAGAAGCTGTTACATCAGTTACTAAACTTTCTTCTTCTTGTATTGCGCATTTTCTTTCTTTCTTTCTTTCTTTCTTTCTTTCTTTCTTTCTTTCTTTCCAAATATACGCAATATGCAGCATTTGCTCACAATAAATCCACCTTCTCCACCTACCACTACGCCAAGAGAGAATAGTATCAAGGATCTATTGTCAGCAGTCACCCAGCCATCAATTTGAAACTATATGTTTCCAGATTTACAGAACAAGATACCAAATGTACCTCAGAAATCATGTAAATATGGTGTAACTGCGCCATGCGTCACCGTTTGGACTCACCATTACGCGCAGAGTCAGGCTGCCGCCTCCCTCCGTTGTTCGCCTGATTCGTGTCTTCCTGGACCGGTTCTTCTTGAGTGTCTGGGACCGGCTGAGTGTTAAGTGACTCTGTGGCGTCGTTGTGAACAGCTGAGCTGCTCTTCCTCATCATCATCAGCAGAAGCAGCAGCAGCGCGAGGAGTGCGCTGGCACGACGGAGCATGACTACACCTGACTGATCTGAGAGCTGCTGTCAGTGACAAAATTACACCTGATGAATGAGTTAAGTGTGTGCAGCTGTGGTTTATATATCCTCCACTGTGACGCTTTGTGAATGCACACCCACCTGAACAGCAGTGTGAGTCACTTCATTCATAAGCAACAAGTCTGATTTGCTGCAGGCGCATTGTGTTGCTTTCTGGGTAAATTACAATGAATTGATCAATTTTTGCCAATAAAATCATGGAACAAGTGGACTCACCCAGTCCTTGTGGGTTTGGCTGATGTCAGCCAGAACAAACTTCACGTTATTTGCCTGACATCTGGAGAATATTTACAACTACTTCACATGATTTAGGATGTTTCTGCACCTCTGCATCACTGCAGGCATCAGCCAACTGTTTTTTTTCTTGAATAATAAACAATAATTATAATAACTGTCACAAACAAACAGACATTTTATTTTAAAAAAGAAGAAAAAAACAATAACAGAACTTAAACTAACAGTAATCAGTTGAGGTAAACATTTTAGGTGGATGCATGAATGAGGAGTGGTGTTATATGTAATGTTGTATGGTGTAGGCAACAACAACAACAACAACAACAACAACAATTAGACGAATTAACTAATAACTTTCAACTTTTAATTTGAAATATAACAAGATGAAGCCCAAACTTCGCCAACTATTATTATTAACATTCCATACAGTCTCACATAATACAGCCTTTTAGACATAATGCAAACTGCAGACTTGAGACATCCGTGATTCAGGTGTGTCCACAGTACATTTACTACATAGACTTGTGGTGCCTGCTCATCTTCCAACATTTCCAGCAGGTACAGACTGGTGACAAAGAAGATAAAGAAGGTTATTTGTCTCCACCCAGTGGCTGAAATACTGAAAGTTGTCTGCTATAGATGTCCATCATCTTCTCTGTTTTGAATTCTGACAAACATCATTTGAGGGAATTTGTTAGAAAAAAATCATAAAAGCCCTTAAATCCCTTAAATGAGGACATGCACCTGTTATGGAATTTTCTATCCTTAGGTTACACGAGGTCACGTGTGGGCCTTGAGGTCTTCGGCAGTATTAGTTGTTTGGCTTTGATTGGGAACAGTAGGTGCCAGTCTATCTCAACACTGTGGTGACCAGGGTCGAAAAGACCTGTTGCTGCCTTCATAGACATAATAGATAGTTTGCTGTTGACGTTCCAATCTGCATAAACAGACATCTGTGTCTCCAGACTAGAATATGCTGACAATAACACCTCCATGAGTAAAGACATTCTCTTTGACTAATTCTGGGCGTGTAGTATTTGTGGTGTTATCTTGGGGTTTAAAGTCGATCCACCAGGATGAGTTGGGCAGAATGTGAGACCGACTCAGGCACTTCTGATGAACTTTGAGAGTGTCTCTAATTCTCCTTGGGCCAAGCGTCAATAAATAATACAGCATAAGACATCAGAGGCTCCTGAACACTTTCTTCCTTCCTGACCTCACCATTGACCTTTGACTTCAGCAATTTCTCCACAACAGCACCAGCATTGTAGTGGTGGTTGCATAACTTCAAAAGGTGATAATAGAGACAAGGCTACTACTACCACTCACTCACTCTGGTTCATGCCATAATAATAGTCATACATCCAATCCAATCCAATCTACTTTATTTATATAGCACGATTTTAGCAAACACAGGGTTTCCAAAGTGCTGCACAATACGATAGAACACAATGAATAACAATATGGAAACACAACAAAACATCAAGTAGATAATATAAAGAATTCATATCATATATATTTTAAATGATTGATTTAAATCTCATGTCCTGTCTGACCTGTGCACTAATTAGTGATGTGTCGGTCCCGAACGATCCGGTTCTAAGAGCCGGCTCTTTGCAGTGAACGACGGGAGCCGGCTCCTCGTTGGGAGCCAATTTAGAGAGCCATTTTTTTTTTCACTTCGGTGCCTCACTGTCTCCTCCTCCTGACACTCTCCCTCATGCCATGCCTGTTCTCACACATCTTGACCAATCACGTTCGGCTTTCAATTAAAAAAGTGGAGAAAAAAAAACTCACTGAAAAAAAAAAATGTTACTCCACTTTTTTGTGTGAAAGCTGCACGTAATTGGTCAAGATGTATAGCAGCATCCACGGCAGGGGTGACAGACACACACACACACACACACACACACACACGGTCGCGGAGGACAAACACGACAGGAGGGAGACGAGAGACATTATTTATTACATTATTGCACTATTTTGGGTGATAAATTAATTAAATAGTTAGTACGTTTTATTTATATAGCACATTTTTACACGGCATGCACTGACCAAAGTGCTTTACAATGTCAAAAATACAATAAAATATAATAACATTTAAAAATATAAAATAATAATAACAGCAATAAATAATAAAATAATAATAATAATTAATTAATAAAACCAATTAATAAAATGTGAGGAGCTGTTTGGGAGCCGAAAGAGCCGGCTCCTTATAGTATGCAGAGCCAAATGATCCGGATCACTAAAAAGAGTCGGAATTCCCATCACTACTGTGCACTAACATAAGTGTCGCGGCCTCCCTCCAGGACGGCAGGGGGCGCTGCGCGGGCCGCACTTCCTCCAGCTCCTCCTCGGTACACGTCATGCAAACAGCAGCTTTAAGCTCCTGCGCATGCGCGGCCGTAGCTCCTTCCAGTCTCTGCGGTTTGAAGAGCAGCTGCTCGGTGAGTGTTTGTACGTCTGTTTATCTTTATACGAGCTGTTTTTATTTAATAACTAAGTTTTAGGACGAGGAAAGCTCACTTTAACTGTCTCTGTGTCTGTAATGTAGCTAACTGTAGATAAAGAGCTGTTATTGAGCGTCAGCAGAGCTGAGATATGTGTCATCTGGTCCACGTAAGCAGTGTCGGCCACTGAGAAATGAGACATTTAAAACTTAAATTATTCAATAATACTCTGAATATTTTGATGATATTATTCTTCTGAATGAACCTCTAACATTTAGCCTTGAACACACTTGAATGAAAGCTGCTTTAGCTTTTTAAACATCTCCGTGTTTGTGTTTTTTTAATGTTTCTAGGTATGTATTTCATGTAATTGTCGTATAAATCAGAAGTTTTGACCTTTTTCAGACACTTAGACAAGAGACAAACATATTTTGTGTCACATTTTTAAGCCTGGCCTGTAATAGTTGTGGAGAAATTGCTGTAGTCAATGGTAGAAAATGCCATTTATTTTTACTTTATTCAGCTTTTATTTTGCTTTATTAACCTATTTATATACTGGGTTATTAACTCAACTCAGCTTTATTTATTTATAAAGCACCTTTCATACAGAATTGTAGCCCAAAGTGCTTCACAGAGCATAAAAGTAAAACAAATAGACAAAAAACTAACTGTTCTTAAGGCAGCAGAGCAGCTGCATGAAAAACTAGAGATTAGAAGAAAAGTTAAAAAAGCATAAAACTACAACAACGAAACATAAATGTCGTCTAGATCAGAGGTCAGAGCCCAAGGACCCTCAGACAAGAGACACACAGATATTTTGTGTCGCATTTTTAAGCCTGGCCTGTAATAATTGTGGAGAAATTGCTGAGGTCAGGAGGGACGTGTGACCAATAATATTTATTTTTACTTTATTCAACTTCTATTTCGCTTTATTAACCTATATATACACTGGGTTATTAACTCAACTCAGCTTTATTTATTTATATAGCACCTTTCATACAGACTTGTAGCCTTCACAGATTAGATTAGATTAGATATACTTTATTCATCCCACCACGGGGAAATTCACTTCCAAATAAAAGGGCAAAAACCCACAACGAACAGACAGAAGTATCAGTCAGCCTCTACAATAGACCAAAACAAAACAGACGAGTGTACAGATGTTCAAAACAAGTACTAAGGTAGAAAATTTCAAAAGAAGTGGAATGATATGAATAATACTGCACATGTCAACGTAAAGGAAATATAAATACAGACCATAGTGTAAGAAATATTGTAAAGGAAAGTGAAAGTGACCATGATATAAATAATATTACAAATGTTAGTGACCATGATATAAATAATAACTGCAAGGTATAAATGAAATAAAATAGAAAATAATTGCAATGGGACATGAACAGGAGACGACAACATGATCAGGTGAAAAATAAAAACAGAAATAGACAACGACTAACAGTTCTTAAGGCAGCAGAGCAGCTGCATGAAAAACTAGAGATTAGAAGAATAGAGTAGAAAGCTTTTATTGTCATTGTACGACACAACGAAATTACAGGAGGCTTCAATGAGGTGATAGTACAGTATAGACAAAGATAAAAAACACAATATAAATACAAATGCAAAAATAAAATCTAGATGCTATACAAGAAAAACAGGGGGTATTCATAAAAGAAGAGTTAAAAAAACATAAAGCTACAATAACAAAACAAATAAGAAGTAAATTAAGACCTATAGGGCACAAAGCATCATTTAAGAACAGTTGCAGTAAAAGTAGATAAGACCTGAACGGTGAATAATCACCAGAGATAAAAACAACAGGCAGTGATCAGGACCTAAAAACTCAGCAGTGAACACGTTGGCCTATATGTGTTTATGATTGATTTAAAAAGTTCAATGGTTAAATTCCCAGAGCTGCTGGAGTGCAAATTAAATTGGCAGACCCCCTGCAGTACCTCTGCGGACCCCCTAGGGGTCGAGGACCCCTGGTTGAAGACCCCTAGTCTAGATTAATTACTACTCATTGTATGTGGACCCCCGAACATCATCTGATCCACTACTCTGCTGCTCTGCTGAATGTGACCGAGGTGTCCACATACTTATGTCTGATCTATCTTTGTTTTGTTTTTTGTTTTTGTTTTCCAGATGATGAAGATGCTACACGTGTTTTTGGTCCTGGCTCTGCTCGGTCTGGGCACAGGAGAAGAGGGAGCCCGTTTGCTGGCCTCTAAATCTCTGCTGAACCGCTATGCCGTGGAGGGACGAGATCTCACTCTGCAGTACAACATCTACAACGTGGGCTCCAGGTCAGAACTGTTTATTGATTTATAACCTGGGAAAAAAATGCACGATCAGTACACGCAACAGTACGCTGATGATTTATGTAGCAGTGTAACGTAAATCTAAAGCAGCTCCCAGCTAATTATGTACAATTAAACCTGCCACTGACTTTGATGATCAGCCAGAGCAAGCTGTAATTACAAACATGAAAACTGTTATTACTCCATACGTGTTAGGACAGAGTCAGTAACAAATAAAGTGCGTAATCATACACTATAACTAGGATGGCAGCAGATTGTCTAAGGCAGCCGTGATGGAGGCAGATGCAGTGGGCATCGGTGCAGAGAGCAAAGGTTTGGTGAGCAGGCGTGTGCCAGGATTAGCAGATGGAGAAGGGGGGTGGTAAACGAGTTGCTTTGAATTAAGGAAGAGTCACTCATCACCACGCAGCAGGGAGCAGGTTTTTGGATTTTATTTCTCAATACCAGCAGGGAAAAAACAAATCTTCTATCGCCTCTTCATTCGTCAATCTGAACAAGACTAATCTAGTGCAAATAACAAACTACTTAATTTACTACATGATATTGGACTTTAATTGGACTTTGGTCTGCTCCCATCCAGCTGTGACACACATCAGTACATCAGGGAGAAAAGCACAACATCTCCCACAGTCTTTGTTTATCTGTCAGATAAGAGGTACCTTCCGATATGTCTCCGATTTAGTTGAGACCATGTCAGACTGACTAACTACTCCGAACATTGACGTGTGTTTTGATACTGCATGGTGCTTTCTTGAAGTGTCTCCGACTCGCCTGTTTGTGCAGCATCACCTACCAGGTCTGGGACATCTGATCTCAAACATGTCATCGCGTTTATTGTTCTTTAGCAGATCTTCAGTAGCCGCAGAGCTGGAGCCAGCATCTGGTTCACACGTTTGTTGGTTGTAATGACCCCGTATTTATTTATTCACTCAGTCAAGTCAGGTCGAGTATCAAGAGTATCCAGGAGCAGAAAAACATGTTGATGTTGGCATGAGTCAAATAAAGAACTGCTTTTGGTGTATGTACTGGAGTATCTCCAGTATTCTGCAGACGTTTGGCATCCAATAAAAGCTCATGAAACTCCTGTCCTGTTACATATCCAGGTCTCTAACTGTGTCTTTTCTCTTATCTGCCTCCACAGTGCCGCTCTGGAGGTGGAGCTGTCAGATGATTCTTTCCCCCCCGAAGACTTTGGAATCGTTTCAGGAATGCTGAACGTCAAATGGGACAGGATTGCACCGTATCCTTGAATTGAAAATGTCTTCTTTAATGTTCCCCCTCACCTTGCAGCTGTTGGTGCTGTAGGATGAAGTCAGTAACGGTGGTTTAACTCTAAATCTGGTGCAACCTCTGGCTGTCTCTGTAAGCAGCCACATCACATCTTAGTGAGACAGTTCACAAATGATAGGAGACTTAATCAACGCTTGGCAGGTGAAGTGACCTGGTATCATGGACAGCTGGACAAACTGGACCCCATCATTGAGAAGACAACTTTGTTTGAGATCCGTGGAGAAGTTGCTGTTAAACAGAAAGATCTTTAACACATATCTCTGATCTGCCAAACTAAAGAGAAGGTCACACCAGGAGGAGCTTATTATCATTTGAAGCTGGTTTTAAATGTGCATCCATTTCAAGTTGTCAGCTTTAACCCTGGAACTTTCAGAGCCAGCAACGTCTCTCACACGGTGGTGCTGCGCCCCCTGAAGGCCGGCTACTTCAACTTCACCTCCGCCTCTGTCAGCTACCTTGCCCAGGAAGGAGGACAAGTCGTGGTAAAATCAGTTCATTGTCTTTTTTTTTAAAAGTTTAAAGCCGTTCAAATGTCGAGTGGAGTGAAGCTGAAGTGTCTGTCCTTCCTGCAGGTTGGCTACACCAGCGCCCCCGGCCAGGGAGGCATCCTGGCTCAGAGGGAGTTCGACCGTCGCTTCTCCCCACACTATGTGAGTGTTACATTCAAAAAGAGTTCTCGTTGCTCATTCAGGCTCTCCAACAAGAGTGGACTGACCCACAGTCAAGAAGAATACACGACCAATATATTTATTGGCTGCTTAGCGCAGACACATGGAAAGTAAGGGACAGTGAAGGCGAAGGTGTTACAAAAAGCACCAAACAAACACTATAAAAGGTAAAAGTGCAGCTGGGATAAAAGAAAAGGCACACAGAGTAATAAATAAATCGAATTTATTGTGCTTGGCTGCATTAGTTTAAGCGAGCTGTACCTAATAAACCTCCAAATAAGTGCAGTATTATGAAGTCTTTGGAGGAAAACCTTACCCTAAAAAAAATGTGTTGAAGAAATGTTTTTTGTCCTTGTTTTGACGCCTCACTGACTGCCAAACATCTCTCTTCTCTAGCTGGACTGGGCTGCTTTCGGTGTGATGACTCTTCCCTCCATCGGCATCCCTCTGCTCCTCTGGTACTCCAGCAAGAGGAAGTACGACTCACCGAAGGCCAAGAAGAACTGAGACGGCACATCTGAGGGGTGGGGTGGTGCGGGAGGGTTGTGGGTGTGGGTGGAAGTCAAAGGGTTTAATGGGCACAGGATCTCTGAAAAGCTTAATAACCCATATTGGGGGTGAAAGTTGCAAGAAGAACAGTGACCAAGGAACGTGATTGCAATTTGATCAAACAAGCAGCATGATTTTAAAAGAACTCTGTGTCAGGACGTAGAAGGACAGCTCGGGTGTGGTCACCAAACCCAATGAGCACGTTCTCGTCTACAGCCTGAGCTCCACCAGCTGCTGGTCATTCCTTCATATTTGCAGATGGGTTCATGTGACAAAAATACATTACAATTACAATAACTACTGTAACAAGTTTTTTTTGTATTTTTGTAATTGTGTATGTGTGTGTGCGATGAACTGAATTCAGATTTGAAGTTTGAAGCCAGTTGTTGAACTTCATTCATACATAAATTAATAAAAAAACATGGTGGGTTTTTCTAAAGCTCGTGTCTGGATTTCTGAAGTCTTGCATTACACGTCACCACAAAAAACATTCAGCTGCGCAACATTAAAGTTTCTAGATGATGATTGTGGCTGTAGATAATAATACTCAAACTGAACCGCACAGGAAGTGTCAGGTTGTTGTATAAGACCCCCCCAGCAGCCTCTGTGCTCACTATTTCTAATCTTCTATCAGCTCTGTGGTTTTACCTCCGTGCAGAGTTTGCTTTACAAAGCTGTAGATAGTGACAAGATGCTCTGCTGGTTTCTGGCTGCTGCCTTTTCTACACACACTTTATGATAAATGATGTTGACAGAAGCAATGTTGGGTTTAACTGTGTCATTTTATCATTCAGTGACTGCTCTCTTTAAATTCCCCCTACTCTAATCTCTATGAATTCAAACACACGTGGACATTTACAAACATTAACATCTTCTATTGAAGTTTGTGGTTGCCTTGAAATGGTAAAAGTCAGTGTCGGCTTCAATTCTTTCCAGACATCTGTGACTTTGGAACGCTCTGTTCAGGCTAACAGTGGATTTCTTTTTTGTTATAAACAACTCATAAAACACCATACAGCTTCTGTATACACACTGCATAAGATTCATGTCAAGTGCCAAATTCCTAAATCTGATAAAATAAGAAGATGAAGATGATATTCCTGTGTTTGTAGTCACAGTAGCAGTGTCCAGTGTATCTATAAACTATAAACTATGTACAGATACATAGTTTATAGTTACATAACCAAAATGGATCTTGACTGATCTTGGACATCAGTTCCACTTTGGTACCCTCAGCTACAGACTCTACTGGAAAAAACAGAGACAAAGCCAAATAATAATAATAAAACTAATAATAATGACACTGGAAACCAGAGACAATTATTATATATAGCATATAGACTATTCACCAATGTAGAAATGCCTTAAGAATATGAAATGTACATTATACATTGTCCCATTTTATAGGCTGCGGCTGCTTGCGTTATTCCTTGTACAACTTTTAAGATACAGATGTAATATTTGATATTGAATAAAACTAAAACACAACAGCACGGACTGTATTTTGTAACTTTAAGGTGTAGCTAACCCCTCAAACAACTTTTGTTTCAGATGAAAACCAGTGTGTTTGATAGTTTATGTCCAAATCTTGATTAGTTTAGTCCAACGTATTTGAATTAGACATATTGTGCTAGTTGAAGCATGGCTATTGTGTTCGAATTTTGCTCTTGGCAAGTTTTGGAAGCAGCACAGCTAACAAACTCAGCTAACAGCAGCTATATTCATAGCAGTTTACTTCACTGTCCATCGAGAAACTCTGTAAATCACAAAGAGCTGGATGCACAGCAGCTGGGGCGACACCAGAGGGGAAAGTAGGAAACATTTTCCTCCTATCAGACCTCATCAATACATATGTCCCACAACGCTTGCTCAGGTCAGTCGACCAACAACTATTAGTAGTTCCCAGATCTAGACTGGCACTCAGGGCCGACAGGGCTTTCTCAGTGGCAGCTCCAAAACTATGGAACAGATCAGGTTGGCAACCTCACTACCAGCCTTCAAAATCTGGATTAAAAACACATTTATTCACACTGGCATTTAAGAGTTGATCAGTTCTCAATTTTGTTATTGTCTACAGTATTTATGACTATCCATTATTCTATGGAATTGCTTAATTTGTCTTTAACTTTATTTATTTACTTTTCTTTCTTACTTCCTTCTTATGTATTTTATTTTGTTTTGATGTTGTGCAGCACTTTGGCCAGTGTCTCGTTGTATTTAAATGTGCTATATAAATAAATTGACTTATGACTTGACTTATAAAATATGACCCGTTTTCACCAGAATCAGTCAAATAGTCAGTTGGTAGTAGTGACCTCTCACAGGTGATCATACTCAGGTATGATCACACAAAGTTTACATAATGCAAGAACCATTCACAGCTTACAGGAAGGTTTTTGTACACTGCTCTTTGCTAATAAGTAATGACAGATTTGACATGGTTCCCGTGCACAGGTGTGAACGACAATCTAGGATCTGAAGTTATTTTATGGTGGGAAAAGTCACACCCCAGATAGCAAATATTTTGGCTGTATTATGGCATACATTTGGCATTTTTTGGCTTTCTTTTGGCATTAAGAAAGAAAGTGGTATGATTAGGGTTATCGATAATAGATAAGGAGGCGCCCAGCAATATATGGCTGAGTTAAGGCATGTTTATGGCATTGCCAGAAGATTGGGCGCGAGTGGGAACAGCTGATTTGGGGCTCCTCTGGGACATTTATGGCTATATTTTGGAAGTCCACAATTTGTTTTGGGTGAATTTTGGTTCCCTTTTGGTTTGATTTTGGTTTTCCTAATTTGAGACATCCACCCATAACCTTGCCAAAAATGAAAGCCAGATTTGCTAAATGGCTTTAAATGTGCCAGGAGAGAATGAAACAGCAGGTGAATTTGCAACACTTTAAAACTTTGTTTTGCTTTTATTCTGAAGGCTATAAAAAAAGGAAGTCTTTTATTTTCTATATCACCTTTTATCAGTTTGACAACATGTCCTTGACTGACTGAAAACTGTTGTTGCATGGTGGTAGGTGGTTGAATGTCTTGACCGGCAGACGGGGCCGTGAACGCCTCACCAGGTGGTGGAGTCGGACATGACATCAAACTGTGACTGCGGCGCTTTTTCCGCATTCTCAGTCCGCGAGCGAGCGAGCGTGCGAGCTTCCCAGGGCCGCGCGCACACACTCACGTTCTCGGACGACTGAGAAAGGGAGCGCGAGCTGGAGCGGGGGGCACACATCCATGGGACAGACGACGGTTCATGGGAACATCCATCCGAACACCGAGCACTCTCAGCGGGGTACGTTCAGCCTCTTACAGCCTCTCCTGTCCGGAGGCTTCTTCTGCATTTATGTCGATGCGAACCAAGATTTTACACAGAATCCGCATTTATGTTCGTGATAGTGGAAGGAATTTATTTATTATTATGTAAAGTTTTACATTGTTTAAACACTGAAGCATTTAAGATTTTTATTTTTTATTTATTTTTATTACCTGAACAGAAATTAAGAGATAAGAAAAAAAACGCTGAAGGCTACTTAGTAGTTTCGAGATGGAGCAGATAGTGAGAGTCAAAAGCACATTTAATTCATAGACAGCACTCACACATTGTGTTATGTAGTTTTTATTATTTTTATTTGTATATAAGACTCACTACTATATGATCCATTTCAAAAGTATAAGAATCTTACCTGTTCAGGTGGTTCATGTGGACGAAGACAATTCTAATATAACAATATATATATAATATAATATAACTTTTTAATCCCATAAATAGCCAAATCTATAGATAGATAGATCATGAGGGCAGCATGTAAACATACATTAAATTGAAACAGTAAACATACATAAATCTGAATTTAAATTAAACATGTGATCAAACATTTGTTAAGAAATTAAGCATGTGCAGAGATGTACTACACTACACTACTATTACAGTGGTTAAAAAGTACTCAGTTACTCATTTCCATTTTCTGCTACTTTATCCTTCTACTCCACAGCTCAGAGGTGAATATTTTGCTTTTTTACTCCACTGCGTTTATTTTAATAACTTCTCAGACTGAGATTCAAAATCTAAAATTACAGAATATATTCCATCCTTTTCTGTAATCGCTTGTCCTCATCAGGGTCGTGAGGGGCTGGAGCCTATCCCGGCTGACTTATTATTATTATTATATTCATAGTTACCATGGTGACAGCAAGTAGGTTTTAATACCGCAGCAACAAGTCCTCGAAAAAACAGCTGCTAGAAAAACTGGTGTAACGTTATCTGTTTAAGACAAAACCAAGCTGTTCTTATGAAGAAGTCGACATAGTTGGAAAGCGTGATCTGATTTCATGCTGCACATGCCACCAGCAAGCTACAGTAAGGTTGCTGAAGAGTTAGAGAAGTGCAGTCCTGTTCTTGTTGTTGTTGTAGCTGCTCCTGACAAAATGACCATGGGCTCATGGGCGGTCGCGGTAGGCCTTGGATGACGATGATGGACCCTTGGACTGGGTCAGGGTGAAGTGGGATATAGATGAGAGAGGTTATTTTAGACTTAAAAATCAGCCCTTCAAATGTTTTTAACACGTTTGTTTGACCTCACGGATACACGTGGCGTTTTATTAACACTAAATTTAAAGTGACTTGTTTGTTTAGCAGAAAAAAACTCCACAGATGTCCTTTTAATTATGTATCTAACACATTGCAACGTTTCCTGGTTAAAAAATAGGAAGCTGATAAGCGTGAATTATCAATAGGATATGAATTAAAGATTAACTGACAGGATGTGACTCTATGAAACTGACTGACTGGCTAGAGAGAAGACGACTCACTCTGTTGACTGACAAGTTTCAATCTCGCAATCTCAATTTAGCAACATGTGCCATCGCCCTAGGCTACTCTTTGAGTTTGAGGTCCGATCGATTCAACCTGAGCATCCATTTGATTTGATTGATGAGCCCCGAGTAACCTGGACGGTGACCTCACTGTTGGACACCGTCGGATGTCTCTGTGGTGGATAAAACGTGATAAAAATGCAGGAGAAACAGGAGAATACATATAACCTGTGTGATGTGGATGTGGGTGGTTTAAGCTTGTTCTGTAGAAGTGCTTGTCTGACACCTTTCCAGTGTTGAAATCGTGGGAGGGGGAGGGAGAGAGAGGGGGGGTGACTGTGTTCGACAGTAATACTGTAACTTTCCAGAATCAACAATCTGACTTTCACATCCACTTCATCCCATGTTTGGTCAGTTTGTTGTGAGGATGAGAAAGGAGTCCGGGTCGGGCACTTGACTACGGCTATTTCTGTCGCTTTTCATGTGAAAAACACCACGAATGCCTTCCACAAGAGGAAACACGAGTTGTCATTTCCATATTCAAACAACACTGCGTCTCTCAGCTCTCCGTGACGGTCTGCTTTTGGCCAGTTTGTCCATTCAGATAAGGTAAAACATGCTCGAACCTGTTTACTTCTTATAGTTGCTGTGGACAGCAGACACTATTCTTAAACACGATAAACATTCGTATTTTGTTGGCTGGTTTATTACAGTGCATTTACTGCAAGTATTAAGTGCAGTGACATTGTTCCAGAAAACCGACGTGGGTCTGAGGCATCTATTCTCGGCACAATGTCCCATTTTTCCACCAAAATACCAAGAAGTTGATTTGCGCTGCTTCACCTCCTCTCATCTGTGCACGGTGAAACAGTATGTATGTCGTCATCTTGAAAGGAGGCTCTGAAAGTCTGACATAATAACCCTGATGTCGAAAACAACAAGTGCCATTAAAGGAAATGTATGACCCAAACATCCAAACCATCCAAACGTGCTATTTCCATCTTAACTTCGATAAAGATTTGATTGTTTTTCCTTTTATAGCAGCAGAAACACAGCTAATACTAAGTGTGCACGCACAAGCTATTTCTTTTTCTAGCAAGATAACCTAATGTGACAACACTGCAGCATTTTCTCAGCGAGAAGCTGACTGGCTCTGGAAATGATGTGATGAGTCAACCTCAATTTAAAGGCACTAGGATCGGTTTAATGGACTGGTAACAGAGAAGATAAAGTCTCTCCTGTGTTTCGTCCACCTTGGCCTTGCTTGTGCCTCTCTCCTGACTTCATAGTGCCGCATACTATATGCAAGTGAAAATTAGTGTGTGAAGCGTCAGCAAAATTCACGGATTCGCTAAGCTGCGGTGTACAGAGAAGTCAGGTAACAGTGTTTCACTTTAACATTAACATGTTGATAATAATTTGTTCTGTGAGTAACCTGATGATTAAAATGTCTGTTATTAGTCTGTACTCAGACTGTTTTTGTAGATCCAACGTCTTCTCTCAAGCTCAGTGTGTCTCAAACTTTTTATACAGTTTACCTCCTCAGAAAATATTTATCTCTCCCAGTACCACTATTTTGATTATTGAATTCAAATAGAGAAACGTAGGCCGACCCTGATCGGGCAGGTTTATTCCTAAGAAGAAGATTATCTATTGTTGACTGTTGATGAATCCTAAACAGAACCGCTTCAAGAACCTGAGCTTATTTGGTGTTAAAGCGGTTCTCCTGATGTGCACGTCTCTTCTTAATGTTTATTTAAACATTTATTTAACCTCTGCTTACTGTCTCACGTCACATTTCAACTAATCGTGGATCTATGCGTGCTCTACGTGGATAAACATGTCTATGTATCAGGCTAAATGATATTTCAGGAAATGCAAAACTTATTTTAAATCACATTTGAGGGATCCCCTAGTTTAATTTTAATTCAAAACGTTGTAGATGGTTTGATATGTTTTAAATTCTTTTATTTCATTAAAAAAACATTGGCCAGAGATTCTTCCAAGTATCATTACAGGAAGTATCACCAGTGGTACTCATACCATAGTTTGAGAACAACTCAAATGAGAACAAATAATTTTATCTTATCGGCTTCATATTTTTGAGCCTGGACCTTCGTTATGTGGGTTAGTTACATAATTAAGGACCCCTGTGGAGTGTTTTAGTAAACAAACGAGTCAGTGTGTACATTTGGTTTTTGTTTGCATCCATGTTTACCAGCTTGCAGTCTTCTTCTCTCTTGGTTTTGTTGGCACATTGCAGCATTTCTTGACATACTACTGTGAAACCATTGGCAGAAGTGTGTGTACATCCACTCGTAGAAGAGCTCCACAGTGCTACTGGAGGTCAAAAGCTCCCTAAGGGACGTTAAGTCAACATTTCAGTAAATATAAGTATCCGGTCCGACTCCGTAATCACTTCATGACTTTGTGGTATCGCTTGAGCAGGTCACACAGCGCGGCAGCCAAACTGAAGTGACTGTTTGACCTGATACAACATCAGCTGCAGAACTAATGCTCCCCAAGGTTACATTGTGGGAATGGTTGGACTCGCTTACTCAGTAGGGTGTTAGTTCAGAACACAACAGGTTAACAGAGAATGGATTTTAAGAAAAAAAGGGAGGAAAGAAATACAGGAATATAGACACACAGTGTCTGTAGATATTAAAGGCTCGCTCTAAGGTAATAAATGATTCTTATTTTGGATAATGGATTTAGTGTTTCAGGACAGGGATGACTTAAACTGCAGCACCCATGCTCATTAAGGAACAATAATAATCATAGTGCTAGTTTTGTTAATTACAAACATATCAACCAGCACGATGACATTGAGCAGATAATATCACAGTCTATTTAATGATAGTGTAATATCAATTGCGGTCTTATTTCTCAATTTTGACTTGACACCGCCTATGAGTTTCTCCATTTCTGCTATTAAAACACAGTATTACATCAATGTTACTACACCATCTTTCAAAATGATGATTCAAACCTTTTAACTTTTATGTTTAATATGATGAAGCACTTTTTCAAATACTCTACCCAAAAGAACTAAGATCAAATTAAATACCACGGCATCTACAAATGGCCTGAAAAGTAGGTTGCGGATACCTTAGATCACGATCTGAAATATTAAGATTTCTCATCTCTGCAGATGTTATATCCCACACGCAAACACTTCAAAATAAAGTAAACTGAAGCGTGATTTACTGATTTCAGTTGCTGTAACGATGGTGTTGCTTCTGCATTGTGTGAGTGTTAAATTTTAGAGACTTATATAACGTAATAGGTTATTTTGAGTTAGTTTCAGTTTTAGTCTGACGTTGGATGGAAGTGTCACTCAGTGTAATGATCTCTCTTCCTTCTTCACAACATGCGTCACTGTTACGGTCCCTTTCTGCAGTCTTTTGTCTTGCATGTGCATATTTGTAAAAAGCTGATTAGAAACCAGGGAATCAGGTTTTTCTAATCCTCCTCCCCTATTACAGAAACCAGGTTTAAGCTGGTTACTTGCATACATTCGTGCATCCTTCCAACACTTCGAGATAGTCCAAAACTGTCTCTGTGCTGTTTCAGAGCAACCCTCAGAGGTTTGAACAAAAACTTTTGGAGGCCCGATGCTCCACTTGTATATGTTGTTTTTAGCCGTTTTTTTAGCCTTGGTGAGAGTCAGAGGTGAAGGTTTTTGTTGAACTTCAAATGTGTACTTAAGGTTGGGTGGGTAGCTCATCTGGAATGTCACCAAGGTTGTTAAGTACTTCCACACCTCCCAGTGATTATTGCAACATCTTCTAGGTCTTCCTTATTTATGGAAAAGACAGCATTGTCTGATCCCATGTTGTCCTCAACATCCTCAAGAACAGAACAAACCTTTATCCATAACATGCACACAAGAAACAAACATTTTCTCATTTGCTAAGTTTCTTATCTATCCATCCTTAAGATAGCCTTCCCTCCAGATCACAGTCCCTCCAGACATTTGGTTTCTGACCAGGGAGATGAGAAAGACTGCACGAAAAGTTACATTTGAGAAACTAAACAGCACCATCTGTAGCCATGAATCTACAGCCTGAAAGAGTAGTCCACAAAACTTTAGTTAATAATGTTAGTGAAAACAGTTTTTATATCTATCTGTCTGCACTGATGGTAGCACTGCTGTGTTAAGTCACACAGCATTATGACTGGAAATTCAATGTTTTTCAGTTCTTGTCCTCAGACCTTAAGGTCATAAGTGTTGACGTCACTGAGAGTTGCTTCCTGTCTCTCATTCTAGACTGCTTGCCACAAGATGTTATTTTATTCTCCACAACTATGCGAAGGTTGTGAAGCCCCTACCAAGAGTAAATGTATAAGACATGAGTTGATCAAGCTGTTACTATCATTAGTGTTCCAAAATCACAACAACAAAAGCAAATATACCCAAGATGTACTAATTTAGAAATCCAGTGTATGTACCCTGTCAACCGGGTAATGTCGTCAGCATTTGTTGTATGATAAAGCAGAATAAATGATACTAAAGAAAAAATAAATAAACATTCTTGAGGATTAACATTTGTTAGAATAACACAAACGTTGTCCATGTGTCCCATTATATTCCTCTTTTTTTTTTTGTCAGATAGAGTAGGGTATCATCGGCATAGAAATGTTAAGAAAAACCATGCAAGGCGATAACGGGACCAGTGGAGGTGGTGTATATCAAACTCAAGGTCACTTTTATTGGCCAGGTATGTGTGCATAGAATAAAAAAATATATATTGTGACAAAATATTAAGAATAGAAGAGGACGAAGTCCTGATCCTTGCGGTGGTCCAGTTAAAAGGAAGTGTCATGCCACTTTGAATAACTGCCCTGTGTGGTAGGTTGTGATATTAGTCAACTTGAATTGATAAGAGATGCACTAAATATGTTTTACCAAGCCCTGAGTCACTCATAGCAGTTTGTCTGATAGCCAACAATAAACCCATTTGAGGAACTGTTCAGTGTTATTTTCCTAATATAGATGAGAATTCTTTTGAAACATAAAGGCGTGAGAATGGGAGGCTTCCTTTGAATTATGACAAATGTTAGTTTTGTAATTCTTGTAATGTGTTTACAGCTTACCAAGAACAAGACCTGAACATGCGTGAAAACCTGTTAACCAGTAGACACGATGCACAACTTTACACTAAATAGGGAAGTCAGATGTGTTGAGAGAAGTTGATTACAAACAGCTGGTGTCATACTTTTTACGTTGGAGAATGGTGCAAAGAAATGTGTCATCAGGGAGGGAGTGGAAACTGGGAAAGATGTGTAAAAAAATGTAGGTTTAGTTGAGTTGTGGGTTAATGTATTGTGTGTTAATGTTGCAGTCATAGTAAAAACTGAAATGAGGAAGTGTTACACCCACATGTTATCTTCTCTTCTGTACTCTACCACAGAAACGCTTATGTTCAACTAGTAAACTAAGAATGTGCAAAGGACAAGTTCATATTAACTGTATCTTGATTGAGCTTAACTTAATCACTCATCACTGTGTTTAGTGGTTTGTTTGTTGTCTCAGCTTTCCCCCTTTCCCTGTTCTGAAATGGTTAACTGTACAAGAAAATGCATGTAGATTTTGCCTTTCTATGAACCTCCCAGAACCATTACAACATCTGCACCAAGCCCGCGGGTTGTCCCAAGAGTCCAAACAAAACAGGATAAAGCAGCACTCTGTTATCATTCAACACAGGCCTGGAATAACATCCCAGTTGATAATAATCCCCCTTCTCAGACCACTTTTAAGTCAGAGCTAAATAACTTACAGTCTGCTCTATCCAGTATTGGTAAAACAAAGTTATATTCTTAGTTAAACTGTTAAATAGTCTTCATTTTTATTGTTTTTAAAACATTGTGGGAATGTTTTCACTTGATTTAAACTGCACTGGATAATTTTACATACTGTATTTTTATGAACCTGTAGAGCACATTAAATTGCCCTGGTGTTTAAAAGTTGGCTTGTCTTACCTTCTACTATTAACATACATGGTGAGAATACCATATTTGGTTAGGGTTAGTCATCATTTCATTTATTTCTCACATCTGTTTTTTCGTACTCAGGTTCAGCTTTGGCGAATACTGAATTTGGAGCAGTATGAACCACTCGAAGATGGCTGTTAAATAACCAGAGATGGACTAACAAGAGACCAGGAGGAATAAAGTAAAAATAAATCAACATGGCAGTCTTTAAGCCTGAAAATGTGGAGGACTTCTATGAGATTGGTGAAGTTCTGGGAAGGTATGGTTGATTGTTTTTAAGCTCTATGAGTGTTTACCACAGACTTTTTTGTGATTCTGTACTCCAGCACCTAGGATTTGAAAGGAAACAATGACCACCAAGGTAAATAAAATGCTCGTTTTCAGCTTCAGTTTGAGGGTGTACACACCGATCCCCAACCCCACCCAAAAAATCTCCATGTCTTCACAGAGCTTTAGACTGACAGAAGAGTAAATTAATCTCTTAATGTCCTGTTTTCCCTGAAGTCAAGTTCTGTTCCAGGATGATTAATCAACTAAAATAAACATTTAAGTCTGCCGTCCTCCCATCACTCCCCAACCAGATATTGGTTTAGTTCCTCAGGGCATCAATCTGCTAAGAGTGTATTGAACAACCAAGGTTGTAACCATTTTGACAAAATAAAATCAGGTGCGTGGACCGGCAGAGCAGTCCCCCCTCTCTCAGTCTTTCTGAACAGTTTTCTGCATGTGTCTTCACTCTGCAGCATGCATGGTTTGTGGTCTCTACGTGAGACTCTATAAAAAAAAACAAGAAGTGGTGACCAGGTTCCTGTCTCAACCAAGGACAGGGCTGAAGTACATACACACACACACACACATGCAAACACAAAGGCGTTCATTCACACAAAATAGCGTGAACAATTGTGGCTTCTTCTCGCAGGGTTGTGCAGAGGTGGGGTCATGTTTATTTCTGCTTTAGAACATAGACTCAGAAAATAACTTGAAACTCTGATTATCTGTGCTGGTGCACATAAATAAAAAAAGCCACGAGTATCTCGAATGTTAGTCTGGAGCCGTTATATAAACTTTAAAAAAGTGTTATTTGTGTGTGCATGCACGTGTGTGTGCGTCTGTCTGAATGTGTTTGTATCAGGTATTGTTTGAATTGCTATTTCTGTTCTGTTTATTCTTTAATGTCAGGAAGCATTCTAGGTGGATGTGAAACAAAGGTGGACATCACATGTCTGGCACTTCATTCACTGATACACCCACACACACCAAACATGCACAGTGCTCTGCTGACTGACCTCCTGTCAGACCTGATTCTGGTATCCACCCTAGACTTTAACTGCTCTGTCATGTTCCTTATTCCCATAAAATGTTCATTTCCTAAAAGCATCAGTAGAAAGTAAAAAGTAAAACATTGACTTTAGTCATAGTTATGCGTTCAAACAACATCTCTCTACCTGTCACCTCTAAAATACTTGTTTTATTTTATGTAAACATTTCCTCAAAATTCAACCTGACACTTATAAAAGAAAATTTGCAACAATATGGATGTGAACACACAAAAAAAACTTTTAAAGCTGAAAGTGAGCACAGATCCTAGAGGCTCGAGTACAGCAGCAAACTATGGTAAATAAGTCGGTGTCCAAATATTTACAGACAGAAGTATGTGTTTTCAGCGGCCCACCCAACAATCTTTTAAAAATGTTTTTTATTATTTCTTTTGTTCAAATGTGGGCAGAAATGTCTGATGTTATGATGCATGTTCAGTCATATAGATTAGACTTCCTATATATTCTAACATCCTATAAATATCCTATAAATTAGACTTTTGGAGAGTGCTGCTGTTTTGCAGTTTCTAAAGTTTTTCCTCAAGTTACTGTATTTTTTAAGCTTGGTGCCTACTCTGAATTATGTTCTTGCCCCCACCCCATCCAGTGGGCATTTCGGTCAGGTTCGACAGGTTTCTGAACGGACCAGCGGGACGTGTTGGGCAGCCAAGTTCCTGAAGATTCGGAAGACCGCGGGCAGTCGCCTCGGCGTGGAGAGGAGCAGTGTCGAGAAGGAGGTGCAGATCCTCCATGCTGTTCAACATCCAAACATCGTGACTCTCAAAGACGTTTTCGAGAGCCGAGCTGAGGTGGTGCTCATTCTGGAGCTGTGAGTTGACAACACAGTGTGTGTGTGTGTGATTGTTTGTTTGATTGATTTCTTCCTGTGTGTATTCGAGGACTAATTCAAGGTGCATCCGCATGTGTTACTTGTCATGGCAGCTTGGTCAGTGCTAGCACAGGTCTCCCATGTACAACAATAGTAGTTAGGCACTCCTTAAATGTTATCTAGGTACGATATGTAAGTGATAAAGAAATAATAACTTGCAGTAATAAAGATTAAACTGCAACTGTCAAAAGGCAACTCAGATCTAAACTGTTATCGTCTTCCTCTATAAAATCTTTGAGAAACAGCTCACCAACCTCCTGTGGTCTTGCGGTATTCTCACTGCCGTGCGCTCTGACTTCTCAGCAGCACTCATACATGCCTTTGCCAACCTTCTCCGAAATACAAATAAAACAAAAAGCATGAAACTTACGTCAAATCACCTGCCCCCCTCAAAATCTCTTCCAAAGATGGACCAGAATTTAAATTTATCAACTCCTATAGATACTTCTGTATCGGGCTTGAGGAAGAGTTGGATTCCTGTACCTTAACAAAGCGTCTTTTACCCACTCTGCAAAGCACACCTTGGTTAATGGTTAATAAAAAAACAAAGGAGGCCTTGTACTAAAATACAGTCTGTATGTATCAAATAAACTTCTGGTATCTTTTTGCCTAGGCCACTATTTAAGGAAATATGATACTTTTTAAAAGTTTTCTCCTTCATTCCTGTCAGTAAAATGTTCTCAGCAAGTGAAAAGCTGATACCTGGGAACATAGTAGAAGTTCGATGTGTCAAGAAAGAGCAGTCAGGTGGGAAACAAACGTCCAGTCGTCTTTTAGAGACGTCACAGTTTACAGACCCATTTTGACCTACTGTACTTACCATGGTTGGCAAAAGTTACCTGCTTAAACACTGGTGGTTAAGTATCTCATCTGAAAAGACTTGATGTTGGCTATGGGCAGGTTGGGTAGGGTAGGTTTTAAGAGAAATGTATCACCATAACACGCTTCTGTTCGACATTTCAGTGTTAGCGGAGGGGAGTTGTTTGACTTCATTGCCGAGAAGGAGAACCTGCTGGAGAGTGAGGCCATTGAGTTCATGGAGCAGATCCTGGAGGGACTGGGATTCATGCACAGCAAGAACATTGCGCACTTTGACCTCAAGGTACCACCAAAGCGGACTTCAGTCAGTTCTCTGCTTGCTGTTGATGTTTTAAGGAGGTTCTGTTAAAATATACGCTTCCACCATAACAGCGTTATTCTCTCTATTCAGCCAGAAAACATCATGTTGTCAGATAAAGTGTCGCCGCACCCCAACATCAAGCTCATCGACTTCGGTCTGGCACACCACTTTCATCAGGGGGAGGAGTACAGGAGCACAAGTGGCACCCCACAGTACATCGGTGAGGACCTTTGACATTTCTTCTGTAGCATATTTATTAATAAACATGCACTAAAAGCTGCAATGAATCATAAAGAAGAGAAGGAACCATAACTATGTGCAGGTTAGGGACTTTAATGTTGTTGGTTGATGAAGACAACTGTTAAAACATTGATGGCCATGTAGGCAAGGTACGCTTTGTCAAGGTTATGTGCAGATAAACTGTTGTGATCTTCTCATTTTATGCTTTGAAGCTACACCTTCAGTGAAACTTCACAGGTCCCTGGTTTTTGCTGTCATGAGAGTTAATCTCCTTATCTCTCTTCCCCCCTCTCCCTCTTCCTCGCAGCCCCCGAGGTGATCAACTGTGACCCTCTGAGCACAGCTGCAGACATGTGGTGAGCGTTCTGTACAGAAACCATACATTCCTCCGTCAGTGACGTGTTCGGGCCTGCTCTGAGCCTCGCTCACAGAACATGATCTCACTTGTTAGGAATACAGAATATAGTGTCAACATCCAAACAGCTAAACACTGGATTTGTCTAATATTCATCATGCTGTAGTGAAAAAAGTTTAAACCAGTACATGACTGTCTGCGTCTTCTGTTTCTTTTCAGGAGCATCGGAGTTATTACCTACATATTGTAAGTTGTCAGTGTTTGTGTGTCTTCACATTTAATGATCAGCAGACATCTGCTGCCTGATTCAACCAGCAGCATTCAGCTTTAACCCGTTAATGACTAACAAGTCTACTTGTTATGTTCAGTTAAAGCCTCACAGATTTTGTTCTCTGTTAGAGGTGGCAACACAAAATATGTTTAAATTGCCACAACATGTAGCAACATGTAACAATATATATATATATATATATATATATATTGCATATATATATATATGGATATTTCTTCACTTTTTACCTTAATTGGTAGATAAAGTTTATTTTATTTTACAAAAACAAAACAGAAATAAGAACATTCATTTGACATGTTAAACATCAGATTTATGCTGGATAAAAACATCATTTTGAAACTGAAGTTGTTTTTAAAAGTCTTAAATTTTGAGGTGGAGCTCTCTCTGTATCATGTTATATTTAATCAGTCAGTCAGATTGGGTAACAGTCCAGACTATGTATGTATCAAAAGTTGTAACTTGTTGCTCTTGAAGCGAAAACCAGCAACGCCTTGTGCCTAACAGCTAAAAAAAAGTATGCTGAGAAAGTTGTAGCCTGCTGTAGCTTCATACTTTGACTTTGCTTTAGGTGCTGTTAAAGAAATTTACCATTAACCTTCTATCTTTTATCAAACAACTTGATCTGTACAGACGGGCTGAGAGGTTGACATACTGTATTCTCACTCTCGTGTGTCCTCAGACTGAGCGGGTTGTCGCCTTTCCAAGACGATACTAACGAAGGGACCCTGCGGAACATCATCGCCATGAACTACGAGTTTGACGAGCAGTGTTTCAGCATGACGAGCTCCATGGCCAAAGACTTCATCCAAAAACTCCTGGTGAAAGATCCAAAGTATGTAGAAGAGTCACAGTGATTCACAACAAAAGCTGATCCATTGTTTGCTTTCATGTTACCTATTAATACTCTCCCGATCTTCTGATGTGTGTCACAGTGAGAGGATGACAGCTGAGGAGTGTCTGCTTCATCCGTGGATTAAGGTTACTACAAGTCCCACGAACCTGCTTTAGTTATTCACTGCACAATTCTGCTGAACCGTGTATAATAAATACAAATGTTGTCGTCCGCTTCAGCCCATCACACGCAAGCAAGTGGCCAAAAGGAATCGATCCTCAATCAATATGAAGAACTTTAAGAAGTTCAACGCCAGAAGAAAATGGAAGGTGAGTCTGTAACAACATGCAGACTTTTTTTATTTTTATACATCCTGTTCACAAAATAAATAGAAACAGTAGATCATACTGAGCTGATGTAAACAAAGACAGAGTTGCTCTAGTTGCCTCATCGAAGTCCTTAAAGGGCCAGTGTCTCAGATTTGGAGGGTGTATTTACAGAGTCCTCCATGTTGAACTGCCATGTTTCTACATGAAGAGATCGTTCGACATGTTGCACCCACTGTAGTTTTTTGTTTGAAATGGGAGGGTGAGGTGAGGGGTATTTAGTTGGTTTCAATCTGCAACTTCACCGCTTCAACCCCCCTGCCCTCTTCTAGATGTCCTATAACATGGTGTGGATGTGTAACCGGCTGGTCCAGTTGCAACTGCTGAAGGGAAGCTCGGATCCAGATCCACTGCAGGTGAGACCACTTTATGTTCTTGTCCAAAACCACAGTTATAAAAATGTATACGAGACCCAAAAGTGCACCGTCAGATCATAATCCAACTGTGCTAATCCTTCTCTCCAGAGACAATGTGAAAGCGACGCAGAGGACACTGAAAGCAAGCCGGCCTCTCTGCTGCGCCGAAGACTCAGCAGCAGCTCTTAGAAGCTGACCAGAGGAAGGTGGGACGAGTCAGCGAGGCTGGATCGAAGGTCACTGAAGGGAAATGTTTTCTGTTACACTGTCCAAGACGAGTCTCACACACTGTCTCAGAAGTGCCTCTGATATCTAGCACCAGATAAAATGCGCACTGCCTCATCTGATGACAAAGGACTTTGAGAAGATGAGTCCAGCTAGTCCAGTAGAAAATGTATTTGGGTGGTTGCTGATTTGGGGAAACTCTTTGATGACACAAAAAAACATTTTCGGGTAGAACTTTTATTTCCTCTACAACTAATTTCACGTCCAAGTCTTCCTTGACTTTTACAAAAATGCAAACGCGAGATCTGTTCTTGGTTTAAACGTTGTCCTGTGATGATTAATACTGGTAGTTAAAAGCTAAAATGTTGTTTTAGTACTGCTTATTTCCAGAGCTCTATCCATCATTTAAATAACTTATGATAACGTTGTACTCACCACATTTTTTACTTACGATAAGATTATTAGTCCTGTAAACAAACATAATTCACTGGCTGCATTTCACTCTGTGTCATGTGGACAGTAACATTTCAGTTTCACTTCCAAAAAACAAAACTAGTTTGTCAGCTTGTGTCCTACCAGGGGTAGTTTTTTTAGTTTTTAGGGTGTGGTTTGCCTCATGAATGAGGAATCCCAGTATCAGGTTAACAACAACATGTGCTGTTACAACACGACTGATCATGTTTCAGCGATTTCTATAGATCTTGTAAATCACGTTGGTTGAGCACAATGTTATGATAACTGACAGAAGTGATGGCTGGAGCTATAAAGGCTGGAAAGTTTCACCGCCCTCTCTGGTTTTAGATGTTTCACCTCTGACCACAGCCCAGATTACTGATGTCTGTGTATCTGCACCTCTAGATGTATGTGAAGTGGTTCAGTTGCTCTTTGTCGTAGCGCCCAATGCGTCACTCCAAACTCTTGAAGTGCTGCGAATGTTCAAGTTCTCTTGATTGGCGACAAAACAATCCCACCTTAAGCTCCCGTGCTCGTTAGCTAAATTGCTCAGTTGCCGTGGAAATGAATCTCTAAATCCCCGAGAACCTCTTGGACTTCTTTAAACGTTGAGCTTCAGGACCATGTGATGAAGTTTTTAAACTGCTGTTTCAAGGCTCAAGGATGAACTGTTAAATCCACTGATGTTGACGAAGTGTAGGTTTTTGTGGGATGCTATGACACTATCAGCGAGTGTTTATTTAAGTTGTGCAGATATAATGAATTTCCAAACAGTGTGTGTGTGTGTGTTTTGTATTCTCGTGTTATATAACTTGTCTCATGATGTATCGGTTTTAAAAGGCACAGTCATATGTTGTACATAACTCAACCACCTCGACTTATTACAGTTTTTATTGTCGTCTAGCTCCATCCGAGACTTGAAAGATTTTGAAGCGTTGCCAAAGCTATCACTTTGTCTCTTTTTATTGAGGATGTTTGTTAAAAAAAACGATTGTATTTGAACTGTTTCAATCATGTTTTTCATCTTGTTCTTGTGCAACTGCAGTGACTCTGCTCACTGAAACTGATGTGATGATCTGTTCTGGAGTCTGAATATATTTTAAACTGGTTAAAAAAAAAGTGACGGTTATAATAAAGAATAAAGATTTTGAATGATATTAAAATGATTTATGACCTCTGACCTGTCGTCACAGTCTCTCTCATCACTGCGAATGCAAATGAAACCTGTACGAGACAAATTCAAACCTGTGTTTCCCGTTTTTAGATCGATCCACCCGGCTTCAGAGGATTTGCAGGTCAGAATTCACATTTGTCTCTGCACAGAAACAATAGAAACACTGATGCACTGTTTGTTCGATTATTCTCACGGTGTGGCATCACCCTGTTTTGTACAATATGACTCTACTGTACCCTGTATTCATTAGTGTTCTTAATTTCCTGTCTTTCCAGTAAGAGATCAGGCATTTACCATTTGGTTTTAGTCCAATACCAAAATAAACATTAATAATTTAATCAATTAAATGTGCGTGTTCCACACAGGACGGTTGTAAATTAGTGTGTTCGTGTATTATCTAATGTGAGACAGATACTTTTTTTTTTGTAGCAATCTTATTGACGCTAATAATACTCCAAACAAAACTTAGCAGTATCATTACCTTTGGTTTCCATCCACTCCTTTGTTTCTGTGCGGCCATTAACAACCATTTACAACACTCCCAGAGGTTAATGAAAGCTGCAGCCCCAATAAAACTTTATGTATGTCGGTGTCTACCAAAGATTTCTCATGTCATTGTTCTGCATAGTCTGGATGTGACTGGCTTAGAGCTCACCTTACACCAACGTCCATGTTGCACAGTCGATTTTCAATCTAAGCTCCAATCTTGAGGCTCTTTGTGTTAAAACAACTGAACTGATCGTTCAGTTTTTAGAAGAATGTGGAGACTTTATCACACCTCGTTACTTTGATGAGATTTTATTAACCGGTGATTTAAATATTCAGCTGAGTAAGGCCTTCAGTGTTCTAGCTAAAGCCTTTTTTGGCACCTCTTTTTAATTTTTGTTTCACTCAGTATAACATAATTTGGATGTTTTGTCGTCCGTCCTGATAAGACGCCGGTCATTTCCCACAGCTTGACACAAACACCAGTTTGATTAGGTAACAGGAACTTTCTCTTGACAACAGTGTGACTTTGGATAGACAGCCAAGAGTCTTGGTGTTACACAACTTTGCTAAAATTAGGTCTTTTTCTGTTCATGGCTGATGAACAATGACCCTAATTCATGCCTTTGTTTCATCCAGACTTTATTATTTTAATATTTCGCCTGCATGTTGATGCTAAATGTACAAGAGCTCTAACTAAAAACTAGAAAATTTGACCATTTACACCAATTTATCTAAAAAAAATTTAAAAAAATCTCATATTCCATCCTGTGCCGTCTGCTCTCAGAATACAAACCTCCCGTCTGTCCCCAGAGTTAAAAAGAAGCCAGCAGGTTACATGAAAATGTTTGATCAAATTAGAATTATTACTTTAAAAACCGTCTTTTTTTTTTATTTGAATACTGTCAAGTTTGACAGTTTGGCAAAGAAAACACTGAAGCAAATGATATCTAAACTTAACTGTTGACATGTATTTCCTTTGGAAGTCCCCAGAATCACTAACCGCTAGATTGCAGTTGATTGACATTTGAAAGTTACAGAACATGGAGTAATAGTCAATGTTCGCAAACATGTTCTCTAATAAATAAATCATAAATAAATAAATAAATAAGCCATAATTCCTGGAAAGAGAGAGAGAGAGAGTGTGTGTGTGTGTGTGTGTGTGTGTGTGTGTGTGTGTGTGTGTGTGTGTGTGTGTGTGTGTGTGTGTGTGTGTGTGTGTGTGTGTGTGTGTGTGTGTGTGTGTGTGTATTTTCTCAGACTCAGTCAGGATTGGTCAGGTTTGTGGGCACATATTTGAAAGAAGTGGTGAATGTTATGGAAGTTTCACACTTAAACATAGTGATATAAATATATTATTATTACATAACCAGCTGCAGGTTGTTTAATTATTTTTTTAATGAAGTTAAATTATGTCCAAAAAAGTTTTTGGTCCAGAAATATTGTTTACATTATTGGCTAGTTATTACATTTAATAATTAATTATTAATTAATTTAATATTTAATACATGATTTGGTTTTGATAGTTATTACATCATCAGCTGCTACAAGGCTCGTAATATTTGTATCTGATCTCATCTGTTTTTAATTTTATCTTGTTTTTTGTGCTTCAGGAAGTTTGTTCATCATTTTTTAAAATAGATTCGTTCACGCTTCCTCGTATCATTTATTCGTTTGTATGTCACTGTGAAGCTGTGCAGAGATCTCGTTCGTTCTTTCTTTTCACCTACTTCCCAAATGTGATGTACTTCCTGTTGGGACAGCATGGAGGATTGGGTAATACGACAGTAAAAGATCAGTATTGAGATCAACTCAGTGTCAGTTTATTTATTTATAAGTTCAAACTGATGCAGGCTAATCCAACAAATCTTCATGAAGGTTCATGAATATCGTTTGTTATAGTTTTAGAGACGTGTCGATCATTTCAGAGGCTGTAGTTGTGCTGTTGTTTATTTTTTGGGGTTGACAAAATACTAAACAGCAGTATATTTTGGTGATTCAAGTCTATTAACCGCTTGATATTACTGATGTATTAAGTTTTATACATTGTATATAACATCAATAGAAACATTAAAAGTTCAAGTGTAACAAAAACAGCCAGACACGGATGCATTAACTCCCCTCCCTTGTTTAACACAGAGTCGACACAGAAGCACCACGAAGAGTTGCAATCAGACAGAAAACATACAATGAACGATGGATTTTAGTTTAGAGACTGGTTGTAAAGGAGTAAGTTCAGCAGATATACCCTGAAAAAAGTGCTAAAAACAAAGTACAACAGGCGCGCAGAGGGAGAGACTTCAACAGTTCAGCGGCTGAGGAATGAGGAAAGATGACATGAGACAGAATAAGAGGGGGGAGGGAACAGACTGAGAAAGGAGGTGAGCCAAGAGATGATGTTGGGCAGTGAAAGGCTGAGTCTGGCAGCACGTTGGAGCTTCTGGACGTTTAGCTGAAAATACAAGAAGCAAGAGAACGTGTCATTCAACGAGTGCTTACACACAGAAAACAATAGGTGCTACTGCAAGTTTTATAAATTGTTGCAAACCGTCATACAGAAAAGGAGTGTCACTATGATATCTCACTTATAAGGTGGAGTCAGGAATTTAATAATCTTATCATCCCTTTTGACAGATTGTAACTCTCCCTTTGGGTTCTCTTGCCTCACTTACTTAACATAGTTTACATAGTTTAAAGCCTGATGTTCTGTTGTGGCTTGCTGTGATTGCATCGGGGGCTCATCTGGTTTGGTTTGTTCCCAGCAGCGTGGTGACAAAGGACTGCATTATGTTGTTCTATGTGTGCTTCTTGTTCATTTTATGCCACAATAAATTGACTGTTTTCTGTCTACATGTCTCTGTCTGTGCTCTTGTGTGAGTCTGCTGACCTGCTGTGCTCTAAACACGGCGGAGATGCTCGAGGATTTCACTCCTAATTTCTATAACAGAAGGTCTTCATCATTACCCAGGATAAATCATGGGCTGCTCCCAGAGGTCTCAGCCTCTAAAAACTTCTCTCAGAACACTTCTTTGTCTTCTCAGTAAAACAATTTTTGTTTGTGCACTGTTCTATTTTATTATATTTGTTAAACTCCAGCAGTCAAACAGATCAGTGTTCAAAAACTTGCAGGCTCAGACACATAAATCACGACTTACATAGAGGTCATGTCATTGAGGGCGTGGTCCAGTTCCTCACTGATGGCTTTGTACTTCAGTTTCTGTGCGTAAAGCTCGTCTGATCGTTCACACACAGACCAAGGAAAGGTGTGTTGAAACAGGGGGGAAAAGAAAAAGAGCAGAGAGGAATTAGTATTTTTTAAGTTCATTATTATAAAAATATAAACCCATAGTAATGTATCATGAGCCAATAAAAAAACAGAAACTTAAACCTTGGTTAAACTTTTGTCCACATGGGGGAGACATAACATTACATAACTACAGCTGATTTGTCTCTCAAGGTTCAGAGTGGAACTAGATTTGCATTCAGCCAAAGTGCATCATTTTCTTTGAAAATAATGACTTTGTGTAGGTCTTTGCTAATTGAATTTAAAACATATTTAAGGGGAAAGGTTGTGATGGACGTACCTTCCAGATCATCGATAGTCTTCTCCAGCTTGGCCACAGACCTCTCTGCAAACTCAGCTCGGGTCTCAGCCTGACGTGACAAAACACAACTTCTGATCAGATTACTGAGGCCAACAAATGATAATATATAACCATATTATATATATGATTGATTCCTGTTCACCTCTTTGAGCTTGTCGGTCAAGATCTTGATCTCTTCCTCATATTTGTCCTCCTTTTGAGAGTACTGTGGTGCGAAACGACATAATTCAGAAGCAGATTTATCAGCAAACACACATTTACATTTCTACGATCTACGCCAGCATCTTAAAATATATTTGTTTTCACTGTATCTGTGCAAAGCAGCTACAGTATGGTTAGGGTCAGGACGGGATCATGGGTTTGGGTTAAAAAAAGACAAATGAACACCACAAAACATGGAGGTCAGTGCACTACATGCCCTCCACCATCCCAGCCCTCACATCTTTAAACCTTGCTTCAGAAAGGTCACAAGACTTTCTGCTGAAACACTGAATGTTGGCAGCTTTGCTCTGGTTTTTCCATCAGATTAAGACCAAAGGACTGTGCAGATCTTGATATTCTTGCTGTATAGGACTGGTCTTTCTTCAACAGACACAAAATTGGGTACAACAGGTCTCGATCTGATCCAGATCTACCATGCCTGAAGGGATATTACATTACCGCATAGATCTAGATTAGAAAACTGACAGCCAGGATGTGAATTCACTCCTGTTGCTGGGCGATGTCTTCTCACATATTTTGTAAATTAAATCAGAATTTGAAATATCAGATAACTTATAAAGACTAATTCGAAAGTCGGTGCTGTGTTTCTGTCTTTGGAAAGTGTGTTTTCATCTCTCAGTGGTCGTCAACAACTCTCTCACAATAACACCAGTTACATAAATCAAATGAGGTTCTTACAAAGTTACAGTTTTAGTACCGCGCTGTATTAATTTGCAGTGACCCCTTCCAAGAGGACAAGTTGACCCAAACCATGTTCAGGAATAACAGCAACAAGACCCCATCAGGGGTGACACATCCAGGACTCAACTAAAGACCTGAATACAGCTACCACTTCAGTCACAGTGAGTCAAGTCTTTATGACCGAAGCTCCTGCCATCTGTGCCCCCAACAATAATCCCCCCTGTCCCCTTCCTTTTATACTTAGAGCATGACAGGACAGTGAAGGCATCCGCATTTCTACTCATTTTAAATCGTCACCTGTTTATATGCAGAATAACAAAAGCATGCTGTGCCATGTCGGTTTGAGTACTGCACCTTTTCAGCCTGAGCCTCCAGAGACTTCAAGTTATTTGTTACGTTCTTCAGCTCCTCCTCCAGTTCAGCACATTTACTTTTGTAGTTTTAAATTTCAGGGAAAAAGGAAGTGAGGACAGAAGTTTAGTTTGGAGAAGTGTACATGGATGGAAATACTACTAAAAAAAGTAACAAACTAAAAAAGTAACAAACGTGTAAGCAGCATTTTATATGATATAGATACTCACGCCTCGGCCAGCTCTGCCCTCTCCTCTGTACGTTCCAACTCTCCCTCTACGATCACCAGTTTACGAGCCACCTGCACAAATACATTGAACACATAAATATATATATATATTATAAGGCTTCAGACCAGCACAGACATAAATATCTCTGATCACCACATGTAGACTGTGCAGCACTGCAGAAAACTCACCTCCTCGTACTTGCGGTCGGCCTCCTCTGCGATGTGTTTAGCCTCCTTCAGCTGAATCTCCTGAAGCTCCATCTTCTCTTCATCCTTCAGGGCCCTGTTCTCAATCACCTTCATACCTCTGCACACAACAAAAAGTTATGTTATGCACAGTGCAAATATTCCGTAAAGTAAAGTAAAGGGGGAAAAAATGACAGAACAAACCTACAGGTAAATTAAAAGTATCCTACCATTCAAGATAAACCCTGTTCTTTGTATTTATCCACTGTTTACCACCACACAACTGAGCTACCTTAGTTACTCTATAAGTTTACTATCTCAGTAGCTTTGAACCATGGTAATAATATGAGCCTTCCTTAAGGTACACATCCCTCTTGTCTTATAACACTTATCATATATACTCTATGCAATGCAGATATCAGAAATGTGTCTTTCTGGTCATTGTTGCATAAGTTGCTCAGTGGACTGCAGACGAATGTCCCTTATCTGTTTTCTGGAAAAGTGTTGGCTACACAGGAAGTCCAGAAATAATGGCCGCTGCCCGCAGAAGGTAAAACAAGCCCATGGTTTGGAGGCAGTTTGCAACCACCGTGCAGAGCCTTGGATATGGGCCCTGACAGGACTGAAAGGCCTCGCCCCAGCCACGATTTGAACACACAGTGGTTAACGGTTATTACAACCCCAGCAGGAAGTCACCTCTCGCTCTCATCTGCAGCCTTCTCAGCCTCCTCCAGCTTCTGCAGAGCTGTTGCCAGTCTCTCCTGAGCTCTGTCCAACTCCTCTTCCACTAGCTGGATACGTCTGTTCAGGGAGGCCACTTCTGCTTCAGCCTGAACACAGATAAACACGATGAGACACATTTATACTGAATCTATGTAGATATACCATAGTTAAATAAAGATTAGTTGCTCGCTTATTTGCCTGAGTATCAAGCTTAGAAGTCTGTGTTGGGTAAATATCCTTTACACTTAAGTGGTATTTCATTCTAGGCATTCTTTATAGGCAGAAAAATGATCTTTGATGATTTTATATCAACATGTTTGGTTCTTCACAGTCCAAGTTGATCGTATAGGTGTAAACGCTGCATTTAATTACATTAAGTAGCAAAACTCTCCAAAAGGAGAGGGTCTAAAGATTGGCTCTGACCTGGGAGGAGTGGATGATGAACCTAAAATGGACTTGAACCATTGTTAAGCTCACAGTCAAGGTTGAGCGACTGACATCATGGCCAAAATAGGGCTCTGAATCCCCTCGACAGCTGTGAGGAGTCCATGCCGGGCATGATGAGAATGGAATGCAAGGGAGAAGCAGCGAATCAACCAGGCTTGGTTTACACTGGCAGTATCAGAGCTTTTATTAGAGCCTCAGCTCAGGGCTCATACTGTACGCCGTTATGACAAGGTACAGAACCAGTGTTTGTTCCTTTGCCTATTATCAGATGGTGATATTAAAAGATCCTAGAGGCAGTCCAACACTTGCCAGCCTTGTATATCTGGTCCTTTGCTGAGCTACAGAGGAGTTATTATCTGAAATAACTGGTCAAATATAGACAACGTGATGTCCCAAACTGTGAATTAACCACAACAATTATGCACCGCACCTTTGAGATTGTATTTACTTACGTCAGCAGCCTTCTTATCGGCCACCTCGAGCTTCTCCTGAGCATCCTTCAGGGCCTCAGAGTATTTATCGAGCTCGTCCTCTGTCCCCTTCAGCTTCTTTTGCATTTGCAGAAGTTCATCTTCATGCTGACGTGGGAGATCAAACAAAGAGTTAGCAGGTTTGCAACATCAGATGATTTATTTACATGCATAACATAGCGATTGGAATATTTTAAAGTATGGTCATGTACATCCTCCAGCCTTTGGCCTATTGAATGGACCTGTGCACAACAATAAAGTGTGTTTGAAACTAGTTTACACCAGATTTCACTGGAGCATGTTGGATTTGTCACTTGACATACATCACATCCAGGATTTCATTGACATGGTTGAAATCTCCATTGATCATTATTGAGGGCACTGGGCAGTTGTGTATTGCAGGGGTATATCAACAATTTTGGGTATACCCACTTCTAAATCTCCTCATCATCCAGTACCGTCTGCGAGCGGTTTTTCTTTCCTTGGATGGCGAAGACGTGACAAAGTTGTCTCACTCATCTGTTGGCCAGTATTGATTGCAAAATCTGAACCCCAAGCTGAATACTCCATGAAGTCAAGCAGCAGAAGTTAGGTGACAATGTGCAAATCCTACTGGCTCCGTCTTTGGGTGAGCTAAATATGCAAGTGTAGTCTTACATGTCCTTTGCAGGATGGGTCACTTCAAACATGGATTAAAACTTCTCCAGACACCTCTACACCACTGGCGTCCGGGTGTTGCGTTTGAAGTCCTGTGGTGACTGTGTAGATGACGTCACTTTTGATTGCTGCCATAGCAGATGGTGGTATCCAACAATGGTGTGTGAAAACTCCCATGGCAGATAAATGATGTCTTAATCCTACCACCATAAATTCACTATTGGCAGTGCGAATGCATTCCTCTGCAATTACATGTGCAGACCACTTAGAGTTAACAAAGTCTCGTCCTCTCTTCTTACCACTTAGTTTTTCCACGCTGGCTATTTCCACATAGGTGTCCGGTACATTCCCATTAAGCCATGTCTCCGTGAAGCAGAGCAGACCGTAGGCGCACCAAGGCTGTTAGTTCATCCACCTTGTTGGCAAGTGACCTCACCTTACCCATGTTGATGGAAAAGAAGGTTTTAATTACTTGTGACTCTTGATCCTTTCTCTGACCTTCACACCAGCTCTCCTGCCATGGTGACAGTATCTCCATATCTCCTCTGGTGTATTATAGCAAAGGAATACCAGCTCCATGACGGTGACCCAGTAGCTTATTGCGGGTGTAAGCATCCACTGTTTCCAGGTAGCTTTTCCTGCTGCAGGTACACAGCCTAGCAAATTATAGGCCATGGTATGACTAGTACCTACAAATACTTGTCAGCATGCGCACTGAAGTCTTCAGGGATCGACTTGGCTCCGAGTCTCCCCGACCTAATCTAGGACTCAAGTTGGGGTAGGACCAAATTGTTCTTAGTGTAACTGGATCAGATGCAGTCCAGTTGTGTCAATATAGGACCTGGGTGGATCCAAGTGAACTGATACACCTGGCATTAACATTCGATCTGTATCTGGATATCCGATCTGGATGAGGAAAGATGTGTTAATGCACACGCATCGTGATCGAAATGTGATCAGATCATCTCCAGATGTGGTCTGGCTAACATCGTGATCACAGCAAGAAAATAAAGTGACAGCTCAGGAAGTTGAAAGGTCACATCAGGCTAGCCTCGTCCTGCTGGCTCGATCTGCCTGGCGAAAGCTACAAGTGATAGCAGCAGTTAGGTGGCACAATACTATAAGTAATGGTACTGTGTACGGTAAACTACTATAAATGACTGAC
Organism: Larimichthys crocea; assembly: GCF_000972845.2. Taxonomy (NCBI): domain Eukaryota; kingdom Metazoa; phylum Chordata; class Actinopteri; family Sciaenidae; genus Larimichthys; species Larimichthys crocea. The sequence goes on along the minus strand of NC_040023.1, from coordinate 7,338,734 downwards.
GAACCCGACCCAGGTCTTATCGCTACAGTACGAGTATCATGATGTTATGAGGGACTAATAAGTATGATGTACAACTTTACTTAAAGGTGCGCAAAACAGTAATTAATGATTAATTAACGAGTTGCTACCAGTCAGTGATTTAGAGTTAATCAGAAACGACTCATTAAGTGTTTATATACATAATTTATGAGCTAACATCATGATTCATTATAAAAGATGAAAAATATATTCCCAATAGTGACTTGTGTTGTGGAGAAATTGCTGAAGTTCAAAGGTCAATGGTGAGGTCAGGAAGGAAGAAAGTGTTCAGTAGCCTCTGATGTCTTATGCTGTATTATTTATTGACGCTTGATCAAGGAGAATTAGAGACACTCTCAAAGTTAATCAGAAGTGCCTGAGTCGGTCTCACATTCTGCCCAACTCATCCTGGTGGATCGACTTTAAACCCAAAGATAACACCACAAATACTACACGCCCAGAATAAGCCAAAGTTTTTACCCATGCAGATGTTATTGTCAGAATATTCTAGTCTGGAGACACAAGCTATCTATTATGTCTAAGAAGGCAGCAATAGGTCTCTTCGACCCTGGCCACCACAGTGTTGAGATAGTAGATAACAGTTGTAACCAATAATTTATTTAACTTTGACTTAATTTATTGTTAAGCTCTCTTTTCCATTAACACATGCTATTAAACAGTGTGTTTTTTTTAAAGATGGTTAAGAGGTCTGTCCACATTGTATCCTAAAGCCAAACCGGTACAAGTATCAGATTACGGGTTGGGTTCCGGGTTTGGGTCACATCAAGCTTTGGGCTCCTTTTGGGTTCAAATTTGGTTATTTCTAGAAGGAATTTATTGATTTAAAAATCAAAAGCAACAAAGAAAAAATCAAATATTAAACTGTCTGTCTTAAATTTGTTTGGTTTAGCTCTTCAAAACACAGATACAGACCAGAATCAGGTCTCGGCTTTAGGCCTGTGCAGAACTCTTTATTAGACTGATCAGTTTGTTGTAATCCAAAGCCATGATGTGAAACAGTTTGGAGATACAATCCAGAGATGATAAGGCAGCATCGACTGACCCTTTTGCTGGATACCACCTCAAATTCACATCAAACAGTGGGATTTATTCACAGATGGATTACTGCGCGTCTATCTGATGATACATTCTCATGTTATATGATTTGCATCATCGTGTGTTCATCACTCACCTGCTTGCTTCTGTCTTCAGCTGCTTTCTTGTCTGCTTCAGCTTGTTCAGCCTGGTCCAGTGCATTCTCCTTGTCCAACTTCAGCATAAGCATCTTCTTTTTGATGGCCTCCATCTTGGCAGAGGGTTAAACTGGCTTTTTGCGGCCACACACAAGGAGTAGAGAGAGAGGGGAAGACAAATGGATGCAGGACAGGCGACCTGAGAGACTGGCAAACCGGTGGAGACGCTAAAGTCGATAGAGGGAGACCATTTATATGAGGGAGGAGGAGACACCCCCAACCTCTAAGCCCCTCAACTCACCCACACGACCACACCCTCCTCTATCCTCCACAGCTTAAACTCAAATTAAAAGTGAACCTGGCACCTAACAACATATGTTTGCATTTATATATAGACACAACTACTTTACATTTCCTCAGTTTGAGTTTTTATCTTATGATGATGATGTTCTAAAGTGAAGATCAACATTGCCAAGATGTAGTTTGTCTAATATGAAATTAAAAAGTGGCTGACAAGAGCACAAAGACAAGTGAATAATGTGTTTGTCTTCTGTCTGACACACTCAAATTACAGACCAGACAAAAGGTCGGAAGTTAGTCGTAGGAATAAAAGTACCTGTCAGTGACTGCAGCTGATGATGTGTTATATTCAAAATGATTCAGGCTCCTTTGAGTCTTAAAACGTCTCACACATGTTTCTTTAAAAAACATATGTTAAAACAGGTCTCCATGTTTAATTTTACCTTTTGTTACGGCCACCGTGCACTCAAACAACAGCAGCTGTTGCTGCCATTAAGCGAGCGGAGCACTGTTACAATCTCATATCCACTTGACACCATTTAAGTTTACAGTGAAAGACATGGCTAATAACTAACATAACTATCGGTGCCTGCTAATAGAGCTTGGCAATATCTTCTATCGCATACGGTACATTATATATATTATGCACATATTTAATGTAATATATTAAAAAGGTCTTCATCAGCAGATGGGGTTTACCAAGTGAAGAAAATGCAATAATTACTGCATGCATTGATGATGATTGTAATGATTCATGCTGGGTTATACATCAGGAATGAAGACACACTTTATTATTAGTATATGAATACAACAGGTGTCTAAGAGATTGTTTTAAGTAATTCACATGTTGGAATTAGTAAAAAATTTTATTTACTCGGAAGAAGAAACAGGGAATGTTCAATAGGAGGTCGTATTGAGTTACGTAAAGTGATTTTCACACGGCAACCTTCATGGCTCTGAAGTGAAGCCAATGCAGAAGTCCCAAAAACTGCAGTTCCTCAAACGTCCACTTGAGGCTGGCTCCAGAAGTGAGTCAGTCTCCATAAGTCCCCATGTTAAAAACTTCACAGCAGAAATAAACATGTTTACAGCCTGGTACAAAAAACAGTTTTGGTCTCTGTAGCTAATTTCCCCGTTCATGACAACTGTACTGAGGGTGAATTTATATACAACTCACCTGTTCAGGTTATATTAAGGCTTAATTAACAGCGTGGCTGCTTTGATTGACAGGTGGGTGTTGTTACAGATGATTTGTCTGAGCACCCAGCCGACCTCTGGTCCACATCTTTGTTGATTTTTAGATTAAACCAGGAGGCGGAAGAATCTGGACTACTAACATGGTGGCAGCAGAAACCTGTGGATGACATCACGTATACGCGGTCCAGTCTTTATACTGTCAGTGGTTACGCCTAAAAAAAGTTGATGTGTGTAATATATTTGCAAAAACAGTCCCAAAATGATCATGTGAAAGAGTCCTAAGAGACATTTTCCTTCACTTTTCAAGAGTAACAACAACAAGTACATGGAGTAGTTGAGATTTCTGTTCACTAAAACACAAAACTGTGCTCCAATTCATAACTGAAACCATTTTCATGTATAAAAATGGGATGCTCCTTTATGTTTTAATATATTTTACCCAAATCGGACATGCACCGCTTTGGTGAGATATAAGTTGTGAGATAGAACAAATACAATACAAACCGACACTGACACTGAATTCCTGCGCTGTAACCTTATTCCATCACCTGGTCTGTAATGCCTATAATTGGATTTCTCCTGGGGATGGATAGGGTACAGGGCTAACGGGGTGACTATGTCAGTTATTCCCCCTCTCTAGGCCCCAGTTGGTTATTAATAAACATCTTTTGGCTGACATTGTCTCGGGGATTAGAATAAGAGACTGTGTCTGCAGCTGTGCCGTGCACACTAATACACAGGCCGACATGAACGCAGAGAAAAAAAAGACACACTCAGGTTTGTTACTGTGTTTTTAAGCGACTCGCTAAACTCTAATATCCTGAAAAATATATTTGTCTGACATAAAACAAACAGTCAGATGATGCTGATGTGAGTTTTCTTTGTGTGTGTGTGTGTGTGTGGTGTGTTGGTGTGTTGCTCAGTGACCTTTTCTATTATGGGGTCTGATGCTGGTGCTCACATACTGTATATAGTGACAGATCTCCAGTGTGGCATTCAGGGGGGAAAGGCTAAATATAATTTTCGTACTCATTGTTAAATCTGCACAGAAATAGTTAGAAATTCGATGGCTGCTGCCGTCAGGACAACACTCAGAGAAAGGAAGACACAAATTAAAAGAAGTGCTCAGGGACGGGAATATTTAAATTTAATATGTTGGCCATTAGTTTCTAAAAATCTAATCTAGTTTGTGTGCTACTGTTCAAATCTTTTCACTTCAGAATACTTCTGCTAGAAGAGTCCAAGTTTATTCTGATTTACCACTAATGATTTAAACTAAATTAGCATACAGTTGTCCCTCAGAGTACAGAGTACAAAACAATTCAGCAAAGTGTGATACTGATATCAAACAGACTCTTGAGGCCTTTGAATCCTAAAACCCATTTTTTTAAGGCCTTATCTTTGTGACATCTTCCTGGATTATTTATGGGGTCCACCTCGGTTCACATTGTTCGAGAGGCAGGGTGCATCAGGACAGGTCACCAGTCAACCACAGGGCTGACAACATATTGACAGACGGCCATAAACACTTACACCGACAATTTAGAGTCACCAGTTAACCTAACCTACGGGTCTTTGGGCTGCGGAGGAGATGGAAGGGACATGCAAACACACTATAGTTCTTCTTAATTTAACAATACTGTGATGCCTGTGCACATCATGGGATTAAAATGTGTATTATCAGTCATTTAGAGGTGATTTAAAGGTGCAATGTGTCACATTTACGGGACTCTATTTAGAGAATAAGGCAGAAATTAAATATAAAATTGACAGCTATGTTTTCATTAGTGTATAATCACCTGAAAATAAGAATTATTATGTTTTGTTACCTTAAAATGAGCAATGTTAAACTAAAAACTGGCTCACGATCACCGCCGTTCACGTGTTTAGCAGCCACTAGTTTCTTCGTCGTGCTGAGAAAGAGAGCGTGAGGTGAGGGGGGTTGCAATCAACAACTACACCACACATTACATTTGTATTACAATTTTTTATTTCTTTCTATGTAGTAATACAATTCACATGAATGACAAAAAAAAAGGTGTGCAAAAGTAAGTACAGTCCTTGTTTTAGGTTAGGCCTTTAAAGTACACTGACGAATACAGCATCTGCTTATTATATATGATACTTTGTACTGTTTATAGTATCTCATACATATCAGTATTATGTCGGAGCGCCATTCAACAATTGTACAAACCCTGCCATGTTATTTATCCTAAATATCAGAGAAGTAGTTGCAACATATATACTGTGTGTATCCGTATTTATATATACGGATAACTGTGGAAAATTCACAATCATTTTGCAGCCACAGAAACATTTGCATAACTCAAAGGGGGTGTTCAAACCACTCTCCAACATATTCACATTTAAAATCCACTGAAAAGCTTTTATCCTGAGGATAATAATATTACAATGATTTGAACGAGTGTGAGTCAGAATATGCAAAACCTAGATAGATAGATAGATAGATAGATAGATAGATAGATAGATAGATAGATAGATAGATAGATAGATAGATAGATAGATAGATAGATAGATAGATAAAAACACAATAAATCTCAAAGCTTAATTTCTATTGCAGTCGTTACAAAAGGGAGAGGATCTTGAAGTCATGTCAGACAGGTTAAAAAACATGCAAAACAGACCACCGACTACTTTGTTACCAAAAAAAATTGAAAGCCTCTCTAAGTCTGCTGTTGTTTCTTTGATCCACCAGTGTGAGCAGATGAATAGTTTTTAGATTATACCGACAGCAGACAGAAAAGAAGTTTGTGAAATGCTCGACTCCGACCCAAGATATAAAACAGTTCTAGACATTATACGTTTCTGACTTTGTCAGCATAAATAATTAAATAATTATTCATATTCAATCAATATAATTTGAGATATGCATTCCCTAAAAATGTTGGCAGACAGAAAACATTCAGAATTGTTGCTTCATTCAGCTGCTGTGGCTGAATTGATCTTTATGTGGAAAATCAGGATACAACAAAGCATCGAGTGATAAAACATCACCTGCAGTCTTAATGGGCACTTGGGTACTTCTGGCTTTTATTGAAGTTATTTAAAAATACAACAAGTGTTATAGGGGTTGACTCTTTGTTAGAACGCTGCAAAACTTTAAGAAAGTTTGACTTTGACAAGAGGGACCGCTGTTTGTCTCAAATGGCTTCTTTAGACCAGGATCATTCCCAAACCTTAACTTATCTCTAACTGAACCTTAACCGTAGCGGTGGCAGACCTATAAACCATTATCATAACAGTCATTTCTAATGGTTTTTTTTTGGAAGGCACTGACCTATAAGGTGGTCTGCTGATAGAGGCGTCAGATCGGGAAATGGAAGACAATGAGAAATGACGTTTTGTGGTGTAGTTTTAAGGATTGCTTGTCAGGGAGAGTGTGGCAAAGATAAGACTTTATTTAGGACAGTTTACACCACCTCAGAAAGGAATGTTTATTCTTAATTAAATCATTTAATTTGGTGGAAAAGGGGTCACTCCTGATCCACACTAACATTTCTCACTTGGAGCTGTGATAGCAGTGTTTTTGAACCGTCCGTTTACTATGTTGCCGTCACATTTTAGTTTGTATCTAATCATGTATGTATGAGCACGCTACGAGCGTGAATATGAATATGTAGCAGGCTGATAGTGAAAGAAAATATTACAGAGAATCCAAACTGTATTTTGTAACCACGTTTCAGTGATCTCATGGTTTGTTTTCACTGGAAATTTTGTAATTTTTTAAAATAATTTTTCATTTTTACAAAAATTTTCAACAGAGGTCGCGTACCACCAGTGTAACACGTACCATAGTTTGAATACCAGCTTGTCTATGTCACCTGTTATTTTTCAGCATCAAACATCAGTCGTCGTCTATCAGTATTCACTCACACATAACACTGCGAAACAATCATTGTTTGGCTGAACTCAATAATGGCTATCAATGTGATATAAAATAAAACATTCTGCTAAATAATTTCTATGCATTGTGTTAAATTCTTTTCATAATCTGGGTTATTAAATAATGCATTTACATGTGACAAGAAGAAATAGTGCCCTTCATCATGATTTGGACAGTACATCAGATTATCTGTGCAAATACACGCTGCAAGGCAACAATGGAAAAGTCGGGCTGCCTGACTTCGCTGCAGATGATGTCTGAGCGGTGTTTCCTTACAGTTTCTTTGATTCCTCTTTGTTTCCCTGAATGGCTCCCTTTTTTGTCTGAAGTAGGATGAACTAAGATATGTGACGTCATCAAGCTCGTCTTTTTTTGCCCAACAGTGACGCCAAAGGGAGCCGCAGATTCATCTGATAATCCCTCTGTGGGTTCATCAGTACCAGAGACACATTTCACACTGTCAACTCAAATATTGTTATTATAAAATGATGGCCACTTTACACCTAAAATCAGAGAAAAGGCAAAAAAAAAAGCTTTTAGTCTGCGATTATAAATGTTTCACGAGACTATCTTGGACTGAACGCTATTATTTTTTAGTAGTTTCAACCAAATCTTTCAGACAAACTCACTATAAAGTCCTTTTATTTTCATTCACATTGTGTTGTCCCCTGCCATGTCACAGGCCTAAATGTTTGTGACTTTGTGTGACCAACATGCTGGAGTTTAAATAAGCTTGAGTACGTACTTGCCAATGCTTTATTCACAGAAATTTGGCATATTTTATTGATTGTTACCAAAGACAGATCACAGTCTCAACATGATTTGTAAAAGCAGGATTTATTGCAGGGCAGTTGTTAGTGGATTGATTTATATTGTGATTGTTACCTATTTTATTATTGTTCGATTTTATAAAATCGATGCCTCCTGATGTGGCTTCTTTTTAGGATTTTTCTCTAAAGGAGCAGTGCAGTTTAAACTGTCCAACACAGTTTATAATGAAGGGCAGAGTCTGTCAAAGACATCGATATATAAACTACAAACTGTATTTTTAAAATTCCATTTTCACCCAATGTTTGGTGCTATTATTAATATTGTTTTAATCTATAAACTAATATTTAGGGGGACAAAATTACTTGTTTGAAATGAATTTGATTGCAGCTATTTATGCACGACATACAAATAGATCACATGCTTATGTTGAAAAGAGTAGCCTGTTCTAATGTTCATATTGACATAGATCTTGTGTCATAGATTTAATAGAGTTACATGTCGGTAATATCAGTTTTCCACACCCCTTTGGTCGAGTGATGCAATTAAATCAAAGAAATCCTAAACAATCCGAAGCAAAACTGAAAAAAATAAAAACAGCTCACTGTCACAAGCCATCGACTGTAAAAGCGAAGCGGCTAAATAAACATTAAGACTTGCAGGAAAGCGCTTTGAAACATGCCGAGCATCAGATCTCCTCTGGGATATCTTGAAGATCTGAAAAAAGAGAGAGCAAATCCAAACTTTTAGAAACGTGTTCAAAGCTCAAACTGCAGAAAAACCATCACAAGGATACAAAAATGATGTCTGTAATCTGACCTTTGGAGCTTTCAGATTCCGACCCATCATCATCATCTGACGTCATGTCTACCTCCAGATCGCTGCTGTCTTGGAGGACATCCGATTGGCGGGCTGGTTCCTGGCTGGCCCTTTGGGTGTCAGCTCCAGATGAGACTTCCCTACCTGGCTGCGGAGGTGCTGGCTGAAATAGCAAGAACATGGGGCATGCATGGTTGTGTAAGTTCATGTGTGAATCTGGAGAAGTTTGTCAGATTGGGGTTGAGACTTTCCATTCAAATTGTGGGTGTGTTTCAGTATTAAAATATCCTTACTTGAAAGGCCTGCTCCCCCAGCTCCTGGGAGGCAGGAGCACCCCCGCTGCAGACCTTCATGTGTCGGACCTGCCTCTCCAGCTTGGCCCGGGCTCTCTCGCTGTCCTTGAACCGGCTCTCAGCATCACGCAGCCTCAGCAGCTCCTCCTGCAGCAGGCTGTGCTGTCTCTGCAAGAGAGCCAGCTCCCCGATGGTGGACCCTGTACTGGCCTCCCGATTCCCACTGGAGCGCCGAACTCCTCCTCCTCCAGCTGGCGTCATGCTTTCCTGCGGCTGCAGCAGCAGCAGCTCCAAGATGGAGTCTTGTTTGATGACGGCACCCTGCAGGATATAAATTTTCATGCATCATCATTATTAATATCTCACAATGTGTTGTACTGTCTACGACTCAAGTATGTTAGACTCACCTGGAGTGCATGTAGATACACACTGAGATTGATCAGCCTTTGATAGGTCTCCTGTTAAAGACAGGCAGCATATTTATTACTGATGCATGTCACACACACAAACACACACACGATTTAAGAAACATCCACCTTACTTACTGTGGGTGGTGTCTTGTCTTGACCCCTCATGCAGTCCTTTAGACAGTGACAGAGAGTGTATGATGAGAACGATGAAACATTTGATTATAATACAGTCAGTAGATATTAAATGTGCATTATTCTACATAAAAGGAGCGAGTGTTTCACTTCCTTAAAAAAAAAGCAGCGTGAAAGAGTTTCAGAATGAAAGAGAGTTGGAAAAACTGGGAACTGAGATCTCTGTGTTTTCTGGAAATTCTCATTTTCCTGGAAAAGTCATTAACAGAATCTGGGATTCATGTGTGTGCACTTTTGTTTTTGTACTGAATGTTTTTTTACTGTAAAACCACCTGTCGTAACAAAATCTGGCCTCAAAATGTCGACTGCTGATCCATAACAGTATCAACTTTCAGCTGATTCTTCCTCTTTTCTACTTTTTTCTGCTAAACAATGTTAGGAGGCAAAAAAAAGGGGCCTCGTTGAATGTGTATGTAGGTACCCTGCATACATCTGCACTAATCTCTGGTCATATTTGATTCTGGAAAATACCAGTGAACTAGAATCTGATATAAGGTCCTTCCACGAGTTAAGATAAGAGTGTAAGACCTTGTTGATCGTGTGTTAGTGTAAAAACCAGCTGACATGAAGTGAGATCTGTATATCAGGGTGCAGCATCCAGCAGGTGAAGCATCAAGTGCAGAAGATTTCCTTTTATTTTACTATTAACCGTCCGATATCAATGCTTAAAACTGCTGGAACAATACACCACGATGGTTGCACTTGACTTTAACTTCACGCAGTATTAAGCTGTTAAGAGGATGCTGATCATTTAATAACTTGACAGTGACACCCACCCATAAAAACCACATTCCCACCTGTTATACTTCCATCTTGGCCTCCAACTCACCTTTGCTGCAAAGAAATCATGAGCTCCATTGACCAACAGATCCTGATCACCTGAGCAGAGACAAACACAGAAGTCACTCAGTATATATATATTATACTGAATATCTAAATAATCTATTACAGCGAACAAAACCCTCATTACTGCCACATCTTATAGCTTTCCGTACTGATTTATTGTGCGTTAAATTCTTCAGTCTTGTAAGTATGTCTGTTTTATGTTCCTCTGAATGCTTTTTAATTGTTATGCGGTACGTTTGTGTTGCTGCACAGCTCTCATCTTGTCGTGTTGCAGTACAGACTGGTGTCTTTGGTGACTCACTGGTTTCTACCACCTCCATGTGGTTGTGATGGCACGAAGGAGGGATCTCCACGCTGGAACCCAGGAGGAGCTCGCTCAACCTGTCCACTGTGGAAACACACACACACTTTTGCACTCAAATGTATTAACTCTTAAATCTCACACCATTTTTTTTTTTTTTTGCTGTGGTGTATTACCTTCAGCTGTAGCATCCAGTAGGAGTTTCTCTGCACGGGGAGCTTGAGGTGTGTCGGCCCTGAACAGGTAACGAGTGATGGGAGGCTGCAGGCCCTCATGACCACTTGTCACCTCCGCCAGCTCACAGAAGAGAGTCACCCTCTCCTGCAGGAGCTCCAGCATTTCCCGGTCCTTCTGCTGGAGGTCAGCTGTAGAGTGGTAGAGGAGGATTAACACAAATCACACATGCACTAATACGCCTGAGGCTCTCCGTGGTCGTGGTACAAACAGCATCAAAAAGCAAAGATGTCCTTTTGGTTTGTGTGATTAACGTTTGTCTCCTCACCTTTGAGTCTCCTCAGATGGGCCTTGTATTCAGTCTCTATGAGGGGGAACTCCTCTCTCGATGGGCACCTTGAACACACAAAAGCACAAACCACACAAATGAAGCCGATATACAAGCGCCTTAAAACAACCCTGGCTCCCATCAGCTTCTCTCTGGAAACATTTTTTGGCACCAGAAAGACAGAGAACATGGCGCCGTTGGTAACTCATGTGGTGTGATTTGCACTAGTCGTGAGGCTATGTGTGGGGGTTGTTCTCCTTGTGTAGGACCATGTCGTTGGAGGACATTGCATGGCTCCTTCATGGTCTCCCATCTTTACATTTGTGCTGCCATATCTCAGGGATCTGATCTTGGGTTATATTGGATTCACACGCTCGGGTTACCTTCAGCTTCTAGCTTGAAAACATATGCTGAGGCTGTGGGACCCCCAGGTGGGTGGAGCTGAGATCTGATGGGGTAAACCAATAGCGAAGCCCATTAGAGGGTTACCCACAAACTACGGTACTATTTTTTGCTGCTGTATGGATTAAAGAGATGTTTGCTTGACTGTCTAAGATTTTCGAATGTCATCCTCTCTGACACAGTATCACAACATTTCACCATCGTCAAACTGTGACTATAAACTCTTTTACAAGACACATTTTCCTGTTTCATTCCTTGAGGCAGTGGGCCAGGACTTTCCCTGTACTTGACTACAAGGGGGGGCTTCATTGTGTCACACTGCAGACACAGGCAGATCCCCCTACCCCCCTCCAAACCAACACCACTAAACCATCACCTGTCCACGAACTGACAGCTTAAAGGTCTCCTCTCTTATTAGCCATTCATTCAGTGTATTTTAGGCATGACTTGACTGGTGCTGTAAGTCCACACACTCAGTTTCAAATTCACTGAGACTCAGCACCAGCGTTATAGTCAACTTAAACTGTCACATTTATGAAGTGTTATGGGTTTTTAAAATTATTATTATTGAAACAGCTGACTTATAAAATAAGTTTCAGTTATAGTTTGACTCGGCTGTCGTCTTCTGTTTTTGTGCTTAATGTTTAAAAGGTCTAATTCTAGTGTGATAGTTACAGAAATGCAAATATGCAATAGTACATAAAGAAATGGGACCAGTGGAGCTGGGGGTGAATGGTTTGTCCGACAAAGCTGCTGTACTACAGCAACATATAAACAAGATGAAGTTTAAGAATAAAGTCAGAGGTGAAGTTCAGAAACTTCAGCCCCTATTGCACAAACATTAATCTCAATTAATCCGGCATTTCTTAGAGTAATCTAAGAGTAATGAGTAGCCAAAACTCTGCTTCTCTAACAAGCAGCCAAATCACCCATGAATCCTGTTGTTTTATTGGTTTTAGGACTGTCTTCTGCCTTGTTACACCCGTTGACTTGTCTGGAGGTGGAGGTTTAGGATGAAGCTCGAAACTCCAAAAGAGATTTCATACTGTCTAATTTGATAATATTAATAATAATAACAATAAAGTAATATCAAAGTGCCTGAATGCTGTGTCTGCTCTTTTCAAACATTTAATAACATTTCAAATTTGAACAAGAACAGAGCAACTCATTAAAGGGAAATCTCCACCAGATGTGTCAGGTGGGAGCAGAGAGTGTAGCATGAGGGTAGTGTAATGAAGGGGAGACAGTATAAAGGCTATATTATCAAGGTGCAAATGTGGACAGGAACAGTGAAAAAAAAACGACTAACACCAACTTGACTGAAAAACAAGATTCCAAAAAACTTGCAGCTGGTTGAGAAGAGGTGAGGAGTCATCAGATAGCCATGTAAAAATAGGTGTGCACAAGAAGTATGCAAGACAGATAGATGCATGGACACACAAACACATTAACATGAATAATAATAATCATTCTGACTGTAAGTTTTGAGGCTGGTGGGGCGCCCTCTATTGGCCGGCTACTACTTTCCTAGTTGCTTAAGGTCTTTAGGCCTGTGTTATATTTAATACATATCATATTCTATATAGAGATGTTTATATGTTCATTACTTTGGCTCCATCAAGTGGTACAGTATCTGGGAGATAAGATATGAGTATGTTTGAATGAATGAATGTTTGAATTTTTGACACATGAAGCAACAACAAATTAAATCTTCTGGTATATTTACCCCCTCCAGCATCTTACAGGACAATATACTGATCACTCTTTAAAACATTTATCATGAATAAATGAGTATAGCACTAAGAATAAGGATTTTCTCTATTATAAATTATTATTCTCCACTTGTTCCATGCTTTACAGAAATAGTTTTTGAACTGTAGTGACTGTACTGATTTACTTTTTGAAATATTTACCATTTTCTCCTTTTTCACCATAACGTGATTGTGTGTTTTCATTTATTTTGAGCAAACTTATTTGCATCTGAAAGCTGTTGGGGTGTAAATGAGGGCGTGTAGGCACTTACTAAGTGTTATGTAGTGAAGTCACAGACATGGCCTGACTGGCAGGTTCAGACTGACATGCCTAAATTTAGAAGTAGATGCTCCTGTATAACCGATCTGATGTATTAGAAACTGCCTAGTAGCCTACATTTCCCAGGGTTCTACACCTTCAATCTCAGTGTGTTTGCATGTGTGGGTGCCCACTTGCTGACGGTGCGCTGGATGTGGCGTATCCAGACGTTCTTGTCCTCCTTGGAGGCAGCGTGGAACTCGTACATCTCAGGAGGCAAGGAGTCGCTGATGAGGAACATGCCTCGCTCCTGATTTGCGATATCCCTCACGATCAGGTTCTGAAGGGACAGCACTGGAGGTTTGTCCTGGATCACACAGGAGAAAGTAATATGTTTTCCAGTCATCTGTGCAACAAATGATCCATTTGAGAATTACATTTTTGTTTGTTTTTGTGTGTGTGTGTGAGTACATTTTCTTACCAGACATGGAAAGATGTACCTCTGGTCTTTCTCCTGCAGGCACACCAGGATGTCTGTCATCAACAAGACCTGTGTATCTGCAAGACACACGGTAAACATATGCGAACGCATACAAACATGAAGCCATACTTAGTAGTAGAAAAGCTGTTGTTGTAATCTTATGCTTTATAATTTAACAGGAGGTCTGTGAGCCTTTGAAATGTGTCCGGTGTGTTAAAGAGCCCAAAGGGCATCAGATGCCACTCAAATAATCCTTTTGGGGCAGCTTTGCAGGCTCAAGAAGTGCCTCTAAGTTTAGGATGTTGATGTGCTTGGCAGTGAACACTGTTGCCAGTCTTGTAATAGTTGTGGGCTCTGGTCTTTCTTCCTCAACATTACATTGTCATTATTATCCAGCTGCTGTTGCTGGGTCACCATCAGTCACCATCAGCAGTGCGAAGAGTCGTACAGTGCCAGGCGCTATATACTCATAACACTGTTGTGCATGCTGGCCTGACAGTGTGAACCTCAGGTCAGCTGCTCAGGTTAACCCTCTGGGGTCAGAGCAATCGCCCACGGTTGAAAAAGCAATTCATAATACCCCAATACCCCAGTGAGGCACTTTCTTACCGACAGAGGTTATCTCCTGTCAAGGAGAGCCCCAAGATAACCTTAATGCTGTCAGTTATTTCAGCCATAATGAAGTTAACACTGGTGACTCATACTCCCAACATGCACTGGCAGAATGACTGCCCAGGGCTGACGCCCTGTAGCATCTTTGAGATGGACTCAGTGAGAACGGAGCTGAAATGATGAGAGTTTTTTTTTTGATGAAAATCTCTGCACTATGCCGTCCTAACTCTGGGAGGTAGCCATGACAACTAGCCCTAATGTGAAGTCAATGAGTAAGTGTTGACCTTCAGTAGTATTTTCATGTCGAGCCATCAAGATACTTTACACACAGACTAATCTTTCCACAGCGCTGTGTACCTTTGAGCCGAGATCCTGGGGTTTTCCATAAAAGAGTCCCTTCGTGGACGAGTCTTCTGCGGAACAACTCCCCAGCCTTGAAGAGTCCACCGTTCCTCACTCTTGTCTCAGTCCGTGGATCCAACTTGGCCTGGATCTCCTGCAGCCGCTGCGTTTTCTCCATGTCCTCCATCTGCCAACAAGTATAACAGTCATCCTTCCATTTGAACTCCATTTGAAGAAAGTATTAATGAATAAAATGCTTATGAGAGCCACACAGTCGTATATTATGGCCAATGTGGTACTCAGAAAGTATTTTGGTACCTGCTGATCTATTGAACTAAGAAGTTCTCTGATCATGGAGAGAGCCTGGGCCAGAGAGGAAGCTTCATCTTCATCATCTGAAAGAGAAATATACAAATTATTATTGTGAGTAAACATAAGAACTTTAGGCAACAGAATATTATTTATCTACAAGTATTCATCACTTTTGTCAATCATTAAACTGCGTGTAGACTGATCAAAGCATCCTTTGTGAATTTACTTTCACTTTGAGAAGGATTTTGGTTGGTGACAGTTGTTCATATATAAAACAAACTAATCTCTCTGCAGTAAAAGCTCCTTTGTTCCGCGTGCACATGCTTTGGGACGGGAAGCAGAACATAAAGGTCAAGTAATTAATACTTTTGTATCATAGTGGTGCAGCAGGAAAACGGTTGACATAGAATTGCTGTCTGATCCGGTGCCAAGATGTGGATGCAAATGTGCTGCCACAAGCACATGCAAGATTGCAAGATGCAAGACTGTGGATATCCTGTTATGTTTTCTGTGCACGGGCACATTGTTTCCTGGTTTTACTTTATTGCGTTAAAGCAGATCATTTTGCAGTAAAATCCTATGGTTGTAATGTTGTAAAGAAGTGCACTGTGACTGCGATGACTCACCGATGGTGTTGTCCAGAATGCGCTGGATAAGGACAGGATACTTGGAGATCCGCTGAGTCACCAATAAGATGCACTCTTGAACGCCATGGCAACGTAGCAAGGGTCCTCTGCTCACCCGCTGGTCGGAGACAGAGACAGACACAAACTGAGCATCCTGTCATTTCTTTGCCAAATCTTTCACCTTTAATGGAATGAAAAAGGACGGATGAACAGGAAAAAAAACAGAGGCACAATAACAATGAAGGTGTTTTCAGTTTGTTCGGTTCCTGTGTGTGTGGCTTTTTCGTGCATGGTGGCACGACTACTACCAGTCCTCAAAAATGTTCCTGTTTTCACTTTGCCAGCCGCTAATTCTTCCTGTTATTTTCAGAGAGTGCTACTCTCTTCCTGTCCTGCAGTATCCTTGATTGCTGCTTTGGAGATTCAAGTTTGTGCTGAACCTTCCTCACCCACTGCTCATTAATTTTTCAAACTGCATGCCTCCTCCTCGTTTGTCCAAAACACTCCCACATGGCCTACTTTTTCCTCCTGACGATGATGAAAAATTAGGCTGCCCACTGAGTGAGGAAAGCAGTTCACTGCCTGCTCCTCTGTTGACCTCTTTTTTCGACCACACAACCCCAGGTCAAGAGGCAGACTGTTGCATCTTCCCCACGGAGGAAGACAAGCGGTCAACTACGTCATCAAACTCCAGATTGTAGGCGCTGAAAGTCAGTAAAATGCTCATGCTGATCATCACTAGATATATTATAAATTGGCATGGTTTGTGCAAGAGCTCTACCATATCACTGGTACCCATCTACCTTGCATGAACGACACTGGTGTGGTGATTAAAAAAACAATATCCACCCCAGCAACAATCTGTATTCCCTGCTGTTGTCTGCCAAGCAACACAGAAGTATCCACTGATTCACTACCAGACTTTCTTTCCTCAGGCTGTTAGACTCCTTAACTCATCCTCCGCACTCCACCATAACATTTAATGGATGATATTCAACACATGCATAATATTAGGCGATAGTTGCTCAAAATCCAAAGTCCACTTGTGGTTCCTGGGTTTCGTTGTGCCACACAGCAAATGGCAAGCATCACTGCAACACGGTGCCCCTCCGGACCTTTCCTGACCTGGATTGTCAGTTTGTGGTAGAAGTGGGTGGCTCAGATGTTTGGGGAGGATTAATCTTGTCACAAAACATCATGATGATCAGAAACATAAACCTTACACCTTCCTTCTTCTACAAGTCCATAGAGAGAAAATATGCCATTGGCATTGATGCTTGCAGTTCTGAAACCAGTCTAACCTCTCTGGCCTCCTCCGTTATATGTGCTGTTTCTTGGCACATCCATTATCATATGGTAAAGTAATCACACCATCAATAACCATCCTCAAACAGGCCTTTTTTCAGACTCCAGGTGTTCCAGTGTATTGCTTGAGATCCAGGGGTTATCCCCACCTTAGCTTTCCTGTGTCAATGTTATTAGGGTTAGGAGCTGCCATTCTGACCCTTGACACTTTGACCAATGGCTTCATAGTCCAGCCTCTCTTCTAGCTTCAATCATCCCAGCCCAACAGGCAGACACATACACCAGGAAATGTAGACACCATTACACTGCATCATTTCCTAAATTAAGGCTTCCTGGAGTACAAAGCTCCCCTGGAGTAGGATATCCAGTTATTGTGTGGCAGAAGCAGAGGTGTTTACTACTCTACTCAAGTAAAAAAGACTGTGAGAAAACCATAATCATAACAACACTTGTACATTACTGCACTGAAATGAAGCAATATTTAAGCTGGGCCTTTGTCAAAACAACAAAAAATCCATTAAAAAAATATGAGAACTTATTTCAAACAGGACTGAGTGTCAAAGAAATGGTCGCCATGAGTTTGTGTTTCAAGTTTCAAGTAAGACACAGAAACTAAAGACTAAACAGTCAAAGGCAGCCTGCCAAGGCTATTGTTGGGGGACTTATTTATGGTTTCCATCCATTTTCCATAAACGCTTATCCTTATCAGGGTTGCTGGAGGCTAGAGCCAATCACAGCTTACGTTGGACAAGAGGTGGGGTACACCTGGGACAAGCCAGGGCTGATACAACCATTCACAAAACCATGTTGTGTATTTTGATGTGTCTGTCTCACCCGTATGAAGCACTGGAACCTCTTGTCTCTGGCCAGCAGCTCTTTGTACAATTTGACGGCTTTCAAGTGGCGACTACAGAACTCAGCGTAGGTCTTCCTCATGTCATCTGCACACTGGCCTGAGAACTGATGAAAGAACACATAGACACATTGTTCAGACCTAGTCCCTCTTATCTGGAGATGGGGTATCAAATATTTGTTTGGAAATCACATTTCATGGTGTGCACGGTCATAAATGAACCTCTGGTTGTCACTGATAAAACTCTAGTCATCTGATTGGGGTATTCTTATGGTTCATATATGCAGCGCAGTCACCTGCTCTAGTAGTATGTCTCCCAGCTGGTGAATGGTGAAGTTGCAGCTGGATCCAGGCTGCAGGCTGTTGTTGCGCCGCAGGAGAAGTTGTGCCAGGAAATGGGAATGTATCCTGATCAGCTGGTCCAGGCAGGGGAACAGGGCATGCACGGTGCTGGGATCCAGCTGAAGCTCCTCCAGCATGCCCTGTCTGAACACCCTTTCCATGATGTGCAGCGTTCGCATGTGGTGCAGCTCTGTCTGAATCAGCTCTGCGAAGGACACATACCCACATCTCTCATCAAAACCATGTAGCAGACTATAGCAGTCATATAATAAGAGGAACTGCACGTCATAGATACTAATAAACTATTGCTGCAAAATGGACGATGTTTTTCTCACCATATATGACGTCCTGCCTCTTGATGACATTTTTGCGGTGTGCTTGCAAGTAACCGCTGTCCACGGCCATGCTCCATGAGTCAGCCTTAAAGTCCTGGCCCTCGTACTCCATCTCCTCCAGCACTGAAGTATAGTAGATGTCTCCTAAACAAGAGACAATCATCAGCATAAAAGATCACAGACCAAGGGTCAGCAACTACCTAAGACACTGCCTAAGATAGTTGGTTGTAGAAATGTCAAACAAACTACATAGTTCTTGCCCCAGGTTGCATGGCATGTCATGAGTTCCCTGCCGTTTTACTATAATGTATAGTTTGAATGTTCTGGTACCGTCATCGTTGAGAGACTCCACCGACATAGCTCTGGCCCTGAAGCTGAGGGAGTCTGTGGACTGGGACAAGATCCTGCGCAGCCCCAGAGGAGAGTCGTCATTTAGGTTCCTACAACACACAGAAACACACACACCATTGGTATTACTACAGTAAAAGTCAAGTACATAAACTCAGTAAGAAACATTGCAGGTAGGAATTGGCCCAGAAGAGCCTGCTGTCACTCCACTCAGCACATGTAGCATGAATTACAAGGGAGGATAAGGCCCAAGGTTTCAGCTCCCTGGACCTTGTATATTAGGAAATATATGCAATATATATAAGGTACAATTTTCAGTCCTGTATGTATTTTAACAGGATGTTTAACTGGATCCGATGGGTGTCATGATTGTCAGTTTCTTACATTGTATTGTAGCTGCTGGCCAATGAAAGTGAGGCTCACCCTGCAATGTTGTTAGTGGAGACACTCTTGGACAAAGAAAGGCCGGAGCGACCACGGCGGGATCCTAGCAGGGACTGTCGGAAGCTATCGGAGGGATAGATGGCTGAACTCGGACGCTCACGCATTCCTGGAGCTATGGGATAAAAGTAATGAAAGGTTGAGGACGTAGAACAATTGTTTGAATGACAGTTTAAAGAATTCAACATTGTATATGTGTGTCAGAAAAGTTCTCACTTTTTGTGCGCAGCGTGACGTTCTGCAAAGATGAGTTATTCCGCATTAGGGCCGTCTTCTGTTGCTGGGTTTAATAAAGGACACAAATCAGCGTATCTTGCACAAGAACATTGTACTATCAACATGTTTTATGTCTTTAAAGATATATATATATTATATATTCCTATAATTTTGTTGTACAGTATTTACAATACTGTACAATACTATACAAAAACACAAAAAGAGGCGACAACGCACAATCTCCCAAACTGATATAACCACTGACAACCTCCTGTTGGTTTGTTGTGAGTCGTAGCAGCTGTCACATTGTGGGAATTTGGCCCCTAAATGTCTGACTATGTCAGCTCCAAATCGGCTTTCAGTGATTGTCTATTAGTGTGATCTGACGAGGATCAAAGATTTTGCCACATTTTTATCAACCTTTGTTTCAAACTGTCGAAAATCACCCAGTCTAAAGGTAAAGTGTCAAAAAAAAAGCCATGTCTGCTAGTAGCTTAAAGTTATTCATTGCATTACATCATTTTGATTCAAGCTCCCTCAATATATGTAGAGAACAAACCCTGAATAATATTATCTTTCAGTGGTTACAGCTGTGATGATTTGTGGTGTCACTTTCTTACCCTCTGTTTCATTTTGCCGCAGTTTGGCAAAGTGTCTCGACAGCGGTTGTGGATAGTGACATTGCATGCTGGAAAAAAATAACGACATAAAGAACACAAAGATGTAAAGTCTTGATCTCTTTACAATGACACACGGCACATTTGGCCATTTTCGGAGAGCCTACAGAGCACTGACTGAACTTTTACTTCTGCCTGAGTACTCTTTGTTTTATCTTTTGCTACTCCACCTCTACCACTCACTGTGTTTCAGGGCGTTGAGCCACTGCTGGGTGGGAAAAATATGGAGTGAACCAAGTGGAATTCATATGAATTATATAGGAAAATAAACAAACAAGAGTTGGCTGATGCTATCATGTGCATAATCCTTCAACTGATTGATGTGGTTTCAGGGGGCATTCACTTCTTTGAGCCTCTCGAGGGGAGGCATGACAGAAAAAGTAAAAAAAAAACATTTCCTGTACATGAAGATGCAGACGGGCCGTAACTGTGTGACTTACTGGGGCAGCTGAGTGCCTCCTTGGCAGTAATACTCTTGTTGCATGCTGTACAGAGTGTCGTTCCCGACACCGTCAACGAGGTGAAGAGGTGACCGTTGCTGTAACGTGCCTCCCTCTCCCTCGCCGCCTTCTCTCGCTCCCTCATTCGCTCTCGCTCTTTGTTCTGGGAAAGAAACAAACGAGAAACAAAGCGAGACAAAATATGAAAAATACTTCCTGTGTGCCTGTGTGTGAAGAAGAAAGATGCAAGCCAAACGTTTGAGGGATTCGGTACATGGGGATCCCAAAAACACAAGAAAATAATGATAATTTTTTGCATTCTGATAAATAAACATGCCCAAACTAAATATAAATCAGTAACTAAATCGGTTTCTATAGCTCAGTATTTATTCTACTTGATATAAGGGTAAATGATACCAGTGCTGTTGCACACACATAAAAGATGTGCATGAAGACACCCACATGGTCCATGCTCCTGTAAGACTTACCACCTTGTGCTTTGCATTTATTATTTAAAAGGTGTTAAATCAATGGTGTGATGCTTTTGCACCCTCAAAAAAACAGGCCTGAATATAAAATGATCATGACTACATAAAAAAAAAATAATAAGGGGGGTAAAAAAAGTTATTACTTGTGTCTAAAGACATTGTAGCCGTGTCAAATGACCTGTGGGGTGAGGAGAAATTACAGCAACGTGGTTGTTATATCATTTGATAAGTGGGAAAGAGTTGACAAACACTGGAGGGATGTTAAGCACAATTACAGATCAGTCACAGGTGAGCACATCATGCATACAGGCGCAGCTGAAAGGTCAGAGACAAAAGCTGTGTGTAAGTGCAGTCAGGCACAAAAAGCTTTGTTAGTCTTCTCGTCTGCACCGCTGTCAACCTTTGCCTAATAAACGGCATTTTGCATTTCATCTCGGTGCTCTGCCTTGGAGAGAACAGGTAGCTGCAGCAATGAGTAAGAAGAAGAAATAAGCAAGAAAGAAAGCAAGTGACTCATTTCTCTCTCACCATCCACCCATTTTTCAATAACTGCCGATCATAGCCGACGTTGGGCGAGAGACGGGGTACACCCCAGACAAGCGACACATGAGACAAACAAGCAACAGTCATGGAGGTTAATCGGTTAATCGTGACCATCTTTGGACTGTGAGAGGAATCCACACAGACACCAGGAGAACATGCAAACCATCCCAACTCACTGACAAGTGGTTCAAACCCAGAACACATTCATTCATCCAAACTACTGTCTAGATTTCTATAGAAGTCAGTGTCTTTTTATCAGGCGTTTGGACAGTCATTGAGTGGAGTGATCAGCCTTTGGTGAGTCTTGTGAGAGGCTGGTAGTGTGCATTTCCTCATCATGCAATCCAGAAGTTAGTTATGTCTGTATGTGTTATTTTGAGAGTCTAAATCTTTGTTCTATTTATTAATTTGTTTGTTTCTGTGTGACGTGGTAAACTGGTGATAGATAGTAGATGGGTGTAGTCAGTTATTATGGGACTAGCATGAAGAGAAGACATTTGCAAGTGGGTGAGTTGGCATCTAAAAAAGTATACAACATATATTCCAGGTGAGTAGTGTAGAGTGTAATGTGATTTTGTGCAAATGTAAAAAGGCCGACCATCTTTTAATAATATATATATTTGTTTTAATCAAAGGTAGACAACAAATTGATATTACTGTAAACAGCGTAACACATAATTTCTTGTCTAGTCGTGATAATGTAACAGTATTCCTGCAGAACGCCACTGAATCACCGAATCAAGACACAGTATCTACTCAGTAATACGTCAACTACCTTATCAATACATGCCGATATGCAGAGACATGCTGTATCTCTGAAACACAAGCAGCCTAACGTAAAGTACGTAAAGTACGTAAAGGCTATCAACTATTGCACTGATTTCTATGAAACTGGATCATGCAGCTGGTCTGCATCAACTCTCTGTGATTTACAGAGTTTTCCTGACGGACAGTGAAGTAATCTGCTGCCAACTGTAGCTGCTGTTAGCAAATGTTAGCTCCGTTTGTTAGCCGGGATGACTGAGCCCAAAAGCACCGGAGGAATGTTAGTTTTTTTAGGGCCTGGGAATGTTGGCGGTGTCGTGCCAGAACCGGAGCTGGGCAAGCGTGCAGTGTGACCAAGCTCAGCAGCCTCTATGGACATAATGTCAGAGGTGGAAAGACCGAAGAGGACGTTGACAGAGGAAGCTGAGAAAAGAAAAGGAGAGGAGCAAGAAGCCGCCAGATAAGAGTAAATCCGGGGCTGACTTTTAGTCGCTTAGTTGGCGAGAGCTTGGTGAAATAAAAGGCTGAAAGACAGGGGCAGAGTTGGGCTACTTTGCTGTTGGACTAGTCAGTAATATTAGCTGGCTGCTTGGTGTTTGGCTGTACTGAGATCTGAAACTGGGGGTCCACTAAATCGCCAATATTACATATAGCAGAAAAGCTTTAAGCAACATGGAAACTTACCTGAATTTTGCGCGACATCATCCTTTGTGGGTCTCGTTAGTGTAACTCCTGAACCACAACAACGGCAGAACTGCACGTCTGTAGAAAAAGTGTGTAGGCTGCCTGAATACATATGCAATGTAAAAACTCCCTTTGTCCTCACAGTTGCTCTTTCGTTTTGTTCCGTGTGAACAGGAACTGAACTTTTTATGATACAGTTTACACAACGTAAACATTATTTATTAGAAAACTACAAAACCGCCTTGAACTTCGGAGCAATGTTTTTGATCCCCAGCAGAACTATTTACAGGATAAGTTTATTATAAAACGGATATCTTCCTCTGATGACACTCGTAAAGAGTATACTATCAGATACTCATTAAAGTACTTGCTCAGCCCTAAAATAAAACATTTTATTGCAGATATTGAAGTAGATTAGACTTTTTTTTGTTAGAAAATGACTTCCAAAATGAACACCACCATGACCACACGTGACTGAGACCATAATGACTTAGTATTTCAGGAGAAATCTGAACTTTTTTTGGAGCCAGCATCAAGTCAACCATCAGTGATATTTAAGGTACTTACACATTGGCTCCAACCTCAGCAGTTGCCGCTCTATGAGCCGTGTGGACTCTCTAAAATGAAGTAAGTGTGAAGCCACTCACTGTATTTTTCCTGCGTGCTCATTTGTCTCATCTATTTGTCGTGTTTTTCTTCTTTACCGAACGCCGCTGCTCGGAAAAGAAGAAGCTCTTATGGCGATCACATGAACACGGTCGTAAAAAAGCAGAAGTCAGAACAGACAGGAAACGTTTCCACATCTTAACTATGGATGGCTGACATCAATATGGAAGAAAAAGTAAATAGTTTAGAAATTAAGAAAGTTATTCGACTAAGTGATGGCAATAGTTGTGGTGGTAGTATTAGTGTTGTATTTAGAGTAGCTACAGTGATAGTAGTAGTAGTAGTAGTAGTAGTTGTAGAAGGAATCTTAATTGAAGTTGATTTGCACCCACACACTCAGTAGTCATAGTGTTCCCCGCGTTTGCTGCAGCAACTCAGAAATTGCTTCAAAAGTTGTCAAATATCTCCCGTAAAGAGAAATATTTCATCCCAGTTTGATTCTCCTTCATCTCTGGATTAAAAACAAATTAACAAACAAGCAGCCGATATTACAGGGGCCAGACACCGGCATCCTCCAGCAACATGCATGCATCTGTTGCTTCTTCTGAAGCCTGCTGCACTCTGCAGCTCACAAAACGTTAAATATACAACTGCCTTCCTCTGTGTCCTTTGTAGAGTTAATCAGAAAAGCGCACAGGACTATCATGATTAAACAAAACTGGCTGACAATAAATAAAAGTGCTGTGAAGCACATTTGGACACCAGAAAAGGGACTTCCAGGCGTGCGTAAATTCAAAATAAAAACTTTTCTCTGTACATACACAAAGGCACATTAGCACTCTGTGAAAACATGTTGCACACTGTTAACACCTTCTGCACGACATTCACTTTCTTCCAGACACCACAAATTTACACGATCCAAAACTTAGCCGCTAGTGTGAAAGGGCATATTACTGCATGAGTGAATAAAATGAAATATTATAGAATAAAATAAAGAAACAAGTGAATAAAATGGTATATTAGGTCATTATAATGGGGGGGTTGTACTGTCATTAATATGACATTACAGTGGGTCTCACACATATCGTCCTTATAGCTGCTGTAAAGGAGAACAGCTTTGCAAAACTGATGTGGACAAAACTCAAAAAAGTAGAGGAACGATCTGCACTGGCCTCATTCATCGTATCCAATTCTGATTGTCCTGGGACTACTCTACTTATAACACTCGCCCCTCTTATCTCATACAGCCTGGCTCTAATAATCCCAGCCCTTTTCTGGGCCCACCTCTACCCCTTTTGAACATTCCCCTTAATTTCCCCTCACTCAATCCAAGGTGGTCTTTCAATCCACATCTTCGTAAAGGAAGTTGTCACCAAGCTTTTGGACCACTTGTGAATAGACTCATCTCTCTCCACCTCTCAGAGCTCTGTATCATATGAAGTGCTGCAGAATCACTCTGGCTCTGAGATCCCAGCACTATAAATACTCCTACCTCCAGCCTCCCCCACTTACTTTCAGCAGAAGCAGAAGGACTACTCCTGGGAGAAAGATGTGACGTCGCTGCTTTACGACACTGAAAACTGTGGAAATTACGACGTGTTGTAGCTTCCAGATATTTGACATTTTAAATATTCAAAACGAAGTGTTGCTTCTGTGGTGCTATTTGTAGGTTTTATGTAAAATAAGGCAAGTACGGTAAAGATTATATTATGCAAAAAAAATGATGATGACGTTCATCCTTCATGTACATCATGATTCATTTGCTGCATGTGGGCATTCATAGAGAATTATAATGTATTTATAATACTTTATGACTAAAAAAACACCTATAATGCTATAAACAAGTTAACAACAGTTATAAAACATAATAGATGTGACTTATAATTACTTGGACCTCATTGTAAGGTCGCTAACACTGCATAGCTCTGTACTGACCACACATGATGACTACACAGAGCCACACAGAACAATATAAAAGCAGCACACAGCTATAATACATAAAAACACATCCTGCCACATGTCTAGATGAATGATATGCTTCACCGGTAGATGTCCCCTCCACAGTTTCAGTTATTTGGGCTGATTTCGTACTCTGAAACACTTGATAAATACAGGCCCTAATTCTGTCCACCATTCACCCAACCTTACAGTTAAAACTTGGCTTCAACCCAGACAACTCATGATAAGAAATATTATGTAACGTCTTCTCAAATAATCTGAACTTTGACTGAATTTTAAAGCAACATGTAACCTAACAGCCTGGTGCCAGTGTGGTGCCAGAACCGGAGCTGCGTGATCGAGAAAATATATGAGCAGACAAAAGTAACTCAGACTGACTTTTAGTTGTTGGCGAGAGCTTTGTGAAATAAAAGGCTGAAAGACAGACGCCGAGCTGGCTGCTACATCTTGAGCTGTCGCACCACATAAGTAATGTAATCGTAACAAATACACAATACAGATGTTTATATTTACAGTGGTGTTGTTCTCTGAAATTGAGGTAGGGATAAATTGCAAAAAAAAACAAATACTATGCAACAATTGCACAAACAGACAACACAGCACAGAATAGACAGCCCCTGTGTGCTCCCTGTGCTTTGGTAACCTTTGACAGAAACATCATCATCATCTGCATAAAATAAAACGTCCAAAAAAAGTTAAATATGTACATTTGTAAATACTGTCTATCTCTACTTATCCACTCATCTCAGCTGCCCGAAACTCTGATCAATTGTTTTATCGAGTCCCTCTTGACTTCGAACTTACATACAAGACCACATCCCTACTGTCCTAAAAACCTCCATGGCTTTTCTTTATGCAAAGGATTCAGTTCAAAGTCCTTTTCATGGCATATGAATGTCTCAGCCCCCTCCTACCTCCCCTACTTCCTTCCTGACCCTCTCCATCGGCATGCTCCCTTTTGCAGCCTCTGCACTGCTCACGTCCCCCAGAACCAAACACCAAGCCTGGGATGACTTCTCCAATTTTGGCCCCTCAGTCATCATATCGAAAGTGCATCACTTTTATATCCACTCTTTCACTATGACCATGACATGATTGTTCTGCTCCTGTATCATCGTTGTTATTTCACACGGTTGTGTACTGTACGCGTGCGTTTCTCAGTCGTGTATTAGGTGTTCCACTTTTGGCTGTGAGGACGGAAAATGGTCCAGTAACCCAGATTGATTCCTAACGGGCATCAGAGCACCCTGGGTGATTTAAGTTTAGCCTTGCTGACCGACATATTACTGACAATGCCGCACATATTTCTCTGACACTGAGATAAATAAAACTCAAACACACACAGGATGTAGGAAATAAGGAAATATGACAAATATATCACATGAATAACTTAATCGCTTGATGTGTGTCTGTGTTAGAGACCAGGAAATATCAAATCTACTTCCATATTAATACATAAATGGCCTATTTTACATAAACATTCATGACTCTTGTGTAATTATATGAAATCTAACTGACACAAGCAGCATGATAACTACAGCAACAATGACTATAACGCAGCGGTCAAGACAGCTTTGCACAAGTCGGCCTTGTGTAATATGTCATAATACTTCCAGAAACAGGAATTAGACATGAAGCTACATTAATGCCTGTTATTGTGTGGATTTTAGTGCAAGGTAGATGTTTCAGTTTAAGAAAAACTAAAGATTTTTAAGATTTTCTATTGAAAATATTGAAACTCGATCGATTGCACTTGCTTTAAAACATCAGTTCCCAACCTTTTGGCCTTGAGGGACCCACCAAACACCCTGACAACCCCCACTCCCACAAGATATATACATATATGAATGTATTATTAACACAATAGGAGCCACTGAAAGCAACTCCAGAAGAGTGGGAGAGAGAGGTCAGCGTGTAGATGAGATGGTGTGCAGCTGATGGCTTACAAGAAGTGCTAATCGTGCAACCTTAGTGAATCCGGCACGTTACATAATAAACCTGTGTTAACTTGCCTCCACCTTTCTGTGTGTGTGTGTGTGTGACTCTCTCGTATACGCACCTTACAGATTAAATCAAATCTGGTGCAAAATCCTTAATAAGTCCAGGCCTGAGTGCTTTTTTATATAAATCTATTTATACACACATTTTTTTTTCACATTCTAATATCACACACACACACACAGACACACACACACACACACACACACACACACGCACTTCCATTTCTATGGCAACAGTTGCTATAGTCAAATATCCAGTATCCAGCAATCACACTGTGTACAAGCAAGCAAACACATACATACACCACCACCACCACCACCACCTACATGCACAGATACATACAGGCGTATCCTGTAAAAGAAAAAATGTTGTATCAGGGCTCGTGTGCCCTGCGAGGCCTTGTTGTGTTAGTAAAGAGGAAATGTGTTGTGGGTGAGAGAGCAAAAACAGGGAGTGACTTCATATATAGGAAGAAGAGGGGGAAGTGACAGAAATACAGAGATACGAATCAAAAAACACCTATCTAGCACGGCTGAATAGTTATCTACTTTTCTGCGGTGACATCCTATTAAAAGCCCTGAAGAGCGTGACGCTATTGTCTCTAAACTCTCAATCATGAACACAGTGCCAACTCACCCGCAGGTTGATCTCCCTCATCCTCTCTTGCCGCAGCTTCGACAGATTGGCAACTCTGGTGGACATTGTCACAGCTGTATTCTCTCACAATGACAGATTCAAACAGCAGTCAGCAGCCGGCAGCAAAATAAAACATCCAAAATATGTGTGTGTGTGTGTGTGTGTGTGTGCGCTCTCTGTGTGGTGGTGGATGCCTCTGATCTCTAACCGAAGAGAAACCAAACTAAAATAAAAAAAAACTAAAAAAAAAAAAAAAATGAAAATTCTTTCCTCACCGGCCAACTGCAATGTGCTTCTGCTTCTAGTGAAGTGGCTGTTCCTGTGAGAAATCTGACTTCTGAATCATCACCGCCCCCTCACACACACACACACACACACACACACACACACATGCACACACACAGTGTTCAGCTGTCTGTGGATGCTTGCTATAGAACATGATTTGCTCTTTGCAACATCCTATGAAACAAAATCTGATACATACGTATTAGATTTCTGTTTGAGAGTGTGTGTAGCTATGACACAAACTCATACACAAGCATCAGAAAGTATTATATATATTTCTTACTGGATGTTAGGATGTCCGCAGAATGTGTGCAACGTTTTCTGATTTACTGGGTGTAGTCCACATTATATCCTCCATCGCAGTTACACATTTTTTTCTGCTGGCATGCACCTTCTAGATCTCACGTCAGGTCCTCACCATGCGGATCCGCTGGAGCTGCTGCTGTACGAGCTACAAGAAGAGGTTTTTTTTTTTTTTTTTTTGGGGGGGGAATTTTTTTTTTTTTTTTTTTGGGGGGGGAAAGATTATTCTGATTCTTCCACAAAGTGCCAAAGGGGGTTTGTTCCAGCATTACCAGAAAGCTCCTCCACTTTATGGTCTAAACCTGTGTTGCCACTGGTTACCACTTGGCTACTCAGATTAGACACCTTAACTGTGTGTGTGAGTGTGTGTGTGTGGGTATGTAAGCATCCGCTTGTTTGTGTGAATCTCCCTAGAGAGGAGGGGAGGAAGACTGCAGCAGTATATAGCAGGAAATGTTTCGATACACTGTGGCATTCGCAGTCTTGACACCCACTTTCAGAAAGAAACAGATGCACGCTTGCACGATAAGTTGTTGCTTTTATCTGTTCTTGCAGCATCTCTCTGAGGATGATGTTTGTTTGTAGATCTGAGGAGGAACCTGACTGACTTTGGTGACCCACAATTCTTCTACTATTAGATGGCTTTACCTGAAAGTGTACAGAGGTTTGAATTGATGATGAATCCTGTCGTCTTTGAGGATCCTCTGATCTGTCTTTTCATCGAGCAGCATCATCATTTTGACATTTGACATTCCCATCAGCCTTTGCTGTACCGGTGCTTCTCAAACTTCACCTGCCACGCCCCCTTAAGATGTTGAAAAAAGTTCATGACCTTCATGGTTGTTCAGTAAGTTGCCTGTAAAAAATGACTTGTAGTGTAGTTACGTGATCTGATCCGAGTTGATGAAGAAAATTAAACTTAACAAGTCTGTACCTTTTGAATTTAAAGTAGATATAACCCCATCTCTGCAAAGATCTTCTTCATAACATCTCGTCCTATATTCACTGAGATTCATCTGACTCAGGCATGGGCGAAATCTCAACTTGTGATGAGCCAAATAAATCCTTATTAGTCAAAGTAGTTTCTCATTTAAGTCAGCCAATTTGCTGCTGCAAGACACCGGATGTCTAAAGTGACAGCTTGAGTAGTTTGAAGTTGGGTTTTATATTGGGTACTTATCAATATTCAGTATATTATATATATATTAGTATATTAATAGTAGGTGGAAGTCAGTGTGCCAGCCAGTTTGGAGAAGCAGACTTCTGTCTGTCTACTTCCACTTTCTTTTCACAGCAGATGTTTTAACCGGTCACTAGAGGGCGATGTGGGACTTTGAAAATGTTTCACTTGACTACTGTGAAAGGGGTCGCCACCCATAAAAGTACTTTAGTATCTTTCAGCTCGTTGTTTTGGTTTTACATTTACGGTAATATATTCAGTCTCAGTGTTTTCAGTGAGTATTATTTAATTTGATTCATGTGGCCAAGGTGGAGCTAATTTGCTGATGAATCTCATTAAAAGAGTTGAAGGTTTTCAACACAGTCTTTGCAACATCACTGTCCAATCACAAGACCACTGAATCCACAGTTCATAAGCTGGACGTATGATAAAACAGTGTGCAGCTGGCAGATACTCATCTTCAACAACTCCCTGAGCGAGGCAGACCACCAAGACCACCACCACCATGCTAAAAGAAAATCCCTGATCGTCCCTACAGATGATAACGAAGTCCACAAAAAAAAGACACAGGCGTTCACCTTTCTAATGCATTCTCTTTGCTTTAATGTTTACGTTATAACAGTATTAATGTTCTCTTGTGGTTCTTTTCTGCCCACTGTGTGGGTAGGGCATGTGCATAATATATTAAGTTATATACAGTACTGTACAGATCAAGACTCAAGAGTCAGACTGCTGAAAAAAGCACCATTGGAAGTGAGGCACAACAGAGGTCGGGGGGGGGCTTTTTTTTTTTTTTTTAAGTGCAAGTGGCTTCCTGTGGCCAATGCAATGTCACCATCAGGCACAGAGTTAGCTCATATCCACGTAACATGCAAACCCTCCTTGAAAACACGTCGGAAAACATTGTAAACTTTAAATAACAAGAGCTTGTTTAAAGGAGAAATAACAATAAAAAAATCTACTTTTGATATTTTACCTAAATAACAATTTAAACACACAAAATTGGAGGGGAAAAAAGTGACGTACTTAAATGGAGCAGCAGCAGCAGCAGCAGCAGTAAGGAGTGATAAAAGACAGTATCAAGTCCCAGGTCAGGCTACGCTGGGAGATTACGGTAAAACTCCCTGAACTGTGACTGAAACAAACATTAACAAATTATTATAGGCTTTGCCAAACATTTCCTCAAGCTGCCAGCATCAAATAAATAAATACAAACAAGCATAGATCTATAACATCAGGTCTCAAAAGCATTAAAAAAAAAACAATCTTTCATCCAGTTTTTCATTTTCTCAGCAATATTCATCAGAATCAGAAAAAAAAATGGCTCATAGTCCAACAATCCTTCAGACTCGAGCAGAGTCCTGTCACAGAAAACACAAACACACAATCTTAAGAGCTCCTTGACAAGAAAATAACAATAACAAGTTAGTGCAACTTCAGATTGGCTTACATTACATACTACAGTACGTTCCCATGATCAGTGACAGTTATGAATCATGGCACTCGTTTCTGGATTTGAGAGGGATTTGTGCACATAGGTCCGATAAATCAAAAACAGAAACTGGACAACAAAGTTGGACTTGTCCACAACGTGAGCATGCAGAAATGAAACGCATACAAAAATAGACAAACAAAGCAAGAGATTTTTAGTTTTAGTACCTAATAAATAAAAAAAATCTTGCAGCTTTTAATGTTACATAAAAACAGTTTCAGCTCCGGGGGATCGCTTCGGGTTTTAAAGTAGAGCAAAGTTAGACAGACTGCTGAAAGAAATATGCAGATTAAGGACTGTTGAGTTTGTTTTTCTTTCGTCTGTCAGCTCTTCTTGTTCGAGTCAGTGGAGGCTGTTGTGCTTTCACTGCTGCCGGCGTCAAATACTGTCCGTGGACTCTCACGTCCTGACGCGTTGTCTGCAGGCGGGGCATTATTGCTGTACTGGCTGTAAGAGGCTGTGGAGACGGGGTAGTCCCCCATCACTTCACTGTAGGAGGGTGGAGGACCCTCCATCCTGGCGTTGTCGGTTCCAGAGTTACTGCTGGGAGCCTGCACGCTCTTACTGTGTATATAAATGTCTATGAGGTCACCGTCAAAGACGGTCCGGTTCGGTGGAGCGCGCACGGCGGCTCGGATCAGCTCCAGCTGCTGGTCCGGGTGACGGAGCTGTAGGCTGCAGGGACCCTTGTAGGGCAGCAGCTCCTCCCCGTCTGACAGGCATATGATGGGGGGGAGGTTGATGATCTCCTGCTGCATGTAGGGGTAGGTGGGCTGGAAGCGACACAGTCGCTGCTGCTGTATGAAGGGCGGCAGGCTGTTTAGATGGCCACATATCACCTGAGCACAGACAAACACACAGAGGGACAGAGGTGTCACCAAATACTTCCATCTCTAGAAAATGGATGGATGGCTGTGGATGCTGTTCATCGACACTAGAGGGCACTCCGGCTCAGGCTTTCTGAGACAAATGGGTGACATGAAGCTCGGCATTACTCACCTCGCCATTTCTCTGCTGAGTCAGCACACTGTCTGACCACTCACTGCCATCCTGAGACACACAGAGAGAGAGAGGGACGGTGAGTCATTGCATATATTTGCTTTACTGCAACACAAACTCAAATATATGGCCAGTACTGATGAATCAATTCTAAAAAAAAGACTAAATTCTGATTGTTATTTTATCAGATATGAGTATAAAGTGTAATAATCATTATTATTATTAAGAATTCTTTGATTATCAGAATACGTTCCCTAGAGCCCGACTGATACATCTGCGATTGGCCAATTTAGCTGTCAAATGTAGAAACAGTTTTATTTATATAGCACAAAATCACAAGAGGTTATCTCATGACACTTTCCTTACAGATCAAGTGCAGACTGTACTCTTGATAAAATGATTTACAGAGACTCAACATGAGCAGGCACATAGTTTGTCCACCAATGAGCAGTGATCTATCGCATTTCTTTTGAAGGGATCCACGTCAAGCCTGTTATGTAGCTTTTTAAACCCTGAGATTGGTCTTAAAATCTCAGTATGATATTGATCTGTCGACTAAGCATTCAAATATAACCTCCCACTTTTAGCAGCCATTCATTTCAGCTGTTTTAGTTACAGTAACAGATGTTTTCATCACTCTGCACAGTGTTTTCTACCTCAGACAGTGTTCAGCTCCGGCCCCATAAACTACCAAAAATATCACATTCCTGTGATTTAATGCCGTGCGTTTCCAGGAATGTTCAAGCCTGTCGGCAGTATTATCAGATTTTCTTGTTATGATCCAGTACACACCATACACACATGCAGAAAATTCACATGACCAACACTGGAATTTATTTAGATACTGTTACAGGATTTATAGGAAAACAATCTTCATATATTTTAGCTAATGAGCTGATATACAGGTCTAAATATTTAACAAGAATCTAACAGTTTCTGATAGCGTCACCTACCAGTTGTGTGGCCTGGTCTCTCTGAGTGTGGCTGAGCCTGCTGAAGAAGGCCAGGGCTGGCAGCCGGTAGTGGTTGAGTAGGCAGATGATCACGACTACCATGAAAGTCATCACCAGCAGGATTATTATTATCTGAACAAACTCCAGTTCAGCTGCAGACACAGAGAGACGGAGAGAAAAACAGAGAGGACGTTACATACACACATACAGTTTTAACCTCAGGATCTAACCTTTAATCAGTTCATTATGCATCCTATGTCTCGTTATAGTTACTCTAAAATGTTTTGTCAAATTCCATCCATTTTCTGTAACTACTTATCCTCCTATCCGCTGACTTGGGACGAGTCCCCCGGACAAATCGCCAGTTCATCACATAGCACATAGTCTCTAAACATTCACACCTACAGGCGTGCATGTCTTTGGACCAGGCCGAGGTTCGACCTTGCTGTGAGACGACACCGTGCCACCACTGTGTGCAATTCCTCCTTTCTAAATTTACAATACTGGAGTTTTTGAGATTGATACTACTAAAAAAAATACTAAGAGAAGTCATGTTAGTAACTCTGTAAGGCTAAGGAGTGACACAAAGCAAACACCTATTTGATTGTCTAAATACAAAAGTATTACTCGACCTCAGATTATGAAATACATGTTCAAACTACTACTACTATCCGCCTTATTACACCTTTGAAACCTGCTAAACAAAAGTGTGTATCTATCCTTAATGCACTGAGTATGATACAGTCAGCTAACGAGTTTCTCACATTATCTTCTAAATGGTTTATTCATTCTCTGGTATTTAATAACCATAATTTGCTCGTCGACAAAAAAGCCTTTTCATTTTCTTCCTTGGAGCAGCAGAGGGGAACATACATGACTTTTACCTCCAGCTACAGTTATTAAAGTTTACAGTGTCTCATGTCCTACACACCAACATTCAATGAAGATCAGCTCCCAAAGGCACTAGTGTCCAGAATATACTGGATTTTAATTCATTTTGGGGGTAGAGAGGGAAATATTTTGTGTTCTCTCTTCCTTTCATCCTGACTCTGTAGGCTGTACAGGCCTCTTCTTCAACTTGTCTGGCATTTGGAGCTTAGCGCTGGTTTGGAAAGCACAATCAGCTGTTCATGGAGGTAAACAATAGGCCCAGCCGGGTTTATTTGGCACAGTTCCCTTTAGCACAAAGACTGTAAAAACACCAGAAAAAGATATGAAGAAACCAGTTTGGTTTATTCCCATCAGCCTCAGCTGCAAATGTAATAAACTAGGATTGTAACACGTATGTTAGGATGTTACAGAAATCAGACACGTCTTGTCTCAGACAGATCCATGAAAACTAGTCCATGCATTTGTCACTTCTAGGCTGGATTATCGCAACGCATTATTATCCGACTGCCCCAAATAAGTCTCTGCGGTTGATCCAGAATGCTGCAGCAAAATGTGCAGGAACCAGGTTCACATTTCTTCCATTTTAGCTTCCCTGTAAAATCTTCCTCACCTACAAAGCTGGTCATGGTCAGGCACCATCGTATCCTGAAGAGCTCATAGTAATCTATTACCCCACCAGAACAGTGAGCTCCCAGAATTCAGGGAATCCTTATGGTTCCTTGTAGTCTCTAAAGGTAGAATGGGAGCCAGAGCCTTCAGCTTCATCTTGCAAGCTCCTCTGAAGCTAATTATTCTGATCGTGAAATGGGTCGTCGCAATAAACACAGTAGGGTTAGGGATATATGTATATATATACATATATATACAACCTCCCAGGTCTCCAACACACCACATTTTCTCTTCATACTCTAAATGACTAGCTAAATGTATCTATGCACACCGGCTCTTTACAAGACTGCTATGTGTGTCTCAACAAACGCCGCCTTGAATCTCACTAACAATGAAACCAATTCATTTCAGACAGTCCAAACTAGCCATGTCATTTATTATTATACTGTAAATCTTGCTTTATCACTTGTCGTCATTGTTTGACCTGAGAGAATTTGTAATATTCCTCCTATAAATCTGCTTTGATTTGTGCAAAATGCATTTTAATGCTAACAGGATAAGACTATGGATCTGTAGTAATGAGCGACTGATAACTATTTGAACAAATATATGGCATAGAAGTGTTGATATGATATGAAATATGATTCATAAATAACCAAATCACTCAAAAATACGACGAAATACGGAGATTTCTTGAATAATTGCGTGCGTCTGCGATGTATTCACGTAAACATATTAACATTGGTGCAACAACAACAACATAAAGCAGTCTGAACATGAATGAACACCCTTCAATCTTCAATGTTTAATGTTGAATTGCACCTATTTCTAAATGAGCATTAAACGTCTGGTTGAATTGTCGTCGCGTCAAAGGCAAACAAACATGGAAAACTGCACGTTTGACACCCATGGTGCGAACAAAGAGGACGCAGGAGAAGGGAGACAAAGGCTCAGGCAGTGGCAGACACTGGGTGACTGACAGGCCTTCACCTTTCACCCTTGACCCTGGGGAGGATGCGAGCTGAGACAGCAGCCGGCTGTAATGAGGAGTCTGGTGCATTGCTAATAAACCTGGTCTGTGTGTGTGTGTGTGTGTGTGTGTCTGTGTGTTTTTCATTTGGTCGTCTCATCAGCCCTTCTCTACCAACCCCCTTCACTAATGCACCCCATAACTTAAGCTCGCCTCCTGTGCTCTTCCTCTATCTATCATAATATGGAGACAAAGAAGGAAGGTGAACGTGCAGCATTGGGATGATCGGGATTTATCCAGGTCGATCAGTAACAACAAAACCCGAAAATAACTGCTGATCCTTTAGCTCCAGGTACGGCGGCTGCCAAAAGGCCAGGTACCACAAAGCATTGTGGGATGATTCCTGCAAGTCTAATGGAGAAAACAATGACACGCACTCAAATATCTGATGACGCTGACCTTGAGTTAAGATCGTTTTATCAAACTAGTATCCCAAATGTAAGAACGAACATTCACGGCATCGCTGAGCGTGACTGGAAATGTTGCTGCCAACCCGTAAAAAGATCATTAAATTAAAGTCTATATTAAGTTAAGGTTAAGGGTGTTATTACAAGTCTTGTGAACCTGTTTTGTGCTCATATCTTTACAATATCTCCTCTAGGTTGCAGCATTCACCCAATTTAACTGACTTATCCCTGTCTGTCTTTGCTTCACATGCACCATAACATGCAAACACACTGCTTGGCCAATTAGACTGACCCCTGGCCTTCCTTGTTTCATTTGCATATGACTGAAATACCCACCCCACCTCCACACACACACACACACACACACACACACCCCAATCCTGTCTAGACTGTGGAGAGAAAAGTCTTCATAACCAAGATGTTTAAAATAAGATTGCAGTAACTTTAAATATCAGTATGCATTTGAAGATTTGTCACTAGTAACCACCACCCCACTGGTTTCGATGAGCGTCTTCTTTGTGCTGCAGGGGACTGTGCTGTCTGACAGTCTGCCGGGGGGGTGAAGTGGATGATGTGGGGGGATGGTGGTGGTGGTGGTGGTGGTGGACGCCTCATCATCAGCCCGGCCTGTCCACACAGACAGACAAGCCAACCCGAGGACCGATAATCTGCCGCAATATACCGTCTGTCTCCCTCTAAGCTTTCTATTGCTCTGTGACATCCACCCATGCACAACTCCCACAGCAAAGCCTTATAATTTAACATGGACATAAAACACTGCGACAAACTCAGAGTTGAGGAGTTAAAAATGCAGCCAAATGATGATGGAGGATGGAGGATGGAGGACTTACAGCCGCATGCAGACATCACAAGTCCAGTCTGTGGGTGGACATATGTCCTAACGCAAGTGAGAGCAGAAAAAACCCCATCAGGGTGACTTACATATATCCATGCCCTGTTTCTGGGGTCTAGTGCAGTTGCAGGAGCAAAAACCATTGGACCTTGTGTTGCTGGATCTCTTCCCGGGACCGTTCTGTATCGCATGAGGCGAGGAGGACCAGGAGCGACCGGTCCAGAAACCTGTCAGCGTCCACCCGCAGCACAGAAACCTACATCACGACCCTGGAGCTCCGTGCGGTGCATCCATGGACTATCCTCATCTTCCTCATCCTGTGATATGACTGTCCCGCGGGTCCTTCAGCTGTGCGGAGCAGACTGCTGTGTGTGTTGGTTGTGGGATGCGGTCTCATTTAGAGCCCGCCTCCTATTTCTCATCCTGTCAGTGATCCATGGTGGTGGTGGTGGTGGTGGTGGATGTGTGGGGTGGGGGAGGAGGATCCAGACCCAGACAGTGATCATCCAGACACCAGCTGGGACCGCTTTTACCTTTCACTGACCGTGACCGCAAGCAGACTGGAGCAGCGCAGACTAGTGGGCATCCACATTCACAGGGCTGATATGAATGCAGAGACCTAGACACTGAGGGTCCAGCTCCATGTTTAGTGTCTGGTTTGTGGAATTTAATTAATCAATTAGTTTAAATTAAAAATGCATAAATTCCTAGTAGAGGGGTTGTTGGAAATATGGACACCGAAGGACAAGCTAAGGAGTCAAACCTGCATTTAAAACCGTATAGGAGCTATGGAATAGTTTATTATTATCATTATTTGTTATTTTTGCATTTATTTTTGGATTTTCTGAGACACTAGGGGGCACTAAGCAGGTGGAAATGAAGGTAATAGGTGTATCAGTGTCAGATGATGCACCCAGACAGAGGCAGCATGGTGAACTTGTATGTTTGCTCTTAACCTGGAAAATAAATCAACTTAAATGTGAAGGCTGGAAAATGGAGCTAAAGTACAAAACACCTTTATTTGTTTTAAAATCTTGTTTGAAAATCTTTTTTTAATAAGATTGTTATTTCATTTAATCACAGAGGGAAAACTAGGCCACCTCTGCATGTTATATGTTGACATCTTGGTACCAAAAACTAATCTACATTTGTGGTTCCCAACCTGAGAATCCTGACCCCGCCACTAGGGGGTCGCCAAATCACAGGCCTTCTTATAAAACATATACAATAATTACATATAATAACAATAACTTTTTTGATTATGTTTAATCATTTAAGTTTAGTAAATTAACATCTGTGAATGTGAAGTCATCAGAACTGGCTTAATAATTTACGTGCTAAAGTCATTCCTTTTCTAAATGTATTGTAGGGCTGCAACTACAGATAATTTTCATTATCTGTCACTTATTTTGTCGGTATAAGTGTATTATAAGTGTCATTATACAGTGTGGGTTACTTAAGCTAGGATATGTACAGTATTAACACTGTTTTCTTAGTTTTCTGCTTAGTAATGAGCATTATGTTTTATATCCAAATGGTACTGTCTCTGTCTCACCTAACCTTGTACTACTGATTTATAATCGTCTCTCCCTGCCAGCCTCAGTAAATCAGAGGCCATTATAAGGGAAGTGCATGAGACATGCAATAGACAGGATACACACACACTATATGAATTAAAACACCTGAACCCCAGTATAAATCTAATTTTTATAACAATAAACAGAATAAACAGCTAGATATGAATACACTATAGGTCAGATATGTACCCTGGCTTTAACCTTTTGTAATTACATGTATTATATGTATTAACCTGTACAGCACTTTGGTCAACCTCAGTTGTTTTTAAATGTGCTTTATAAATAAAGTTTGAGTTGAGTTGATTAATGTAATAATAATCTCCCCATCTCTGGACCTCTTTACCCCCTCTGTCATAAGGAACATCAACTCACTCTCACAATTAACACTTAAAACCCACCTGTTTAAAATCGCGTTTTCCATCTAATTCAATTGCATTGTCCTATTTTAACCTCTTTTTAATGTTATATTCTTGTAATTTGATACTTTTATGGTTCTTTTTGTTTGTTTCTGTTATTTGCTGTCTACTTTAATTTATTGTACGGTGTCCTTGGGTGACAGAAAGGCGCCTATGGAATAAAATGTATTATTATTATTATTATAAATAGTTTTATTTACATAAAACGGATGTTTGTTTATTTGACGCCGCTCAGAAACAGGCTGTGCAGTTACACACTTTGGACAGAAGGTGGCGGTGTGCAGCTTAACGCTGCCTGCCAGTCCAAACGGAGGGGACGAAGAAGAAGCAGCGGCGGCGGCTGTAGAAGAAGGAGGAAGAAGGTGAACGAAGAGGAGGTCCGCCATCTTCGTGAGGTCGAAGCTCTGCAGCGGTAAAAATAACAACGAACCTCCGCGAGCATGAACCGAGATCAAAGCGGCGACCGAGACATGCGGCGTTGTCATGACGACGACGTTTATTTTTATTCTCAGCTCGGTTAGCTCCGAGGCTAGCTGCTGGTTAAAGTTAGTTTAAAGTGTGTGTGTGTGTGTGTGTGTGTGTGTGTGTGTGTGTGTGTGTGTGTGCGTGTGTGTGTGTGTGTGTGCGTGTGTGTGTGTGTGTGTGTGTGTGTGCGTGTGTGTGTGTGTGTGTGTGTGTGTGCGTGTGTGTGTGTGTGTGTGTGTGTGTGCGTGTGTGTGTGTGTGTGTGTGTGTGTGCATGGAGTCAGAAAACACAGGCACCACTGTCTGCATGTAAAAAAAAAAAAAAAAAATATTATTGTTATTAAAGCTGACCTCAGCCATACATACTGTGTCAATATATATATAAATAAACTAGACAGAGTCAAAACAAAGAGAGATATCAGTGACAAAGAAAGACTTAAAGGGAAGTAAATGGATGAGTCTGTTTCCTTTTAAAAAATGTAGGTTATAATACAGTTTTTAGTTTTAGATTAAATTAGATTAGATTAAATTACAGTTTGGTCTGACAGCTGTTTTTTTTTTTTAAATTAGGGTGCAGAATCCAAAACTAATCTAATTTTTTACCTCTATCATGTCAAGTTTTTGAACCATAGGATCCCTGTTTTCTTAAAAAATATGAAAAATACTGTACTTAACAGAGATAGATAGAAAGAAAGAAAGAAAAAGATAGATATACTTTATTTATCCCAAGCTGGGAAATTACAGTGTAGCAGCAGCAGCAT
Organism: Larimichthys crocea; assembly: GCF_000972845.2. Taxonomy (NCBI): domain Eukaryota; kingdom Metazoa; phylum Chordata; class Actinopteri; family Sciaenidae; genus Larimichthys; species Larimichthys crocea. The sequence goes on along the minus strand of NC_040023.1, from coordinate 7,298,347 downwards.
TACACACAGTGACGATAGACAACATAAGAATAAAAATATAAAGAACAAACTATACATAATAAAATATCAAAATGGCAGTAGTAAATAAAATATATTGTACAAAAGTATATACAGCAGATTGGCAGTGTTCATTTGGTGCAAAGTAAGAAAGGAGAAATGTGCAGTGACTGCAAATGTGTGCTTGTTTTCACTAAACAAAAGTCTGTGCAATGATGTTTTTGCTCTCGCCAAACCATGGGGATACCAAATACCAACTTTGTTCCTTTGGTCCACATCCGTAAACTCTCGACATGCTTGCACACTTTGTGAGGGGCCCATGGTTTTGTCTTGATCACAGAGTTTTACTTTAAAATATGCAAAATATGCTTGTTGGACAAACGCACTGATGTTTGCTTTCCTCTGACTTGGAATGGTTAAACTACCACAAATATAGCAAAAGGAGTCAGGGTTGTTCAGGTGTTTACGACGAGAAGTAGCAGGAGCAGACATGATCAGCCTTCAGCCTATACAAATACACTTTTGTAAGTAAATTTACATTTACATGTGACATTTTGTCATAATACGATGAATCAGTCTTTCTGGATGTATTCCAAACATGCACACCTACGGAAGCTCCTAAGCGGTCTCCAGATTTCAAGTTATTTATCGTTTGTTGTAGCAACGAGCACGAGAGTGTTGCAATTGCAATGATTTAATTTACTACTACAGCAGGGGTGTCCAAACGTCTTTGAAAGAGGGCCAGATCTGACAATGTTAAAGATGCCAATACTAACATTATGAAAAATGGAATCATAAAAGTTACATACAAATGCAACAATTTTGTTTTCATTGTCACAATTATCTTTCTTTCACATCTTGAGTCAGACGTCCCTGCCCTAATAACTCAAGTTATTTATGTCTCAAGATTAGATCTTTGAGAGCGTTGCAGTTGAGATGATTTAATATGCTACACTATCATTTTTGTTTTCTCCAGATGTCAAATTATGGCTTTATCTCAGGAAAAACAAAGTTGTCTTACCTTAAGATCTTGAGAAAAGTATCCTGTTATCTTGGGGATGGGGGGAAACAGAGAAAATGTTGATCAACGCGTCACATCCAACAGTCAGCATCAGGTCAAGGCCTATCACATTTGATTCATTAACTTGGGAACTCGATATCACGAGAAAACAGAGGAAGTAAAAAAAAAAGTATGAATGTATGACAACTTAAGGCTTCCGTACATTTGTGAATGTGAAAATTTGTCGTAATAATTAACCGAATGAAGAGTCCAAGCCCTGAGCGGTTCACTCGTCACAGTAAGAAACAACCGAACTTTAATTTTTTATAATCAAGTTAAAGTTTTCTGATCTGATCAGATGCAGGACAGGAACTGTATAAATGTTACTTTTATTACTCTTTGTCAGACTTTGAAACACTTGAAGGGAAGTTAATATCCTAATAATATTAATGTGATACTGTTTTTCAGACAATAAACTCCTGGTACTATGAGTGTTAACAATGCTACAAAATATTTCACTGGCTCCTTTTTTCTCCTAACTGTGTCACGTTCAGATGCCAAGACATTGCTCAGCGGGCGGCTGCAAATCTCGGGACAATCGTGAGACCCGGGATGCTGGTATCACCTTTCACAAGTGAGCATGCACAAATGACAACGACATTAAGGAGACAACATCACTTAGCTTAACTTTTATTATTGTGATGGCCAGGTTACCGAAAGGAGAAACCAGGAGGCACCTCTGGATCACCAACTCCCACCGTGCAGACTCCTGGGATCCTCAGACTGACTTTGTCTACTTTTGCTCCAAACATTTCACCCCAGAGAGTTTTGAGCTGACTGGATGCAGGTCTGTAGACTCAATCAGGGCGTTAAGAGATTACACACATCAAAATATGAGTCTAATATGAGTGTTTATGTTGTTTTTTTCACTTACAGTGGGATCAGAAGACTCAGGGAAGATGCCTTTCCGACAGTATTTGATTCGTCTTCAACAACCAAATGCAAAAGACCAAAAACGCTGCCGAAACAAGAAGACGTTCCTGCCAGGTAAACACAGCTGACGTATGCTCAGATTTAGTCTTTGAGCAGTGTCTGTACACACCTACATTCATCAGGAGTTATTACAGCGTGAGTAAAAAGTAAACCATAAAAGAGCAGGCAATAAAAAGACACAATGAGATCGACAGATAGTTTGGTTAATGTGTGTCTCACTGTGCGTCCATATAGTTCACCATTATGCACAGAGTAGCTCAAGACGGCTGGTCGATTTTCAAAATAAAACACCCTGTGCAAACGAAAAAGGGAAACAATTTAACCGCATAGGATATTTAGAAGCACATAAACCAAGAAAAAAGTCTGGCAGGTAAAGCGCTTCATCATCGCTGCAGTGCCCAGAGGGGTTCTGCGGTTAGGAAACACGCCTATGTATCTCTAAATATCTCTAGCGCTATACAAATCAGCTTATCTGCACCTCTCACATATAAAAATATATGCAGGATCACTGCAGTGCATTCATCTGTGAAGCTGAAGCTATTGTCTTACCATTAAATGAAGAATAATAATTTGGATATATGACAAAAAACACAAATTCTGCCTGTTTGCCTACACTCTCACAGCATATGTTCAATATTTGTTTTAGACAGGTTTCAAATTAACAAGTATAGTAGTGCTGATAAGAGTGTCATCCACCTGCATGTCACACCATGTGAAGGAAAGACTAATGGAACAGACAGCCTTTGTCACTCTGTCTCTTTTTCTGCAGGAAGGATTCCCACTCGGACGAGCAGGAGCGCAAACAACAAGAGACAGACAAGAATCAGACTTTAAAAGAACCCACAGCTCAGAAGTCGGTGGCAGCAGCTGAGGAGAACCATGAAAACATACCTGCGTCTTCTCAGGAGCCGTCAGGGGTGGAGCAGCTCTCACAGCAAGAACGTAGCCCGTCTCCACCGCCGGCGTCTCGTCCCCCTTCCCCGTCTCGTTACATGAGGCGCCTTCCTCCTCCTCCAGGTTTCTACCTGTCGAAGGAACACAGCTACGCTCAGCTCTCACCCCTGCTGTGGAGGAGACGTTACGACCAGGCCATAGACTGCTTGGAGAAGGCGTTACGGCAGCTGCACGCGGCCAGGCGGAGGGAGAACCGGCTGCGGAGCACCGTGCTGAGGCTCCGTGATAAGAGGCTGAAGCAGGCTCTGCTCGTGCCACGAGACGGTTGTAGAAAAAGGGGGAGCTGGACACCAGAGGCGGAGAGACGAGGCGATAACCAGGAGGAGAGCGAGAGTGACACTAAATCTGAGGAAACAGATGTGTTTCAGGACAGATGTGTGGATCAGATGGAGCTGGGCGGTCATTTTCTTCCAGATGCCAACAGCTGGTCTGAAGAGGAGAAAGGATACTGCTTTTACTGTGGGAGAGGACAGGCACAGGCTGGTGATCAGGTAGTACGCAGAGTTTCAAAGACTGAGGAATATGCTCATCAGGACTCACTGACAATCGAGACAAGCGTTGAAACGAGTACTTGTGGCACAGCCAAAGAGAAACGGATAGTCAGGTTGAAAAGACCGCCTGGGAAAACGAGCGTAGAAACGAGCGACTCAGATGTAACAAACACCAAAATCCTGCTTCAAACTCAAAGTCTTCAACACGTACTCCCAGCCGCAGTGTCTCTGACTGATATTCACGAGCAGAGTTTGCCGTTTTTAGGCTCTCAGCAGAAGCCGCTGCTCTCTGACATGTGTCAAACTGCAGCCATGGTTCGGGAGCACCACCCAGACCAGCAGCAGCAGCAGCAGCAGAAGCAGCAGCTGTTTTGGATACAGGACAGTCCTGAAGGACAGATCATACTGGTGCCTGTACCCGCTGAAGACGATTTACAAAGCATCCTAAAGATGGAGGGAGTCGCGGACGAAGCACAAACCATACTGGTGTCGGAGGTCGATCTTAAACGACGCATAGCGGAGAACAGCGGAGGTGGAACAGTCTGCGATGGTGACCAGCAGTCTGTCATGAACGCTGCGTCGGTGGAAATGAGAGAAGACGTGAGGGAGAAACTTAAAGAACACCTGGAGGGTTTTCACCTGCAGCTGAGCACCGAGTTTCTGAACTGACAGCAGAGAGTTAACTGAACGATTCATTTGTGCCATGAATAGTTGAATATGCCGTGAGTTGTGTAGACTATGATGTTGTTTTTGAGAAGCTTTAAAGCCGTTTTAGATGAATGCTTTTCGTGTGCAGCGCCAAACCCACAATGGAGCAAACTACAAACTGCGTGTCAGTCTGATGACGAGTCTCCATCCATCGTTACGAACTACAGACGAATCATTGAGCCTTTTTTAAATTATATATTGACAATTACAGGCAGGCAAACCAACCAGCGACCTCCATGGTTGGGAAATGAAGCACAAGTGCCAAAAACTGCAGTTCCTCAAACGTCCACTTGAGGCTGGCTCCAGAAGTGAGTCAGTCTCCATAAGTCCCCATGTTCAAATGTCCAACTTCACAGCAGAAATAAACATGTTTACAGCCTGGTACAAAAAACTGTTTTGGTCTCTGTAGCTAATTTCCCCGTTCATGACAACTGTACTGAGGGTGAATTTATATACAACTCACCTGTTCAGGTTATATTAAGGCTTAAAGTTATGCAGGATTAAGAGAGTGGCTGCTTTGATTGACAGGTGGGTGCCGGTACAGATAGCCCAAGCATCATTCGGTCTGCCGATGATCCACTGCTTTGTCGCAAACTCCTCATCTGTTAACAAAGATAAGTGCTGAATCCACCATTTGTGTGATTTCTGTATATCAGTTTTTTTAATTAAGGGGGTCGTTGGGAATGACACAAGAACTACACGGTCTGGCGAAATTATATTTAATATTTCTATAATCCGACTTGTTAGAAATACCTTCAGAGCCCTGCCGAGAGGAAACGTTTGATTCTTAGCTGCTTCTACTTCCTGAAATCTTTTCTATTCATGGTCTACACAATGAGCAGAAGCTCCATCACGTGGAAGCAGACGCATGAATGTAACCGATCAAGTAAAAACCGCACATCCTTTTGCAAAACTTAAACGTTAGAGACGAACTCTAAATATATTTGACATGTTTTCATGATTCCCAGACCTCTTTACTCAGATCTATCACCGAGAAACCTCTGATTCTGTCACCACTTCACGTTAAGTCAACCAGCATAATGACTGTTTATACAACTAAATCCCACTCCTCTGATTCATTGGGGCGCGTTCATGGTTAGTCAGCTCTGCAGGCTCTGGAGGAGCAGAGAAAACAAGCCTCGGAGTGTACACATGAATAAAAGAAATCCTTGGCATGTGGAAGATGTTCAACAGGCAGGGAGGGTCTAAGGAAGAGATGTGGCATTATGGGTATTGTAGGACTCGTAGCAAAGTCTGGAAGTTTTGGAAAGGAGGAGCGCCGTGTCATATCATGGGAATGTTTGCTGTTCTTGTTTGTTTGTGTGTGTGTGTGTGTGTGCATTAATGCAAAGCATCTGGTAACAGCCCAGCGAACACTGGAGGGATGAAAACAGTGGGGAAAGGTTGATGGTCTCATACTGAAACAATTCACTGTGGCTTCTTTGATTGGGTGTGGCATCAACCCTTCCCAGTCATATATTCAAGGACCTGGAGGAGGAAGGAGGGGTTAGAGTTTGGAGTTGGGCTGGGGGTGGCTTATAAAAAGAAAAGAAAAAGAAAATCATTGAAATCATATATTCTGACACACCCTTCACCCTGAGGACATCAGCTGCTCTTTACAGTATCTATCCCAGCCTGGAAAAAAAACTCCCTTTTTTTAGTTCAGGCTGCGAGCTGGAAGTCTGTTAATTCATTTCTTTTTTCTCCCTTCGTCCTTAGATAGATTCTTGTGGTTAAGCTTTCCCCTCACATCTACACCCACCCCACTGACTGTCTGAAGTCATAAAACCAGATAGAAAGAATGTGGTCATGCTTGTTTCCTCCTCCCTCTCTCTCTCTCTCTCTCTCTCCCTCTCTCTCTGTCTCTCTCTCTCTCTGTCTTCCCCCTTTTTTTTTTTTTTGGAAATTGGAAAAACTTTTCCAGAGAACATATCTCACCAAAAGTCAGGACACATCTGCCTTGAAACATGCACTGTTAAAATATCTGGTTGCACGGTTTTTTTTTTAACAGTTGGTAGTGGAGGAGATTAACATGGGTGACAGTGTGGGAGAAAAGTAGAATACCAGCCTCAACATGCAGGCAAGTTATTGCGCAAAAAACAACAGCGTCCAACTTTTACTAAAGGTTTCCAGATGTGTGAGTGGAGCTGTGAGCTGCTCTTCAAGTGAAGACATCCAAATATTTTTATATAGTTTGACACATTAAATATGAAGTGATTCAAGCCACACAAGCTTTACATGCGAACATATATGATAATCTGTATGAAGGAAGGTAGATTTAAGGTGCTGCCCCGGCTTTCAGCTCCCTCCTCCTCCTCCTCCTCCTCCTCCTTGCTTCTCTCTCTCTCTTTGCCGAGGGAGGATCCAGGAAGGTTGCCAGCTGGTGACAGAAGCAATGCTCCACTGACACACACCAGCAGCCAGCAACGAGACACGCAGGAAGAAAAAGTGACCACATTGAAGAAGAGCTCGCAGTCGACATGCCTCAGGTAAGAAACATATTCTAAAAAAGATGTTGTCTTATTTGGTGCGAGGGGGAAAGTCGTGCGTAAAAGCGCCTGGAAGTTTCCTAAAGTTCATGTTTTTAATTAGTTTGCACGCAGAGGAGGGGTGGGAATAAGTTTCCAGAAGGGTTATTTCACTTCAACATGATACATGTACACATGGATTTAGACTTGGATGACTTTTTTTGGTGTGTGTGTGTGTATAAAGTCAGAGTGACGCACGGAGCGGAACAGGTCATTACGGAGCGGTTACCCCGCCATCTCACGCAGGGCGGAAAAAAAAAGAAAAGAAATGTCGCTGTATGCGCAACTTTCACCCGGATAACTGCGGCTTTAACTGTTTGTGCTGCACAAAAACAGACACTGTAACCAAGCTGCTGTTTTTTTTTTACAAACTCCCTCCAGCTCCAACTTAAAGCGCATGCTATGTTAAATTCACGCTGAGGCGCTTCAGACGTGCCAACCAGCTGCCCCTCCCTGTAGAAGAAGGAGCAGCAGACACATATTTACAGAGTTTATCTGTTTATGATCACTCTGTGAGATTACTACAGCGATCTGTGATCCAAAGTAGACACATAAACTGGAGCATTTGTGAAGTTTTTCCATGTGATTAACATAATAACTGAATCGGGCGTGTCTCAGTTTGAACGCAGGGCCCCAGGTGAAGCTCCCCCCACCTGTGTCTGTGTTGTATGATTGTGAAATGCAGCTTCCGCTTTACTTTCTAAATCTTATTCCTTCATTAATAATAAGTTGATAATCTATCAGCACAATCTTGAAGAAAAGGGGGGCGGGGGTAACATGGTTGGTGTGTCAGGGGCTTTGGTGGCCCCCCCCTGTGCCGCCCTATAAAAAGGAAGAAGAGCATATTGAACAGACCACTTCAACCAGTTTCAGGTTGAATGATTAAAAAACAGCTACACAACTACACACAATGCTCCACTGTTACCCGAGGTCAGGCAGGAGGAAGGGAGGCGTTGTTGTGCTTGCTCACTGTTAAAGATACTTTTTTTACATAAATTATATCATGAAGGCCACAAATCAAGCTCATAGCTCACCTCACTGTGAGCTGGATTTGGGCGTGGTGGTCATGGGCATTCAAACAAAAACTGGAAGACTAATTTAAGTTCTCATTGATCATATGATTAAAAACATGCTTATTTATTACTTCACTGCTTTATTATACTTTCTAATAAAGGATAAAAGTGATGAAAGTAACATCCCTGCATACATATACTTAATTTTTTATGTCATTTAACTAAACCCTCCACAGATTTTTTCTATTTTAGAGACTCACTGACTCATTTTTTTAATCTGTAGGCGAACATAATTTTCCCAGGGAATACAATGAGCTGTTTAAACGGTCCACGGCCGTGACATCGGTGATCTCAGTGGGATAGTTTCTGTTGAGGTGAAGAGGGCTTGCAGCAGCTTGTGGTATATCAGTCAAAAAGGGTGTGGTTTCTTTTTTTTTTTTTGACAAAGCTGTCGGGCCACATGCATCGAATAACTGTAGCAAAACTGGAGCGCGTTTCACTGATGGCCAACAAAACGCCTTTCAGTGCTCGAAATAAACATCCAAACTAGGACGGGTGACTGCACGTTAAAGGGGAAGATGCTGAGATGAGACTTGCAGAGAGTTCTTGTCAGCTTTTTATCTGATAGTTTTGGTTGTACGGCATGTTTGAAGTTTTCCTTAACAGCTGTTTTTCAGCAAGAAAAGCAGCAGACACAGTCAGAGTCGAGCCGGTGGAGCATTTAGCACTTAGAGAGATATTTTCATAATTGAACAAACCAAAAATAGAGTTATAAGACAGAGTTAATGCTGTAACTCCATAACTGCTGGACGTGGGATTAGGGACCATGTTCATGATGTGTTTACAGCTTGTTACTTTGTCCACAAGTGGCCTAAAAAAAAAAATAAAACAATGAATGCTTTAAACTGTTGTAATATTTTGTGCATTCCTTGTGAATTGTGCAACTAAACGATATCAGCTGTGAAAGAACTACAGAAAGTACAAAAGCTTCCATAGAAATGACACTCAAAGTTCATTCTCCAAAACACAATCCCCGAGCTTTCAGTCCTATCACAATCTTCTGATGATGTTTATATTTTAAGAATTTTCAGGAACATCTTGGCTTACAGGACAGAAACATCGATTAATAATAATTTTCCATAAACCGCTCATCCCTTATCAGGGTGGCAGCTGATCAGAGCTGATCAGAGAGGCAGGGTACACCCTGGACAAGTTGACAGCTCATAGAGACATTTAAAACTTCACTTATTAACCTGTGTGTTTTTGGGAAGAAGCTGAGGAAGCTCATGTGATTTGATTAGAAGCTCAATATCAGTTACTAAATGAACCTTGTTATAAAACTTCATTAAACTAAACAGTTTTACACGCTTTAAATAGATAAAGCTATATCTAAACACATAAAATCAGGTGGACTGGATGGTAAAGGCCGGATCACCTTTGCTTCTTCAGACAAGTAAAGAAACGTTGCTCACGTTCATCTTGTCGATCTCTGCAGCTCTAGAAGCTTCTGTCTGTCTTGAATTTGAATGTGAGCACGCTCCAAAGTTACAAACAGCTTCCTTTTTATTGACTCACAATAAAGAGGGAGACAAATAAAAACACTAATGATGCACGAGTCTGCCTGTTTCCTTCTTGCTGACCTTGTGACAATGCAGGAGGTGATGATTCAGCACACAGGAAGCCCTGAAATTCATGTTTCGCGGCGATATTATGCGTCGCCATTCTTCTTCGAATTCCCAGTTTTCCTTAAAGCAGATGGAGTTTGGGTTTGCCACCGGAAACTTGCTGCTCGCGTCCTGTCTTCTGCCCACGGGCAGTTTTTGTTTCTTTTAGCCGAGACCACAATCTTTCCCTCACCATATTTTAGTCGTTTGACTATCAGGAGTGTGATATTGATTTACAGCATATCAGGATAAACCAAGCAGATAAAATGAAGATATTTCATCAAATTGATGTGACAACTCTAAATCTACTCACTGATTTCAAACATCACCCACACTGACATAAAAAACAGAGACACTATGGCACAGTACAAACTGCATGAGAACATCTCTGGCGGTAGACAAACGGTATACAGTGTTACGCGGCCCAGCACTAATGAGAATCATCCATCTCCAACCTCAAACATGTAGCAACTGATTTCTTCCACTTGAGGGCAGCAGAAACGAGCTGTGAGAAGGACACTGACACATCATCACCTTTTTAGGTTGATCGTTTTATATGTCTTTTAAGATCAAGAATTAACTTTGAGTGTCTTTTTTTTGTAGTGTAATGTAACCTGCAAACACAATACATGAATCACCTTTATATAGTTCCAAAGTTGTGGAGTGACATTAACATTCACTGGGGGAAATATCTGTCTTCAGCTCGTCTCTTACCGTGTGGGTCTGCTGTTTGCTGCCTAACAGGTAGTGTGTGGTGGGTTTTTAGAGATTTGTCTATGGAAACAGCAGCCTGCTGCGGTCATAAAAGACATTATGAGAGCGGCGAGAGTGAATCAGAACTAGTAAAGTTGTGTCTGGACGGCTGAACAATGAGCTGAAAAGCCGAGGGGAGCTACAGATTGGGCTGATAATCCTCTGTAGGTTCATTTCTAAGTGATCCCTTTTTGCGTCTTTGCTTTGTTTTTGTATAGGTTTGATAAAATATATATTAGTGCAGAAACACAGAGGTGGCAGATCAGGAAATACTCATACAGGTTGTTAAAGGTCTTTGCATGCTCACAGTTGATTGGTCGGTAGCTGCATTTGTTGTCTGTGCCGAGCTTTGGGGTGAACGGAGCTTGTTAGAGAGCAATACATATGAATAAAGGTGATATTAGATCTTGGAATGACCATTCCTTTTCTTCTCCCGCAGTATTCAGATCTTGAGAAGGCCATCAACACACTGGTCACCCAGTTCCACTCTGCTTCAGCCGACAATGGTCCAACACTGAAAACCGACGAATTCAAAAACCTTTTGTCCTCTCAGCTGCCTAACTTGGTCAAGGTAAGACTTGCTCCGTTGCTCCTCCGTGTTCATGCTGACTGCGGCGGTTGGGTGTGGCAGCAGCACGCCTCACCTTACTCACCTCGAACAAAAGACAGTCAGAAACATGCTCATCAGCAGAGTCTTACGTACACACCGGCATACAAACACACGTATAAAAACTTGGCTCGGATGACTGTTGATCAAACCCATCATCGCGGCTTTAATTCAGCTGATCTGAATCATCCCTTGAGCGTTGAAAGACGGCTGTAATATTTATGGCTTGTATAAACATTTGTGTATACTAGTCACAAGCTCAGTGCGCTTGCAACAATCACAAAGTATTGCACCATGGTTTGGTGACAGACCAAGTATATGAAGGGACAGAGACATGGATTATGATGCAGAACATATATTTTCTGAACATTTTCCATGGATGTTGAACAGACATCAAACAGAGCTACATTTCGAGCCTACATGTGATATTCAAAACACAGTTTTCATTGGCGTATCCCTTTTAAAAGATACAACCCTGGGAAACATCCTTATTAAGCCTGTTTTTGGGATCTTTCTGCTCTAACTCTGTCTAGACCAGATGTGCCTCATTAGCAACACATCCAGCTGTCTGTGCTGCTTCTATTTAATCCACAGAGCGGAGCAGACCAATGTTTTCGATCACACAAAATTGTCAACATTCTCCGGCGTGTGGATTTGCAGCTTTTTTTTCTGTTTTGAATCCTTGAAAATAAGACTTCAGCTTGGGCTATGGGAACCTATCATGGGCATTTTCCACGTGGAAGTATACGATAAGGCCTCCACACGACCTACACAGATAACATAATTTAGTTTGTCGCTTACAGAAGAAATCCTAATGTTTGATGCACGAGTTAATGTCCTATGAGAATTCTTGAACTTGAACAACCAAGACTGTTGGAAAGTTTTTAGTAAACTATATACACTATACTTTTATTAACTTGGATTTTAGTTTCATCGCTAGTCTGACATGTTTTAGGGCCATGTTCAAAGTCACTCAGTGTCACTGTCTCCACTAAGAGAGTTTTTTTAATAACCTGTGTACAATTTGTACAGTTTACAACTAGGAGCAGGAGTTTCTGTTAGTGTTTATAGCACTTTCACTTTTACAATGAACACACAAATAATTGTAAACTGTTTTGCGACTTAAAAAACATGACCTGATTTCCGCTTGTTGTTCTGGTGTGTTCCCACAGGGGGTCGGCTCAGAGCAGGGACTGGGTGAAATCATCCGGAAGATGGGTGTAGGTGAAGGAGAGGGCATCTCTTTCAAGCATTTTTGGAGCTTAATCCAGTCACTAGCCACCACGCAGCACGGCCTTCTTGCCGGCCAGAAGGGATGCAGCTGCATCCTCCTGTAAAAAAAGCAGGCTCTCAGCCCAACACATCAGCAATCTCTTGAGTTTCCATCCTGAAATGTAACAATATGCACATCGCTCTCCTCATCAGGTGTCAGAATACAAAGGTGAAGTCTAGTCTGCACAGAGCAAGCTATTCCCAAACACTAAAACATTACAGTTTCTAAATGCTGTGATCTCTACATTACACTTTGGCCTTTGCACCAGTGAAATTTGTTAATAAATTGGCTTAGGTTGCTGTTTCTGGACAGAGTAATCTGATTTGTATTGTTGTCTCAGCATCAAACTGACCATTTATCAACAGATTTACACTCCAACGGCTTCAGCACTAGATGATGCTTAAAAAAAAGTGCTTGTTGGATAGCCTAACAGTGCCCGAAACCCACAGCTTCTTCAGCTTCACACTACACATTGAATAATCTTTTCAGGCACTATTAGACGATCCAGCAGCATTTAGCACTACAAGGCTCTAACACTCATTTTGAATTTAATGGGCGGTATCACAAACATAGTCACTTGTTCCGGTTTAGTCTTGTTTGTTTTCCATGTATAATGGTGCCTTCAAATGCAGGTCGTGTTTACTCCACTAACAATAAGGAGGACGAACCGCCCAATGTTGTCGTATTTACATTACATTATTGTACATTTTCTAATAGCTCAAAGCGAAGTGCTGACAGTTTTGTAAATGATGAAATCAATCGAATGGAGATGATACGACGTCATTCACCATTTTAGAGAAGGAACAAGGACAAGGTCCTAGGTGTCCATTTTTTTCTCACTTGCCTAGCAATTGTCATCTCATTAGTTAATCACATTAATGCCAAGCGTATACCATAGTTTATATACATGTCATATTGTCTTGTCAACTTTGCATGTAAAAGAAAAAAATGCTAACTCATGAGTACCATTTGAAGGCACGTCAATATGAGAGCATGTATAGACAAACAGAGTTGAGGCCACATCATTAGAAATATAAAAGAAGACGATTTAAACTTCTAGAAGCTCTGAATCTTTTTTTTATTCCTTTGTGCAGGACTGACTCTTGTTGCAGTTCTCAATTCACAGTATCTGTTATTGCGTTTACACGTTAACATCAAGTGTTACACCTTGTCTGAATCTATATGTAGAAGTATATGACACTAATCATCTCAATTTGACCTCTCGTGTCAGTACCAAAACACAAAAGTGTAGTTTGGATGTTTTCTTAATGTCTTTGAACGGTGGACTTTGTGATCATCTGAAGAAACATCTCAGAATGTGTGCTTTATAGTCCCTTTATAAGTTTTTTTAACGAGTAATGCTTTTCCCTCTGTGATCCCGCATTTTCTATGTATTTATGTTTTGTAATTCTCTGTATTCTGACCTGCGTGACACCTTAAGAAAAATGATGTAATAAACATACAAACAAATCACCAGGACTGCATTTATTATTGTTTAAATGTAATAAGAGAAAATAGCAGTATGGCAGTTATATTTTATTGTGGTTATGTATTACATCATATCAAGATAAATTCCAATCTCCTAGCCATTAAAGCATTATCAAATGTGTCGCTGCGCCAGTAAGCCGAGCAGTAGCCTACAAGTAACTTATTCACTACTTTATAGCATATTGTCATATCAGCATCAGGCAAAACATGTCAGACCTTTCTGCATAGAAGAACACTAGAGACAGCCATGAACACACAATCAGATTAACTCCATTTCACCAGAATTATTGATTATAATTCTCATGGAAATTCAGATTACATCCCCTCTTGAGTTTCTTTCCCTCAGGTGTACCTCGAAAGGACTCCATAAAAGATGAGAACACATACTTATTCATGACTTTGACCTTCCCGAAGATATCCAGCTCTGTTTGTTCATCGTGGTCGACGGTGTTCATCATCTGCTTCGCTTTGATGTACAGGTCATTTTCCTTGGCTACCACCTGATCTAACCATAACTGTTTGTTCTGCGGTGCCATGTCATAGTTGTCGACAGTGCAGCCGTAGAATCCTCGTTTCAGACGATCGGGCCAGGGTTGGTCAGTCACCATGGGGTGGTCAGCTCCGACAAATGCTGTGCACAGGGGGCTCTCGTTACCCCGTAAGCGGCCTACTTCACAACCTATGACGCTCATGAGGAACAGCGAGAAGGTTCTGAAGTTACGCACAGATGCCGAAAACACTGCTGTCATGAAGTAACGACCCCATCTCTCACAGTTGTAGTTGCACTGCTGGTACTGGAAAGTCTGCCGACAGAAGTCATTGAATTTGGTATCTTTAAGACCCTGTCTCAACTCCTGTAGCGAGGTTTCGCGCTGATCCTCATTGAAAGTTAGCCGGAAATTTTCAATTTCAGCTTTGTTGTCACCGCTCATGAACTTGCCCACCAGACTAACACTAAGATTTCTGCTGTATACTCTGTAAATGCAATCATTGAGAACGTAGTAAAGGTCTGATGTGACTTCTTCTCTGGCATTGTATCGTATCTCTACAAGTAGATCCTGAATGTTGACGATATGCTTGTAGATAATTTTGTTTTCATCTGGTCCTGGCTCTGTAAGCCAAATTGCTTTCAGGTGTCTTTGATCAAGGTCTGGGACATAATCAGGAGCACGCCTTCTATCATTCTCCTCAAAGAACAAGCTCCAAGTAAGGCCCTCCAGACAGTCAATAGATGGGTACTTTTTGCGCAACTCCATTGGAACAAACATTTGAGGGTGGCTTGGCCACTCCAATGTTTGAAGATACAAAACATTTCCTTTATAAGAAGGAAACACTGGCCCTGCGCAGCCAAGCTCTGATCTCGTAATCAGGTTACCTCTTTGGTCCAGTTCAGCAATAACTCTTTTGCTGTTGTCATGGGACCTCCAGACTCCGCCGGTCCTAGTCATTATCTGTCCGTCAGAGTTAACGGACAGGAAGGAGTTGTGTAGGTGCAGCTTTGTTTCTACACTGAGAGACCGGAGAACTTGTAGCAGCTGCAACACAAAGTGCAACTCATTCCCAATATTGCAACTGACGAGGCTGACGGTGCCAAGATGACCAAAGATGCTCTGAATTTTTACCACAAATTTGGCAAGCTCCTCTGGGCCATAACCAGCTAGCTGGGCTGCTCCATTGGCACCATTGCTGCCATGGCCAACCAGTATAACATCATGATATCTAGTAGATAAGACTTGGCTTCCCTTGAGAACATGCAGCACCCCTCTCTGGTACCTCAGCAAAGTTGATGTAGTGGGATGCCTCTCAAACAGGTAAGTGGCAGACTCAATCACTGCAGGGTCCTCTTCCAAAATAACTATAGTTTGGTGGCTGTGTTTAGTATCAACTTCGCTGAGGGTCATATGCTGTTGGTTACCCATCTTCAACATAGATGGCATCAGGGGCTCTGTAAACCACAAACCTACACTACCATTGACTGCACTCTTTTGATTGGACTTGGTGTCATTGTAAAGATCACTTGGCCACTGTCCAGTGTCTCCAGGATCAGAGTGTAGTGGGTCAAACGACGGTGGAGTCATCTGAAGATATGGCCTGGAAATAGATAATAATGTAAGAATTGTAATATGCTAATACGCCTAAGCATTTGCAGTTAGACAGTATCACGACAGTTTAGCCTCATGGGGCAATGGCCAATGTTTTACGGCTTCCAGTGTAGCCAGATATACAGAAAACAGGCATGTTTCTTTTTCTAAAAATAAAAAGCTAAATTGGCCACTGTTTCACCTCTTTTGCTCTCTACACAGACTGTTCATCTGCATGCAACCAAGCCTGTTCAAACGCGATTGGTCAATGCTACTTGGATTCCAAAATCTTGGTCTCTTGCCTAGAAATCTTTCATTAATATGTGAAAGATTAAAGGTCTACAGCTGTTCTAATGGCTCTCTGAGGCTGTGCTTAGACAACAGTGGTGCTTTGAGTTTGTCAGCATGCTGACATCCTAATAATGTCAAGGCTAATATTCTAAATGTTCAGCAGATAATGGGCCTCTGTTTGTTTTCTTAGTTTTGCTCCTCTCTTAGTAAAGAAACATTTCTTAGAAGTGGTCAAGAGCACTCTTAACAAGTCCACAAAATGTTTCTCTAATGCAAAGAAACATGAAAAAACACATGAATATCACATAATGAAATTAAGATTATCATTAAATAATAAAGAAATGCTATGCTAAGACTATAAAAACCTTCGGATTATATTACATGTATTTAGCTTCTAAATGGCTGAATACTGTTCTTACATACTTTATAATCTAATCCTTAAACAGATAACACACAATTTACAAGGCACAACACCTGCTCTTATACAGTGTTATCTATGCTAATAAATTCATGATCACGTGGGATGTATCATTCAGCACACCTGGCTAAGAGCACATTTGGCTGGTTAAAAAATGGAGCATCTGGAGTTGAAGAAGGAGAAATTCAAAAAATGTTGCTGCATGAGGTCCAGTGTTTCCAGTGCTTATAATCTTACATTTCTATTCACAAAATATTGGACAAATGCAGACTTAGATCTGATGATGGTGATAGATGAAAAGTCAGAGGATCAATAAAGCTGGTACAGGAGAACATGAATGTAACACTTGATAATTTAGTCTAACATCGAGTGACAGGGCTTTATCTTATGCCAGATATGACTTTTCAAAGATAGAGCCTCCTTCTAACTCTGTTGGTGTTCTTTGTCTTTATTCTCACTAAGTTAAATTAGTATTAATAGTTGTGTAGTATATACAAACACAATGTTACACTGTACGGCTGTTTCCCGTCAGAGATCATGTCAGGTTTATCACATAAAAAGCAGCGGTCTAATGCATCATGTGGTGTCTCACCTGTTTCCAAGATTGAAGCTGAATGGAGTCCTTTGAACACTCCAATCTGTAATGACAAAAAATAAACTTAATGTCTAATGTTGCTGGTTTTTAGGTAAGTTAGTGTCAAATTATCCTCGTCTCATGATCAGAATAATCGTTCATTGATGCATTGTAGGTCAAAACAGGCTGATGTTGTTTTACTTGGTCACATGATATATTATAAATGGTTTGGTTTCCACTCTTATACTAAATAAAGATAAGAGAAATTGGTACAGCACAGTTTAAAACAAGCTTCACCAAAATGCCATATATGAAAACAAGCATTAAAACAGCAGCAAATGTATCTATTTTTACTAAGTAAAGCTTATTTTAATGCCTCCTTAAAACGCGTAATGATCTTACCAGCATCCATTCCTGCTGCCAAAAGCAGCTGAACGACAATAATACAAAATCCACGGGGTTTCAACATGGCTCTGACGTTCTCCGCAGAGCAGCCGAAATGATCAGGTCAGTGTGAATTCACCAGGGAAGAGAAGCTCCAGGTCATATCTGAAGCTACATTTGGTTAGATAAGAATGGAAATGACTAAATAACGTTATAATATGACTACACAGTTCATCAGTTACACATTACACATCTGCAGACTGTCACTCTGTCTGAGTGCTCCACTACACAGCATGTAGATTTGCATGCTTTCTCTCTGTTTTGACTGTGAATTACTCTTGGTTTGACTGACTTAAGTGCAGGTGCATTGGAAAATTTTGTGCAATCTAATGCAATTCAATATCCAGTATGTAGAAAGACAGAAAGATGGGCCGATACTGAACATTACAAGCTTCATAAATGTAGAATTTGTTGCATGCTAACTTAATATTTGAATATTAAGTAGCACAATCAAAAACAGCTAATGCATCTGGTCATCTAATGACCTGAAGTGGTGAGAAAATTTCCTCCAGGGCTTCCTTTCCCATGCCTTTCAGGAAACACTTCCTTTATGAGATGAAGTAGATTCATTATGCAGGTCTTGATTCAGCCAAGAGGCCATTGTGGCACAAATGAGTTTCAAGCCTTTACTGAGCATCAGGTACAGGCCACTCAGCATATTACAGATTATACAACAGGAATAGTGGAACCAGCCCAGTGAATGTTGTTTGTGGACAACAACACACGCAGTGTTTATTTCAGTTAAATAGTTCTTTGTATGTTTTCATACCCAGTCTGTCCCTGTGCTGCTGCTACATGTGGATTTCCCCTTGGAAATCAATAATTGAAGCCTCATCTCATCTCATTATTTTTAGTCTACAGTCTACAGAAACCATCAAAGACTGCCTGGCCCAGCATTCCTGTGTGGCAATTACAATAAGTGAACATATGACTTTGTGCCATGTAAGCACAGGGTCAACCAAAATGAAGGTCCCAAGACAAGGCTATCATTTTACTTACAGTATATTATTGTGCTTGATTTGTTATGAAACAAATGTGTGCAATTAATATGCTTTACTGGCCAAGTATGTGTACACATACAAGGAAATTGATTCCACGCAGTGATTCTAGGGTCTTGGAAGCTCCTGAGTTTGATCATCACTGATCATTCAAATTGTTTGTCTTTACAATTTTATACGTTCTCATTAAATTTTTTGTGGGTTGCATGTTTTTTTTCTCTGGTTTCTTTCCACGGTGTGAAGACATGTAGATTATGTCAAGCAGAAACTAAAAATGTGAAGGGTGCTACAGCTTGAAGACCCTCAGAACAATGAATGAATGGACGATTACAAGTGGTCTGTTTAGTTAGAGTATGTTGTGGACCACCACCATGAAGCAGATGAGAGAGAGCATCACACTTTTCTCGTTATATATCCTCACTGCTCAACATCAACCTGTGTGTCAGCAGCTTGATGCAGTTTGATGCTATGGAGGCGAACAGCCTGTTACCGCATGGCTGTTTCCAGGTCATTGCTAATCCCCTCCAATCTTCTTTTCTACTCATTAGCCATCTTACCCACTCCTTTCCCTGCTGCGCTCACGATGAAGCCGGTCTATGACTAATTCTGTAGGAGACTAATTATACACGCCATAGTTTGAACCTAAGTTCGTACCTGGAATTACTGCTGAATTCTAATCTGTAATGGTGTGGCATGACAGGCAGAATAGACCTTTTGATGAACAGAGGCAAGATGAAGCTGGATGGACAATAAATAGAGGTGGTTTTAAGAAGAGCCGAGAACGGATCGCCTGTACGAGCGAAATCCTCTGTGTACGTAAAGTTCTTATATGTCTTGACCAGTTACTTGGTTTGTATGTGAAGGAGTGTGAACAGACTGTGGAGCCAAACATCAGAGGACTCTCATGCCCAAGGAAATCAAGGAAAACAACAAGATACCGAACAGGTACATACACAAACCAAATTGTTTCAACCCTGGAGCATTGCAAATAGTTTTTCTTGGACATATAAGACATATTTTGACTGTTGGGTCAGTGGGGTTGAAGCAGTCTTTATAAACAGATGCATATCCTGTATAGTAGGTAGATATTGCCAAGATACTGGCACCAGATGTGTTCTAGTTTCTGTTTGCAATCCGAGTAGTATTACCTAGTCATGTTTGAATAAGCTCTGGTTGCAACAGCCCATGTGGGGAGCAAAAAGGGGTGGAAAGCATTGGCACCAATTGGAATCAGCTATCGTCTGACAATGATTTAGGTTTTTTAGTTAGTTATCTGCATTCATATGCAGCTATCTGTTGCTATCTGGCCTAAAGCAGCCAGGTTGTTAATTATGCATAACTTGAGGCCTTAATATAATTCAAACGAGTTAGTTATCAATAAACTCAGGCCACTACGGATGCATGAACAGGGAAATTAGCTGTAGAGACCAAAACCGTTTGTTGTAAAGATACAGACGTGGCTGAATAAGCTCACTTCGGACTCGCAACTCTTTCAACTCGTAACAGACAGTAAAGCAGGAAGATAGAGGGACAGTTAGCAACAAATAAAAAAAGTGGAGTTGGAGTTGGAGAGTTGGATCCAGGTCACTGCAGGAAGGTCTCAGCCTTTTATAAGGGTGGAGTCCACCAAGGCACCCCTATTTATCAGTATTTTCTTTATCCACCTTATATATTTTGAGCCACTGTAAACAAGTGACTTTCCCCAGTGTGGGATCAATAAAGTCTTAATCTTAGACTTTATCTTCTGCTGTGAAGTTGAACATTTTAATATGGGGCCTTCTGAAAATCGTGGAAGAAGTAGTGCATCCAACATAGCGGCGGTATCAGTACTTGTCCTCAGTACTTCTCTGTTTTGAAGGTTGAAGGTTTGCCCTTTTTTTAAATTTAATTCTACTTCTGTTGTGTATTTTACACTTTCTGCTGCTGTAACAAGTGAATTTCCCCGTTGTGGGATAAATAAAGTATAATCTAATCGAATCTAATCTAATATTTTTTCGGCTTCGGGAAAGCCACAGGTGGCATCACTCAGGGTCTGTCCATTCTTTTATACTGTCATTGCGTTTTGTAGCCAGCTTCAAGTGGTTCAAGAAAGTGGCTTCACTTCAACAGGTGTGGATGGACGTGGGTTGCAATAGAAAGCTAAACATGTGAGCATGAACCTGAATGATCATGTATTATGGACACCTGCAGGAACTTGAGTAAAAAGGGCTCAGTCCACACATCCAGATGGGCCCGAGGAAGTCTCAACACCGGCCCTGCTGTTAGGCGGCTGTAATGCGGGTACCGGGCCTGTAGGTGGAGGCTGGAGCCTGCTGGACCTCCAGATGGGAGGAGGAGGCTCGGGGGCTTTGTTGTTATAGTAAAGGCTCAACCGCGGTCAGCGTTTTCCTCTCACCGGGTCACGTTTCTTCTGTCCAGTTTTTTTGTTTTTGTTGTTTTCCACCGGAGGACAAAAACAAACAGAAAACACTAAAAAAAATGTATTTGGGGTTTTTAAAGAAGAGGATCGAGAAGGAAAGGACGCAGTGAAGGAAGCCAGCCACGGAGATGTAAGATGTACTTTAAACTGTGTCACATTTTCTACAGAAACGTTTTTAGTTTTTCATTCTCCTGTTGCACAACAACACGAAGGAACAGCACAACTCAACAATATGTCGTTGTAACGTCAGTGTACTGTTAAACGTGGCTGTACCCACGTGTTTCGTAAACATTTACGTTACTTTCCAGGTGTTCACAGCCGTCGGCTGCGTCTCTCTGTGCCGGTTGAGTTTGGACTTTTAACCGCCGACAGATTTCTGGTTCTTTCTGGCTAACGGTTGCTACGCAGCAACGTTCCGTGCTCAGCCGTTAGTCAGCTCAACTGTTACACCTACACACACACACACACACATGTAGCCCAGGGCAAGACATGACATCCTGAACAAAGGAGGCTACAAACACACCCATCCTCAGTGGTTATGTTATGTTGAAACGTAACCTCCACAACGTGTCTGTGTAATGGTTTAAAATGGTTTCTGTCAGTTACTATGTTTATTGTAGTATTTAAAAAGAGTAGCTAAACTTTCAAACCACTTTTTTTCCCAGATGAAAACCGGTGCACACGGTTTGGTCGATTCACCTTTGTCTCTTGATTTCTGTTTTTGAATTGTGTGATAGTTTTAAATGGTTTCTGTCTGTTAAAAGTGTAGTCAGCATGCTGACATACTGAATGACCAGATTTATTGTCACATTTAAAAAGAGTAGCTAAACTTTCAAACCACTTTTTTCCCAGATGAAAACCAGTGCACACGGTTGGGTCGATTCACGTTCGTCTCTTGATTTCTGTTTTTGAATTGTGTAAAAGTTTTAAATGGTTTCCATCAGTTAGAAGTGTAGTCAGCATGCTGACATAACTTAATAACCATGTTTATTGTCGTATTTCAAACCACTTTTTTCCCAGATGAAAACCGGTGCACACGGTTGGGTCGATTCACATTCATCTCTTGATAGTTTTTGAACTGTGTAATAATTTAAAATGGTTTCTGTCAGTTACATACTAAATAACCATGTTTACTGTCGTATTTTAAAAGAGTAGCTAAACTTTTAAACCACTTTTTTCCCAGATGAAAACCGGTGCACACGGTTGGGTCGATTCACGTTCATCTCTTGATTTCTGTTTTTGAATTGTGTAATAGTTTTAAATGGTTTCTGTCAGTTAGAAGTGTAGTCAGCATGTTGACATAACTAAATAACCATGTTTATTGTTGTATTTAAAAAGAGTAGCTAAATTTTCAAACCACTTTTTATCCAGATGAAAACCGGTGCACACGGTTGGGTCGATTCACCTTCGTCTCTTGATAGTTTTTGAATTGTGTAATAGTTTTAAATGGTTTCTGTCTGTTAAAAGTGTAGTCAGCATGCTGACATAACTGTATGACCATGTTTATTGTCGTATTTCAAACCACTTTTTTCCTAGATAAAAAACGGTGCACACGGTTGGGTCGATTCATGTTCGTCTCTGGATAGTTTTTGAATTGTGTAATAGTTTTAAATGCTTTCTGTCTGTTAAATGTGTAGTCAGCATGCTGACATATCTGAATAACCATGTTTATTGTCGCATTTAAAAGAGTAGCTAAACTTTAAAACCACCTTTTTTCCTAGATAAAAAAACGGTGCACACGGTTGGGTCGATTCACGTTCATCTCTTGATTTCTGTTTTTGAATTGTGTAATAGTTTTAAATGGTTTCTGTCTGTTAAAAGTGTAGACAGCATGCTGACATAACTGAATGACCAGATTTATTCTCGCATTTAAAGAGTAGCTAAACTTTCAAACCACTTTTTTTCCAGATGAAAACCGGTGCACACGGATATTTTCACTGTTGGGTAGATTCACGTTCATCTCTTGATAGTTTTTGAATTACACACATTGTGCTTATATCTCCCTCCACTGGTTGAAACGTTGCCACTGCGTTTGAATTTTGCTATTGGCTGATTTTGGAGTCAGGTGACATACGGTGGCAGCTTTCGTCACCAACAAGCAGCATCCAACAGGTGCTAAAAACTGTAATCTGTCGTGCCAAGTGTCAAGATACTAAACCAAACCTGTAAGTTGTTTTGGATAAAAGCATCAGCTAAATGACTAAATGTAAACAAATTATATGTATTTATTTGCGTTCTTAACAGTAATCTAAGTATCTGGGTCCACTCATCAGTGATGAGCAGGTAGGATACAGAAATGTACCATTTAAAATGCTGGTAATGATTGGAGTATTACCCTGAAATAAAGACTACATACTCAGAGATAATAACCTGCCTCTTGCCAACGTTTTGCTGCTGCCCAGGAACAATCATCTATATTTATGTCTGTCTCAGATTCAGTGATGATCTGCCATAGAAACCAGAGTATGGGGTTGCTTCAGCTACGATCTCCACCCCTGCTAACGAATCCTTGACACCCTGGATGAACATCAGACCCAGTGCTTGCCCTCTGACCTTAGATGTAAATAAGGTCGGACTCCATCATTCCTACTGCAATGGAGAATCACAGCCTGCTGTCCTTCACTGTGGCCTTGCTGGGTTTTCTGAGCCCATGCCTGACAAGACTGACTCCCAGAGTGTCCTTCCCTCTGGGTAAGTGAAAAACAGTTACATTATATATTATACAGTTGTATATATTTTAAATATGGACAAATTAGACAGTTATTTGATATAACTTTGGATGACATATTCAAGGCTGAGCGATGAATGCTCCGTGCAGATGATCAATTTGCAGCCTGCTGACACCTGGATGTTTTTAATTGTCTGTGATAATTGGATAACCCCAGTGTTAACTGATGTGAAACAACAGGTAGTCCTGGGAGACATCTCACCCACTTCAGTAGCCACGATGTCAGCAACACCACCACACTGCTGCTTAGTGAGGATGGAGACATGCTGTACGTTGGAGCCCGGGATGCTGTGTTAGCGCTGGATGTTGGCCAAAAGGATGCCATCGTACTGAGAAGCAAGGTGGGAGAGGAAACAGTGATGGAGTTGCAGGCAAAGATGTGGAAAAAAAAGAATGCTTTTCAACATAAACAGCTCCAACAACACACAGCGGCCACAAGGCCCAAACCTCTGACTAGGATGCATGTTACTACGTACTCACACAAATATGTTCTGGATGCATAAACGAGATGATATCGTGTCTGTGTGTACATGCACACACAAGTAAGGAAGAAGTAAATGATAGAAGCAATAAATAAGCATCCGCAGGTGGAAAAAAAAAAGAATTTGATAGAAAAATCCCAATTTATAACCCATAAATGTCATTTAGCCGTTTGTTCTTGTTCATTCCTTTCAATATATTATTTGTGGGTAAAAGGAAAATTAAAAAATTTCAAGAGGAGCACACTATAATTGCAGAATGAATGTCCCAATAGAGGGAATGTGGTTGGATAATTCTCTCTGTGGTTTTACCCTTCCTCATCATTATCATCATGAGTTTGTGAGTCATTACAGTGCAAAGAAACACTTTGATTCTGTCAACAAACAAACTGACAATTTGACGAGACAGTTGGGAAGATAAGATATTGAACATGCAGTGTTGGAGTGTTGGAGTGTTGATTCTCAGTTCGGTGAAGCCCAAAAAGCACAATTTCACAGCGCTTACTCATGTTTACATCATGCCAAAGTGTGATATGAAGCGGTCTTCACTGTCCGACCCAACAAAAACAGCACACAAGAGTGTGTGGGAGGGAGTGTTTGCAATTCTTTGGTGTTTTCAGTGACTCCTCTGCTTGGATGAGAATAATGAAGCTTCACAGTTGTTTCAAAAAGTATAAAACAAAATCAAGAACTGCTACATCCTTCAAATATCACTGCTGACACAATAACTGAAGCTTTGTAATGGAAAATGTAAAGATGCGTGTGTGTGCTGAAGGCTGTGGCTCGTGGTTAAGATGCTTCTCTGATGAATTTGACTTGTCTTCTCTTCTCTCAGCTGGACTGGAGCCCTTCAGAGAAAGACCTTGAACAGTGTTCCATGAAAGGCAAGAAAATGGCAAGTAGATATGTACGGATTTGTACAAACATCGTGAACTGGTTAAACTCCAAAGTTCAGAATGTTTTCCTCTTGTCAAATAAGATGTGGCTATCAGTAACTTTTACAGCAACTATTTACGTGCTTTAATGAGCAGAAGATTCCAAAGTTTCCATCAAAGTTTAATGAGCAGAGTGTCTCTGGTATTTAATGTGAATTTGTAGTGGATGAAGCACATTGTGAGAAGTTATCTCAGTGTTCCTGTTGCATATCTCTGTTCTGTAAATAGTTTTGAATCCAAAGGTCCTGCGCTTCACGCTGCCTGCTGTACTTTCTGGTGTTACCGGAGCATCTAACTCAGTGTCCTCTGTGTGCTTCTTCCAGGCCGACTGTCCCAATTTCATCCGCGTGCTGCAGTTTTTGAACGCAACCCACATCTACGCCTGTGGAACGTTTGCCTTCAGCCCACGCTGCACCTACATTGTGCGTTTGTTTACGCAGACTTTAAACTAGGGTTTGTTCGACATTGTTGACAGTACGATGATGCTCGCGTACACGGAATAATGCCACATTACGTCCTCATCTCTGTCTCTGCAGAACTCCGAGACGTTAACGATGAACCTCAAGCCTGATGAAGGGAGAGGTCGATGCCCCTATGACCCATACCAACGCAACACTGCCATCATCGTAGGTAAAGAAACGATGATTGCACACATTTCGCTGTGATTAAATTTGAACTTGATGCCACAGCTGCTGGAATATAATTTTAGCTGAGGCAAGTCTGCTGCTACTTTGGTTGAAGCGGCAGCTCCTGTTTTCTGCGAGGTAAAACCACTGGTTTTGTCAGTGCTGGTCTGTTGAATTTGGAAGTTGTCTGACAGCAAGATACAGCTGTGAAAGTACTCTGAATGTAGCACAAACACAGATATTTCCATGGTGGTTAAAATATGTTTTGTTGCTGCACTCATCTGCATCACATTGCTTAGCTTCTGTGCTAGTTTTCCTGTCTTGCTTCTCTGACCTGAGGGCGTGCCAACCGCCATCTACAGTAGGTAATGCACTGACTGCCGAACTATCCCTTTGAGCTATCGACCATAAACAGCAGATCAGACAGTCTGCGGTCCTTTTAAAATGGATGGATGGATCTTTGCCGCAGCCCACTTTAGGATTGATGCGCTGTGTTGTTTTCCAATGAGTCATAGAGACAACACAGAGGCCCGACTCAGGAAAACAAATGGCTGACATACTTCAAACAGTTTGACTCTGACTTTTTGTGATTACAAGCGCTCGGTCCGTTTTATGTGTAGCCAGCAGCTACACATTAAGTTAAAGCTAAACAGAAAGTTGAGTTCTGTTGAGATGTTGTGGGTGCAAACCTCCACTCAGCATGCAGCCTCTTCATGCTTTATGTGAGTAAACACAGATGGCCTGATTCACTGACATGAAAGTGAAGGACCAGTTTACACTGTGTATTTACCCCATTCACTTTATCCAGAGCCTTGACGGTTCAGTTTTGCAGATAGATTTAAACCTTCACGTTGGCTGTTGCTCTGCAGTGTTGTGTGAACGGTTCTTATGTTTCTCAGACGGAGAGCTTTACACGGGAACGGTGGCAGACTACAGGGGGAACCGGCCAGTCATCTCCCGGCACCTCAGCGAGGGCAGGCGTGTTGACCTGAAGTTGGATGATACGTTAGGGTGGCTGGAGGGTGAGTGTGTTGTCTATCAAAAGGAAACATATAGTAGGCATAGCAGTTGGAAAAAAAAAACTCATGATGAAACATGTTTGAGACAGTCTCTCTGACTTGAAACGGGATAAACATCCCCAAAAATGTGCCACAGTAAACAAGCTGATTTTAATTTAATTAATCCACGGCCGAGCTCACAGTACATTCCCATTGATTGGAATGTCCCTGATGGCGTTGAAAACACTGTTTCACATGGTGTAATAAGCTGTAACATTAAAAAAGAAAACTGTTTTGTTTTATAATATCAGAATCCCTCAGACATATTTCCACCAACTTGCCACCTGTTTGCTCTAGATCCAACCTTCATCAGCTCCAGTTTCATCCCTGACGAGGAGAAAATCTACTTCTTCTTCAGCGAAGTGGGCAGAGAGTATGACTTCATCGACAAGTTTGTCGTCTCCCGTGTTTCTCAGATCTGCATGGTAAGAGGTTAAAACAACCACTCGCACAGACACGTTTGCTCTTAAGTGGCACAAAAAATGAAAAACAGAAACGGCTGTACTGAATGTGTGACCTTCAGGAGGCTCTGTAAACATAAATACACCTGACGAGGTGGGCGGTGTCAGCTGTGTATGTTGCAGTGCTTGACGTCTTCTTCTCCTCTCGTGTATCAGAGTGATGTCGGAGGCCAGCGGACTCTGCAGCGACGCTGGACCACGTTCGCCAAAGCTCAGCTGTTGTGTCAGGCTGACAACGAGCTGCCCTACAATGTGATCCAAGACATAGACACCCTCCCGCCAGCAGATGGAGCTCCTGCAGATCACACACTCTTTTATGGCATCTTCACCTCCCAGTGGTCAGTAAGCAAAAAAAAAAAGGATCCTGGCATGAGTGAAATACAGTTCCCACAACATCAAGTGTGTGTGTTGGTGTATGTACATGTTTGATAGATAAGACAGGCTGTATCTTCATCCTGCCGTGACCCCATAGACCCCATAGTTTTTTCTCTACGCGAGGATGAGACATAAATTGTTGCGTCGTCTCGCATCTTTGGGATTTTGTCTATAGCTCTCATTCATAGAGTCAATGTTTGTTTTTCCGTTAACTAGGTCCGTCAACTCTGGGCGGTCGGCAGTGTGCTCATTCCGCTTGGCTGACATCAAATCGGTCTTCTCTGGTAATTACAAAGTCCTGAACCGGGACACGTTACAGTGGAGCACACGGGTTCAAGAGAAAGTCGCAAATCCAGGAGAGGTAAGTAAAGGGTCACGTCTGATTGATATGAAAATAGAAAGGCACTGCAAAGAGAACAAGACTGCTCATTTAGTCCTCGAAAGGGAAGAAAAACTCTGTAATCAAGAAGACAAACAAAACTCTAACAAGATGATCTCATGCTCTAACTACTTGAGGAAATACTTTAGTTCATTTCTATCAGTACAATCACTAAAAAGAGGTCAGATGATCAGGTTGGAAACAAACCTCCAGGTTAGACAAACTAATTTAGAGAAGAGAAACGATGCTGCAAAATGTATTCATGAACTATCTGTAATTAAATTGTGAACATATCGGCTCAGTTTGTTTTACTGTTAAACTTTTTGCCTTTTCGTGTGGTAGTGTGGTCTGCACAACGCGTCCGACAACGCTCTGCGCTTCGTCAAAGAGAACTTCCTGGCCGACGACAGCGTGCGACCAGTCGGAAGAAGTCTAACCATGGTGTCCGCCGAACACAACTACAGCCATCTGACAGTCCAGAGAGTCCAGGCTGCCAACAACAGACACTACACTGTCCTGTTTCTGCTTACAGGTAGGCCTGGTTGACACATTTGAAAAGAATCTCTGGCACAATCCAAAAATGTTGGAAAGTTCTACTTACAGCTGTGTCAAGCTGTAGGTTAGACATCATCTATTAGGCCACAGCTGTGGTGATTGCAGGGGTGCATCCTCTCAGCTCTTCCTCAGCAGCCTCTCCACCTTTTCAATCAGAGCCCTATCAGGACATCTTGGGAGATAAAAGTGAGGATGGTTGGTGGATGAGCAAGGGCTCAGTCCTTGCCTCAGTGGCCCAGGATTCGAATCCGACCTGCGGCCCTTTGCTGCATGTCATTCCCCCATATCTCTCTCTCTCCACATTCCTGTCACTCTTCAGCTGCATCTATACACTAAAGCTTGAAAATATCTGTAAAAAAACCCACGTCTGTCTGTGGGTTTATAGGTTTATAAGCAAGTAATCAACATTCTTAGCATGAGATGCTGTAGAAGGCTTTGCAATATGTTCATGAAGACACAGATTACCTCTTAATTCATGTTTATTTTTAGAGATTTATCTGTAAAGTTAAAATGTTCCACTATGTTAATTCTCACAGACTTGTGTGTTGTATCTATAACTCTATAAATGATCCCAGTTCGGGGGATCTTCCACATCTCTCGCTCTCGCTTGACTTCTTGTTGTTTATCGTCTTGGCAAAATGCTCCTAAAATGCTCCACCCTTTTCAAACTGCGCATGATGTACTGATTCATAATGACGAGGATTCTGAGGAACTGACAGACTCACTGACTGTTATTTATATTTGTAAATCTGTCTGCTGAAGCCGTACACTTCAGAGTTGTGTCCTGGGTTTTTCGGGTTGAACTGGTAGGATGTTAAATCCCAGTGTCGAGTTTTAACTTGTCTAATAGGTTCGATGACCTCAGCTGTATATTTAGGAATTTAGATTGAATAACTGGATTGGACTGAGAAACCTGCGTCACAGTCCATGTTCGACAAGTTATATTGTATTAAAGGTGCGCTGTGCAGCTAACAAACACGATAAAACTGTTTTCCTACTCATGAAACATTTGCAAGACAAATGTTTTGAACTGTTTTCTACTGAAGACTTCAAGTGTTGTAGAGATATCTACTGAAATCAGCGTCAGCCAAACCTTCTTGTAATTCCACGTCTGCCTGGTTGATAGTTTTATCTCAGATGTTTGTCTCCATGTGAGTTGGACAGCATTAAGTCTGTCCACTGTATAAACTGTGTTTTCTCTCTCTAACTTTGTTGCAGAGTCCGGTCACATGCACAAAACAGTGCTGCTGCAGAGTGGAGCCCACATCATAGAGGAGGTCCAGGTTTTTGAGCAGCCTCAGCCCATCAAGAGCATGAAGCTCTCCATATCCAAGGTACACAATGAGAGGGGGCACTGCAAACACAGTTCATTTGCCAGTTAATAGCAAGTCTCCTCTGTCTTTAAAATTAGATATAAACACGTTTGTCCGTTGGAAAAGAGAGAGGGAATTTATAAAGATGAAAACTGGAATGGTAGCTTGCTATGGTGCCAAGCTTTGACTCTCTGTCTTCTCATTCTCAAACCACATGGTGCATGTACGACCCTGCTGTCACTTGTTAGAAGATTAAATGACTTTCAGACTTGTTACTTTCTTTCTTAAAGTGACGCTATGGTTGGTAACGATAAGAGAAACCAGCAAAGACAGCTACATTTTGAAAGTATCCTGCCAAATAAAAAACAATCCCACGCCCTTCCTCCAGGCCTCAATCCAAGGTCACTTATCAGAACGCATTTTCACGCACGATGACTACGCCTTAATACAGGCCTGTAACAGCCACAGATGCGCAACCGTCCATCCATTTGCTGTAACAGCTTATCTTTATCAGGGTTGCAAAGGGGCTGGAGTCGATCACAGCTGACACTGGGCGAGAGTCAGGGTACACCCTGGATGCCACAAACAAAATGATAAAATAAAGATTGTGAAATATGTGACCTACTCCATCGTTAAAGGACAGAAGCTTCTTCCTAACACCACTCCAATGAAATCTGGATGTAAACATGTTAACCCTTTAATCCTTCTGTAAAGGATAGAAATATGGTTGGATGTACAAGGTACATAATTCTTTGAAAGCAATACAGTAACACGACAGATACTGCCACCATGTGGACGTTTATGAATCAGCAACTCTAAGCAATCAACCCCCAATATTGTATTTCTTTCAGTTTTCCTCTTATTAGTGGCCTAATTCTTGTCGGACTTGCCTTTTACATGAACTTCCAGAACTGGAATATGATTCATTTAAGTGCTCCTGAGTCTGATTCACTCAGAAATTCATATTTTACACCAGACATCAAGTGAAATCCTTTGTCACTTTGTTTTTTTTTTATCTCGTCCTGTCCGCCTGCAGGGTTTGATATACGTTGGCACATCAGAGGGCGTGGTGAGGGTTCCAACCGCCAACTGCTCCTTCTACTGGACCTGCCCTCAGTGCGTTCTGGCTCGAGACCCCTTCTGCGGTTGGGATCCTGCCAGCAGGGCGTGTGTGGAGGTCTCCAACAGCCAGACCAGTCTGTGAGTATCACGAGAAGATTGTTGTTATTATTATCACGTTGGCCCCGTTAGCAGCTGCTACAGCTTAGCTGCAATTAAATCCTCTGGATCTAACGAATCATTTCACCAGCGCTTAATATCATTACACTTCATGTTAATAGCTTATAATGTGATTAATGTCTGTTTGGGCATTTCACCACGTAAATCAGATTATCACACTGAGCGATGAGATCAGACAAACCTCCTCACTGAGCCCTTACTGCATCATTAAAGATGACAGCCACTGACAGTAAGTTTTACTTTCCCCTCCTCAGTGGCCAGGACATAGACAGAGGGAATGTTGAAGAGGCGTGCAACAGTGTGTCATTGACGCACAGAGCCAGATTTGGTCTGAACACGCTGCCCGCAGGTAAGTGTCTCTATATCAGCCGCTATGCTTTGCTTCAACCTAGACACTCCATGTGAGAGATCAATGGTGGAAGTGTTCTTCAGAGCAGAACGTGTCACAATAAATGCACAATTTTGGATGGTGACCTCTTGTCAAGGACATTTTAGTGTGAAAACAAACTGTGATGAAGACGCTCTTTCTAACAGCGAAACTCCACCGGGCACGTCTCCTTCTGTTTTGGTCCGTTCGCTACATGAATTCAAACCGCCAAACTTTGTTTGAAGTTTGCACAGGGGCTTTTATTTTGAAAAATCAATCAGATTCTCTACGCCCTTATTCTTTTGTCTTAACTTCCGGCCATCTCGAGCTGCTCTGTGCAGACTGAAGCTGGCTGCTCGCGGTGTGCCTGGTGGAGTTCGGCCTTCAAACATATCCGAGCTTTGTTAGTTTCTCTTCAGAACATGCTACCATCATTATTGTAGTGTGCTCAGTCGGCTGCTGATCGTCCTCCACATCCTGATGCACTAATCATGGCTTAACCGAGAGGTTACGTTCTGAGAATGTAAAAAAAATTAGAAGTAACGACGAAGAAGCTGATAAACTGGCATATTTAAAGCAGCGAGTTTGCTTTTGTTCCTGATTTCCCATCTCTCTACCTGCACCTTATTAGCTAAGTCAGTAGAGCTCTAGACCGCACCTGAACTTACCTGATGAAGCAGGACTATAACTAGCTTTGAGGGTTATGGAGGGTCTTGGTGTACTGAGAGTCTTGGTGAGCTGTAATCTGTATTCTCAGCTTCATGTCCTGCAGGTGAGCTGGTGTCCGTGTCTCTGAATGAAGTGGTGCGGCTGCAGTGTCCCGCGGCGTCACGGCTCTCCCAGCAGCTGTGGGAGCGTCCCAACAGCCGGCTGTCCCCGGACCTGTACCTGCACCTGGAGGATGGCAGTCTGAGCTTCGTGGCCACCCCCACGACTCTGGGCCACTACATCTGCCTGTCCACTGAGAACGGCTACCAGCAGACCATGGCCATCTATCACGTCAAGCAAAAGAGCAGCCCCGTGGCTCACACTCCAACCAGCAACACGTGGCCTCAGACGCACCCTGTTCCTACCACAAAGGCTGCGGCGAGACCCGGGACCGGACGTGGACTGCATACGTCTGTTGGGCCTAAAAGAACAGAAACAAGACATGGTAGGACTGAGCCAACGCTCCCCAGCAAGGACGCTGATGCCACCACCAGACAGCTTGGCAGGAACTTGACCCTGTGGACGTCTGGGGAGTCCGGGCTGAACGAGTCAGGGTTTCGGGACGGGGAGCCCCTGATGTCAGCCCGAAGCCCCTGCTACCTAAAGGAGCTGGTGGTTGTGTCAGTTCTGCTGTTGCTCTGCCTCAGTCTGCTCATCACCATGTTTCTGTACGTCATTAGAAAGCGCTGCCGGAGACGAACAGTCCCACAGGCAGGAACTCCAGCCAGAGACTCCGACAGGCGGACCCCCGTGGAGCAGGAGGCTCTCAGGGGGAACCAGTTCATGAGCAAACGCAACGGACAAGCGGCGCACAGCAGACAAGCCAGTGGGTTAGTTAGTAACGGGGCACTCACAGGCTCTAACGGGCATTTGCCCAACACCCCCATCTGAACAAGGAGAGGTCATCCGACTGGTGGGAGGTTCTGTTTGCACAGCGACACAAACACTTGTGGTACGATTTGGACCTAATAGGCTGAAAGACATTCTTCCTGTGGTATTTAAAGACATGTGACTGTTGATGTTGGTACTTCTTTATTGTTGCCAGACACTAAACACACGTGATGTGATTTTCTGAATGTTTCTGTGTGTGACAGGTACGAGCTGATCCAGCTGGTTCTTTGTATATTTTTGTAGACTAGTCAGTATTTGATGCGAAGCCAGTGACTGCCACTTATTTATCTCTTTTTATGGGATGATGCCATTTTTTATTAGATAAAAAAAAAACATCTCAGAATCAGGAACCAAAGAGTTGATGCCTGGATTATGTTCAGTGTCAAGTTCCCCAGCACTATAAGTATAATGAAAAGGCCACAAACACCTTGTTATTAGGCGTCATGCACATCGGGCCATTTGGACACAGCATCAGTAAACACGCAGCCAGAACTTAAAACGTCGTGTAAACGGGAAACATCGGGTGCTTCTCATTTGCCTTATTTCATGTCTCTTCACTCCGTGGACCTGGAAATGTATCCGTCAGAAACATTTAACTCATTTCTGCAGTGAGAAGTGGTAAAATCTTTTAATTCTCCTGATAAAAGGAAACATTTAAAACAAATGAGAAGACAACCTGTAATCTGATTTCTCAGCTAGATTTCAATTATTAACCACCAGCTATTTCTATAATCAATTCATCCCTTTGAGTCATTTCTTTTAGGAATGATTCTTTACTCTTCTATGACGGTAAACTGAAGACGTCACCATTTTATGACATTTTATGGACCAAACAACTCATTAATCGATCAAAAATGATCGACATATTAATGAATAATGAAAGTCTGAGATTGTTGCAGCCGTATGTGTAGAGATTTATCCTTTTCTTCCTAATGATTACATTCAAAGTTCATCTTTAACTTGCACTAAGTCGTCTCTAGAAGGCCACTAACCACTCATCTATTTGTAAAATCCAGGCATGTTTGCCCAAAAGAAGTGCTGTGGCCTGTCTTACCCTAACCACTGACCCAAAAATCTGTTTTTTCTGAACTGGAGACACGGTCTTCAGTCTGAAATGTGTCCTCTGAAAGTAGCCTGAGTCACAGACACACTACATTTTAACTACAGTTCCCAAGTCGTGTTGTGGGTCGAGTAAATCACTGAGCTGCTGCGTGTGTACACGGATGTTCCACTAACCAGGTTACTTTGAGTAAGCTGCTTCCCCGTGTTCATGTAAATGTACTGATTATCTTTATTATTACAAGTATCTCTTTCAGTGTTTGGTGTACTGTTGAATATTGTGGTACTGGAGCTTTCAGGTACACTGAGATCCATCAGATCTTGGTTTTAAAGCAGACACTTAGCTGTGAACGACTCGAACCACTGCTGCTGTATTTGTACTTCATGTTGCCCGAGAGCCGGACGCAGTTTGTCTGTGGTACTGAAAGTTCTGAACTGAACTAGAGGAGGACCAAATGTACAACACAATGTTTTCAGTTTTTGACTCTGAGATGCTTCATAGTGAACGTTTGTCGACTCTGATGCTTGCCTTTTTGTAATATCTCCAGCACAATCATCACTTTTGTCGTATCGTATTGAGCTCACTGACTGTTTTGGGATATTTTATTTTTAAATGACTGAAGAACCTGATGCTCATGTTCAGAAGACCGGCTCCACTTTTTTCGATGTTTTGAAAACCTAGAATGAATAAAATTCATCAGTCATATCAACAAACAACTCAAACATCAAGTGTTTTTTCTGTATCTGGATGAAGTCCTGCACATTTCACAGTCTTATCCTTGTAATAGCATGATTTTGAAGATAGACGACCTGCTATGTTTGTTGCTGACGCTCAGCACAAGTTCAGTCAGGAAAATCATCCTCGTGCTGATCATATCGTTGCAGTCAAACTTTAAATCTGTTCTCTCTGCTGCTGTCAGCTGTCATTTCAGCCTGAAATCCACCTCATTCATTATATCCAGCCTCCGACTGAGCTCATCAGGAGTCTGCTCATCATCCCAGTTTCACCAACCCCTCTTACTAAGATGACGTCACAGTGGGGTCTACTGTGCACAGGTCAATAATTATATTTGTTTGTCCGGTTGTTCTCTAGCTGTTGTCACGAAGAGGCGGTCTTACTGTACTGTAGACGTACAAAAGGCCTGCATGCTGCTCCATACGGCTCTGTTTGATGTTTGACTTGTTTTTATAAAATCAGTATGTCTTAAACAGCTGCATTTTGTAAAATACGAATAATTTCCATGTGTTAAACTCAGTAACTCAGTGATCAGTAATACATGACAGGGTCCTGATCAATCAATCAAGTGTTCCTCTGGAGTGTGGCATGCTGTGGAATGTAGTATTATCAAATGTGGACAGACTCTGACCGGCTGCAGCCTCCCTAAAGTTGTGAACTGTGACAAATACATTTCATAGTTCCACAACATGACGCTGAACACAGCTGCCACAACAAGACAAAGAACAGCTGGCTGCTGGGTCAGCAGACAGAGCTCAGGAAGTTTTAGGCTGGTTGTCTTTTGGTGCCACTCAGTGGCCGAAGTATGTTTCACAGTGAAGTCTACACTTCAGTAACCAGGTTTAATAACCTGTAAAATAAAATGTCAGAGGATTCTCACAATAATATCAGAGTCTTTGTGGTGTTTGTTTTGTAAAGTTTTTCCAACAAGTGAGAACACGTCGGTTACTATGGTTACAGCTCAGGTGTGACAGTGAGTTACTGTGGTTACAGTGACAGTTAGTTGCTATAGTTACAGTGACAGTAAGCTACTATGGTTACAGTCACAGCAAGTTACTATGGTCACAGCTCAGGTGTGACAGTGAGTTACTATGGTTACCATGACAGTAAGCAACCGTAGTTACAGCTCAGGTGTGACAATTACAATTGTTACAATGATGGTAAGTTATTATAGTTACAGTGACAGTTAGTTACTATGGTTACAGTATCAGTTAATTACTATGGTCACAGCTCAGGTGTGACAGTGAGTTACTGTGGTTACAGTGACAGTAAGCTACTATGGTTACAGTCACAGCAAGCTACTATGGTCACAGCTCAGGTGTGATGGTGAGTTACTATGGTTACCGTGACAGTAAGCAACCATAGTTACAGCTCAGGTGTGACAATTACAATTGTTACAATGATGGTAAGTTATTATAGTTACAGTGACAGTTAGTTACTATGGTAACAGTATTAGTTAATTACTGTGGTTACAGTATCAGTAAGTTACTATGGTTACAGCTCAGTGTTCGTGTTCAAAACATAGAAGACCAAGAATAATTGCCTGAACGAAGACGTCGATGACTTACTTAAACTCCAGCACTCAGTCCAGAGCCCGGCAGCCCAACATCAATGCAGTGGAATCACATTTCTGTAACATCATGAGTTGGCCTTACATGGCCTGCATACATACAAGTAATGTGTGTGTATGTATATATATGTATATATATATATATAATCTCCAAATAAATATTTAATCATAATGTAACCTTATACATGATGCCTGGTGATGCAGAAGTGCTGTGAGGCAGGCTGAGCATCACTACTGTGTAAAGTTTGCATGTTGTCACCAGTTGGAGCTCCATCACCACTAGGGGTCTCCAAAAACTAAACTACACATGTGATTATAGGGGGGTCCAAAAAATTGTCGGGACAGTCCCCTCAGCATCTCTTCACACTCAGCTGCAACTCTAAACTCGTTTAAATAACTCAAATATAATTCAGTGTCAGCCGTGTCACACTTTCAGACAGGTGCGGTGTTGATGTGTGATGTGAACAGGAGCTCAGCCTGATGCGGCTCCGCAGTCGTGCATGAGAACTGCATCAGACAGCAAGTCTGCGAAACAAGTCTCAGCATCAGTGTTACTGCTGCAGTGAAATCCAGCCCCTGAACACACCCTGCTGCAGCCCGCAGAGCAGCCTCACGCACTGACAGCACACCATCAGCTGGTAACACCTCCACGGAGCGAAGAAGGAGAAGAGACGGTGAGCACAGCTGAGGTAAGATCATCTGTTTACCGCATCCAGGTAACCCGGGACAGGACGAGGTGTCATTGAAAACCGGGGCCGCTGACTGAGGAGGGGGAAGCGTCACTGTGCATTTTGGCATCAGGATTGTTTGGAGAGACATTTATGAGGATAGGAGATGGAGGAGGAGATGGAGGGAGGTGTCCAAAAATATCCAGGAGTCCTGCACAGAGCGGCCTGACTTGTGTTGTTGCGGCTCCTGGAGCTGCGCCAAGTCCCACTGCGGACTGTGTCCTGTCTTTATACTGCACTGCAAAAAATGTTTTTTAGATGAATATTGAAGGACATCCTTAAAAGGAAAGTTGTTTCAAGGTCTTCTTTAAATTTAACAACATTTTAAAGATCATACAAAACAGCAACCATGAAATAAACATTTATTTAACATGCACATTTGTAAATATCTTGAATGTTCTCCATGTCGGCACATGCATATTTAATATTTATACAATATTGAGTTCAGTTTTCTTCCAGCATTCTATTTTTGTTGTGGCAGAAGTCTGTTTTTGCTGACTCAAGGCTGTTATTGCATGTTCAGGCTTTGGCCTGGTGCAGCCTGCAGCAGTGAATGATATTGGAAATGCTGAAGCATCCGTGTGCCGGGTGCATTCATCTCAAATGAATTACAGGAATATGAAAGAGTGTCACCTTTTTACTTAATTAATAAACTCTAAATCAGCTGCTCAGATTGTCTATGAAAGACACCTCCATTTAGAGGACAACATGTGAACTATGCACAGAAGTCACACGGGTACTAAGAAGATGGACCGTGACTCCTCTCACAGCTCACTAACATCTACCTGAAGCTGAGATGAAGTTAAAGCTCCAAACATTTGTGACTGCTCAGTGGATTGGACTAAATTATTGGCATGTAGGGCATCCTGTATGACGCTGCATTACATTTTCTCCACTTGAGGGCACCCTAGAGGGAATTTTATCATGTTTTATCTTGCAAAGAGGACGTTTCGGCAGTTGTATTCAAGCTTGGGACAGAAGTTAGGGTTAAGATAAAGGCTAGAGGTGACAGGATTTAATTTTAGATCAATAAGATCATAGATTTTTAGATCAAAATTAGCTTCCACACTTGATGCCATGCAGCTTATCTTTTTAAAGAAGAATTTCAAAATATAAATGACAGCTGTGAGGGCATAAAAACAATGAACTGCTGATTTCAACATCATTAGATTGACGTGTTCAGCCTCTGAGCTGAACTGTATATTGCACGTGTGCACATGTGTGCGTCCTTGTGCATATCCTACAACATATTCTGTCTTTTTTTTTTGTAGTCACTCTTTCTCTTTGACTGAATCTCTTTCTGTCATTTCTCCGTCAGTACCAGGATGGCTCAGAATGACAAAGACCCGATGCTCCCGGTGGGGAATCTCTCCCCGGGCCAGCTGCAGTCCCACCTTAAGATGGAGCCCAAGACCCTGGGGGTGAGCAGAACCATTCAGTTTACATAAAAACATATCCCGTTAATCAGTCAGTCAGACTTATATGAGACATAGCATAACCTCAGAGAAGTCCAACTTCTGATTTAAAAGGATGTTTGTCATATTTTTAATGCACCTGTGGGACTTGCTGACGTGCTGATCTCTGCTCTTTACCCCCTTTCCAGGCGATCCAGATCGTTATTGGGGCTTTGATTCTTTGTCTGAGTGCCTCTGTGCTCCAGATCCACGAGGTCCACTTTACGGGAGATGTGGCCCTCTTCCTGATCGTTGTCGTACAGGTCTGTTAGACGACGTGTAGATTCATATTTTTCTCATGGACTTGAATATTAACTAACTTGTAACCCATCAGGTGACTTTGTCTGGTTCGGTGTTGGTCCACAGTGCGAGGAAACCTACTCTGTTCTGGGTGAGTCCATGTTACAGTCTGGGTCATCTCAGGTGCTCTATGATGATACTATGATTGTACCTGTGTGCTCACACACTGCTGTCATTTGCAGGTGAAATGTGTCCTGGTTCTGCATCTCATCAGTGCTGCGTTCGCCACTGCCGCTCTGGGTCTGATGTCCAAACACCTCCCCTACCGCCAGGACTCTTACCACTGCGAACACTGCCGCAGACTGGAGCTGCACGCCGTGGTATTGTCTTTAAAACCTACACGGGCCAGAGCACTGTATGAAATTTATTGTGTTTTAGTTTTAGTTATAAAACTGTGGCAAAACAGAACTGCTGCCTGTTTCTCTGGCTCTGTGGCAGATCATGTTACAAGCCTGATTAGGATCCACAGCACATCACTCAATCTTCAACATGAACTTGCACTTATTGTGATAGACTGGCTTAAATAATGGCACAAACGTGCTGCCAGACAAATTGCTCATTACTCTCTGCATTGTTTGCTTTTGGAAGATTTGAGTCTTGCCTGGTGCAAGACTGAAACAATGTTTGCAGGACAGAAATATATTCCCGAAAACAAAAAGAAACCCTCTCAGATTAAACTTACAAACAGTCACTGTATAAATAAGAACTGTGAGTTCAAAGTTTCGACATTTTTTTATGTAATTTGAAGTGATCCTGATTGTTTTGACTCGTTATTCAAATGAACTCGATTCAATTTCATTTATATAGTGCAGAAATTATCTAATGACGCTAAGATTATTTAGAGAGACTACTACTATACCACTATAAGCAAACACTTGGAAACGGTGACAAGGAAAAACTTCCTTTAAGAGGCAGAAACCTTGAGCAGCGTCATTTTAATGGTGCAGTGGTGTCCAGTCTGCGCTTAAACTTTCAAAATTAAAACCTGAAGCAGTGAAGGGTTTTTTGGTATACAGTATATGGACAGTACTGGGTGCTAAATTTCAAAATAAGAGAGCATGCTGTGATGAGAAATGGAATTATAGTTTTACAAATCATTTGGCAGTATTCACAAAATGTCTTATATTATATATATCCCAACAGTGTCAGTCCTGTTGTGTTTCGGTAAATCAACAATTCAAACTCATAAGTCTGTGACAAAGTTACGGATCCTTTACAACGCTGAACTGACTGTTATCCAGGTTTTTCAGTGGTGATTAATGGATGATAAGTGTTGTTGGACAGTAAAAGTTCAGCTCAAAGAAGCAGCAATGCTCTTAAGTTCAGTGGTTGACCTACAGTACCACTTTTGTTTAAAATGTTGTGGAGTTCAACAAACCACCATCAAATTCCTTATATTCCCTAGATATTGGAGTGGGTTCTTTATTAAAACAAATGCAAGTGCACCTGATGAATGTAAATAAAGTAGTTTAGCGTCTTTTAGCTCCTTTTTTGGTCTCCACCAACTCCTGAAGGAAATATCCGACACTTTAAGCTGCTAAATTCTGACTTATATTCACCAGCTAGTCTTGAACTCTGTGTATCATCGACGCCACGGGAGCAGTGTATGGAGATTTCATTTCATGCAGTAGAGGAGGCAGGCTATGTAGCATACACAGAGCCATCAC
Organism: Larimichthys crocea; assembly: GCF_000972845.2. Classification (NCBI taxonomy): domain Eukaryota; kingdom Metazoa; phylum Chordata; class Actinopteri; family Sciaenidae; genus Larimichthys; species Larimichthys crocea. Next base: position 7,258,025 of record NC_040023.1, on the reverse strand, counting down.
TGATGTATGACTGCACGTTTTTCCCTTTTAGCAGAATCACATGAATTCATAGCTGACGCAACGTGTTATATAAAAAAAAGCAGACTCCATGTTTCTTTGTCTTTACTGTCCACTGCAGCAACATTGTTTCAGGAAATGCACCGGGCTGATCGAGCAAAAGTGTAAAGTAAGTGATTGACTACTGTTCCAACTCATACTTTGGTCAGATAGGTTCTGTTGTAGAGTGCATGTAGAAGACAGAAAGACAGAAGACCGTAAATATGCTCTTGGATTTCTCCGTCTAGCTGTTGATTGACGGGATCCTGGGGACACTGGTGATTTTCCTGGTGCTGGAGCTGTTGATCTGTATCACTGCGATGCTGTTCGGACTCAGCGTCCTAGCTGCTGGTGGGACCCAGGTGAGCTCCGATACCTTCCATCAAGTAATATTTGACCTCTAGTAGTCCCTTCTCTACCGCTGAAATAGCCAACTGAGACAATAAAAGTTGGTTGATGTGTGTCCTGCAGGCTCCCAGCCATAGACCTGCCTATCCACAGACTCGCCCTCCACCTGCTCCAGCCGTGCAGGCTGCTCCAGTTGCTACAGCCGCAGCTGAGCCATCTCAGGTACCCCAAACAAAAGTCTTGTGTTATAGTTACCATGTGATATTTGCTGCAAGCCGTACTCACATTTGACTGTGTTTCTGTATCTGTATCGACAGGTGGCTGTTGTTGTGACTGAACCAGATTCAGAGCAGGTGGAGGAAATCTCCACCCCGCCCACTGAACCACAGGTGGAGCCGATAGAAATTGATACCACAGAACCGTGATCTGAAACACACCCTGTGGTGTCATGTCATGTCAGTGACAGTGTAAACATGGATGTCAACTAGGAAAAAAACTATTCGGTGGTCGTAATTAGGACCCAGTTTTCTCCCATTTGGCTGAAGGCAAGTTAATAAAATAATAATCAAACATTAAAGTCTTACATGACAACAAGTTGTCATCCTGTCCATTCACTTCTGGCATGACATGAACACAGCATCAGTGTTCGCACTACAGTTATGTTGTGGTTATGATATGGATCAGTTTTATTGATAATGTCGAATTCTTCAAATACTAAAACCACAAGAAACGTTGTATAGTCGGAGAAAGACGAGCGGAGTAAAGTAAAGTAAAGATCTTATATTAGAGTATGTAGGATTTAAACACTTCACTAACAGTTTGTGCACATTTTGTGTTAATTAGAAAGTAACCTGGTACTATTCAGCCTTTCAAAGGTGAAAAAACATATGTGACTGTTATTGTCGATGTTTGTTTTTTAAACTAACCTTTTACTTATTTCTATCTCTTTAATCCATTCCAGTATTAATTGACATGGTATTACAGCAGTCCATCTACTATCTATCGTCCATTTCAAACCTGTTATCTTGAGATTAAAGCTTAAAGCTCGAAGGCAGCAGAGGCCGAGGTATTTTGGACTTTTGGACCTTATATTGGATTCTACATTTCCTATAATGCTAATAACCTCAATAGCAGCTTTGTTTTGAATTCTTAGCCTTGTAAATACATTTGTAAGTGTCATATAACTACTGTATAGTCCCCAAGCCCCAGGCCACAATAAGAAGACATCACAATCATATAATTGGGGTGATATATATTCAGACTTGAGTTACTTAAAGATAATATAAAACATAACATAAACAGCGCAAAGATAAAACATTATAAAGATGTAGAAAGTATGTAAATATTAAAAACAGACGTCTACAATGCCAAAAATATAATCCAGGTAAAAAGACACAGTTAGATTATATATATCCATTCTGTACAAGCAATGTTTTGCTGTGACTGAGGTATACTTCACTCATTAATCAAATGCTCTGAGGTATAATTAACCACATTGGACTGAAAAGCTGTTGTAACTATAATCATGACTCAGCAGAAATACTTAGAGTTAGGCGTCATTATGTCTGTACCGCGGCCTCGGCTGCCTGCCTGTTCAGATCTGTGTTTCTGTACCGGCTCGTTAGTATTGTTAGGATTCTTTGTGGAAAGCATGAAGCATAAAGAATCATCACTCCCACCAATCACTGATAATCACCTTCAGTACTGCGGTGTTCAACTGTAAGTGAAGCTTTTTTTCTTTTTTCAATAAATCATCATAAATGCATACACACAGTAAGTTTCCTGTTTTTTTTTATCTTGGTCATTTCCTGAATGTTTCTGTCTGTTCAGTTAAAGTTTAGTTAGTTGTAAAGTTGTGAATTTACACACAGGTCGGCCTTGTTTACACCTGGAATTAACATGCGTCTTAGGTAATCTATCAGAAGAGGCTCACAGAAGATTTCGCAATGCAGACAAATGTGATGGTTCAATAAAGGTTTTACTAGACAAGCTAGGAAAACACAAATACAGGCGACGGTACAAATCTGTGAGGCAAAAATCGTGGTCAGAAAAACAGTACTCAGGTACTTAAAAACAAGAATGCAAGACAAAGAGACGCTGGACTGACAACTGTGGGAGAGAGAGACAAAAAATGGCACTTTCTATCACTAACTTCGGGTGAATGCATTGAAACTAGGAGGTCTACATGACTGTGTGTCACTTCTCTAAGTGTTGTTTGGATTGTGATATAAATTAACTTCTTAAATCCTGTCCCAGACAAAGATCCCCCCATATTATAATTTAAAAATCTAATACTGAAAATGATAAAATCCCAACATTTTTATATAATAAAAGTCAGGTGGAAGAAGAGAACATGAACTTGTGGGCGACTGTTGAACTAATTTTGGACCTCAGCAGCAGAAACATTGTCCCGTATGGAATCTGAAAAGATAACTATGAAATGTTTTGGTCTTAGTGTGTGTGTGTGTTTGTGTATTATGGTACAATTATGTGGTATTAGCATTGTATTTGGTTACACCCTGCATTGTGTTCGTTCCATTCTACCCACTGTTCTGCTGACAATGCAGCAGCTATTAATCTTCCTATTAATGGCTCTGAACAAATGTTGCTTCTTGATCTCAGAAGAAAGAGTAGGAGTTAATTGTATACACAACACTAAAGTATTTTATCTCTGCGGTTTGAGCACTGATAAGCAACTGTTAAGAGCAAAGTTGTTACAGCTACCTACCTGCCCAGTACCGTGGTACCACATTACCACTTATTGTCTAATAGTAACAAATCAGACAATAAGTTCCAAGCGGGTATGTGTTTGCATGCCAGCGTCACAAATCTTTGTATAAAGCCGTGAAATGCAACACAATCAAATATTTACATTCCTCAAAACAGGATGCAACAATTTCACTTCGCCTAAAATGTTTTGTTTTTTTGTCAATGGATTCGGTAAACACCAGGAGGAGTTAATGTGGGATTTGGCAGGTGAAGGAACCTAAATCGCCGCAAGGTGTGTGGTGGTACGGGTGTGTCCATCTGTGACCATTATTTTACATACGGTAGAAGTAGTATAGCCTCCTGTGACCCTGCATCCTCATACGGGGGCATTAGAGTTTGGCTTTCCTGCACCATAATACTTTATTTTGCTCAACTTAGACCTATTGCCCTCATTCAGGGACACTTACTGTGCCGTGTAGTTGTCAGAGAAGACAAAGACAATGCTTAGTTTTGATGAGAAATTAAAAAATGCACACCAAACAAAAGCTCGGGTCTCAGGAGGATAGTTTAGATCATGAACTCAACCTGGATAGCTCCTGGTTTGGTGACATTTCAGGCTGACTGTTGAGTTTTGACCGGCCAAGAGCCTGACGTCAAGTTGCATTTCCCCAAAAGTTCAATCTGGCTCGACTTCTCTACCGCAGAAGGTGCATTGCTGTTCAAATGAATGGTAATGGCATTTGATGGATTTCTCTCATTGTATGATCTTAAATTCAGTATTTGTTTTAGGGGTTAAGTCATTTGAAGGTGTCAAAAATATACCTGAATCCTGAAGATAACACAAGACTGAGAAAGAACCAGGTTCAGTTCAGGTCATACACTATGTTGACACATTGGAAGCCTCACATCTGATTCATACTTTTTGTGATTACGTCAGTAACATAAAAATAGGCGATATTCACTTGTGCCTTGTGTTGGCGCCGCTCCAAGACACACCTGTGGAATAATAATGCCGTTTAATCAGCATCTTGATATGCCACACCTGACTGGTGGATGGACTCTCTGGGTAAAGGAGCAGGAGTGCTCTTTAACTTCTCAACAATGGGAACATTGATTAATCGATTGATCATAATTGTGAGGATGGAGTGACGTAAGGAAGCACAATAATAGCTAAATAATGAATTTGCTGCCACAGGTGTCAAAACTGGCTAAATGCCAAAATATAGAAATCTATATGTTGGATTAAAATGTGTGTTTGCACTGAGTTTCATGTCACAAGGGGACACAATGTTGTGGCAACATCTGAAAACAAAACGTCTGAGTCACCATGACCACATCGAATGAGTGGCACGCCACTGAATGTTCTCGAGTATATTCCAATGAACCTTTTATGAAACTGATTATGAAAGCTCATGCAGAAGTGCAGTATATTATCATTCAACAGTAATATAACTTCACTATAATGTAAGAACAATAAAAACCGATAATATCTGAAAGTGTCTCTGAATTTATCAGGTGCGATGATGCGTTTGGCTCCTCGTCAACTCAAAATATTTTAAGATGATGATCTGCTATCTAATCCTCTGCAGAATCTCAAGCTCATACATAATGCTGAAATTTGTTTTTTATTTGTATATTCTTTTAAATAGTATAATAATAAAATAATAATAGTATAAAATAATAAGTTCAAGGATGTGATTGTCTCTGATTCTGCATGTATTATGTATATGTGGATGAAAATGAATGAAAAGTCTAGCTAGATGTGTAAACACACAGTAAATTGGTCCTTTAATCATATTTGACAGCTTTTATTAGTTTTTTACATATTTAACATATAATTGAAAACGTTTCAAATATGTGACAAATATGGTAACAATTCAGGCATACATGTTTAGTTGCTGTGAATTTATAAAGTTATTAATGTTTTTAAAATCATGCAGAGAAACTTAACTCAAGAAAAAACACGTCATTGGTTTGTTTTAAATAATTGCGAGACAGATAAATAGTTACAAAAAAAAAAAAGAAATATGGCAATAAATGAAACAATGATGTAAAAATAAATAACATCTCTTGATGTGCTGTACACTGTCCATGCTGTTGATTCACTGCTGATGGAGTCCATGTTTCTTCTCGCTGCCTCTGCTCACTGCAGGTTGGAAGGAGAAACAACATTCTGAATCAGGGACGAGAGACATGTAACCAGGTCTTGTTTGACTGTATTTGAATTTAAACATTGCAGTGCTCAAATGTGCTAACACTGATCTTGAGTTCACTGTCATGTCTTTTGTTTAATATATATAGATATATATATATATATATATATATATATATAACATTGCTTTTTACATTTGCATGTTCTTTAATGTTATTTCAATATAATGCAACCTTAACTAAGAAAATCAAAGCAGTAAATGGGAGACTCTTTCATACGATAATATCAGGATCATGCCTTGTGTTTAATTCAGCATTTTTGACCATATTTAGTTTAATTAGTGTCACCTGTCTTAAGCCTAAAAAGTGGGTAAATAGCAGTATTATATGCATTTTAAATGGTAGTACTACTGACCTGAGTCATGAATGTTTTACAATTTTAACAGAAGCCTGCAATCTTATTTCAGATAAATATCTCCAAAACAACCAATTGTGTTCCAATTTATTTTATATTTTTATTTATTTGAGTCATGGACTTTATAGTAAGGCATGCCTTTTGTTGTTTGAGGAGGCTTTGTTTGATAAATTCATACATTCATACACATACAAAGCCCAGCCTCCTTTTATTATCGGCTCGGCGTGAGCGTCAAACTTCTTCTAATGAGTAAGTCGTGATTAAGATCTATTGTTGAAAGAGTGGGAGAGGTCATAGACGCTTCCCTCCCTCTGCATTACAACATGATGTTAGATAACTAAACATAGAGTCCATTTATTTTTAGCTCTATTTATTTATTTATTTATTTAGCAATTAATGAGATTGTTGCTATAGGTAAGAATGATAAAACAGGACTGAGACTTGTGTTGGCTTTGTGACAATGCATATTTGAGATACTCAAGTTACGAATTTAACTTAAATATGACAATGTGAATCCCACCAATTTCAAGATGTGTGGTTTTCTATGAGGATGTAATACTTCATCTGGAGTTATAAAATCATTCAGCTGTGTCTTTTTCACCTGATAGTGACAGTCAAAATATAAAAGGACTTCACAGATACGATAAAAAATATAATAAAAATGTAATATATAAGAAAAATGTTTAAACTTTTACCAAAATTAAATAATAATAATATTTAAAATTTCAAACAGCCTCCCTAGAACACCTAGCAGAACTACTTATAGAGCCTCTGAGCACAGGATGTGACTCATTCAAGTGTGTTTATCACTGTCAGATTACAGTGCAAATAGTAACATTATTTAAAAATCAACTTAGACGATTGTGCAGCGCAAACATCGGAGCAGAGCTGTATCACACTGGTGTAAAGAAGAACATGTGGCACTTTCTTGATCAGGGAGCAGCTCCTGTATTCTTAAGCCTGTTATCAATGATCACGTTTGATTGCGATAGAAAGCTTTTGTTCTTTCAAAGTTGACATTAAACATTTGTGTTCGAACTCATCATGTGGACATGAGACTCATTAATGCATTAATAGACTACCTGTTTTTTCATGGCTTTCATTCATGCAGAGATGTTCAGGGATTCACGGCATAAAACCCTGTTCTGTTCTTAGGAGTGTCCCCCTGTTGGAAAGCATATAAACGTGTCAAATGTGTATTTTCACATACAAAGTGATGCAAATATATAGGTGATATATATCAACACTGCACAGTTGTTCTGTAGCTTTGCAGTACTTACAACCATTACTGGGGTTGACATTGGTTCTGGCCTCGCTGGGGTTGGAGGTGAGTACACTGGCAGGGCAGGTGCATGAGGGGGTTGTGTCTTTTCATTGTAATATGGATCCTGAGCGGTGTCCATGAAACCGCTTTCTGTTTTCTTACAACACCATCGAACCAACTGAAGCACAGAGCATCAAAACAGAGTTAAGGGCACATCACATTACCTTTATACTGTATTAAAAAAAACAGAAATCCAAAGACTGATTGACCTCTATATATGTTCAACCTAACATTTTAGAACAGACCAGCAAATAGTCATTTAATCTATTTTTATTTACCCCAAAACACATTATACTAAACCTGCTTGATAACTTACCATCATGATAAAGATGATTACGAGTAGCAACAAGATGGCAGCAGCTAACACTAAGAGGGCTATAGCCCATCCAGGAACCTGGTCACTGCTCCCATTGTTGCTGCTGCTGCCACCTGATGTCAGGGGATCGTTGGGCTTTTCAGTTGAGTTATGTGGATTCACAGTAGTGTTGTTCACAGCTGGGTACCTATGATTTGCCTTGGTGGTTGAGGCTGGAGTTGTGGGTCCAGTGCTAGTTGAAGGTGCTGTGGTAGCTGTAGGTGTTTTATTTGTTGCAGTAGACGTAGGTGTTGTAGTTGTGGGTAGTATGATTGTAGATTTAGGTTTTGACTTTGTAGTAGTTATGTGTGTGGTGGTTGAGGTAGTTGTAGGTCGTGTGGGTTTTGTTGTGGTAGTAGGAGTTGGTGTAGTTGTAGGTGTTATTGTGGTAGTTGTTGGTGTTGTTGTTGCTGTGGTAGTTGTAGGTGTTGTAGTTGTTATTGTGGTACGTGTAGGTGTTATTGTGGGTGTTGTTGTGGCAGTTGTAGGTGTAACTGTAGTTGTGGTTGTAGGTGTTGTGGTTATAGTTGTAGGTGTTGTTGTGGTTGTAGTTGGGGGTGTAGTTGTAGTTCTGATTGTAGGTGTGGTAGGTGTTGTGGTTATAGTTGTAGGTGTTGTTGTGGTTGTAGTTGTGGGTGTAGTTGTAGGTGTTGTGGTAGGTGTTTTTGTAGTTGTAGGTGTTGTTGTAGTTGTGGTTGTAGTTGTAGCTGTGGGTGTTGTTGTAGTTGTGGTTTTTGTTGTAGTTGTTGTTGCAGTTGTGGGTGTAGTTGTGGGTGTTGTAGTTGTACTTGTGGGTGTTGTCGTGGCAGTTGTAGGTGTAGCTGTAGGCGTTCTGGTTGTAGTTGTAGGTGTTGTAGTTGTTGTTGTAGTTGTGGTTGCTGTTGTAGTTGTAGGTGTTGTTGTAGTTGTGGGTGTAGCTGTAGGTGCTGTTGTAGTTGTGGGTGTAGTTGTAGGTGTTGTAGTTGCTGTTGTGGTTATAGGTGTTGTTGTAGTTATGGGTGTTGTAGTTGTAGTTGTGGGTATAGTTGTAGTTGTAGGTGTTGTGGTTATAGTTGTAGGTGTTGTTGTGGTTGTAGTTGTTGGTGTAGTTGTAGGTGTTGTGGTAGTCGTGGTAGGTGTTTTTGTAGTTGTGGGTGTTGTAGTTGTTGTTGTAGTTGTACTTGTGGGTGTTGTCGTGGCAGTTGTAGGTGTAGCTGTAGTTGTAGGCGTTCTGGTTGTAGTTGTAGGTGTTGTAATTGTTGTTGTAGTTGTGGTTGCTGTTGTAGTTGTGGGTGTAGTTGTAGTTGCTGTTGTGGTTATAGGTGTTGTTGTAGTTATGGGTGTTGTAGTTGTAGTTGTGGGTATAGTTGTAGTTGTAGGTGTTGTGGTTATAGTTGTAGTTGTGGTTGTTGCTGTAGTTGTAGGTGTTGTTGTAGTTGCTGTAGGTGTTGTTGTAGATTTTGCGGTGGTAGTAGTCGTGTCTAATCGTACTTTATCAGGTGTTGTTGTAGTTGGGGGTGTTGTAGTTGTTGTAGTTGTAGTTGTAGTTGTAGTTGTTGTTGTAGTTGTTGTTGTAGTTGTAGTTGTAGGTGGTGTTGTAGTTGTTGTAGTTGTAGGTGTTATTGTAGTTGTTGTTGCAGTTGTAGGTGGTGTTGTAGTTGTAGGTGTTGTTGTAGTAGTTGTGGGTGTTGTTGTGGTAGTTGTAGGTGTTGTTGTAGTTGTTGAGGTAGTTGTGGTTGCTGTGGTAGTTGTAGTTGTTGTGGTTGTAGGTGTTGTTGTAGGTGTAGTTGTTGTGGTAGTTGTAGGTGTTGTTGTAGGTGTAGTTGTTGTTGTAGCTGTTGTTGTAGTTGTTGTAGGTGTTGTTGTAGTTGTTGAGGTAGTTGTGGTTGTTGTGGTAGTTGTAGTTGTTGTGGTTGTTGGTGTTGTTGTAGCAGTTGTTGTGGTAGTTGTAGGTGTTGTTGTAGTTGTAGTTGTAGTTGTGGGTGTTGTTGTAGTTGTAGGTGTTGTTGTAGGTGTAGTTGTGGGTGTTGTTGTAGTTGTAGGTGTAGTTGTAGTTGTTGTTGTAGTTGTAGGTGTAGTTGTTGTAGTTGTAGGTGTTGTTGTAGTTGTAGGTGTAGTTGTTGTAGTTGTAGGTGCTGTTGTAGTTGTAGGTGTTTGTGTAGTTTTGGGTGTTGTTGTAGTTGTGGATGTTGTTGTAGTTGTAGGTGTTGTTGTAGTTGTGGATGTTGTTTTAGTTGTAGGTGTTGTTGTAGTTGTGGATGTTGTTGTAGTTGTAGGCGTAGTTGTTGTAGTTGTAGGTGTAGTTGTTGTAGTTGTAGGTGTAGTTGTAGTTGTAGGTTTCGTGGTGGTAGTAGTCGTGTCTAATCGTACTTTGCCATCTAAAGAAAAAAAGTATTGATTACAAATATAGAACATCACTTCAATTTGTACTGATCACTGAGGAGGAACTATTATAATTAAAGCTGCAAGCAGCGATGGTCGGGCCCTCGCATATGCGCACGTCGAAATGTGCGCATGTGGAAATGGCCACACCGTTTCCCCAAAATTAATCATTTTGATAAAAGTTTTGGTAATTATAGCGCCCCCTAGAGACGAAATGACACCATATTTGTTTCCTGGACTGGGGACAGCGCCTCGAAGCATGACATCAAATTTGGTTCCGTTTCGCTGAAGCGTTCCTGAGATATGAGCTCACATGCAATTTTGTTCATTACAGCGCCTCCTCGTGGACAAATGAGTTGAAATTATTTCTCAGATGTCAAGTCCAAGGCCTTGACAACATCCATGCTTAGTTTGAGGTGGATATGGTCAATATTGTCCGAGCTGGACGTCATCTCGTAAAAGTGGTCTTTTTTGTCTCCACTAGGAGGCGCTATGAAAATCACAGAATATTTTTGTGGAAATGTATTCTAGGCCAGACTACCGTTGTATATGAGAAGTTTTGTGAAGATTGGAGCATTTTTCACAAAGTTACAGCACTTGCGAAATGGGGAATTTCGTGGCCCCGCCCCTCTGACATAGTAAATCAAAAAGTTATGATTTTGATAACTTTTCATTGTCAAAGCCTCATAAACCCATGCAGCAAGTTTCAAGAAGATCGGACGAAAGCCCTAGGAGGAGTTCATTCAAATACGACCCCTTCTCAACAGTTCGAAACACAGAAAATGGTGATTTTCATGCTTAAATATGTCACTTCCTGTTAATTTTACAAATTGCTCCAAGAGACTTTTTTGTAGGTCTTGTGATGCCCCATAACTCAGCTGAGTTTCATAACTCTGTGTTCAAAACTGTGGCGGGGCTGCTTCAAAGAAAAATTCAAGGGGGCGCTATAGAGCGATTTTGCCCCTCCCCCTCATTAATTATGCAGCCGAATTGTGCATAATACTGCTGTTAACAATCACAACAAGTTTCAGACAGCTCTGACAAAGTATATGATAGCCGCACAGTTTTGCCCGAAAATCAGCCCAAAAGTCAATGGAGTCTTGTTTTTTTGTGCAGCGTCCACTTTGACGCACCGTCACGGCCACGCCCTTTTATGAAAAGTTGAAATTATTTCTCAGATGTCAAGTCCAAGGCCTTGACAACATCCACACCTAGTTTGAGGTGGATATGATCAATATTGTCCGAGCTGCACGCCATCTCGTAAAAGTGGTCTTTTTTGTCGTCACTAGGAGGCGCTATGAAAATCACCGAATATTTTTGTGGAAATGTATTTTAGGCCAGACTGCCATTATATATTCAAAGTTTGGTGAAGATTGGAGAATTTTTCACAAAGTTATAGCACTTTGAAATTTTATGGAAAAATGGAGAATTTCGTGGCCCCGCCCCTCTGACATAGTACATCAAAAAGTAATGTTTTTCGATAACTTTTCATCGTCAAAGCCTCATGAACCCATGTGCCAAGTTTCAAAAGGATCGGACGAAAGCCCTAGGAGGAGTTCGTTCAAATGCGACCCCTGGAAATGAGCCAAAAAACCTGAAAAGTCCAAATGTGACAAAAATTGGACGCCGTACGGTTCACTGTAGCCCGGGGCACCAAGAGACTTTTTTGTGCGTCTGGGCATGTTACATACTCCCACCAAGTCCCGTACACGTGGGCGAAACCGTGGCGAGGGGCACCTCCAAAAACGTACACGTAGGTGGCGCTGTGGAGGCATATGCGTACGTCCATGTGTGAGACCCCCAAAATACGTAATTTTACACCTGACATTGGGGGGGTAGGCAAATTTTCGTGAGTTTTCGGGGGGATATGGGCTGTCGAAAAGGCGATTTACTTTAGGAAGATGAAGAAAAATAAAAAAAGGGAAGAATAAAAATAAAAAAAATAATAAACATTTGAAATACAATAGGGCTTCGCACGGTTTCGTGCTCGGGCCCTAACTATGTACAAAATGAGAACTTACTAGTATAGCTTAGATTAAATTGGAGAGTTTGGGATTCATTCTTCTTGACATAATCATAAAAATATATCTGGATGATGGATGGAGTGATAAGGGTATTGAAGACTACAGTTGGAGTTGCAATCAATGATTTAGGTGATCCAGACCTTTGAAAGAAAGTACATAGTACAGTAGTTATAAGCACAGTGATAAGAAATAACTATATTCATATAATTTGCGATATTCTGATTGAAGAATCATTCCAATCAATAGCATACAGTGTGGCTAGGAAGTCAAGTAGTATAATAAGGCACCCAAATACAGTTCCTCCATGATTAGGAGATCAGCGATGTTGACGATACCTGAAAGTCATTGCTGAAACACCTCCATACAAACAGGTAGGGCAGCCAAAGATGTTCTGAAGCTGCAAAACAAAAAAGAAAAAACAGATCAATCAACACTTTTTACTGTGACTTTGAAATACAAAGGTAATAGCACAGTGTCAATTGAAGCATGTACTTTCATGTATTGTTGGACACATATGCATGTGTTTCAGTTTTAATATTGTCAAGTGCAGCACTATAGGTGACAGGATGAGCTGTGAACTCGCCAGTTAGAAAGCCTGCTGATCTGAACTGTTGCACACTAAAAGCAGAAGAACATTCATACCAGACAATTCTGAAAAACTCGTTCTTAAGTTTAGTACCAACATTTGTAGAATCTTTGCTTTTTTACAGTGTCTGCCCATGAAAACTTTGGGATAGTTCATCAATCTTGGATATACTCAATACAAAGTGAATGTTTATTTCAGGACTGTGAGGGGACGCAAACTTGTCTCCCCTTACTATCAAGCACTTTCACTGTAGGGGACCAGAGCAGTAGCCTATACCAAAGTGAAGTGTTTTACCAGATTAGTACTCCTCTTTATTGGAAATCTGTTAATGATTGGATACCTCAGCTAATCTGACTCATCTGAAGCTGAACCGCAGTTATATAAAAGTTCTCTCTGAAGCTGGTGCCTGCCAAAGACTATTTGTGATGAAAGAACCTCCACTACACATGGCATCACCAATTCTTCCAGATTGAAGGAAATTAATTCACCGTCCTCAATAGTAGATACTGAAGTGGGGATAATCATCTATTGTTATTCATCTTACCAAGTCACCGACTTCTTTATATAAGGTCTGATATTCCTCAGAAGCTTGGTTCAGCAGTTCTTTGGTGAAGACTTTGTTAGTGATCTCCATTGGAAGATAGAAGGAGTATCGTGGAGTAGTGGGTTGCTCTACTTCGAGTAGGTTAGGCAGGCGAAGAGACTGAACAGTCAGAAGCTCTGCAGGTTTCAGTGTGATATATTATCATTAATTTGACAGAGAAACAAATATCAAATTTAACTCTAGCTCAAGAAAAAACAGTATTGATTACAAATGGATAAACTCACTTCTCATCACTGAGAAGGAACAATTATAATTATGTTATCTTGAGAAAATTAGATCTTACTAGTATAGGTGAGATTAAATTGGAGAGTCTGGGGTTCATTGTTGCTGATATACTCATCAAACATTGCCTGGACGACGAATGGAGCGATAAAGACACTGTTGAAGACTACCGTTGGAGTTGCAATCACTGATCCAGACCTTTGAAAGAAAGTACAGTTATAAGCCAAGTGAAAAAGAAGTTAGAAACATCTATATCCAACTTTTTTTGTAAGTAAGTACATTTACTTCCATTTTTCATCTAAAAATACTGTTGCACTGAATACTCAAGTGCTGGATAGTAAAAAAAAAAGAGCTGCATAAAAGATACTGGAAAAATTATGATACCTGAAAGTCATTGCTGAAACACCTCCATAGATAGAATTTGTTATACATTTATTGACATCAGGGCAGCCATAGATGTTTTGAAGCTGCAAAACAAAAAAGAAATGAAACAAATTTATCAGCAACTTTTACCTTAACCTTGAAACGGAGAGGTAATAACACAGTGACAATTGAAAGGTGAGATTGGCTCGGAAAACTAGTATCTGTAGGATTAAAGCTTCTTCCAGGTTACAGGACATGAATTCACTTACCAAGTCACTGACTTCTTTATACAAGGTCTGATATTCCTCAGAGGCTGAGTTCAGCAGTTCATTAGTAAACTTTCTGTTGGTGATCTCCATTGGCAGATAAAAGGCAGACTGTAGAGAACTGGTTTGCTCTGCAGCAGGAGGCTTAGGCGGGTGAAGAGACTGCACAGTCAGAAGCCCTGCAGGTGTCAATGTGATATATTATCATTAATTACCAGAGAAAACGTGCACCAGAATATCACTCATAGACTGATGTTTCTAATCTGATTTGTCTCTTCAAAATCCATTGGCAACATTAGTGTAGCAAAATGTGAAAATGAAAGATAGATGACCTTAGATTAGTCTTAGATTTGTGTTTGGCTTTGTTGTGTATTCTATTTTCAGGCATGGAGAGAGCTGCAGATGGACTGTATAATGAAAAATATTCTAAAATAAATCACACAAATATCCAAATATCAGTTGTATAAATCTGTGACCCCATCTGTATATTAAGTAGTTTCACACAGGGTGAACCCAGAGGTTGAGAAAGAATGGTTTTGGAATGGAAGTTGTTTTTTCAGCATTATGAGGACTCACTAAAATGGGACTTTATGACCATAATAAGGTTTTTACAAGGTCAATAATTAAGTTTCAGTCTCAACTTTCAAGCCAAACTATGTTTTGAGTGTGCTCAGAGGCCAATGACATTGGCTGCTTTAGAAAAGCCACTATATTGGCCCTGTGGGGAGATTGATTTGTAAAAAAATATATACCATTTAAAATATTAAATTGTCACTAGGATTGTGGCATTTAAAATCTGTTATCTCTTGTGCGTATTCATTAGAACTAAGTAGTCTATCTGTAAATGATACAAATATCAGCCACAATGCTCACTTTATTCTTTCAACCACCTATTAATAAATAAATTGAAATTTCTTACCTGAAATAGCCATGGTCAATAAACACAAAGTATTGATCCTCAGCCATCTCGGTTGTACCATGGTGAATACAAGTCAGGAGATTTTAGTCCAGTACTGCTCTGGTGATCTCTAAAATGATATTACTTGATTACATAAATGGTGTTGCAGTCTATTATGTCAAGGTATTTATTCATTCGGGATAAGAATGGGCAGGGATTAGAGGCTGGACCACAAATGAATGATTTCTCTTTGATTACTGATTCTACAAACCACACTCAAAGGCAAATGTGTTTCATGTACGCCCTTAGAGTTTACTCTGGCTGGAAAACAGCCAAGCATAAAGTTTTTTTATTACAGTTATTATCTAAATTTAGTAAGTTCACGCACAAAAGAAATTTGTGGTAGGGACCCCGGTTGCGATTAATTATCACAATATAACTAAAAGCTGCTTAGCTTTTGTTTGAAATCAAATCTACTGAGGAAAAATCCTCCATACTTTCCCACTGAATCATTGATTTGAGTTACGCACACAGCAGTTATTGTCACTACATGACAGTGCGGCAAAAAACTATTTCAAAGCAATGTTCATGTCAGAAACAACTTTTTTTTTACCACTTTATTTTTATTGACTTTTAATTTATATACAAACACAACACAACATACACGCAATGGAAAAGAAAGTAAAAGAAAACCCCAGAATGAAATGTCCAGGTTGGTGTATCTCCACAGAGCAAGCTTCTATGTACTATCTACATACATTATTCATTGTCCTGTCGCCAACATGCAAACGTTATCCATTTCTCCTGACACTCTTATCTTATGAGTTAACAGCTCCATCTTATTTATACCCATCACAATTTCCAGCCATTTGTTTGTGTTGGTGTCTCAACTATAATCCATCTTCTTGTAAAAGCCTGCAGATATCCGTCTTCTCTTTTTCCAACAGTGTTCTTTCCAAGCACATAAAGATGTTGTTCTCCAGATATGTAGCCATTCATTTTCTGGTAGGTTTTGGAGATGTTATGGAGATGCTGTGTAGGATGTATAGAAGTCAGGAGAACTACCACTTGATGTACGCAGTCAACTGTTGAATGAATTTCCAGAGAGCAGTTCCTGTACTCTTATGTCTGTGATGATGTAAAGCTTTTGTTCTCTCAAAGTTAACATTAAACATTTGTGGGCACATGTACTGGTCACATTGTAAAACAGTTCACTGGACTCAAAAGTCTTATATAGCTCGTATAACCGATCAGCCATTAATATACTTGGATGCATTAAGTAGACTACCTGTTTTTTCATGGCTTTCATTCATGCAGAGATGTTCAGGGATTCACAGAGTAAAACCCTGCTCTGTTCTTCTTAAGCGTGTCCCCCTGTTGAAAAGCATATAAATGTGTCAAATGTGTATTTTCACATACAAAACGAAGCAAAATATCAACATCACTTACAAAAATGACTGGGGTTGACATTGGTTCTGGTTTCGCCGGGGTTGGAGGTGAGTACATTGGCAGGGCAGGTGCGTGAGGGGGTTGTGTCTTTTCATTGTAATATGGATCCTGAGCGGTGTCCATGTAACCGCTTTCTGTTTTCTTACAACACAGTCGAACCAACTGAAGCACAGAGCATCAAAACAAAGTTAAGGGCACATTACATTACCTTGTATATGTATGTGTACATATATAAAAAACAGAAATCCAAAGACTGATTGAGCTCTTTTTTTACACAGGAATCTTTAGTTTGACATTTATTGGCCTTTAAATTGGACAGCTTCAGTTTAATTTCAATCATAAGCATTTACTAGAATATGTCATATAGAGCTGAGCAACAAAAACAGTAGCATAAACTCACCATCATGATAAAGATGATTATGAGTAGCAACAAGATGGCAGCAGCTAACACTAAGAGGGCTATAGCCCATCCAGGAACCTCGTCACTGCTCCCATTGTTGCTGCTGCTGCCACCTGATGTTGGCGCATCACTGGACTTTTTAGTTGAAATACTGTGAGACTCCATGGGCTTATCATGTGGATTCACAATAGTGTTATTCACAGCTGGGTACCTATGATTTATCTTTGTGGTTAAACTCACTGTCTTTGTAGTAGCTTTGGATGTGGTGGTTGAGGTAGTTGTCAGTGTTGTAGTTGTAGTTGTGGGTATTGTTCTTGTGATAGTAGGTGTTCTTGTAGTCATGGGTGTTGTGGTAGTTGTAGGTGCTGTTGTAGTTGTTGGTGTTGTTGTGGTAGTTGTGCGCGTTGTGGTAGTTGTAGGTGTTGTTGTAGTCGTTGTGGTAGTTGTTGTGGTAGTTGTTGTGGTAGTTGTTGGTGTTGCTGTGGTAGTTGTAGGTGTTGTTGTAGTCGTTGTGGTAGTTGTTGTGGTAGTTGTTGGTGTTGTGGTAGTTGTAGGTGTTGTTGTAGTTGTTGTGGTTGTTGGTGTTGTTGTAGCAGTAGTTGTGGGTGTTGTTGTTGTTGTGGGTGTTGTTGTAGTTGTAGGTGTTGTTGTAGTTGTTGTGGGTGTTGTTGTAGTTGTAGGTGTTGTAGTTGTTGTTGTGGTAGTTGTAGGTGTTGTTGTGGTAGTTGTAAGTGTTGTTGTAGTTTTTGTGGTTGTTGTGGATGTTGTTGTGGTTGTTGGTGTTGTTGTAGCAGTTGTTGTGGTAGTTGTGGGTCTTGTTGTGGTAGTTGTAGGTGTTGTAGTAGTTGTTGAGGTAGTTATAGGTGTTGTTGTAAGTGTAGTTGTAGTTGTAGATGTTGTTGTAGTTGTAGGTTTTATCGTAGTTATGGTCGTAGGGTTTGCGGTGGTAGCAAATTGTACTTTGTCATCTAAAGAAAAAAAGTATTGATTACATTGACAGATTCAACATATTGATCACTGAGGAGGAACTATTATAATTATGTACAAAATGAAAACTTACTAGTATAGCTTAGATCAAATTGGAGAGTTTGGGGTTCATTCGTCTTGATATAGTCATCAAACAATGCCTGGACGATGGATGGATCAATAAAGATACTGTTGAAGACTACAGTTGGAGTTGCGATCACTGATTTAGGTGATCCAGACCTTTGAAAGAAGTACAGTTATAAGCACAGTAGTTAAATGAAATAACTATATTCATTTGTGATATTCTGACTGAAGGATCATTCCAAAAAAAGCAGCATAAAAAATTATGTGTGTATTTAAACATATAGCCTCATTGGTTATAAAGAATTGTTCTTAGCAACAACATGGATGTCAATGATACTTAGTGTGGCTAGGAAGTAGTATAATCAGGCACCCAAATACAGTTCCTCTATGATTGAGAGATCAATGGTGTTGTTGATACCTGAAAGTCATTGCTGAAACACCTCCATAGAAGGAATTTGTTGGACATGTATTGACGTCAGGGCAGCCATAGATGTTTTGAAGCTGCAAAACAAAAAAGAAAATAAACAAATACATCAACACCTTTTACTGTAATGTTGGACACATATCATATACTAGATTTCAATAAAGTCTTGTTATTTGTGGAATTAAAACTTCTTCCCATTTGAATTCTAGGACATTAATTCACCGTCCTCAATAGTAGATACTGAAGTGGGGATAATCATCTATTGTTATTCATCTTACCAAGTCACTGACTTCTTTATACAAGGT
Organism: Larimichthys crocea; assembly: GCF_000972845.2. Lineage (NCBI taxonomy): Eukaryota > Metazoa > Chordata > Actinopteri > Sciaenidae > Larimichthys > Larimichthys crocea. Next base: position 7,239,735 of record NC_040023.1, on the reverse strand, counting down.
CTGATATTCCTCAGAAGCTGGGTTCAGCAGTTGGCTGGTGAAGACTTTGTTGGTGATCTCCATTGGCAGATAGAAGGCGAATCGTGGAGTACTAGTAGTAGTGGGTTGCTCTACACCGAGATGGTTAGACCGCCGAACAGACTCAACAGTCAGAAGTCCTGCAGATTTGAATGTGCTATATTATCATTAACATCACATTAATATGTACTGATAACTAAATAGTTATAATTATGTACAAAATGAGATCTTACTTGTATATCTTAGATCAAATTGGAGAGTTTGGGGTTCATGGCTCCTGACATAGATAACAAACAATGTCCGCACGATGGCTGAATTGATTTGGACACCATTGAAGACTACAGTTGGAGTTGCGATGACTGATCCAAATGATCCAGACCTTTGAAAGAACGTAATTATAAGATATAAGCATGGATGCCAATGATACTACAATGGGGAGTCTTCACTGTATTGTATATATACATCTAAATACAGCTCCCCCATGATCAATGAAGTTGATGATACCTGAAAGTCATTGCTGAAACACCTCCATAGAAGGAATTTGTTGGACATTTATTGATGTCAGGGCAGCCATAGATGTTTTGAAGCTGCAAAACAAAAAAGAAAAGACAAAAATACATCAACACCTCAGACCTGAAATCTCTTTTAAATTGCATGCAGTGACTATGCCAAAGTCCACTTTTGCTTGCAGGTGATCCAATCATTTCCATTAACTTCTATGAGGTGGCAGAAGACACACGAGATGACTGTACTCACCTTTGCATGCATGGAGACACTACAGGGTCCAGTGATATACAAGTTTTTTGACATAGTCTTGTTACCTGTGGAATTAAACCTTCTCCAGTTTTATATAATGATCTATTGTAAGTCATCTTACCAAGTCACTGACGTCTTTATACAAGGTCTGATATTCCTCAGAAGCTTGGTTTTGCAGTTCTTTGGTGAAGACTCTGTTGGTTATCTCCATTGGCAGATGGAAGGAGAATGGTGGAGTAGTGGGCTGCTCTACTTCGAGTAGGTTAGGCGAGTGAAGAGACTGAACAGTCAAAAGCCCTGCAGGTTTCAATGTGATGTATTAACATTAAGTTGACAGAGAAACATGCACCAAAATATCACTCATATATTAATGTTTCTAATTTAATCACATCAAAACCCATTGGCAACATTAGTGTAGCAAAATGTGAGAATGAATGTCTAAATATAAGTGATGTTTTAATGACGACTACAGCATTTCTCAACCTTTTCCACCACCTGTGACCTGATTTGTAGGTTTCACCATTCCAGTTTCTTACTCTGTTTTGTCAGATGGTCTTAAATGTGTGTTTAGCATTGTTGTGTATTCTATATGCAGCATGGAGAGAGCTGCAGATGGGCTGTTTAAAAAAAAACGTGCATCAAAACTATATCATACAAATATTGTTGTATAAATCTGTAACATCATTTGGATATCAAGTAGTTTCATGCAGGGTCAACCAAGAGGTTGAGAAAGCTTTGGCCTTTTTGTAGATGCAGATGTAGATTCAGCATTATGAGTGTTCACTAAAATGGGACTTTAAACCCTTTAACATGCATCTTGCAAGGTCAGTGATATAATATAATATTCAGTCTCAACTATTAAGCCCAAACCAAGACAAAAATATTTTGATTGGTTTGTTCACTAGGATTTTGGCATTTAAAATATGTTGTCTCAAGAGCATGTCCAAGGTATTAAATTCACTTTAGAGAATCATATCAGTGTTTAAGTCAAGAAATATCCAGGAAAAACACCAGAATAGTCTTCAAAGCAGGACATTTAACAATGCTCACTTTATTCTTTCAACCAGCTATTAATAAATAAACATTTCTCACCTGAAATAGCCATGGTTAATAAACACAAAGTATTGATCCTCAGCCATCTCGGTTGTACCATGATGAATACAAGTCAGGAGATTTTAGTCCAGTACTGTTCCTGTGGTCTCTGAGATGGTCTTGCTTGATTACATAAATGGTGCTGTAGTTTCTCATGTCTCATGGTATTTATTCATTCAGAATGGGCAGGGATTAGTCCACAAATGAATGATATCTCATTGACATTACTGATTCTACATACTTATACATACTTAAAGGCAATTGTGGCTCATGTACGCCTTCAGAGTTTACTTATTGGCTGGAAAATAGCCAAGAGAGTTTAATTTAGTTTGTGTAAATATCTTTATGCTGCGTAAAGTTTTTATTACAATTATTATCTTATCTTAAAGAGATTTGTGGTAGGAGCCTCCATCAGGATTAATTATCAAACTAAAAGGCTTGGGATAATGTTTAGCCTTTGTTTGAAATGCAGTCCTCCATACTTTCCCACTGAATCAGATTGACTTGAGTTACGCATGCAGCATTTATTAATTGTCAGGAACTGTAAATATAGCTCTGTGTGTTTGGTGTCTGATACTTACTGCTCCTATTAAGATTTACCTTAAAGAAAAAAAACATCATACTACTACTATAATCACTTTAGTGTTGCTGACTACACAAATGCAGATGTTGGATGGCAAAAACCAGTTTCAAGTTTTCAAGATGTTTCCATGTCCAAGTCCATGATAAAAAGATATGGTTTCTTTATTTAAGACTTAGGTTTTATTGATTGCCATTAGCATACAAACACAACACAACATACACACAAAAGAAAAGATAATAAAAGAAAAACCAAGAATGAAACGTCCCGGTTGCTCCAGATCTCCACAGATCCAACTTCCATGTAACAATCACTAATTCATTGTCCTGTTGTCACTTCAAACCTTGTCTATTTCTCCTGACACTCCTCCTCCTGAGTTCTTAACTTTTGAGTTACATCTTATATAAGTCCATCAGGTCATTTGTCTTGTGTTTCAACTTTAAACCTTGTAAGAACCAACAGGACTTGGCAGTCTTCTCTTTTACAGACAGACAGGGTTCTTATAAATGGGGCATAAACATGTTGTGGACTGTTGCGTTCTCCAAGTTTAAATTATGAGTTGTTTGTGGATCTACATTGAAATGTACTTGGGAGATTAGATGTGATCCAGGTTTTGAGGTTCTCTGATTATGTATAGGAGTCAGGAGAACTATCTACGGAAGCCCTAAAAGGCCATACATACATACATTTTATTCCACCCGTTTTCTCGTGATAACGAGATACAGTCGTCCCTCGCTATAACGCGGTTCACTTTTTGCGGCCTCGCTGTTTCGCTGATTTTTTTAGTGTAATTTTGCATGCTTTTTTTTACAGCGTACTGTACAGTATGAACGCACATTGTGTTCTGCGTCCTGATTAACTAAGGGAGTACTGCACAAAATGTGTGTAAAAAGCTGTATAAAAGTGTGTGGTTAGGGGTTTTACGGCCTTAAAACATGTATAACAATTGTAAAACTTACTTTGCGGATTTAGTTTATTGCGGGTTATTTTTAGAACGTATCCCCCACGATAAACGAGGGACCACTGTGATTTCCTCCGCTTTCCCGTGATAACGAGATAATTAATTCGAGATCTTGAGAAATTATGGATCAAAGGGATTTTACAGTGGCGTAATAGGTTTGCTCGCTCCGTATCATGGACTACATGCATTTGCCGTACATTCTGTAATACGGGCGCACTTGATTTAATACACTAGACCCGGGGTTCCCAACCCGCGGACCGGGGTCCGGATCCGGACCGGATCGCCATATCATCCGGACCCGAGATTAATTGTAGATTTTTTTTTTTTTTTTCCCGCCCCCCCCCCCCCCGCATGGTCATGGCCCGCGATGGACTTGTCAGAAAAAAATTTGGCCCGGGTCCAAACTTAGTTGCCAACCCCTGCACTAGACTATTGTTTTGTTTTCTCGAGATCTCGAATTAATTATCTCGTTATTACAGGAAAACGGGTGGAATAAAATGTATGTATGTATGTATGGCCTTTTAGGGCTTCCATACCCAACCAGAAACGTACTACAGCTGTTCTGGGAAAGCTGGACAATCAGGTTCAGCAGGTGCAGCAGGTGTCTCATCTGAAATGCAGCAGTCGGTTTGTTCCGGCAGGTGTCGCTAACTCAACACCGAGGACGCGCAGCTGCCGTTTAAACCTCAGCGAAGAAGAACCCGGAGCAGCAGCTAGCCACATTTTCTCGGAGGATTTTCACATTAAACAACCAAAACGTCGTACGCAATGAGGTGATTATGATGCCAGAACAAACGAAACGTTAAAGAAATAAGTCACTTTGTAGTTTGTGGAAGCTTCAGCTCCCTGTGCTCGGCTAACACGAAGCTAACTGCGTGTATTGTTTGAGCGGCGAAGCTAAGCTAAAGCTAGCTCCTTTATTGTTAATTAATTAAAATGTTTAAATTAAAATTTGACGTTTTCTAAAGCTGCGGAGCCGGTTTGTGTAGTTTAACCACAGGAGACACAGATCAGCTGAATGAATGAGTGTGTGTGTGTGTGTGTGTGTGTGTGTGTGTTAGAGAGATTTCATTCGTGTGTGTGTGTGTTAGAGAGATTTCATTCGTGTGTGTGTGTGTGTGTGTGTGTGTGTGTGTGTGTGTGTGTTAGAGATTTCATTCGTGTGTGTGTGTGTGTTAGAGAGATTTCATTTGTGTGTGTGTGTGTGTGTGTTAGAGAGATTTCATGTGTGTGTGTGTGTGTGTGTGTGTGTGTGTGTGTGTGTGTGTTAGAGAGATTTCATTCATGTGTGTGTGTCTGGAGAAATGTGTGTGTGAGCTGTACCGACATGTGTTTCTGTGTTTGTGTCCAGAGGGGACCGCGGCAGGGGCCGGGGAGGCCGCTTCGGGTCCCGAGGAGGACTGGTCCAGGGGTGAGCTACTGTACACACACACACACACACACACACACACACACACACACACACACACACTGCATTTGTTTGCAAAGCATGCGAGAATCTAAGCTTGAAAAATGAAATGTCAGCAGGTCTCTAGTTCAGCTTCATGTACAGATCCAGCTTCAGCAGAGTTTGAGGATTCAAAAAATATTTAAACACAAGTTTCAGTCATTTTTGTGGCCACACAAGAAGAGAAGAAGAGCATGTGACCGGCATCTTTTGTGAGGATAAGCAGTCACAGATGGATAAGACTCAATAAATGAGACAAAAAGATGCTACCGGCCTGAGAAATCATGTTTTTCCAACTGTGACACGGCCAAAAACACAACGTGTGGTTAGTGGAAAGACCTTTTATGATTCAGAGGATGAAAACCTGCACAGAGTCACAATCTAAAATAGAAAATGTATCTTTGTTTTAACATTCAGCACAGCACAGTCAGAATATCATATGGCAATGACAATAACGGGGAAATAACATTACAATAATTAAGATTTTAACCCAAAATACACACACACACGGTTCACGTAGAGAGATGATGGAGCCACCGGTCCACCACGACACCCTCCGCTTCCCAAGCCAAGTCTCTATGGACTGAGCTGCTGCCACAAACCTCAAAACAACAAAACAGGTCGTATCTCTTCCAGCTGGGACTGATCTTGTTAAACTAACTTTAATCTACAGCCAGTGTCTGTTTCTGAATGTTACAGCAGATCATTGTTTTTTACTAAGTGTCCGAGCAAAGAGGAGCTTCCCCCGGCATCAAATCATGGCTAGACTGAAGGTTTCACACTTTCACAGTCGTGTTTATCACAGATAGACGCTGGCTGTGAATGAAGTTAGTTTAACAAGCCTCTGATGACGCACAGTGGAAGGGACACAACTCACAAACGTGCTTAGAAATACTGCAGAATCATTCTTTAATATATTTCATAACTTATTCTTCTTGCGATGTTTTCTGAATCTTCAAACATTCAGACTTCAGCATGCTCCCCCTGCTGCACATTACTCTCATCAGATCTTCTTTTGTTCTCCGCTTGAAGTCGTCATCACATCTTTTCTTTATTCCCGTTTAGGTACCGTCCGTTTGTCCCGCACATCCCATTTGACTTTTATGTGGTGAGTATAAAAAGAAAATGGGTGTTTGCAAACATGCAGCTTTGTGGCAGCACATCACTCTCCCCTGTTCAGCTTCTGTTCCCCTCCTGGTGTGAGCCATAGTGTGTGTACTGATGCAGATTTGTCGTGTATCACCAGTGTGAGATGGCGTTCCCCAGAGTGAAGCCTGCGCCCGATGAGACGGCCTTCAGCGAGTGTCTGCTGAAGAGAAACCAGGACCTGAGCCCCACGCCTGCAGAGCAGGTCAGTCCACGGACAGACACCGACCACACATGTGTGTGTTGATTTACAGTCACTGACAGTCTCTCTCTCTTCTGCGTTTTTAGTCCTCCATCCTGTCCCTGGTCACAAAGATCAACAACGTCATCGACAACCTGATTGTTGCCCCGGGCAACTTTGAAGTGGTGAGTCCTAAAAAAAAAAAAATCTAAAATCCTGAAGCAGCTGAACACACAGATTGTAGTTCACATGTTAATAATAATGACGTGTGTCTGCCTTCTCATAGCAAATTGAAGAGGTGCGTCAGGTGGGCTCCTACAAGAAGGGCACCATGACAACGGGACACAACGTCGCCGACCTGGTTGTAATCCTCAAGATCCTCCCGACACGTGAGTGTTCAGTGGGAAGTCCGCCAGGTTCATCAAACACTTGAAACTTGTATATCATCATAAAAACTGACATCTGTCTCACATCAGCATCTCTCTGTCGTTCATTCAACAAAAGCCAAAGATCCCAAACGTCTAAACACAAGCAGCTGAACAACTTCACCTAGTCTAAAACTGACCCGTGCATCAAACATCAGGCTCATGAATATCGTTTTTCTCTCGCAGTGGAGGCTGTCGCTGCTCTCGGCAACAAAGTAGTGGAGACCCTTCGCACACAGGACCCGACCGAAGGTAACAACAGCGAGGGAGCGACTGACGGAAAGCTCAGAGACGTAAACGTTGACTGTTAATGTAACAGCTGACTGTGTGTCTGCCGGTTTCAGTGCTGAGCATGCTGACCAATGAGACGGGCTTCGAGATCAGCTCAGCTGACGCTACAGTCAAGATCCTCATCACCACCGTCCCTCCCAACCTGCGCAAGCTGGACCCCGAGCTGCACTGTATGTGCTTAGACACACACATGCACACAACTATCATAACTACATTTTGTGTACGCGTTGCCACAGATTCAAACGTCCTGTTTTTGTTCTTCCAGTGGACATCAAGGTGCTGCAGAGCGCGCTCGCTGCCATCCGTCACGCCCGCTGGTTCGAGGAGAACGCCTCTCAGTCGACGTGAGGAATCGTTTTCTGTCTGCACGTCTGTTTCATGTTTCAGAAACGCTGAACTTATCAGATGGTTTCATGTCGATCGTCCTCAGGGTCAAAGTGCTGATCCGCCTGCTGAAGGACCTGAGGCTGCGCTTCCCTGGCTTTGAACCTCTCACTCCCTGGATCCTGGACCTGCTGGTAAGACCACAAGTCACCCAGTCCCTCACCAGATTGTGTCGTATGTCGGTACACGTACACACTCTTCCTTCTGTTCCAGGGTCACTCTGCGGTGATGAACAACCCGTCCAGGCAGCCCCTCTCCCTGAACGTGGCCTACAGGTTGGTGTCGCCTCAGTTTCCATCCGTTGCAGATCTCTGCAGGTCGGACTCGGTCTCTAAACTTTGTGTTGGACTCTTTGTTTGTGTTTTTGAAGACGCTGCCTGCAGATGCTGGCTGCCGGTCTCTTTCTGCCCGGCTCCGTGGGCATCACCGACCCCTGTGAGAGCGGAAACTTCAGAGTGCACACAGTCATGACTCTGGAACAGCAGGTGTGTTTCTACTGCTGAACTGCTGACACACCGAGTCACTCAACCTCTGTTTGCAACGATGTCTGAGACAACTATCTCCTCAGAGCGTTGCATGAAGCTCACGACAGTGTGTTAATCTTCAGTTTTTGTGTGTTTGTACAGGACATGGTGTGTTTTACAGCTCAGACGCTGGTCAGGGTTCTCTCCCACGGAGGTTACAGGAAGATCCTCGGCCTCGAGGGAGATGCCAGCTGTAAGAACTCATCCTTTAATATGAGAAACTTCCAGCAGGGGGATAAAAACACATTGCTGCAGTGTCTTCATAGCTATAGTAATATCAGTGACTGTAACTCAGGTCTACAGGTAGTAACGTGCTGTAAAGACGCTCTCATCTTCTCCTGTAGGACCGCAGGTCACCTTTATTTTCTCCGATGACTCTGTCAGTCGTTTTCTCGATTCATCGACGAGTTGTTCGGTCCATAAAATATTGAAAAATGCTGATTGTGAAGTCCACAATCCAAAAAACATTCACATTTGACGAGCTGGAATCTGAGAATTTGGAAGTTTTCTCTTTATTATTTTAATAGTTGACAACTTATATCAATTAATGCACTGACCACTGCAGCTCTACATGTATGGAAGTTCTGCTGTTTGCTCAAAATATACTGGAGTTTAGAGATATCCCAGACATGTCACAACACTGTGAAGACAAGATTTATTAAATATTAATCATCAGCTGTCACCAAGATGCACACGACAAACGCTTATTAAACACACGAACTTCTATTTCTAAAACATTGTGCAGACTTTCATCTCAGCTTCTGTATTTCTGTTTTTCCCTCGTTTCACATGCTGACAAATATAATATAAAAACAATGCTAATCGGACTGTTGTTGCAGATCTGGCGACGGAGATGTCCACGTGGGACGGCGTGATCGTCACTCCGTCGGAGAAGGCTTACGAGAAACCGCCGGAGAGAAAGGAGGAGGAAGACGAAGCTCTGGAGGAGGGAGGAGACGGAGAGGACGAGAGCATGGAGACCCAGGAGTGACGGAGGAGGAGTTCAGGTCGGAGCGATCTTCAGTTTAACACACAGGGCTTAGTTATTTACAGAGTCAGTAACAAGGCGGCAAACATTCACCTTGTTACCTCTAACAGCTGAGGCTTTGAGGTCAACTTCTGTGGAGATTGTATTTGATTCCTGGTTTACTGTATGAAAGAAGTAAGCTGCTTTAACTTCTCTGAACACAGAGAACGTCCGCCTGATAACAAGAAACACGAAGCTGTAGCAACAAGTCTGTTTGGATGAAATCAGAGAATATTTGTACAGCTCTCGTTTTCTTGGTTAGTGGAGTATTCACCCTTTGATACAGACGTGCTGCAGCTCGGTTGGGATTGTGCAGCGGTGTCGTTTTAAACTCACGTCGTGGCGGTGTTTTCCCACCCTGACTTGAAATGATCGTTGTACAGACTTTACAACTCCGCACTGTTGTCGTCTTGACTTTGTGAAATGAAACCCGGCTTCGGTTTCTTCCCCTCTGCTGTGATTGTTTCTGCTTCAACGATAGAAAGAGTCGACATCGAAGGATAAAAAAAAAAAAAGCAACACAGCAGCATCAATAAAAGGAATCGATCGGACAACTTGAAACCGGTTCTCGATTCCCTTGTGTTCCGTGTAAACCGACCTCACTTTGACATCTACGGTCACTCGTAACACGCTCGTTCTTTCTCTTTCCACAGTGAACGTCTGTAAGCTTATTGAAGAAGTCCTTCAGCTGGACCGCGGCGCGTCACCTGAACAGAAACCGCAGATGACGACGACAGACGCCATCCCGAGCGCTCCGAGAAAGGACTGTCCTTGTTTATTAGTTTTTATTATGTTTTTATTTCCTTTTTTCTGTTTTTACTTATTTGTAACGGTCAAAAACACGGAACATTGAATTAAACTTGTTTTGTTTTTAATTTAGCTCGAGTCCTGTTGTTGGTGCCACAATGAAAGCGGACAGACAAACGGTCACATGCTCTTTATTATAACAGGCAGCAATATACAACAAAACAAAAGTGTAACGTTAACGGGTTACAGAAATATGCAGATGTTTTGACATTCGGATCATAAACCTTGTGTAGCATTGTGGTATTTAATCATAAACTTTTTAATTTATAGTTAGGCGCTCTAAAAAATTGAAAATACAAACTCGCTGTGTGTGAACGACGACGTCAGGCAGGTGCAAATTAATCAAAATCGTCTTGATTGGTTGTCACACAGCAATCAATCTCTAATTTGAGTCTAACCAGAGGAGAAATATGTAATCGCATGCGAGTTGTGTGCTGCTTTATCGTAACTTTACAAGCTCTACTTGTGCTGAGAAGTAACAGACACGATGCAGGATATCTGCCCTCGCTCAGCAGCAGCACACTCTGTATCCTGACTTCCACGTCGAGTTTTTAATCTTTATTTTCAGCCTCTAAAGACGACGTGAGTTTGTATTCTTCCCTGTAAAGACTTGTGTGAGCTGCTCAGCGACTGAGCACTTGAAAGCATCGTTGCAGACGGCGATGTATAGAGCGACGGTCGGGGATGAGGACGAGTGCGAGCTCTGTGTAGCGTCGCTACACTCCAGCAGTGTGTGTGTGTGTGGACCTGCGTCACAGCATATCAGTCCTCTTGATGCAACCCGTCACTTATTTTGAGGATATCTGAAGCACATCCTGCCTTTTGTTTCCTAAATGTGACCACAGTCCATCGGCAGCAGCTGCTCTTCATGATCAGTGTGTTAAACCTGTTAGTCTCAGCCCGACAACGCCTGGGTGTGGGGTCATGGCTTGAGTTTGAGCCAAGGGTGGATGATGGTGAGGATGGAGAGGACGGAGGAGGCCAGGCCGCACGCCCCGACAAAGCCTTTCCCCGTGGGGTAAATCCCCAGCCGGTCCAGCGGGATGAAGATATCACAACTGTTCTTCAGCAGGTCCAACAGCAGCGGCGGGTTGCTGTACAGCACGGTCGCCACCAAGTGGAGCCGTCTGCGGAGCCACGCGGACATGACGGGCAAGGCGACGGCGGCCGGGGAGACGGGCGAGGACGAGGAGGACAGGTGGTCGGCGGGCCCGTTGTTGCCGGGGTAAGCAGAGGGCGGGGACTTGGAGGCTCTGTAACGCTCCTCGCACTCGATGAGGAGGCGGAGCTCGTACACGTCTCGAGTCAGGTTGAGGATCAGAGCGAAGAGGTAATACCTGCAGGGGTCAACACACGGAGCAATTATTCATCTACTGCAGAGATGGACATGGTGAAAGTTTGAGACTAATGACGTGGAAATTAATCGTAATTATGTTCAGGGGGGTCGAGGCTCACACCAGGCTCGTCATTAACCCTGACAGAACTCATTAACAGCTGCTGGAAACTGTCAAATGTAGTTTTGTGGGATAACTCATCTTTGACCAACGAGAGCTCACTTATCTACACTGTCTAGAACTTAAGGCGATGTATGTGATCTTTTAATATAGCAGCAAACTACCTGCTGTGTAAACAGTGTATGTGGCGACCACTCAGAGTGCTTTTACGCTACATATCTCATTCACAAAACCATGACAACTGATGGCATTGACAGCCTTCAGGAGCTATTTGGGGGTTCGAGGACACTTCGACATGCAGACTTGGAGGACCGGGGATTGAACCGCCGATCATCTGATAACACTGGGGAACACGATTTTTGTTGAGTTAGGTCTGACAGCTGAGCAGAATCCAAAACTGATCTCAGTTTTTCTCTATCACGTCAGGTTTTTGAACTATAGGATCCCTCTTTTCTTATAAAATATGAAATATACTGTAGATATGTGCTTGTTTTCACTAAACAAAAGTCTGTGTAAGGATCTTTTTGCTCTCGCCAAACCATGGGGATACCAAATGCCAACTTTGTTCCTTTGGTCCACATCTGTAAACTCTTCTGACGCACTGCTTGCACACTTTGTGAGGGGCCCATGGCTTGTTGTCTTGATCAACGAGTTTTACTTTAAAATATGCAAAATATGCTTGTTGGACAAATGCACTGGTGTTTGCTTTCCTCTGACTTGGAATGGTCAAACTACCACAAATATAGCAAAAGGAGTCAGGGTTGTTTTAGGCGTTTACGATGAGAAGTAGCATGCCAATTTTTTACCAGAGTTGGTGAGTGTCGGACAGGCTGATAAAGACCACTGACCATGACGTGCATGGTAAAATGAATATGGTCAAACTCTGTCGGGGATCCTTTCCATAATGTTTCCGGACATTTAGAATAATTTGAGCAGAAGATTGACTAACTCCAAATTGAGGGATTATTTAAACCAAACCGGTGGACAGTGGAAATACTAAGACAGTTCTGGTGAGTTTAAAGTCCCTTATGATTATCTAGCAGGTAAAATTACTGGTTTTGTCAAGAGAGTCACAGTTTAAACTCAGATCCTTTCATTTATTTCTCCTTCGCCCACCTGAAAGATCTCTGACTCCATTTGTCCTGGTCCAGTTTGGAGATGAGGCCTGTTTTTCCCGCCCACAGGACGTTATCGCAGGCGAAGTACATGGCTCTGTTGAGGTGGCTGATGGTCAGGCAGAGCCTCGGCACGCTGTCGGAAAGGTGGATGGCCCTCTTGGCAGCCTCCAGCGCCTCCACTGAGTTCCCCAGACGCAGCACTGCGGGACACACACAAAAAAACACACGTGAGGCTCGATCCTTCAGAGAAGGATCTCGGATCTCAGCTTCGCTGCTGCTTCACTCACGTTTTCTCGTCAGGCTCATGTGTGCTTCCAGCTGAGTGACGGTTTTGTGGAGTTCGGCCGCCGCGCCGCCTTTCTGCAGCGTGTAGCCGAGCAGGGTGCAGGCATACTGAGCGGCCCTGTGAGAGAACAACAACACACGATCATGATGAGGCATGAGGGACGCAGATTTGTGACAAACTAGGTGTGAAACCGTGTATTCATGACACAGTTTGTCCACCAGAGAGCGCTGACGACTTGATTTTCACACTGTTTAATGTCCTGCAGGGTGCCTTGATCACAATTAAAAGACTAAAATACATGATCTGTATCAAGACTATTGCTAAAGTTAATTATGTTAGGATGTTGATACACCATTATCAGATTTCTAGAGTCGTGCATGACTTGAACAAGCCTCACAAACCAAACCAGATGAACCTGTTTCACAAAAACAGACTCAGAGTTGAGCTTAGTTTGACTTACTGAACCCTCGGAAAGAAGAAAACAGACACACAGGAAGTATTTAAACATGCGATCGATCGATCGGGGTTCAAGTCCAACTTCCTTTGTGTCGTAACTATTAAGAAATGAAAAACGCTTTAATGTTTCGACACTTTAAAATAAGAGCAAACTGCTTTTTTTCACTGTGAGGCTGCAGCCAGGGCTCAAACTTTTTATCACTCCGGTGCATTTCTGAAAGGATACGAGCGGCTGGATTCATGTACAAAGGTCTGAGCTCCACATTTAGAGTTGGCATTAACTGCAGCTCGTGTTGACAGTCAGTCATCAGTACAGAGGGGACTGCCAGACTGACACTAGTCGGACCTGAGGTGAAACACTGACCTGATTCATAGGAGCACAGCAGAGAAACAGGGCTCTTATTGTGAAAGGCCTGACTTTAAAATGAGCCTAACAAGGCTGAACCAGGATTAAACTGTTTCACAGAGATGACGGGGACAGAGCAGACACAACAAGAACTCACCGCATAGAAATAAAACACATCAAACGTACAAGGAAGGGACTAAATCCAGCTCAAATAAAACAGATTCATTTCTCAGTTACATTTCCCATTTTCTAGTGTGAAGGAGAAAGTCATTTGACAGTAGTTTAAGAAGCACCGGAAGGGAAAAAAATAAACTTTTAAACATGTGAAATATTATATATGACACATATAAGATCTGTATGTGTTTTCAAAATCTACAAATACAAAAAGAAAGTCACTAAAAACTCAAATCAAACATAAATTCAGCAACACGTTCAGTCCAAAAACAAAAACAAGCTGACACATGAAACACTGTAAGAAGACACACTGCTCAGGTCAGGATATCTTTCACATCCAAGAGACGAGAGCTTGGTTGTGAAGGATGTGAAATATCTTCACGGATCTACAACAAAAAAAGAAAGACGACCTGGACGTGTGAGCACCTTCAGAGTCTGTTCAGCTCCTGAGGACGACAGAAATATTCTCTGTCGTCCTGTACGTATGGCAGCATTTACAAGAAAGCTGACTTGACTTCACGTGTTCGATATTCATCCTGCCCTTAATTTAAAGATTTCTCTACACAAGGATCATAAATATTGCAAGGATTATATAGTAAGTATAAGTCTGTGTAGCACCTGTTACGTATGGCCAGGAGGTAGGACAGAGGAGACCTCAGGTGAGACTTATTGTCTCGTCAGCTCGAGCTGACTTAAGGAGGTGTCTCTCTCTCTCTCTCTCTCTACTTTTTCCCTGCAGGTGACCTGGTGAGGAGGTTGAGGCTCTGGTTCCTCCATGCCAGGAGTCCGTTGAGCCGTTTGGTTTTGTTATTTTAGTTTTGGTTCGGAGGTTCCCTGGTAGTCCTGTTTTCCGTCTTCTTTTCTTTTTTGTTTAGTGGGTTTTAGGCAGGTTTAGTTTGGGGGTGGACACTGGGTGTACTCAGTCCTAAATTAACTGGTTTCATGATCTTAACTTAAAGGGATCATAACCTCTGATCCACATATACTTACACCGTCATAACAACATGGAGAAAAAGCACTATATGTTCATCCTGCCCTTAACTTATAGGTTTCTCTGCACGAGGATCATAAATATTGCAAGGATTATATCGTAAGTATAATATAAGTTAGTGTAAAGTGTGAGTTAGTTTGGCCGGACTGGTGCTGCACATTACATGTCTATGAGCCCTTGTACTGCATGTGTGTGTTCTGGGTTTAAAAACACATGTAAATAAAACAGAGTGAAAAAAATTAAGGGATTAATGAAGTATCTCAAGAAAAAAAAAAGTCAGTATAGCAGCACAGAGCAGGGTCATTAACTGGATTCATTACCAGATCAGGTTAAATTAAACCTCTGATATATTTACACTGTCATCACAACACAGAGAACAAGCACTATATGTTCATCCTGCCTTTAACTTATAGATTTCTCTACACGAGGATCATAAATATTCAGAAATAAATTGTCCCATGAAAGAATTTTATATAGTAAGTATAATATAAGTTATAATATAAGGTGGCTGTGAGTGTGATCATTTTTAAGGGATGTATGATTGAGCTATATTTATGGCAGGATAAATATCTTTTTTTTTTAAATCTTTTTATTTCATGTCATGCTGGTATGTGTATATCGTAGGCTGCTACGTCTGTACCGTTTGTGGTATGTTGATATGTGTTTTATGTGTTTCATGGTGCTGTAACCTTCCCTATCTCTAAGACACATTTCTCCCTGGTGGAGACAAATAAAGAAACCTAAGAAACCCAGTATAGCAGCACAGAGCAGGGTCACACAGTGCTGAATTAACTGGTATTTAACTGGTTTAACATCAGGTTAAATTAAAAAGGATCATAACCTCTGATCCACATATAATTACACTTAATTTAAAGATTTCTCTGCACGGGGATCATAAATATTGCAAGGATTATATAATATAAGTTAGTATAGCAGCACAGAGCAGGGTCACACAGTCCTAAATTAACTGGTATTTAACTGGTTTCATGATCTTAACATCAGGTTAAATTAAAGTTAAATTAAAAAGGATCATAACCTCTGATCCACATGTCATAACAACATGGAGAAGAAGCAGGTTTCACATTAAAAACAGCTCTAACACTGACAAACAAACAAAAACAAGCTCAGAGTCACAGTGTCAACAAACTGTCCTGTCACCAGTTTACGAGTCATTAACACGCAGCAAAGTTCTCCAGCTGCATTACTCCAGCCCTGACAGCTGCACACACGATCGATGATGTTGATTAATTATCGGATTAATGATTAAATTACCGCAGGACTCTCTCCTTGGCTTGGCTCTGAGAGTTGAAGCGGACCCAGGAGTCCATGAAGCGGCCTGTCAGTCCGCGTCCACCAGCTAACTGCTAACTGCTGCTAACAGCTGCTAACAGCTCGGTGACGTTTAAAAAAGAGAAAACTACAAAAAACTACAAAAAAACTACAAATAAACCCGGTTTAAATCGCAGAAGAAGAAGAATCGAACGTTTGTTTATTTTCTCTCCTTCCGGACCCCAATCCGCTTAACTTCTTCTTCTGCGGTGTTTGTGTTGGCAGTTGGGAACTTGACAGGTTGAACTGGCGCCACCTGCAGGACCGGAGCAGAAGCGCTTATTGTTGCATGTCCTGCCCTTTCTGGACTTCTTTTTTTTTTTTATTATTCTTTTAATTAACCCAGTTAAAACAAGATATCTCATTATGATTTTCCTCCCTTCCCTAAATTTCACACTTTCTATTATACTCTTGAAACTATTCTCCACTGTTCCTGTCTTCATCATTTCTGACAAGCAACCATCACATGCTCCACTGTCTCTCTCCACACATCTACACCCACCGACCAGTTGGATGTTTTCCTAATATACTGACTGTGTTATTCAGTTTACTGTGCAACCTCCACAACACCCCACCTCTCCTACTTCACCTTGTAATTCCTGGTTCTTCCAATTGTTGTTTACATTGATTGATTAAACTTTTTCCTTCTGCTTTTGATCATTTTACTTTTATTCTCACCTCCTTTGCAGTTTTATCTGCTTTTTTCGTTCCCTTGTATCCCTAAGTGAGCTGCTGGTACCCACATGATCGTCATTTCCCTCCCCTGCTGTGTTAATCTGGATGTTTTTAACAGTATTTTCCCTCCCCTGCTGTGTTAATCTGGATGTTTTTAACAGTATTTCATAATATTTCCTGGTGTGTTTTCACTGTTTTTAATGCTCAAGAGTGATGAAACTGAATCACTACATATGACTGTCTTCCTTGCACATGTTTTCGGTTCTTTTGATCCATCTGTGTATATGTAAACATATTCCCCACACTTTGCATTTACGTAGTTATAAAATTCCTGTACCAGGTTTCGCTGTTTTATTGCAGCAAAGTATTTAATGGTGGGAAAATGCTGTTTAACTGCAGGAGATCAAACATGAACCAATGTGGGTGTAAAATTATTATTTTTCTTAAATGTTATTTCACAACTTCATCAGCAAACTCAGTTTATGGTTCCTCCTGTATGACCTTTAGATAACACATTTATTACAGAACAAGAAACCATATTTATTCCACCACCTGCATCATCAGTCCCCAGTTTACAAATGTCTATAGAAGATACACATGTGCATATATATCAATATTTATGCAAATATATCTATCTTTCAAATATGTATAGTTACTTTTTTAATGTCTCCTGTTTGCATCTACCTGTCATGCCCCTTGTCTTTTAAACTGTACTTACATCTATACCTGTATGTACAATTGAACAGTTCACATGTTGTATGATGATATCTTTCAGTACCAAATGTGATTTTTGTGATCTTCAGTTTTTAAATTATGTTTTTTTTTTTAATTACCCAAGGTCCAGGTTTGTAGTATACGACCGGCGTCCTTCAATGGATTTTATTTGTGTTTAGAATTTCTAGACAAACTACTTTAATCATAAATAAGTAAAATATAATGTTCAGTTTTAGATTTGAGGATCGTAATGTGGAAAAACTGAGACATATTGTTGAAATTGCGCTTATTTATTATAAGATTCAGGCTGTTGCATCTGTTTTATATCACCATGAACAGAGAATAATTTGTAGGTTGTTATTTATTAGTTATTACGCGGCGGTTTTTACTGGTCTGACCGACTTGTGATCAAACTGGGCTGTGTATGTCCCATGAACCTGTCTGACAGACTTCTTTAAAAAGGATTACAATATTCAACATGTATCAACACTCCATCGACAGTTTGTGTAAATATGACAATGCCATTTGTTTATTTTTCTTTTAATATACAGTCAACATTACAAGAGCAGCACATCTTTACAATAAAATAACTACAAAATAAAAATAACAATATTCTAACGTAGCCAAATTCAGTTCTTTAGTAGATATTTTCAATACTGTTAAAGTGTCAGATAAACATGTCTCATGAATGGGACTGATGTATATATTCATATATATATTTATTTATTATTTAATATATTTTATTTTTCTCTGTTTGTCACCAGTCGTAAGAAAACGCACATTAAGAGCAGAATGTAATGACGAATGGGTCATCAGTGGTTTTGGTATGGGATGAAATGTTCCTGCTAATTCATATTTTGACATATAAAAATAAATGAATGAAATATTTCAATATTGAACCCAAACCTCTTTTCAATTTTGTTTTTTATCTTTTTCCAGCACGCCCTGATTGGTATTTTATCTCCCTGTGTTTGCTGCTCTTCATTGGACGAATGGAAGCATCCACCGTAACTACAGACGCCGTCCTCAGAGCCTTTCAGAGAGGTGAAGTGTTTATTAATCAGGATTTATGCCAGAGTATAACTTTAATTTGGAATAATCCCCAATTGTTTGATTCATTTTTTGAAGCAGGTAGGAGAAGAAGAAAACAACCCTACATCAATACTACAGTTACTCACAGCAACTAGTGTTTATCCCACCTAGAAAGCAACACTCTTCAAGTAAGACAAACCTTGTGTCTCAATTCACGTAATTGCGTACTTTTTGAGTGTTCACATTGTCAGTTATGGCAAAAGAAAAATGTAAAAAGTGTACTGTGAGTACCCGAATGGTGCGTTAACGGTCAAGAAGTTGAGTGTGGACACTTCTCACCCTCAGTGGTCGCCATTATGGCTACATAGCAGACATGGAGGGACCACTGGTGTTGTGAAAATGCTGGCCAAGGAAACTGCTGCTGTACAAATGTAAGGTATGTATGTATGTTTTATGTATATATATATATTGGCAGTCGAATGTTGGCGCCTATGCTCCCAAGAAGCACTAAAATGTTTAGTGCAGCTTTAAGTTGAAATTCAGCGTCAATAAATCAGATTTATGTATTTGTTATGACTAATATAGATGTTGTTCCTGTTATTGTAATCATTATTATGAAGAAATAGCGTCTACAATCATCGAATCATATCGGTCAGAAGTTTCTTTAAGGGCTTGACCAGGGATCACGGGGCCATGAGGTTGAATTTGGCCGACCAAATTAGTGAAAACTATGTCAAATTAAATCAAAAAAGTTAAAAATATGAATTGCTGTTCATGCTGTTTTATTTTTTTGTGAGGTGCAAACACTTTAAATATGCAAGGACCCTAATTATTATTTATTTTTCATAATCTGAGCACAGGGAATCAGTCAGTTATGGGAACTTTAGCATATTTATAATGGAATATAATCTTTTTTTTTTTCTCCTGTGTCCCATTATTACGTTTCAGTGCTGGCCCTCTAAAGGAAACACATTGGGGAGTCCTGTTCTTGATCACTTACTAGCTTTTTCGGGGCTTTCAAGCACACAACCTGCTCACTCTTATTTCTACGTCTTATTTATGTCAACCTGAGCGAAGACCATCATCTGATGAAGACCATGACAAGAGCTCATCACTGCAGGTTTGGGTTCACACGTGCACTGTGCACCATCTCATTACATACATGAAGTGTAATGTTGTTGTAAACACACGAGCAGAAGCTTCGTGTGTTCACTTTGGTCCGTGCATGGTCATGAAAAGCAGCAGCAGCACATTGACATGACTACTTCACTACAGAACGTCAGCACCACCAGGCTAAAATGATTTCACTGAAGTGTTTTTATTACAACGTGTTTTTATACTGATACATGGTCTATTCATACTATCATCTAACCACAGATGCGACACTAACCAATCATGTTCGTCAACCGGTGTGTGGAAGAGTTGTGTATGCGTGTGGACTTCAGATTTGAGGTGGACCTGAGAACGCTGTTTTGAGTTTGACAGCTGCATCGAACGCTCTGAACTCGGGTCTGGAAAAAAGACGCAGACGCTTTATTTAAACATATTCAACAATAATTTCCAGGACATTTTTTCTGGTAAGAATAATATAAATTTGGTTCTCTCAGTTTGTACACTTCAAACGAATTAACTGCGATTAACTGCTTATGTAATCCAGCCTTTCATTCAATTTGCAATTATGTGACCTTCGTCTACATCGCCCAATAATCACTGATGTTTATCTTGTCTACTTTCCCTTGAATTAGTGCCAAATAAAATGAGACTTTCCTGGAAATTAGTAGAAAAATTACAGACCCATGGAACAAAAACCCTCTTTGTGTGACAGCAGGAAGATAAACCCTGACAAGCTGTCCTGCTAACAAACAAACTGGATGGTCCCCGACGTCATCGATTCAAACTGCACGCTGGAAAAAAAACAAGTGGCGAC
Organism: Larimichthys crocea; assembly: GCF_000972845.2. Lineage (NCBI taxonomy): Eukaryota > Metazoa > Chordata > Actinopteri > Sciaenidae > Larimichthys > Larimichthys crocea. The sequence goes on along the minus strand of NC_040023.1, from coordinate 7,219,594 downwards.
GTGACGGAGCTAGTTGTCTACAGTGATGCACAAATAGTGGCGTTAACGGCAAAAGCACTTCATGGAGGTGACGTGATTTGATTGTAGAGAGATCGGGATAATCCTCTGATGATGGCGATGATGGCGGCGGCGATGATGATGGTGATGATGATGTTTGCTCATTGTCTGAGAAAGCCTACATAAACACTTGTACTTCCCTGAATCTGGGCAGAGGAGAGCAGATAAATATGACATCTATTTGTGTTGTCCATGCTAAGATTAAAATAGTGCCAAGCGTACTCATTCATATATTTTTTTTCTTTTTTAACACTCACAAAAGACTAAGGCAATAAATAATACTACTCAGATATGATGAGCACTTCGTTAATAGTTCTTCTATCTCTATAAAGCAGTTTGACACGTGGTGATATCTTCAGTGGGCTACACAGATACCTGAGGGAGCCACAGAATACCAGCTGAGAAAAAAACAAAAAAAACAAAACACACAATGTGCAACATGAGTCTTCATGTGTAGAAAGACAAGCTCGTGTCTGTCTTTACAATCCAGTGTTGGTGCATCTACTGTTGACAACGAAAGGCACAAATCACAAATTATGCATATGTTGATGGGTGATCTCTGTAAAGCAGTCAAACTACACCTCTCGGTCCTGGCTCCACACATGAACTCGTTGGTACATTTATTCACATTTGGATGCTCGATCAACAAAACAATGTTCCCAGTATAGCACAGTTTCACTTGTCCAAAGATTGTACCTTCTGACGCTGATTATATATTGTACCCTTTTTAGTTAGTCACGTCTGGTGTTTGCCACACTCCAGCCTACATGGTTTCTAAGTAAGGAGCTGTTTATTTGAACTCTGGGGTGTATCTTCCTTCAAAGTGGTGAACTAAAGGATCGTAAACATCCATCTGGTGCGTGCAGTGTGTGCGGGGCTTTGGCTTTAAAGGATACCTTCATGTTTTCTCATGAAATTTTAGCTACAGGCCTTTGTAATCACTCTGTGTCTCCATACCGGCTAAGAAGTGATTTGTTGTCGTTGAAAACTGTTTGTAAAAGATATAGGCACTTTCAAATAAGCGATTCGATGATGATCCGTCTACCAATCAGATCAACAAACTCTTGCTACTCTTACTTTCCAAGAGTCAGCGTCGTTCTTTGCTCTTCTTTCAATCAAAGTTCTGGTCTAACTGAGGCTAGCAGCATCTACGCTAACCTGTTAAAACACGCCAGTAGCTCGTGCTGTAGCTGCCAGTAGTTCCTCATAAGGAGGATGAGTGGTCTGAACCACTCGTGGTTTGGAGGTTTGGACACAAGCGCAGAACTTGAAGCCCGGCAAGACGGATTCTCGCGTTATTTTGTGATCCTGCGTTTTCAGCTGCCTCCCAAGGTTGGAAATACTAAAATAAGGGACAAGTCCTCCATCTGTACAAAAAGACATTCAGCTGAAGATAATCTAATAATTCATAGTCTGAATTAGACAAATCCAGTGGGTATTTTCACTGCATGTAAGGTTTCTGTCCTGGACACAAGCCTACATTAGTCTACTAGAACGTACTCCTCCATCACTGCATTGCGGAGGTTACTTCTAACTGAAAGACAACTTTGGAAGGGATCCACTTTGCCCCTGATTGAAACCTTCTTGAAGAAAGATGACCTGGATGACCCTCCACAGACCTTTCTTGGAGTCACTGCTCCATGGTCACAATTACAGCGAGTCTCAATTCTTGTAGTGGCAGCTCAAAGACTTCTACACCTGTTCTTTACTATTCTTTAACGCGAGTAGTAACAATGAAACAATTATTTACGTTTGAAATGTATTGACTAATCAAACAAACTAGAAGTGAAGCTCATCTTGAACACATTTGGCTGCCAAAGTGGCACGAACAGTGACGTCAGCGAGATGTTTGGGTCTCAACAATCCAGCACATTCTCACGCAGCTAACGTAACCTTGAATGAAGTTATCTTGAATTACAGTCCGTTCATATTTTGAAATAAGCACTGCATGCGATTGGCCATGAGGTGAGGCCACGGAAGGACGTTTCTCCTGCAGCTGTGCATGAGTTCATTTAAAGCTGAGGAACCTCCTGAAACGTCGAGGAATTACACGACGAAACGCTGCTAAAACTAAAAGGAATGTATCCATTATAACTTAGCTATTGGTGGTTATTTATTATGATTATTATTATATGTTTTGATAATTAGCAGAGCTTCATGTTCTAATGATGCCTCGAAGAAAACGAGTTGTTTGTATCCTAAAATACTTCAATCTAATCTAATCTAAAAGTGTCTCCCAGCAGCTTTGCACTTTCACACCCCTAATGATTAAATAAGACACTTTGTGAAGATGACGATCCTCCTATGATCAAAAAGTCATGCGACATAAACACAGCCTAATGGCGTGAGCTGTGCCATGTGATCGGCTGCATTGTCAATTCATCACAGAGGGAGTTAAGAGGGGGACAGGTCCTTCTGTCCACACACAGACTGGACCCAGAGTTACTGGAAACAACAAGCCAGAGTTCAAATAAACTGTAAGAGATGAGGCCAGAGCTCAGAAAGGCACTGGTGCTATGTGCAGGTCGGAGCCTGATGTTTGGTCTGTCACTGGAGCAGCTGATGGTTGTTTTATATTAAAGCAACATTATGTAACTTTTCAAATAACAGCTGCACTAATGTGTAATCAGGTGAACTGTGCCTCTTGTTATTCATACTTTGTATGGCTGTTTTCACTCTATATAACTCTGGGTACAACTCCTGTGAGAAGTACGTAATATTTTAGGTCACACACCGCCGACTGTTTCACTGATTTTAGTGAAGCTGGATGTTTTCTGGTATTTCCTCTGATGCTCAGAAACAACTGATGGCGGTAAGCTTCACTTATTGCCAGATAGTTAGTTCAGTCTATGATGCCCGGACTGGGTGCTCAAAGCACAGGGGGACTGTTGGTATTTACTGTTGGAAGGAGGAGGTTTTTTCAGGCCTGGAGCGAGGAGAACCAATCGGGATTTGCTGACTCAGAGAAGAACCGGGCAATGTAACTCGGGATAAGAAACCCAAGAGGACATTGACAGAGGAAGCAGAGTGACCGAGCAAGAGACCGCCGGAGAAGAGTCTGTGGCGAGAGCTTCGTGAGATAAAAGGCTGTGGTGTGTTACATAATGTTGCTTTAACCATTAGAAGTTTTTTTTCTGCACTAATGTTCCACAGTAACACATTTCAGTCGACTGCCAGTACACATTACAGCATGGTACAGTCTACCTAAATAAATACAAAGCTCACTGAACAGAGTGTTGTAGGGCTTCATCGTGAGCGCTTTCTGTTGGTACCTCTCACAGATGGTGAAGAGAGAGAGTGTGTGTGTGTGTGTGTGTGTAAAACTAAACTGTGACTGCACTGTAGTTATGAGGTATTCTGGCTTTGGTGATTTACACCAACCATTTGGTTACATACAGGGTAGCACTGTTTCATTACAAAGAACAACAACACTACTTTTTTAAAGCTAAATGTTTTTGGCTTTTTAGTCTTTTGGTACAAAAATAATATAGCTTGAGCTTGAGCGTAAGTAAGAGGAGCTAAAACCAGCTATCGCTGCTAACAGTTTGAGTTTTTTTTTTTTTTCCAGAATCAACATACAGTGAAGAGCACAGTACAAGCACAGAGATGACGTAACACTGGTTTCCTTAATCCATACTTCTACATCAGTTCTGCCGTTGATAAGACGTAAAGAGAACTGTGACGCCGCTCGTGGCGGCGTGTTCCAGAGGTATGCAGTTATCTGTCTGGAGCGCTTTAAACTCCCCCCGGATAACTCGTTTTTTTTTTCAGCTGCCTCTGCAGCTGTATCATGCATGATTTTTTACATGTCTGTGTGTATCCCATGAATGAATGTGCAGAACGCTCCTACAATTAGAAGAAATCCAAATTGCATATTGAGGAACTGGATTTCTGAAACACGTCCCTGGATTTCTACAGTGCATACAAATGTCTTTAGGACAGAGACAAATTGGTCAGAACACAAACCTTCAGAGATCCCTTTGTGTTTGTGTTTCGATTGTAAAGCAATAGAAAAATCCCAAAGACATGAGCACTTTTATGTCTGCGCGAATACAGACCTTTTGGTTACAGTGTGTGTGCATGTGTGTGTGTGTGTGTGTGTGTGTGTGTGTGCATTGATTGTTACGAGCATAATCTGTTTCTGGTCATTTTTTTTGATTGATTTGTTTTTGTGTATCAATTAAAATATTTGGCCTGAAGCAAAAAAAATATCCAAACGTGTGTCTGTGTGTGTGTGTGTGCACATTCATAGATTGGAATTTTTTTTTTTAAAACATGGTCTTGGTCCTCAGTTAGCAGGGCCTGGGTCTGCCAAAGGCATAGTGTGCAACACCTCATCCAGAAGCTGCAGAGCGCGGTGCAGGTGAACCTCCACCCAGCAGGGCGTGTGTTTGATGCTCTGCCGGGGGTAGTCGGGACCCCAACCCTTCACGAAGCTGAGCCGCAGGATGCACAGTCGCCTCAGGTCATCCACGCCGATCCCCGCCGCTGCAGACAGACCTGTCGGTGAACAAGAGGTGTGGAGTGAGAAATCTACCTTAAATACTCCACTGTACATTTCGCATTTCAAACTGGCTTCCACTGCATGTTAATGCCGTCTGAACAACACTTACTAACTGCAGGTGCGATGCCTCCGACGCTGCCCGGACCGGGAATGTTTCCCGCCACGGCGGCCGCCTGCGCGGCAGCTGCAGCCTGAGCCGTCGCTGCCTGCTGCTGCATCTGTCTGTGGCACTGCCGCAGGTCGAACACCTGACCGAGACACAAACAGCTTACATTACAACAGCTGAAGGAGCACGGTCAATGCCAGTGCGTATAAGCTGAAGCTGGTGTTCTCAAATAAATAAAATGGTTTAGAAACTGAGAACATATACAGCATGTGTGTAAAGATTCAAACCTTGATGTAGGCTCCGGGGTAGATCTTGTGCACAGCGTCACCTGGTGCTCGTCCTGCCTCCCTGTCGAGGTAGTAGCTCTGTACAAACACAGCGTGGTCGCTCATACAGCGCATCCACACGTCGCCCTCACCGCGGCACTCCAGCTGCACGCCTTTACCTATGTGTAACCTGGAACGAAAAAGAAAACATCAGGAAGAACTGATTATTTTAGGTGGCATTGACTTTTAAACGTGACATTAGGGAAGAGGAGACACACACCTGGCTCTCTCGCTGGCATCTGTGCGGTGGACGTTGCTCAGCTGACCGAGGCAGAAGCGATCGCCTCCTGACGGGTCGACGTAACCGTCCACGGTCACTATAGGGCAGCTGGAGGGCACCTTGAACATCTCACCCACCTGAACATCCATTTCAAAATAGGAGATAGAGCACCAAAACTCTGGTCCTTCAAAGAAAAAAACAGTGCGTCAGTGTAGAGAGCCAACAACAGACAGAAAAATCTATGTGAACATCGACAGTTAAACAGTTAAATCATCTCTAACCTGGATGATTGGACACAGAAGGAGGGAAGGAGGTCGAGCCATGATGCTGAGACCCTGAAAAGCGAACGTGTGAGAGCATTAGACTGAAGCACAGCAACAAAAACAGCAGAAATCTGTCTATGTGTGTGTTTGTCTCAGACACTTCATCATCAGTCTATGATTCAACCTGAAAACACTGGTCAGAGGGGTTTGGAAACATTTAAACTCGTGGCTTGAGACAAGTGATCTACTAGATAAAAACAATGACAGCAGACGATGAGTGATTATTCCTGCACTAAACTACCTTTATCTTGAGCAACATGTATTTACACCTGAGCCAAATAAAGCTCTGTGTTGGATCGTGCTGAGGCATGTGCGCTTAATGAAGCTGGCACATTTCTCACCAGAGAACACTGTTGTTCAGTCTGAGAATCACAGATTCAAAGTGAATATCACGTGAGCTGTCTTGAGGCATAATCTTACAGTGGTGGTTTGGGTGATGGAGAGGAGGTTGTTGGTGACCACGCCCGTTCTGCTGGGGTCCTATGGGAGTGTAGGAGGCTGTGCTGCTGCCGGTCCAAACTGCTGAATCACAGGTTAAGGGTGATTAGAGCGAATGTTCATCAACATATTATCAGTCGTTATCTGAGCACATGAAAACACACCAAACAGCTGTCAATCTTCGGGAAAGGAAAGAAAATGAGACGTCCTTCAATGAGCAACAGACATGTACTGATTTGTTATTAATACTTGAAAAAAATTAACTCTGATTTTAAAAAACTGCATGTTAATATCAATAATTACTTAGCATTAGGTAAAAATAAAGATTTTATAAGGCTATAACGCCTCCATAAAAAAATCGAATTAACTGCTGACCTTGTGCATGTTAATCCTGGAAGATGTTTATGTGTCTCCCACACATTTACATTATTTAGTTTCTAAAAAGTCAATAATTGATTTTCTCTGAACCCGAGAAAAAATAAGTTACTCTACGAAAATAGAAACATCTGCAGCACAGTCCAGTTTAGAAGGATGTAAGACGATCAAACGAAACCTAACATACAGGTGAGAACACTGACAGCAACATATTTAACTCACTGTGGAAGGCAGCCTGACTCTGAGAGTGTTTATTGCTGCTGTATCCGTTCTGTCCGTGCGGGTGAGAAGGAGGTAGGGAGGTTTGCTGTGGGTGGGGTGGCTGTGAGGATTGCTGGCCAGCCTGCTGCTGAGGAGGGGGCTGAGTCGGGGTCGGAGGTCGCGGCGCCGGGGTCATGACTTGAGCCTGTGGAGACGCAGTTTGGAGACGGCCGTCGCCGTGACCGCCCTGCAGTGGCAGCATGCCGCCAGAGCCGGACACTGGAAGAAGTAGAACAGAGGTAAAACATCAGACCTGACTTGTGTTTGACAGCCTACGTTCGATAATGAATACAAACATCGGATAATGAAGCGCTGACCTTTGGGTGATACAGGCAGGTTAGTGTATCTGGTGACAGGTGGGGGTCCATGGGGCTCGGAGGACAGCTGGGGAGGAGGCAAAGGCTGGCCGTAGTGGTCTGGAGGAGGCAGCTTCAGGGCCGCTTGGTGGTCAGACAGAGGCATGCCAGGTGGGAGGTCCATCTGTATACAGTCATGGATGTACTCCTCTTTGATCAGCCCGCCTGGTGCTGCTGAAGGGGGGCAGGAGGAGGTTAGAAACCAAAGGCAACACTCCTTGACAGTGATGATACTAAAAAAGTATTACTAAATGCTCCCTTTGTGTAATATATACAGCATTAATGTCACAGACTGAGTCACAGGCTTCTGGTCTGTTACATAAATGTTTCTTTATTCAGATATATTCATAACTTTTCTTTTAAATGGTCATTTCTTTGTGCATCAACTATTTCACCTTGTGCTACTGTGACAGCTTTCATCTGAACTTTATATTTGGCATAAAAAGATAGCTGTAATTGTAACAAATGCATTTGTACAATTTGATCACATGGAAGCTAAATCATTATGCGGTGCTGCAGAACGAAGCTCACCTGTGTTTTGAAGGCTGAGACCAACTGTAAAAGAAGACGAAGAAAAATCTGGAATAAAAACTCAATCATCACCAACAGGATAAGGTTTAAAAAGTTATTTGAAGTATATTTATCAGCGACAGTGAAAGCTTGTGAAGTCACGATTAGAGTCGTTGACCCACCGATTCCTGGTGACACCACCCTCTCGTAGTGGTAGGGGTTGACACACACGTTGTCGTACTTCAGGTCGAAGGCGTACTGGCAGAACTTGACGTGCTTGAGTTCATTTTTGTGGAGGTCAGGCCAACGCCACAGCCGTGCATAAATCACGTGAGGAAACCCTTTCCTGCCCGCAACCTGAGGAGAGAGCACAGCATCACTACGACAGGTCCTGCACCCTCTGACGTGCATTTGTGCTCTCGGCACACAGACTGACCGTGATCCAAGAAAGCGGTCATTTACTGTGCAATAACTTAGTGAGTACGAACCATAAAGCAACTCTGAGATAGTAAGAGATACGTTCCTCACTCACAGGGCGCAGACGACAGTGCTTGCAGAGGCAAAGCACAGCGTAGATGGCTAATTTCCATGTAAAATCAAGTCCTGCTGCTAACATTTTCAGGTCGCCGACGGTTTTATAGCTTATACGAGGTAGTCGCTCTCTGCCTCAGCTCATAAATTGTACTTTGAAAGGTCGCTGACACCTGAAGTTGAAATAATCTGAACTTTGAGAGAACTCTGTGGCAGAGTTTGTGCACTTGTCACTGTCAGCATTAGACAGCAGAGATCTGTACTCTTGACTTATTGACATGTTCTGACAGGAGCAAACATGCTGCTGCTGTTCCTTCATCTCAGCTCGGCCACATCATCAGTGAATGAGAGTGGGAGCCTTCAGTCGGTGGAGATTAGGCCCTGTCCATACTGTGCTATGCTACAACAGCCTTCAGGTAACCTTAGGTGCCCTGTTTCCTGCTGTAAAAGGACATGCATTATATATGAATTATAATTAAACACTTCAAAAAAAGGTGAACCGAGTTCATTTGGATAATTCTGTTATTGTGCTTTGTGTCGTTTGCCCCTCGGTGTGCAGTTGACTGTGCTGCGTGGGAGTGAGGTGACTAATTCTTTGCTCTGTTGTGGGTGACGATAACCTGGATTCACCGGCTGGCTGTGGCTGAAAAATCAAAGGCTTTGTGCAGATTTAAACACGACTCAACCCGTGATATTACTTTTCGAATACAATGTCTTTTTATATGCGCAACAGTCGCCAAAGATGGAACTTTTATTTCCTTCACACGGGGGCTTTATTCATGACTTCCTTCATTGCAGACTAAGCTGATAGCTACAGCAGGCGTACCATGTGTTTAATGCACTGTTGAACTGAGTCTGCCGAGATGCTAACATGCATGTACGAAGGTTTAAATGATGACTGTAAAATCATTTCTGCAGCCATTTAAGTCATAATCTGGCCTGCTCCATGTGTACTGTTGGAACGGCGTCCACACAAGATTGGTTCCCCCTTACGATACTGGTCTGTGCACTGAGCGAACTGTGTTTCCAATTGGAGCCCAATGAGAGTCCAAGTTTCTCACACATACAACAAAAATTTCACTTTATCTTAAGCACATTTTGTGCGGCCCACACACACTCATTTCATTTCTTTCAGTTTCAAAGAAATAACAATACCAATAAAAGAAACTGACAGACCCAAAACTATTTTCAAATGCTACAGGCCAAAAAAGATTCTAAAGGAAGCATTTGGAGAAGAACTGAAGAAATAACAAGATTGATCCGTGACCACATAGGCCATTTCATCACGGCCCTACTTCTCTCTGTGATGCAGAGCCTCAAAGCAGCAGAATGCATCTCGATACTGCTTTGAACTTTAAATTAAAAAGGGAATATTAAATTTATATTAATAAAAATGCAATACACATCCGAATTATTGTTTGATAAAATATATTCATCAATTTTCTGCATGTTTAAATATCATATAGTGGATTTTTTTTTTATGGCAGTGTTACAGTACCGTGGGTTTTTGGCATCATACATCCCCAATGCCTACATACTGTATATGATTAATATAATGTTGCCACCTGCTGGATATATTATGAAATAAAACAAACATGCATGCATCATCAGGTAGAGTGAATATTCAAATATTCTGAATATATCAGCCCTATGAATTTATTTTTTAAGATTTCTTTTCAAGCTTTTATTTTGATAGAGACAGCTGAAGAGTGACAGGTATGCAGGGAGAGAGAGAGACGGGGAATGACATGCGGGAAAGAGCCACAGGTCGGATTCGAACTCGAATTTGATCATGAATTGAGTGAACACACCAACCCCAATCAAAGTCAAAATGTTTAAAACTGTCCAAATTCTTAATTCCTGACTATCAAACATGAAGGTGAGAGTAACAGACATAAAATGTTGCATTGTACTGTATCATGCACAGAAGGTAGAAAGTAGCCACTGCAGCAGTGAGTGGTTGGACGTAACCCCGTGTGTCAGAGGTAGACTGACCTGCAGTCGTCCGTCCAGCGTCCTCTGGATGGTGACACATTTGCTGGGATGAACACCGTTGGTGGTGATGGCAGTGATGAGCGAGTCCAGCTCGTCCTTCTTCTCCTTCAGCTTCTTCACCAGGCTCTCGATGGCCCGCTTGGCGAAGCCCTCGTTCTCTCCGCCCTGCCGGTGGCACATGAGGCTGTGGACGATGCTGAGGCAGGCGTCATTGCTGCTCGGAGGGTTCACCGACATGATGCTGCTGCCACGGGACACAAGAAGAGGGGTTGTCATGATTATAGAACACATATTACCCACTCTGGTCAACTCATATTGGCCGGTGACAGATACAGATGAAGTGACAACCTTCTCTGGATGTAAATTTCCAAAATGCATCTGTGCACCCCAGGACTAGTGGAAGTCCCCAACATTTGCAATACTGTGCGATGACTGGAGTCCAGTTATCTGGCCTTGTACATTTATTCATCACAAATGAGACTGATAATTACTCTATGATAGAGATGCAGGTTCCAACTTTCCAAATTTGGACCACTGTTGTTGTTGCTATTTGATGCTTTCATATCGTCCCCATCCAAAATGGTTTATCAAAAATTATTGAGCACGAAAAAAGGAAATTATTTCATCTTCCACATCCACAAATACATTGTTTTCTGGTCTACAGGAATAAATTCAAGTCAGATTTTCAACAATAAACCTGCTGATGAATGGAAGGAAACTGACTTCCAGATGTGGCGTGAAGAGAACGGGATCCATACCCTGTCACATATTAATAATAACAAGGGTGTAACATCTTTTCAAGGCCTAAAACTTCATAATAATTTGCCTGGATAAGCTTTTTTTCTTCTATTTGCATTGATGTACATCTATTAGCTCATATGGAGCACCATGGTCTCTTCAAAGACACCCAAAGACTTCATGACGAAGATTTGTCCAAATGTCGGTTTTGATGCAACAAAAGACTCTTAGATATAACATAGCAGGTCTACTCCTTGTTGCACTACTCTCTGGTCCATGAACTTATCTAGCCACCAGTCTTACAGGGGTGGAAAAAAGCAAGTAATTCGATGGAAGTGTCCCCAGTGTCCTGAAATTAAATGAATGACTGTGCTCCTTCTCTCTTTGTCTTTATAGTTAGAGGGTGAAGCATCATATTACATATTTAATAATCACTGTGGTATATTCAATCCATAATTAGCTACGCACTGTATGTTTATCTATGTGTGTGTCTCTGTATGCAGCCATACACCTTTATTGTTATTAGTGCCTGTGTATGTCGTTGCTAAGTGTAAGGGAACAAGGCCCTGTGAGGAAGACATTACTACTTTTTTCTATTGTTATTTTATTTTCTCACACACACACACACACACACACACACACACACACACACACTACCACAATGTTGAGAGACTTACCCTCACCATCATAACCATAACCACTACGTTGCTAACCATAACCTTAACCGAACGTTACCCTAGACCTAACCCTACCCCGACCTCAAACCGAGTCTTCACCCTAAAACATAACAATCTACATTACGGGGACTTGTTGTTTTGTCCCCATAAGGAAGGCGAGTCCCCGCAATGTGACTGCGTAAACAGATTTATGTGATGAGTAATACAGACTGTCACGCACAAACAAACACAGGCTGTATTTCAGTAGATTTCCTGCTTTCCCACACAGTGAGTGCCAAAATATTTCCAGGGACGACTCATGTTGGATTCAAACACAAACAAACAAACAAACAAACAAACAAAACAGAAGACCTCTGTAATTATGTAATCAACTGTCACTTCAGATATTTGGAGATAAAAACAATCTTTCTATTAAAAACATACAAACAAGGAGCCCAGAAGAAATGTACTTTGGACCTTTGCTGCATTATTTAAGTCAACTTGTACCTTTTTGTCGTTGTATGAAACAAACTAAATCAGCAAAATCGTGTTTTGTTTTGTTTTGAGCTGCTTTTTCACCTGTATATGAAGGTGATGTAAGTGCAGGCGTCTTACTTACATTTACGGTTACTTTTTTACATTACGGATTTACATACTTTACGTTTTTTTTCTATTACTAATCTTGTGTGTGTCTAATAATTAATACATTAGGAGGCAATACACTACTACGTTCATTATTATGGTTATTAATCTGTCGTAGAGGAATAAAGAAACCAAAAAATATTCACATTCGAGAAGCTAAAATCAGAGGATTTGGAAATGATTTCTTAAAACATGACTCTGATTAATTGATTATCAAAACGGCTGATTGATTTCAAAGTAATCACTGCAGCTCTACAATATACACATTCATGGTAAACAAAAAGGAGATATGATACAATATGACAAATCAAGGTCACACCAAACATCTAAAAGGCTGATTTTACTGATTTAAGTGCATTTCCTTGTATTTACCTCAGAATTTAGTTGTGGCCTGTAGTCACTTTACAGTTCATTGATGGTCAAATTTAAATTAAAGTTTGATGAACGCAAACCAAACCTTTACGTATATTTGATGCGTGTTACTCTTATCATCACCACACTAAGAATTTTCCTTGCAAAAGTGACACAAAGTATCGTAAATTGTGCAACTTCAGTAAATCCAGCAGGATACATAACTACCACACCTACTGAGTGAGGTACTTCATATCATTGTTTTCTGTTTCTGCTTTTTTAAAATTCCACCTGTTCTGTTTTAGCAGATGAAACTATTCATTGAGTTCATGTTTGTCGCGGGTCTTAATTTAAAGTATCACACACTATCAGGGGGATAGAGGCATTTACTGTCAGTCTTTGTGAAGAAGATGGACACAGATGTCCTGATGTGCCTCTCCGAGGTGAGACGACATTCAAAGTCAGAAATACAATGCATCGCTTCACAATAAAAATGTTTCTGACTGTTTATATTCTATTATACAAGATAAGACTGTAAAATAGTGTGTTGGTCAGAGTATGATCGTTCAGATAAACATTAATTACATAACTAATAATGTTTTGAGAAGAAATAAATGAGCGTTGTCTCTTACAGTAATTTATTCTTGACGTCCCCAGGGACCACAGTCAGTAGTCGTTGTACGTTAAATATATTGGGAGGATGAGAGTTAATGTATCGCCTCAATGCACTGAGGAGAGAGACACACCCTGAAAATCACACACACACACACACACACACACACACTCCAACTCCAGCCCAGTGTGACTGTACGATAAACACAACAGTGTGTTTTGGGCCACAATGCATCACATCTGTTCCTGAAAAAGAGCCACAAAAGCCTCAATAAATCTGATGGCAGGGAGGATAATAGTCAAGCGAGATGCTGATTTACTCCGTTTGAAGGTTTTATTTCGCTGTACTGCACTGCTGACCTTCTTACGAGGGTGCAAGCTGCAATAAGACAATGATAGAAACCAGGATTTTTAAAAAAGCCCTTAAGATTATGCTTTTATACAGTGAACTGAATGGTAAGCGGGGATGAATGCCATTTTATTTTTCATCTCCTGTGCAGGTAGAAAATAAGCCAAACATGCAACCAGACTACTGTACGATACTTGTACATATTTGCTTGTATCAGGCAGGTTGGATAGAAAGCAGAGCAGCACATCGGTACGCTCTGGTTCCTGCATTTCAGTCAATCGGATGTTAAATCCCACTCATATTTTCCATTCTCAAATTTAGATTGAACATTCTCCGTCTATTTGAAAATGAAAAGTCACTTGAACTTTAAACCTCATTTTTGTAAGCCAAAATGGAGGAGACGTCCTTAAAATACTCTGCTGAGATCAAGGCTAGACTGTTCACAGCATGTCCATCCATCCATCTGCCAACACAATGTCTGCTTCCTTCTTCTATATCTTGATATCTCGAGCTGATTGAAGGGCCTACAGGTCTACAAATATTGATTATATGGTATAAAATCCTTTAGTTACACTATAGTTAGAGTTGCACAATACCTACAGTACCCCGCGGTGCCAAATCGTAACCGTTCCTACTATACTACCGTGGATTATTATACTACCAGTGCCAGTTGCCGCTACGTAGCAGCCGCCTCTACTCTCCTCCCGGCTTCTCACTGCATGCTACTCCCTTGTAAACAAACCAACATGGCAACTACTGCAACCGAGCTACACAGCTGCTGAATGATTGGCTGTTTGCCTGTTACTGGTGATGTCCGGGGATGTTTCCGCACGCTGTATCCGCCCGTCTGTTGGGTGATTGGCTGTTCGTGTGTTTCTGCCGGCAAGAACGAACTCCGTGAAGACAGCTCCGCTTCAATAGAAATTCGCTTCAAAACAAACAACAAGCTAAAGTTCTCTCTCGCCCAGATGCAAAGATCACAAACACGAGACAACACACTCACCACGGCAGAAGCACTGGGCCCGAGCGGCGAGTCCGAAACCAAACTCGTTGTTTCAAACTTGTTTCAGTCTAATTCTTACTTCTTCAAACTTGTTTCAGTCTAATTCTTACTTCACCAATATTATGTTTATCATGCATTTCTAAGTATTTCTAACTTGTACAAATACATTGCAGTTCATAAAAATAATAATAATTTTAAAAAAGCCGCTGTATCGTGATAATACCTGGAACCGTTATACTTTGTCCGGTATAGTATCGTGGTTACTCATTTTGGTATCGTGACAACTCGAACTACAGTGATTACATAAACCACGTTCACAGTTTCAAACCATAGCCAAGCAGTGTCACAGCCGTGTTTAACCACCAGCTTCACATGTTCAAACCAAGGCTCACTATTTTATTAGTTTTGGTACTTTGACAACATTACAGTCGATAAGAGCCAAAACACTTGGTACTGCCGTCAAACATGTTTGCCGTCTTGCTTACCTGGTATTTAGTTGGTCAGCCAATGAGTGACCAGAAAGTTCACTGGCATCATGATGGCCCAGCTCTGAATCAGTCCCTGTTAGTAGAGTGAGGGGAGACCGGGGATTAGTGGATGCCAGTTAAATGTGCAAATCCAACAGTTCTTAGAGATGATCAACGGTAGACAGAAGAAATAGTTGATCCCTTACTGAGGTAAAAGTTGTAATACCAAAGTAATACTGCGTGTTGTGAGAGACACATTAAACAATGTCACATACAGCACAGTGATGACAGTCTTTCATTCGAGCCTCTACACGGGTCCCTATTTTTCAAACTTCACAGCCCCAACACGGGCTTTCAGCTATAGATGAGTCTCCTCCGGGTCCAAACTAAACTAACCTTGAAGGCATCACTCAGGACAGTAGAAAGGACATACAGAGACTATATAATACAAGTGTTTTCACAGTGTGAGCAGTACTCCCTGTCACAAATCACTGAACTGTAAATATACATTAGTCTTATCAGCAACATTAACTTAATGCTGAATGGCCCCTTTGAGGGATTTATTTTAATATTACAGTGCAGGATTTCTGATACACAGGCCTGAACATGTAAGCAGCTTTAAAAGGGAAATTACAGTGTATTTCAACCTGGCATATTTCCCATAAATGTGCCAACTGTGACTCTATGTGTCTTTGCACTTTATTATGAAAATTCAGGGAAACAATGAGTCCTGCAAAACAATGTATAAAACCTCCTGTAGTTTTCCAAATAAACCCGATATTTACGTCTGAGTCTGACCCAGAGTAAACACAGAGAGTAGCACCCTATAACGGGGCACTGTCGCCGACTTTATAGGTCTGATCATGCAGCATATTCATCCCTGGCTGAATGTCTTTTAAGAAAACTCAAAAGGCTATGTGCAGCGGTCAGACTTTGAGTCTATTTAGTGAGAAAGAAAACTTAGAATAGGAAACTAGTGGTATTCCTGCACTCACTGCTCTCTTATGTTGGCTTAAGAGGACAACTTTTGCTGTTAGCTCCAGATATAGATCCATATGAAGTTATCTAACATTGTGCATTTACTTTAGTGTACACTATATCATTTTTGGAAAGCTGTAGAAGCTTGTGCAGCTTGTCCTGTTATACTTTGTTGTGAGAAAGCCCTCGTGTCCCTGAGTCTCTACAATGGAGGTGGAGTGTGCAAAGTTAGCACGACCCACACAACGACAACAGCCACATTTATGGAAATCACAGCAGGTTTAAATATAACAACATTTCCCAATGAAGGTCTTCTTCTCTGATTTGAACTACTTTATAAGCTAACAAACAATCAAATTTAGGAGGCCGATCCTCCGTTTTGTACGTAAAATCTCAAAGGATCAGTGTGTAGGCTTTAATGGCATCTACAGCGTGGTTGCTGATTGCAACCCACTCGTCTCACCTGACCTTTCCGAGCATAAAAGGAGGAACTACAGCGGCTGCAAAACCTGAATGCGTGGTGAAAAACATTAAACAGTAAGGTAATAAAACTCAAGGATTCTTATTTTCAGCTGATGATACACTCAATAGTTTTAAATATTATACATCCATTTCTGTCATATTCTGTAAATAGAGATTTTTTAAATCTGCGATGTTAACAACTGGAGCGCAAACAATTGGTGGAAATAGTTTGGCGGTTTCAGCTTGTTGAAGATGAATATTTTGCTGGTTCTCTTTGTTCCTCTGCGATAATCAACACCATGCCTTTTGGTTTTTTGGAGCGCTGCTCAGACAAAACAAGCTATCTGAAGACGGCTTGAGCTCTGAGAACTTCTCTGACATGTCAAAGACTAAATGATTCATAAAAAACAAACAAAAGGGCAGCTTAATTGATAATAAAAACTGTCTTATTTATAGTCCCCATAGCATCTATACGGCTGCCAATGAACGTAGTAGTGTTGTATTACTTAAATGTGATGGATCACGAGTATAATAACATGGAGGTAGAGCTGGTGAACCACTAATCAGATAATCGGTGGTTTGATTCCCGGCTCCTCCGGTGTCATGTCGAAGTGTCCTTGAGCAAGATGAACCCCAAATTGCTCCAGGTAGGTAACGGGGTCATCCACTAACGCGTGTCGAAGTGTCCTTGAGCGAGATACTCTTTTTAACTACTCCCCGAATGCTGCACCATGTGTGTATGAACGTGTACGAATGGTTAGCTCATACTAAAACACACATGTTGGCACCTTGCATGTGTATGAATGAAATATGTAGTGTAAAAGCGCCTTCAGTCGTCATATAAGAACAGCCTATTTAACCAATATTACTTCAGTACTATAAATATATATATTTATACATGCATCTCTTTCTCTCTGTAGTTTCAACCCTGATATTTTACATTTACAACCCGACACACTGCGACGAATCGTGCCTAAAACCACAGGTGACACACAGCAGCATGTAAGACCATCACAGGTAACTGTTGCTCTATACATCCCATCCTATAACACACACACACACACACTTACACACACACACATATACACCACACCTTCCCTCTTATGTCTGCTCATCACATAGGCCCTAACATGTATTAAAAACACACACAAAAACAATGTGATTGCCTCAGGGCAGCACACTTGAAATGAAAACTTCCCGTCAGTGTGTGTGTGTGTGTTTTGTCTGGGGAACAAAGCCTGTCTGTCTGTCTGTCTGCCTGTCTGTCTCATCTTGTGTGTTATACCTGTGTTATAATAAATAACCTATAGGCCATACATTCACTTCACTACACATCCCATATTGGTTTAAACATGCGTCACGAAGTCTGCTGTCTCTAACAAATACACCACAAAATATATATATTTATACATTTCTTTATATAACTGCTTGAAGTTTGACAAATTGAAGATAAAAAGGAGGGGGCAGTACTAACACTGACAGACTGAGGGAGGCACAAAAAAAAGCAACAATTTAGCAAGCTAACCTTAGACTGACTGACTGACTGACTTCCCCCCGGTTATTTAGTCTGGGGTTTGCAAAGCTAGACGAGGCGACACAAGAAGGAAGAGAGAGATTCAAGATGTTTCTACTTACACATCGGCGAGGAGAACTTGGACAGAAAAGACCGTTGAGCTATCCGACAATTGCCCCTCTCAAGTGTCGCTGTACTCGGATAGCTCTACGTGTTGTATGTGTGTGTCGTCCAGAGCTGCTATTTGTGTTTATGCCTCTTTTGTATTTGTCTCTGTTGTGTTTTACGGTTAAAAAATAATAATAAATCCCCGCTAACGTGGCGAGCTAACCGTGTGTTTTGTTGTTTTTTTTTGTTTTTTTCTTCAACCGTTACACAGACGTTGGTCCTGACGTTGTTTTATCCGTTTGTCAGCCTCACTGTCTCCTCGTGCATCCTGTCCGTTCCCTTTCTCGCGCACGCCACAATAACAATAGAGAAGAGAGAGAGAGAGGGAGGGGAGGGGGGAGGGAGGGGAGGGAGAGACGTCGTGCGCGTCAGTGTCTCGACATTGCTCCGGACCAATCAGAGAGAGGCTCTCAACGAGGCTGCGGCTCTCGGGCCAATCGCGTTCGGGTTCTCACACACAAGCAAGCGCCGCCAGCCAGGGTCTGTCTGGTTCGTCTAGATTGACAGGTCCGCGAGACTGTTTTTTTAAGGTGGCGCCGCTGAGATTAGCGCCCCCCCCACCTCCTCCACCTCCACCCTCTCTCTCTCTCTCTCTCTCTCTCTCTCTCTCTCCACCTTCACCACCCCCTACCCAAAACACACACACACACACACACACACACACACACACACACAACTGTTATCTGAGCAACACTCTCGACTCTTCTATGGTCAAACTAAACTATTACTGATTACAGTGTTTCACCCTTTTCTACACAATATATACAAATGTATTAGTCTGGTCATACATGTGTTAATATACAAATCTGTGACATCCTATAAGTTTGGTATAGGTTTTCTAAACTAATTCAGGTATCTATGTATGAATATGTAATAATAATAATAATAATAAAACATTTTATTTCATAGGCGCCTTTCTGTCACCCAAGGACACCGTACAATGAATGAGAGTAGACAGCAAATAACAGAAACAAACAAAAAGAACCATAAAAGTATAGCAAATTACAAGAATACAACATTAAAAACAGGTTAAAATAGGACACTGCAATTGAATCAGATAGAAAAGGCAATTTTAAACAGGTGGGTTTTAAGTGCAGACTTGAAGAGTGAGACTATGTAACTATTAATATAGAAATGTACGCACAGGAGACAGTCTATAAATTATAATATAATAATAATATAACAGGTAGAGTGGTAGCAATGAAGAGGTGTATAGTTCTTCTCCTACTAACATACTAACATAAAATTGTATTAGTACTGGTTAAAATAACTTAATATTTGAGATTGTGTGTGCTTTTACGTGTTCAAAATAACATTTTTTAATCAATTAATCAAAAAGGGAGCTCCACAAAATTGTAAAAAAGCTTACGGATCATGCTCAACAATCAATAAATGCAGGCCTGGATTTCTTTTTAATTGCAATTGATCATATAATCAAAAGACATCATGTGGGATCCATAATTGCCACAAGTATTATCATTATTTTGTGAGAAGGGATGCCTAGACATTTTCCCTTAGATGGCCATGACTGAAACTGAATGGTGGTAAAAGTAAACATCTATTGTATTATATTGTACTACTATTCCCTTCATTGACCGACTTCCTGAGCTTAGTGTCACCCTGCCCATTATGCTTAGATTAAGACAAATTATTATCATGTGGGCCAAATCGAACTGTCTGACAGTAAGTATTTCTTCTGATAAACTCTTTGGGCCATGACTAGATATTTATGTGTATATTCATGGTGTTAGGAAAAAAGATTTTGGTGGCCATTGTCCAAAATTTGTGCAGACAAGCTGTCTGGTATATAATGGTCAGATGGTGGCTCTTTTTGCGGTCTGTTATTACCTAATAACGGTTATTTGGTAGAAATAAGAGGTAAAATACAGACCAGCCCCATTGGTAAACGTACAATTAATTACTAAACTGGAGTAAAGTCAGGTCACCTAAACGCGTAGTCTACAGAGAATTTACTTTGGGTTTACATAAAGGAGTTATTACAAGAAAAAAACATGCATTTTGCCTAAAATTAGCTCCAAATCACTAAAATTTAAGAAGCAACTGGGAATCTTTATATGAAGTATTGTTTTCTAAGCACATTCCACCACCCCTTCCCTCTGGTGCCGCCCTCTTGACCCCACTGCTTGTAAGGCACTAAAGTAAATAAATAAAATAAATCATCACCATCTTTTGACATTCTGTCCATCTTCATGTTGAGGGGCACAATAACCATGTGAGGCTTTTGTCTTAATGTTATCATTATGTTGGACAAATCAGTGAACGCAGAGACAACTGATGCACAAGCTCAAAAAGACGACAACGTGGCGTTAATGTATATTTTATAAACGTTCATAAAGAAGCAGTGAATGTCATACAAAATCACAAGCATTATGTCGCGTTATCGTCATCATTCTGCACAATAAGTTTCATTTCATCGTGTAATATTAAAGCAGTTTACTACCATTTAGCGTTGTGTTGATTTGTTACGGCACCTTTACGTCAGCAGAGCTTTACAGAGAGAACAAACACAGAGGACAGCAGCATGTCTGCAGTTTATAATGACACTCTTCGGGGCTGTTGCTCTGTCACTAGCTTGGCCGAGCTTTAAAGTTTAGGACAGGTTTAAACCTGTGATGTCTGGGTAACATGATCACTTAAACCCAACTCCCATATCCTCAGAAGATGAAATCCAAACTGCACAGGGGGTTTAGTCTGGACCAGCCTGTAGGAATCACCTAAACTTGTGTAGAGGTCACTATGTCTGAGCAGATTTAACTGTCTAATGTCTAACATTTTAAATACTTCACAATGTATTTTGTATCTTCTGAAGGCAATGCTATGATCTAGTGTCAAAATTACAAAATTGTGAAATTCCAATAAAATAAACTAACAGACACAAATAATCATATGTGTGTTGTATGTTACCGTATATCTGACAGTTTTAAATCTTCTGCAGTAGCAGTAAACTGAAAGTAAACAACGGGGAATATGTGCTACAATACGATGTATGACTGAAGTATTCAAAAATTATTACTATCACTGTGCAAGTGCAAGTGCAAATAAACATGAAATGTCAAGATGTTGATGATGTTCTTTCTAACTTTCATTTATCGGTGGAACTGAAATCATTATCAACGTTGCATCACATTGTCAAATTACTGTCAAAGCTGATGATCTCAGTGACTGAATTACAAATTGTACAACAATGTGCTAATGTGAACAATGGTGGAAAGATTGCAGAACACGATGAAGATCACAATAACAACAGTAATCGCGTAGCAACACAGATAAAATTATGATAATAATCGCATTGCCCCAGGGAATACTGGCTGATCATCAGACACACCTACTCCCAGTGCAATAATAGTGTGCAATACATCCATGTTGAGGTTTATTATTCTGTTGTGTCTGGTGAAGCTAAGATAGTCAGATGATAAGTGACAGAATAACAGCCCCTTTAACTTAAACTTCATAGTAAGATATTCAGCTCATATTTGTGACCATGCATTACCCAAAAGCCAGAGAGCAGAAGACCGAAGCGACATTAGGACACAGCTCCCGGCAGTGAAACAAGTATCTGTTATTTTGGTCCACAAGATTACTCACACCATGTGTTGTCATCTTTCCTGCATGCCGAGTGACATTACAGGAACACTCGTCGACTCGATCGGAAGAGAGACACCACAAATAACGTTACCTTTTGGTGCCTGTGTGTGTGTTATATTATATGTATGATCTGATACTGCAAAGCTGTCATATTTAGGATTAGACATATTTGCAGCTGCCGGACACTTAGCAGATAGCAGCGCAGAGTTTTATTTTGACACAACGTCCGACAAAAACAGTGCAAGACATCAGGATGTCATTAGACAAACAGCTAACCAACAGTCAAAGGAAGCCTTGTCCTCCTCGTGTTACAGTTTCCTGTACTGATGTGTCCCTCCCGGGTCAGGGAGAGTTCCCAGTATTTGCTGTGCAGAGCAAGAGTAGGAGGAGGAAGAGGACGAGGAGGAGGCTCAGGGTTTGCTGGGGGAACGGGTGGTGAACACTCCTGAAGCCTCCAGCATGGTCTTCCTTCGTGCCGTCTCCTTGGCCACATTGTGGTTGAGTCTCCTCAGACGTTCCTAGAGACAGAACATTTAGGTTATGTTGTTGCTTGTGTTGTTTTACTGCTGCAAACCAGGGTGATGAGAGCATGAGTTTGCTGGCAGGAAAGCAAAAAAACTTGCTAAGATCTGTGGAGCTGGGGGGGAACTGCAGAGTTAGTGATGAATCTCTGTGGATTTGTCACCATGAGCAGTTGTTGTTTAACACTGACCTGAGCATTTTGCAGTATGTTGTTCACCAGCACTACTCGACGTCTTGCATTCAGCAGCTTCTTTACATAAGGATCCAAGTCTAGAGCCACCTTCTGATGCTCATTTATCCTGCATAACTCTGCAAAGTACAATACATAAACAAAGTACAATACATTACAAGACACACAAGACCAAAATCACGTGTACTTCAGAAATGCATTTAAAAAAAATTAAAGGCAACATGAGTAGAGCTGCGACGATTAGCCCATTAATCGATTAGTTGTCATTTATTACATTAATGTGCAGCTATTTTGATAATTGATTAATTGCATTAAGGTCGATTTTTAAAAGAAAAGATGTTAAAATTCTCTGATTCCAGCTTGATTTTTCATACCAAAAACAAAAACAAAAAACGATGAGTTGCAGCCCTACTCATGAGTCAGGGATTTTACAAGCATTATACAGCAAGTTACCTGTGGCCAGGTTGTCTATATGTTCTCGTAACTCCACTTGGCTTTCTCTGCAAAGAAATAAAACAATCACATTAATCTAGAGGAAGGGCAGACGATACAGGAATGCAGCTGTGCAGGTTTCGTGTTTTATTTTTTTATCATTTAAGAACAGCAGTGTTTGGAAACAAACCCCAAATCACACACACAGAACATTATAAACGAAGATAAGACAACACAGGATAAGACAGACTTTATGATACTGAAACAGTTATGTACACAACATACACATTTCTAGTATATGGATATGCATGATGGAATATATCACCTAAATAATTGCACAGGTTACTGAATACACACACATACTTATATATATATATATATACACATACTTATATATATAGGAAGAACTGTTTTTTAGATTTGTTCACGCCTGATTGGCTTAGATTTGATTACATTGTAATAAATAAAAAAGTCACAATTGTGACAATGAAAACAAAATTGCTACAGAAAATTCCACAACACCGGCTCCCATCGTTCACTTAAAAGAGCCGGCTCTTTGAAACCGGCTCGTCCACGAACGACCAATCGCTCCTGTGTTGTTGACGGCTGGCTAAAATGGCTGCAGCAGCATCAGCGGCGGCTCTCGTGGAGACCTCTTCGGGTAAAGATGCTGTCGCAGAGGGGCTGGTCGACCTCCTGAAACCCGCTATCCAGCAGCTGGACCTGCATGTGCACTCAGTCAGGTAAACTCGCTCCCTTATTGATCAATTACCTTCTGTTATTCTTAATTAGTGCACCGCTGCTACCATCGTGCTCACGTCGCCTCAGTGAGAGTCTCGTGACTTTGGAGGACGTGTTTACTATCTTATAATTCACAATTAAAATGTTATTTTTGATTTAAGTCCGACACCTTTCCACATGTTTTATTGCCCCTGAATGTTTTTTAAGCATTGACACGACATAATGCACCACAGCTTCACTGCTACACATCACTGTCTGCACAAACACACCCCTAGATTCATTTAATTTGAACCATGTCTATTATTTTTCCTATGCAGTACTGCTGTGCGATACTGCATGTTCTGGTATCGATCCGATATGGCGCAGTATAGCCGATATACGATACTTTCAAAAATAAGGTGGATGCATCATTGAATTGCTAAATCTCAATTAATTTTCATGATCTTAGTGTGTTTTTTGATGTTTCCTTTTTTTATTCTTAATAGTTAACAACCAGGACAGAATTAGGACTTCTTATTAGGACTCTTTATTACCAAAAACTTTTCAGAAAAATCTTAATAAAAAGTACTCGCAAACCAGTAAACAAATGAAAACAAACATATACTGTACTAATACAAAAAATAAAATTAAAATCTCAACAACAAAAACAACAACAAT